>NW_023416306.1:146333699-146985842 GCF_014176215.1 Rousettus aegyptiacus
TGATTGTAATATCTTGATTAGTGGTAAAGGTGGAAAATATAATTTACAGCTTCAGTATTATATCCATTGTCTCAGACCTTAGCTGTGTTTGGAGCAGTCAAGGAAAGGAGGAATCAAGGTTGAGAGAGGCAGAGGATTGTGTTGGTTGATGAGCCAGCCCCTTTTGGAGGTGAGGAAGATTTCTTTAGTTTTCCTCTCTCCCTTTACTTTCTTTTCCTCCCTGTTTGTCATCCTTCCTCTCCCAGCAGTGGTAGGAAATGTGGGATTTTTTTGTCCTTAGAGCTCACAGAGCATGTCTTGGTAGAGCGTTAACTTTTACGTTACAATAGATTTATTATAATGATTTAATTTCCTTCTGAGTAAGTAGGCAAGAAATGGAAGAATTTCAGTTGGTATAGAGTTTAATACTATTTATTAAAAAATGATTTTGTACCTCCATATAAAAAAGGATATGGGATATATTGGTCATTATTAAGGGTCTTCTATCAGTCATGTTATATTCTACTTAATATTTAATATCATAATTTCTTCTTCCAATTTCCTGGAGTGCATTTTCATGCCTCCTGTGTTATTTTTTTCTGTCTTCAGCTATGGAGTTTCTGACTGCAAGAAATTGGTTTTTTAGAATATTTCTTCACCTTCTTCGTGTGCCTCATTGCAATAATATAATATAAAAAAAAAATACCGTGTCCATTGAAGAGAACTAACTATTAAATGAACAGCAGTGTTCTCTGTTCATGGAAGTACTGTTAGCAGGTGTAAGCCAGTTATTGTGAAAAGTTCATAAGGAGAAAGTGTGTGTTTGATAATTAGGCCTCTAATTATTTGATATCTGACTGAATTTCACTAACACATGGAATTGTACTTGTACCTAAAAGATATATTCAGTAGAGATTGTGTTATAAGTTTCATGTCTTGATTTCTTTGAATAACTCCTTAGTTGAGTTAGCAAATGTCAAAATATTGTAACATTGAGAAAACCTATTTAAAATTAGAGCTTAGGCCAGGGTAAACATTTTGCTTTCTTTTTATAAGTTTCAGATTTTTCTTTCTCTTTTAGAAAGTTTAGTGAGCCCTAGGGCTCAGGAAGGTGGTAATTGAAATTCTTGAGGCCAAAAAGTCTTTCCTTAGCTTTGATAAACTAAGCCTCGGCAGCATGAGAAATGTAGGTTTACTGAGTAAACCTGATTGCTTCCTCTGACATAGCTACAGGTCTCTAAGCCTCCATTAATTAAAACCATGTTTATTTTTAAGGTCCAAACAGTAGAATGATCAACTTAATACTTCTCATGGATGTAAAGCCTTCATAGAATGAGAGAGAGAATGTTATTTTTAACTTGTAAGTAAACAATGAATGTGCTGTTAATGCCGAGTAAGCTAAGGTTGAACAAATAATAACTAAGTAAACTTGCTAATACACAATTAGGAGTAGTTCTTAATACAAGGACTCAATTAGTATTTGAATTATAATGGTGTAAATGTTGTAATGAGAATAAAATCAGCAAGGAATTCTGTTTTGAAGCAATTTGTCAGACCAGATAACAGATAAAAGAGCACATCTTCTATTCTATAACTGTCTGCAGAGGCTGACTTAGAGTAGTGCTGACCCTGTCAAGAAGGAAATAATGATCAATGCCTAAAGTGTTTTTATAGAATTTTGAACATTTCCTAACGTGTGTATTTGTGCAGTACCTGTCACTTTCTGTTTCCATGCAAATGTAAGGTTTGAAGTAGGGGCACCTAATTGGAAATTCTGAGGGGAAAAGGATCTGAAATTTGGAAAAAATCTGGTTTCTTCATATTTTAGTGATATTTAGACATATTGTTTCCTAAGAGCTCTGCAGACTTAAAACTAAATTCTGAGTTCCCTCTTAGTAACTTTTTGAATAGCTTTATTAATGTTTAATTTATATAGCATAAAATTTATAGTTCAAATTTTAGTCAGTTAATACAGTTGTGTCACATTTATCACAATCCAGTTTTAGAACACTTTCACTCTGCAAAAAGCTCACTCTTGCCTGCTTGCCCAATCCGTGTTTCTACCCTCAGCCTCGGGCAACCACTGATCTGCTTTTTGTCTCTATCGTTTTGCTATTTCTAGAAATTCGATATTAATGGAATCATACAATCCGTAGTCTTTTGTATCTGGCTCCTTTGATTAGTATTATTCTGTTTAGTAATTTGAATGAATGGATAAAGTAGAAAAGCTTTGAACTTGAAATCAGGAGACTTGGATGCTAGTGTTGGCTCTGCCACCAAATGTGTAAACTTCGGTAAGCCACCTGCCCCTCTGGATCTCTGCTTCTTTCTCCATAAAATGGGTTATTTTGATTTTCTTCTATTTCAGTTTTCACGGCTGGGTAGATATTCACTGACCTTTTACTAGAATATACCTAAAATGTTCCTCTTAAATGTAGTCACTATGAATTGAAAAATCAAAATGGCTGATTAAACTTTTTCTTGGGCATTTCTTAGTTCCTGTGCATAACTTTGAGAATAGAGATAATCTTAAATGCTGAGTTAATAATGAAGATTTTTGAAGAGAACAAAGACAAAGTTGAATAATTCTCAGAGGCAGAGATTCAAAAGTGATTGCAGTTTCTTTTCAGTTACTTTGTTTTGTTTTGGGTGTAGGAAGTAGGGTGAAACTATTTTAGTTAAGTTTGAACCAAGTTGAACTAAAGGAAGCTAAGTGGGATTAGACTGTTTTTCAAAGAAGAACCAAAGGAAATGTATGGCTCCCGGTGGAAGACTCCTAGGGCTTATTTGGAGGGAAAGCCAATAGGTAACATTTAGGTGACAAACTGGGGGGAAAAATGCATATATAGAGAATTAAAAATAGGGGTGTGCGTGCGTGCGTGTGTGTGTGTGCGTGTGTGTGTGTTTGTAACAGGAATAGGCATCTGACAAGTAGGCTGATATCAGGTATATGCCAAATGGGTAACGTGCATTTTTAATATAATATTTAAAAAGATAGGGCGTTGCATAACAACTAGCTGACTTTAAAAATGAGAGTGCTTTAACTACTTTCAAATATTCAATAATTTGACTCTTAGAAATCATCAGAGCTTCTTGTATTACTATACTAGCAAAAATATGTCTATAAAATGATCCAACTTTTATTTTTACCCAACATACTCGAATATATGAGTGGTAACCCACAGAGCAGACACTGTGGAGGAAGGGAGTATAGCTATAAATATATTTTAATGATGGTGACATTATAGCAGCATAAGAAAATTTGTTTCATTCATTGTGGTCACACTTTCTGTTCAAAAGTAGTATCTCTAATTTAGATAAATCTATCTAAAATTTATGATAACCAGAAATATTCCCAAATCAAAGTATATTTAATGAAGATTTGTCACTTTTGACAATGGTATAAAAATTGTGTTAAGACTTTAAAGGAGTTCCAGAAGTTGAATCCCAAAGCTTTTTATGCAATGGCAGCATTCTAGGAATAAGTATAGAGCTTTCTAAGGTGACTGTTTTCATGGCAGCACTATTCTTTTGAATGTATGCTATGCCATATTTATTTTTAAATGTTCCACTGAATTTATGATACATATGAAATACCTAAGCATGAATTATGTGATTGGAAAAATTTCAGTGTAAAGGAAAAGAGACACTTCTTTCTGTAACTTCTGAAACTTCAAAATATTAAAGATGATCATCATTCATACTTTCCCAGGGCATTTTTATTTTTAATCATAATAATAAATGAGCAGCTGTCAGAAGATATAGCTATTTCTAGGTGTAGAGTCCTTATTCTTTATATAGTTCTCCCAAATACTTGTCTTTTAAAAAGTAGATATTAAGAATTTCTTGAGTAATCAAATATTACTTTGATATTTAAGCAAAGCATCAGAGCAGACTAAAATCATATTAAAGCATTAAGATGATTAATTTAAAAGATTTGACAGCAAAGAACAAATGGAGTAATACACAATGGAAAAGAAATACAGAATATCGTTACCTCAGATCACAATATAGAAGACTGCCTTTAAAAAAGAATAATAATCAAGTCAATAGACTAAAGAACTTGTGCCCTCTGCTAGTTAAGTGAAAATGAGATGAATAAGTGATTAGAAAGTGTGCTCCAAAATACTTATATTGGTTGGCAATTCTTTTCTAATTGATTTTCTACAGGGGTTATTTCATACCTATTCTACCCACTTCCTAGCCCCTGATTCCAGTATACAGCCCGTCCCGACGTAACAATTGTTCAGCTTACATTTTTGGACTTTATGATGGTATGAAGGCAGTATGCACTCAGTAGAAACCATACAACGAATTTTAAGTTTGAGCTTTTCCTGGGCTACCAGTGTGAGCTACCATACTCTGTGACGCTGGGCAGCGGCAGCCAGCTGCAGCTCCCAGTCAGCCATGCGATCACAAGGGTAAACAACTGATACCATACAGTGTACTATGTCGCTAACATTTTTCGGATAATTGTGTTTTGTGTTTTCACATTCCATCATGTCTACAAAGTTCCCACCTGAACACTCATGTAGGTGTTCTGAGCACATTTAAAATAGGCTAGGCTAAGCTATGATGTTGGTAGATTAGGTATATTAAATGCATTTTCAACTGAAGATATTTTCAACTTACGGGTTTATTGGGATGGAACCTCTTTACTGTCTCAGATTTTGTGGGTGGTTTTACTTAATTTTTTTTCAAAAGAATTAGAAGATTAAGATGATCAAACAGAAGCTTCTTCACTTTGCTTTTCTTTATTTCTGAATTGTGTGATTTCTCCTCCTCTCTACCATTTGGTTTTAAGGATGTGTCATTTAGGCTTTTATGACTACTTCATGGCTACTTCTTTTATCCCTTTACTCTATTAGAATATATATAGGTTCATTTGTTAACTCTTCATCATTTTTATTTCAACCTCCCCTAGTAGCATCTTTAATGGCCTAAAACAACAACAAAGACAGAAACGCCCTCGATACCTTTCTTTATTCTTCTTTCTCTTTCCCGTTTTTTCTTTTCTTTTTGTGTATTATGACAAAACCTCAAAGGAAATAGCAGTATGTCTATTGTTTCAGTTTTGCTACCTTCATTTTTACTAAACCTCTCTGTTGTTGCCAGTGACCTTTGAATTGCCAAATTGGGATTTTTCAGTCTTAATTCTTCAGATTTGACACTGTGAACTCCTGTTTCCAGCTCTGTTCTCCTTATAACTTTGTCACCCTCCTGGCTCTCCTATATATTCTAGTCACTCATCTTTTCATTTGCAAGGTCAACTTGTTTCTTTAAGTTATGCCTTAGACATTTTCCTTAATCTAGATTATTTTCCTTATTCCTTGGCTTCAGTGAGTACCTCTTTCAGATGACTCCTATACTTTAAGTGTATGAACTTCTGTTTCCAGCTGGAGAACCCCATGTGTTTGTCGTGCCATCATGCTCAATATACTCAAATCTGAATTTTCTTTCTCCTAAAATATATTCTAGCTAAATTTCCTTTCTGTGTTACTGCCTTATCCTTCCCATTTTCCAAACTTTAATTCTGAGTTATCATTGAATTCCCCATCAGATCCATTCAGTTGTCAGCTTGTGAATTCTGTTACTACAGCGTTTCTCTACTTTATCTGCTCTTTTCCATTTTATTTCTTACCAGAAGTTTAGGTTCTCATACCACTAACATATAAATAATTGTAATTTGGTAATCACTCTGATAGGGAGAGGAGGCAGAGGTAGTTCTCTTGGGGTGCAATGGGGGGAAGCTATATTTAAGGGAGGTGACATTTAAGAATAAGTAGGGGCATCACAGGCAAACTGAAGAAAGACCTATTAGAAGTTTATTATATGTTGTGAACTCATAAGGCTTTTGCTTTAATCTTTACTTCATGTGTATGTTTTTCCTATTGGCATATGCTATTGCCTTTCTTCAGATGTTGATGAAGATCAATGAATGAACAGTGTGAAGTCAGAGCGACACAAAGTAACATATCTTTATTATCCAGCTTTGAGTGAGCAGAGTGGTAAAATGTAAGTGATGAAAGTGAGCACTATGTGCATTGGAGTCTTAGAATCTGATGAAAATTTGCATTAAAAGCTGTTTTTAAGGTTCCTGACACTTGGAGTGTAAATCTTTGGTGGGCAGCTATTTTCAGTCTACTTATATATGGCTTTATTTTTCATTTCTACCTCTTTTCACACATGTGTGATTCCCCTACAGTAGGGCCGTGTAATATCTTTATATTAATAGCCACTATTACTGAAGATAGATTAATGAAGGCCACTGCAAGTAGAGAGATAATTTACTATTTTTGCTTTTAGAGAAACAAAGCGTTTTGTGCTTTTAAAATGGGAAGCATTAAAAACAGCAACAATTCTAAAATGGTTTATACAAAAAGTTGACCTACTGGCTTTGTAAGTAGGAAGAACAGAGGTGGAGGATTCCAGAAACAGGCAGATCCGGGAATTTAAATGATATTTTTAGGAAATTCTTTATTTGTTGCCTTTACTTTTTTCTGTGTCGGTCTTATTTTCTTATGTTAGAAGGCTTCTTTCATAGCAGAAATGCATGTTTCAGACCACTGAGAACTTAACAGTTTCTGAAGGAAGGCCTCTAATGCGGCCCATTCTTAGACTAATCACTGTTGGGAATTGTCATTGACATTGTCATCAGAACCACATAAACTGTGAGAGGGTCAGTTCCCCAAAGGATGGGAATACAGTAGTTCCCCCTTATCCACAGTTTGTTCATTTCTTTGTTCCTTTTCTCTCTCTCTCTTTCTTTCTCTTTTTTCTTTTTGCTTAGAATATGTTTCAGATGCCTCCCATTGAACATTGGCAGACTAGAAAAAACATGGCCAAGAAATTATTATAGGAGGGTCCACAGTTTCACTTTCCATGGTTTCAGTTACCTGCTGTCAATGGTGGTCTAACAATATTAATGGAAAATTCCAGAAGTAAATAGTTCATAAGTTTTAAATTGTGTGCTGTTCTGAGTAGTGTGATGAAATCTCTGTTTTGCTTTGTCCTGCCCCATCCTGCCCAAAATATGAATCACTGCTTTGTCCAGGTTATCCACACTGTATACGCTACACGCCTATTAGGTACTTAGGTACTTAGTAGCCGTCTTGGTTATCAGACTGACTGTCACGGTATCATAGTGCTTGTGTTCAGGTAACCTTTATAGTAGCCTAACTCTATGTCACAATGCCTTCATCATTCTTCTTATCATGTAGAAATGATATCTTTTCACATTATCACAAGAAGAAGAAGGGTGAATACAGTACAGTAAGATACAGTCATGCATTACATAACGATGTTTTTGTCAGCAACTGACTGAATATATGATGGTGGTCATACAGAATATAATGGAGCTGAAAATTTCTTATTCCCTAGTGATGTGCTAGTTGCTGTAAAGTCATAGCGTAACATATTACGTGTTTGTGGTGATGCTGGTGTAAACCTACTGAGCTGTCAGTCATACAGAATTGTAGCATATATGATTATATATGGTATATAATCCTTGATAAGAAGTGACTGTGTTACCAGTTTTTGTATTTGCTATACTTTTTATTGTTATTTTATAGTGTGCTCCTTCTACTTATAAAACAAAAAGTTTGCTGTAAAATAGTATACCATGTTATGCCAGCAGCAGCCTCATATATATCTCGTATTTACTGTGTCTCTTGATTGCATCGTTTTCTCTTGTTCTTGATTTAATCTTGTGTTGTTTTGTTCATCATGGTCCCTAAGTGTAGAAAATCTATTGCTAGTGCTGCCAGTAAGAGGCCATGTTGAGCAATTAAACTGGAAATGAAATTAAAAGTGATTAAGGACTACAAAGGTGGAAAATCAGTGATGATTATTGCTTGCCAGTCAGGCACGTCCCATTCCACCATAGCTACAATTTGGAAGAACAAAAACAAAATGACAGAAGCTGTTAAAGGATCTGCTTTATTGAAGGCAATGAGACTAACAAAATTCGAGAAGGGCTTATATCAGGCTTGGAGAAATTTCTAATGACTTAGATTGAAGACCAGACACAGAAGTGTATCTCTCTCAGCAACATGACAGTCATGGCCAAAGCAAAAAGTTTGTTTGTAATGTTGAAAGAAAAGGCTAAACCCAACTCTGATATTGAATTTATTGCTAGCTCTGGGTGATTTAAGTGAATAAAGAGTTACAGAATGTGAAAGTGAATGATGAATATGTGCATGCTCATGTGAAGAGAGCTGAAGAATCAGGTAAACTGATCATGGAGGGAAATTACTTACTAGAGCAAATATTCGATATGGATGGAACCTCCCTATACTGGAAATAGGTGTTTGAAAGAACTTTAATCTATGAGGAGGCCAACTCAATGCCAGATTTCAAGACTTTTAAGGACAGGATAACAGTCTTGCTTAGAGGCAGTGTTACAGGCTACATATTGAAACCCTTTGTGATCTGGCACATTGAGAACCTCAGGGTCTTCAAGAATATCAATAAGTACATAGCACCAGTGTACTGCAGCAGCAGTAAGAAGTCCTGGAGGATTCAACTCCTCTTCTAGGCTGTCCTACTGAATTACTATGCCAGTGAAATGGAGTACTGTTTGGAGAATAGCACACCTTTCGAGATTTTGCTTATTGTTGATATTGCTCCCAGATATCCTCCTTTTATTGATGAACTTCATCCCAATGTCAAAGTGGTGTTTCTCCCTCCAACACCACCTCTTTGCTCCAACCGGTGGATCAAGAAATTATAGCAGATTTATGGCCTACTACCTGAGAAGGACCTTTGTTGCAGCTCAACTGAGGAAGACACCGATGCAATTCTGGAAGAATTACAGCATCTGTGACTCCATTAAGAACCTTGCTTAGACTTGGAGTGATGTCACCAGAGAGTGTGTGAATGACATCTGGAAGAAGAAAGCCAAGATGGTTTGTCCATGACTTCATGAATATTTTTCAGGAGTGAGGAGGTTGTAAAAATCAAGAAGGCTGTGGCAGAAATGGCAAATAACTTTAACGTGGTACGGATGAGGATGGCATTGAGGAGCTCCTAGAAGTGGTTCCTGAGGAATTAAATAATGAGGTGTGGTTGGAATAGGAACAGGAATGCATAGCTGAAGAAGAGGCATGAGGAAAAGAAACTGTAGGAGAAGAAAAAGAAGAATCTTCAAGGAAATTCACAAAGAAGGTTTAACAGAAGCTTTTGCAGACCTCACCAAGCTCCTTAAAAAGCTTGAAAACCTGGACCCCAACACCAAAAGGTTTTTATTAATAGGAAGGTTCATTAAGCATTGTTTGCTTACAGGCAAATATGATGAAAAAAGAAGTACACTAAGCAGACCACCAAGGACATACTTCTGCAACGAATGAGCCACAGCCTCTTCCTTGAGGGAGATATTCCAGAAGAAGCCACTTATCATAGGGGACGTAAGCTCCACGCATGTTATTGCCCCTGGAAGATCTACCAGTGGGACAAGATGTGGAGGTGGGAGACAGTGACATTGATGATCCTGACTCTGTGTAGACCTAGGCTAATGTGTATCTTTTGTCTTTGTATTTAACAAAAAAGTTTAGAAAGTAAAAAAAAAAAAATTTAAGTCAGAAAAAGCTTATAGAATAAGCATATAAAGAAAATATTTTCGTTCATCTGTTCAATATGTTTTTGTTTTAAGCTGTGTTATTACAAAAGAATCGAAAGTTAAAACTATTAAACGGTTTATAAAGTAAAAGTTATTGTAAGCTAAGGTTCATTTATTATTGAAGAAAGAAAATTTATTTAAGTAAATTTAGGGTAGCCTAAGTGTACAGTAAAGTCAACAGTAGTGTACAGTAATGTCACTCACCAGTCACTGACTCAGCCCAGAGCAACGTCTAGTTCTGCAAGCTCCATTCATGGTAAGTACAGATGTACCAGTTTTTATTTTTTACACTGTCCTTTTACTATACCTTTTTATGTTTAGATATATTTAAATATACAAATAATTACCATTGCATTACAGTTATCTAAATTATTCAGTACAATAGCATACTTTATATGTTTGTAGCCTAGGAGCATTGGGCTACACCACATAGCCCAGGTGTGTAGTAGGCTACGTAGTCTTTGCGTAAGTGCACTCTGTGATGTACATATGATGACAGAATTGCTTAATGACACATTTTTGAACCATATCTCCATCATTAAGCCACACATGACTGTATTTTGAGAGAAATATTCACATAACTTTATTACAATATATTGTTATAATTGTTCTATTTTTAAATTAGTTGTTAGTCTCTTACTGTGCCTAGTTTATAAATTAAACTTTATAGGTATTGTATGTATAGGAAAAAACATAGTTCAAATAGTGTTTGGCATCATCTGTGGTTTTAGGCATCCACTGGTGGTCTTGGAATGTATCCCCCAAAGATAAGTGTGGGGGAACTACTTATTATTAGCTGTAGAAATAGGGAAGGAATATGAAGTAGGCAGAAACAATCTGTAGTCATTACAGAGGAGGAGGAAAGAAAAGAAGGGAGTGGTAGACACAGGGAAAGAGAAATGCATATAAAGGAGAGAGAAGTGAATAAAGGGAAGGGTACCTAGTATTTACTGAGAATTTACTGTATCGTAAACCTTATGTTAAACATTTTACATTTTATCTTCTCAGCTCAGTGGAGGCAGCTATATTATCTACAGAGAATAACCAATTCTAGAATTAGTAGTTAAAAAAAAAACTTTCTTTTTCTTTTACCTTTTTTTTCATATTTTCTGTATTTTTCATGCATTAAATTAAAAAAATTAAATTATGTGCAAATTCACACTTTGTGATATACAGTTCTATGGATTTTGACAAATGAATATAATATGAATCCACCACCATTAACATGACACAGAGTTCCTGATGCCCCTTTATAGTTAGCCTCTCCCAGGTATCCCTCTGGTAGCCCTCTGGTAAACATCTATTCTCCATGGCTATTGTTTTGTTTTTTCCATTTATAGATTATTATCCTATACATGGAATTATAGTTATGTAGATCTTTGAGTCAGCCTCTTTCATGTAGAAAATATATTTGAGAGTCATGTTGTTGCATGTATCAATAGTTTGCTTCTTTTTATTGCTAAGTAATAATCTGTAGTATGGATGGATGTACCATGATTTGTTTATCTATTCATCTGTTGAGAGATGTTTGGGTTATTGCTAGTTTTCATCAATTATGGATAAAGTTGCTACAAACATTTGAGAATAGTTTTTTGTATGAACTTAAGTTTTTATTTCACTTGGGTAAATACCTAGGAGTGGGATTACTGCACCATATGGTAAGTGTATATTTACTTTTGTAAGAAACTGCCAAATTTCTAAAGTTGGCTATACCATTTTGCATTCCCATGAGCAATGTATGAGAATTCCAGTTGCTCCACATCTTTACTAATGCTTGCTATTGTCGTTTTTTTTAAAAAAAATTAAAAGAATTTTTTTTTAAATTTTAGCTCTTTTAGTAGGTGTATATCATTGTGGTTTTAATTTGCATTTTCCTAATGACTAGTCAGGTATATTTTCATGTGATTTAAAATACCTTTCTTTAACATTGTGAGAATACTTATCTACTTTTTGAGAAATGATTGCAGTTTTTTTTTTTTCAAAACAGAAGAGTAAATGACCTTGACAAGGCTTTTGACAAGCATTTGGGTTGTAGCTGCTACATCACACAAACCAGAGGATCATTCACATTAAAAAACAAAACAAAACAAAACGAAAATGAAAAAAACCTCTCTGGAATGGTGCAATGCAGCAGTCCTGGCTATATATTTACAGCCATTGCCTAGTTTTTGGTCATTAGATTTCATGGAAAATTTGAGTGCTATCAAATGATATATTTAAAAATCAGTTTTCGATGTCTCTGAAATGAAATTTTGTCCAGGAGTAGATTCTGAAGAAATGTCCTGCAGGCAGTTTGTCTAATGGATCAGACTTGGGAGACAGAAAGGCTTATTTCAGATACTCAGCTCTGCTATTTACTGCATGAGTGACTTTGGGCATCTTATCTAGCTTCTTTGAAGCCATTTCTTTTATCAGTAAAACAGGGTTGATAAAATCTTCCTTTTGTGGATGTCGTAAGAATTGTCAGTAATGCATGTAAAATACCTGACATAGAGTAGACCTCCTCTAGTTGCAACCGCTTTTACTTCTTTTTCTTACCACTACTTGGTGTTGATTACTCAAAAGACACACCTAACAAAGGCTTAGGGTACCAGCAAAGCAGAGGAAAAAGAATATTAAAATAATTGAAAGCTCCTAATTTAAAAAATTTTTTGAAGTAGTAATCAAAAAGGAGAATTTTATTGAATTAACTTGTTTAATATTTAATAGGAAGGTGATAAAGGGTTATGCTATTGTATTTTTTGTTTTTAGGTCCAAAAGGTCTTAATTTGGTCCTACAACCACCACCACCACCACCACCACTGTATCATGCTTGTGTTAAAGAAAGACCCTTTGAAATATATCACCTAACATTTAGGGTCTTAAAATGCAATTACTTTTTTTTTGAGACAAGGAGATATGTGAATGAATTCTAGTTGACATCATTAGTTTTGTCTAGTAAAGTGAGGATATTTGAAGTCCCAGGGAATTTCGTAAGACTTAAAAAAACTTTATATTTCTTCATGACAGTTCTTCTTGTGATTCTGTGGACAAAAAATGGGGAGCGGGTTTCTACAGAAACTAACTTCACAGGGCAATCTAATTACAAATTACTAATAAGGCAAGTCATGGTGGGTAGCCATGCCCTAGGCATATAACTTTTTAGCGAAAGATTTATTTTTAAGCAAACCTTGCTCATTGTTTCTATGCTTCTAGGTTAACATACCTTTGAAATAAACTAACCACCACAATAGAGCACATAACCTTACCTATCCTGTAATCCAACACCCCTTCCCCTCTTTGTTTTTTCCTACTTCTACGTAATGTAATCTTACATTCCCTCCTTAATTTCAAATGAATAAAAGAAAACTGCAAAACCATTACTCTGCAGAGTGTTTGAGATCTTGCTCCCCTGCATTTGTTGTCAGTTTGGCTCTCAGAAACATAAAAATTCTCTACAGGTTTGAACATTTCTTACATTGACAATTCTGGGGTGATTTCAGAAAAATACTTAAAACAGTAAGGAAGGAGAACCAGGGAGATTAGATCTCCTTTGTGGATGGCTACTAAGGAGAGAAGTTTACCAAGCAACAGAGTGGGTATGGAGAGGAGGAGGTTAGGCTTAGTTTCTGAACCAGGGAAGTAACTTTTAAGTCTTAGCCGTAGAAGAGTGATAGTGGGATTTTGTTTCTTTGGTTTTAAACTGTCTCTCTCTACAGAGGTATGAATCCAACATGCCTAACAGAAAACACCAAGCTAGAGACAGACAGTTTAAAACCAAACAAAGAAACAAAATTACATCATCACTCTTCTACAGCTGAACTCTAGATGTCGTTTCATTTTCCACTTCTATACGTTTTCTATAATATTTGTTCACAGGTACAACATTGCAATACTAGTTAGGTAGTTTCTGAAATTTTAACTATTTTAAAGAAAACTTGTAGTCAGAAATTTAAAAGAATGTAAGTGCAGTTACAGATATTTTATTTCCTAATGAAAAAGATATAATTTCTAAAAAATACTGTGTAGCCATTAGAGTCCGTCCCTCCCCACCCCCCCCCACCTCCGCCCCCATGGTGGTAGACATACATTGGTTTCATTAATTTGCAACTAGCATCTCCTTCAACAATTATGTCTGTATCACTAATGTACCTCTTTTTACCTGCCTCTTTGGAGAACTCATCCTGCTTATAGTCATATGGTCCAAATCTTATTACCATCACAGTTATTGGTTCAAGGACGATTTCGTGAAATTAGCAAATACTAGCCTCGTTCTGCATTTTTGAAACTCCACCTCACAGGAAAAGAGGTCCTCTTTAGTCTTGAGGCTGTAATGTTGTAGAAAAACTGGTTTAGAATCATACTCTGAGAGAAGCAGAAATAGAGATGGAGGGAAACAATCCAGTCTTTTCTTCAGAAAATGGACATTGTACCTCATGTGGGCTAATTAGAATCTCTTCTCTAGTAACTTCTGATAATTTGCAGTTGACACATAATTTCACGTCACTCTGTGTTAGGCACTTGAACTGGATGGGATAGAAGTTTTTTCAAATCCAGAATCCTAAATATAAATTTTTTAAAAATAATAAATTTCAAAAACATGTAAAGGGGATGGAACTTGTGTTCTTGGTCTTTGAAGAAAGTTCTTGCCTGTTAGAAAAATTTTATTGTCTTAGTTATTCAAGCAAATTACTCATTTGGTCAACTAGAGTGTTTCATGGAGAAAAAAAGAAACTACAAGTTTTTCTTTATGGATGCAGAGCATTTTTAAAGAGGAAAAAATGCCATCCTAAACAATCATAAAATATGTACAAAAGTTTTCTAATGCTAAGAAACCATCATATAAACGTTGTATACTCTGGTTCTGCTCTTGGATCTTTGTGTAAGTAGAAAATGATTTTATTTTTATTTTAAGAATATTATATAGAGAAGTTATGACTCAGTGGCTATATTGATCCTTTGAAATGTATAATGGTACATAATAGAATTTGATTAGGACTTATGACACTTCTCTGTCTCTGCCATAGATGATAATATTGTCTTTTATAACAACAAGTGACAAGATATTTTTTACAGAGACAATACATCGACAGGTAACTAGTTTTCTTTATAACTTTTGGACTTCATTTCCTTCCTTCCTTGATATGCGGAGACCTTTTATATACTATGATTGTGGAGTTAGAGGTGAGCAAGATTATTGAAATGTAGTTGTCAGTTTAATTGTAGTTTATTGTATTGCACCTTAGAATAGTGACAATTTCTTATTTTTATATATTTTTAGAAAAATGTACATGCTGATTAATAATTAAAAAATTTGAACCAAGCTTGGTTCACAGTGAATTTCGCTGAACAAATCAAGTTTTTTAAGTTTAAAATGAGTACAGTATAGAGGGGCACCCTACAAAATATCTAACTGGCCCTCCTCAAAACTATCAAGTCATTCAAAACAAGGAAAGTCTGAAAAACTGTTATAGCCAGGAGGAACCTAAAGAGACATGACAACTAAACATAATGTGGTATCCTGGATAGGCTCCTAGAACAGAAATAGGGCATTAAGTAGAAACTAAGGAAATCTGAATAAACTATGGGCTTTATTTAATATTAATATATTAATATTGGTTTAATTTGAACAATGTACCATACTAATGTAAGATGTTAATAATAATAAGAGAAACTGAATATAAGCGTGGTATATTGGAACTCTGCTATCTTCTGAATTTTTTTTTAAATCAAACTATTCTAAAAGAGAGAGTCTCTATAAGAAATCAGAAATAGTTAATTTTTAAAAATTATGAGTATAAGATATGAGAAATACTTTATTTTTAAAAACTGAGGATAGGGTCATTTGACTTATTTGTATACTTAAGGTCTAGCATATTGCCTAGCACAAAATAAGCACTCAATAAATGTTTGTTGAGTGATAATGTTACACTTAGTTTATTTTGTGGAAGGAGCTTCTGGAAAGATGAATAGAAGGAAGTTGAAAAAGAAGCTATTTAATTTTCTCAATTTTTATTAAAAAGCTACAAAAACTCAATTTAATACAAGTTGAATTTATTCGAGTGCATTTTATACCCAATGAATTGAAAATGTTTACATAAACTTTCCGTTACTGCTTGTGAAGCCAGTTTGAAATCCTCAGCATTGTAAATGATTCTGAAACTACATAGAGCTTAGTTTAGTTTATAAAACCATTTCATTAACAAGCCAAGTGCTAAAATATTAAACATAATCTCTTTAACAAGTAGAATTAAATGTAATAGTACAAAATCCCCTAAGTATATCATCATCATTAGTCATTAGGGAAATGCCAATTAAAACCAGAAAGAGTTACCACTATATACCTAATATGGTAGCAAAACAAAAACAAAGACTTTGACAATACCAAGCTGGCAAGGATGTGAAGCAACTGAAACTTTCACACATTGCTGATAGGAATCCAAAATTGTACAGGTGCTTGGTTAACGGTTTGGTAGTTCTTTATGAAATTAATCATATACTTAGCATAAAACCCAGAAATCCTACCCCTAGGTATTTCCCCAAGAGAAATGAGACTGTTTCTTAAGAACTAGTATATGAATGTTTATAGCAGCTCTATTCATAATTGTCAAAAACTGGAAACAACCCAAATGTCAATGCGTGAATGGGTACACCATACAATGGAATACTACTCTATTATAAAAAGGTACAAACTATAGATAGATACAGCAACTTAGAAGAATCTTAAAGGCATTATGCTTGGTGGAGGAAGCCAATCTCGTGATTCCATTTATATGACTGTCTTTAGAATAGATCACAGGTTACCAGGGATTATGGGTGGGGAGAAGGTGTGGCTATAGAGATAGCTTAAAGGAATGTTTTGGTGTGATGGTGTGACTGAGTTCTGTCTCCTGAGTCCAGTGGTGGTAGTTACACAAATTTATACATGTGTTGAAATTCATAGAACTCAATATTCCCACTCCCTACAAAAGTCTATTTTACTGTGTGTTAATTTAAAAAGTTAAACCAAAGAGACACACACACACACATTTCTGCATTATAAGGCATTTGGTCTAACTACTGGCCAGTGCTGTCTGATGTTTATTAGATTTTTTTAATGTTCAAGGATTTGTAAGCAAAGTGAATGTTATATAGGAAGTTTTTTATATTAAAATAATTAGTACTATAATCATTCTGTACAAAGAATTTGGGTGGTCATCTAGTACTATTTCACATTTTTGAATAGGTAATAATTGTCATTTATTGAAATAATACCATCTAGTGTGCATTTTGCTGAACATTTTAACTATACTTCGCTCATAATTATGGTTAAGCATTATTTTCCCTATTTTACACATTAGGAAATTGAAGCATAGAGTTATTAGATGACTTGCCTAAGATCACACAGGAATGTGATAGAGCTGGAATTTCAGCTATGTCTGTCAGACTTAGAACTCCCCTTCACCCCAAACCATTTTTTTTATAAAATAAAGCACATATTCAGAAAACCACAGAGAACAAATACATTTAATGTATTATAAAGTGAACACAGTTATAACTCTCACCCAGTTCGTGAAGGAAAACTTTGCCAGCTATCCCAGAAGCTCTCCATGTACTCTATCCCAGTAATAACTGCATTCCTCTGCAGTAGTAACCATTATTTTGATTTTTATATTTAGCCATAGTTTCATCACCCAAATACGTATCTCTAGATACTATGATCTTGTCTATTTTATTTTTAATTTGATTTTAATTTGATTTGTCTTTTGATCCTTTTAATCTGCGTGTCCCCCCCCCCCCCATCTCTTTCTTTTCCGTACAGTTCTGAATAGGTTTTAGAATAGTCTGTTCATTCATGGTGGCCAGCCTGTTTTTATAAATGAGGACCTGACTTTGCTTGTCAGGTGCCACGCATGAAATGTTTGGCACACTTACTAGATTGTTATCATTAGGGATTATATATCTGAATTTCAAGTTAAGCCATGTGTTACAGATGCATTTTTGTGTAATTGAGACTGAATGATAGTATTACTGATGTTTTGTTAATAAATGACTGAAAACTAACATTTTTAATTTGTGTGACTAGAAAGAGTGGAAAAAATTATGGTTTCGGAATCAGATCTGAGTTCAAGTTCTAGCCTCACCATTTATTAACTGAATTTGTTTCCTCAACTATAAAATGGAAATGATAATTACAGGGTGATTATGAGGTTTTAAATGATTTAACAGTAGCTGGTGTAAAAGCATAGTCAAGGCATTGGTATATATTAATAACTCAATAGCATACCATTAAACCCTTAATTCCTTGCAGTTAGTTCTTTAGCAGCTTGACATACATAAAAGTAAGCATTTTACTGAGCTACAGCATAGACTTGTTTTAAAAAGCATAATAGTAAATAGATATTATATTTTTCCATTTCTGGTTATGTTAATTAAGGAAGGCTTATTTTAATTTTTCACATTTTTATAGTGCTCATAAACAGCATTTAAGTACTTTATTAATTAAAGCTCAAGTAGCAAGTAAAAATAATGAATAAAATAATGTGCTATTTATTCTTCAAATTATTTTATACAGCAGCATTTGCTTTGGCAGGAAGTCTTATTTTATGGGGTTATTGGCTGAATTTTTATTTCCTGTTATGAAATGTTAAACTTGTAAAATACATATATATTTTAAAATTCAAATATAGTTTATCAGTGGGTAATATTGACCTACAAAGCTATTTCAATGAAAATGAAGTAGAAACCTTAGAATGTAAGTGAATTTGATAATTATTTTATGAACATGATGATAAATAAATATAAAAATTTAAGTAGTGAATTATGTTTATAGTCCAGTTTCAGGTTAACTAGCTAAAGCACAATTAAAAAGAATAATGTTCTTGGTCTTGAACACCGAAATGGTTTGTGAGAGTTTTTCTTAGTTAGCAAATGCTTCATTTCAATACTATTTGGCTAGGCCATAGTAAATATGAGATGCCTTGGAAAATTTGCTGATGGGTATTTTATACTTAAAATGTCTAGCCAGCTTTGTGGAAGGTAGAGTTAGGAGGTTATTCACTCTTTCTCTTCTCTCCTTATTAACCTTCTTCTCAATCCTTTCTCCTTGCTCTCTTCTCATCCTGCTCTTTTCTTTCTCCCTCACTTCCTCCCTTTTTCTCCCCTATCCTTTCCTCCACTTACCTTTGTTGCAACTGAGATTTTTATTAAACCTCTGAAGCATTTCAGACATATTAAAAAAGTACAGTAAATCATATAGCAGATATTATCCACTATTGAAATTAAGCAGATGTTAACCTTTTTGAAGTATTTAGTTTGCCTCTTATTTTTTTGACAAGCAGGCAGAAGCGCAGGGATTCTTGACTCTTGTTCATTGAGGTCCCCCCCCAATGGATTTATGGAATTTCACCCTAAATATATGGAAATTAATATTAAGTCAAAGACTCAAGTGGACTCCTACGTAGATGTTTGGAGCTGTTGTCTGCAGAACTTCCTCCTCTCTGATACATTATCTAGAAATTCTTGCCACCTATACCTTTCTGAACTCCTATCTTTGTCTTTTCAAATTAGTGAGATTGCTAAGCTCTGCTTTAAATCTCTGCTTGCAGTGTGTCCAGAACATATTTCTTGGCAGAAAGTCAAGATGCTTATAGGGCTTACCTGGCTTCCTTTTTTTATGGAACACAGATCTACACTAATTGTTGTCCAATGTCTAGAAAATGTTGTGTTGTATATTTTATCTAGTTCCGCAATTGTTTACTGTCTAAGGGTATATTTGGTACCAGTTACTCCATAATGACTAGAAGTATAAATCCCATAATAATAGGTTGTTGTGGGAGGGAAGTTGGTAAAGACTTTTGGGTGAAGTTATAGGAAGGAATCACTATGAGCCTTGCCGATTTTATAGTTAATAGAATTGAATATTTAAGGGCCCTGGAAGTAGTTGACTTGGGAGTGGTTTGTCCTTTTAACTAGATCTATCAGATGAGATTGTATAAATCATAAAGTACTATGTAAATGTGCTTATTATTTTGATTTAGAGTAATTTATTGAAAGTTCTTATAGGCTGTTCTGTCTTAGGTAGATTTTTGACTCTTGGAGTTTAAAATGAAAATAGTTGGATTACTGTGGAGGAGTTGGAGTTGGTGACGATACTTCTATATTATTTCTAATAAGAAAAAATTAATTTAGTAGGCTTTGATGTCATTGGAGAAAGATAGCTTCTCACAATTAATAATAATGTTAATCTGAGAATAATCTCATATTGTAACAGCAGTAAAGTAACTGGCAGAAAGACATTTCCATAGAATGTATTGTGCCTGTACATTCTTTGTACTCAGTGACTTGCATATACATACTCAGTGAACATTTGGAGTGTGACTTGAACATATATACTCAGTGAATATTAAGGTATGAATCTTTATGAAGAACATTTGCTTGTCAGTCAATCATAATGATTACTTTCTGTGGTTCAAAAATGGTCCTAGATGATGGAGAAGCAGCAAGAAAAGAAGTAGGAGATAGGATCCCTAATCAGAAGACTAAACAAGATAGCACATATATAAGGCAGTAAAATGTTCTGGCAAGGATTAATGGAGCACAGAATGATAATATCAGGGAAAAATGGAGGGGCTGGATTTTGAGAAAGTGGACAGATGTGCATTGATTGACAAAGAGGATAAGGGAGAAAAAAATTTCTGTTGTAAAAAGAAGGAATGGTGTGTTGCAGGGTGACAACTGAGAATGACAAAATTGTTCTGTGGAAAGCAAGCAAATTAAGTCAACTTGAATGGAAGTTTGTGTAGAAGATAGTAGAAATTAGATTGTACAGCTAATTGGGATGTTGGAGATATAGAAAATTTTAAGTGTTAATGTAAGCAGAGAGGCATTTCATATTGCTCTATAGGTTAAAAGGTAATCAAAATGAGAAAATTTCATATTCACAAAACAAGTGTTATAGGTACTGACTTATTTTAAGATGAACTATGAAGCAAATTAAGACATAGAATATTATTGCATGAGTGTAATTTGCAAAATGAAAACCCATTCCTTTATTGGGATTTGAAAAGCACTGCTTCCATAATAAGTGAACATACAAACATTTTACATGTCATGACTGGCTACATCAGGGAAGAAAAAGGGGATTTTTAAGAAAGTACATAGTAACGCTAACTGAAATTTGAGTAAGACTGAATTTCATCTTTTTCTTTTATTCTAGGTTCCTGCTTTTGCTAAGAGAGCACCCATGACCCCAATGGAATTTTCATTCAAGATAAAGTGTACTATTGCCTTTATTGATTAACTGAACAAATTCAGGTTAGTACATTTTATGGATAGCACTTCTCTGTTCAAATTATGTTAGTTTTTTGAGGAACAAATAATTTTGTGTTTGAAGCTATGTATTTATGTACTAGTGAAGTAGAAAGCCCAAGTCAATCTAAACTCTGTTGAATTGTGTGTTAAACACTTCTGACTACCTACTCTGTACAATATGCAATGCATAGGATGAAAATATTTAATTTTCTATTTAATAGTTCTGTATTTTAAAGTTAGGGAGTGGATAAAACAAGTTATAGCTGAATATGATATATTGTACTTTTGGCATTGTGTAGCATATTTGTGCTAAAAATAACTCATCTTAAAATTTTGACAGTAGCTGACTTTTAAAGGTTTCATTCTTGTCAAGATTTCAGTCATATATTAAAATTTTTATTTATTTGTTTTTAGTGTTCAGCCTAGGAGTTTAGACATATATTCAACACTATAATCTTCTAAATTGATTCATGTTGCCTCTGGAGTCAGCCTCTCCCTTCACTTTAATCCCAAGCAACTACTGATGGGTGTTTTGCCCCTGTAGTTTACCTTTTCCAATATTGAATTTAAATGGAATTGGTTAGTATGTAGCTTCTAAAATCTGGTTTCTTTCGCTTAGTATAATGCATTTGTATTGATCCATGTTGTGTGTACCAGTATTTTTTTTTTTTTATTGCTGAATAATATTCTGTATGGGTATACTATAGTTGGTGTTAATCCATTCACCAACTGATAGAGATTTGGGGAGTTTTCTAGTTTTTGGTGATCATTGCAATCGTACTTCTTCTTTATTGTGATAAAATACACACAACACAAACTTTAACATCTAAGTTTCTAATTTCTTCTCTGTAGAATGAACATAAGAATATTTATTCCAAGGGTTGTAATGAGGATTAAATAGAATAAATTACATAAAAGTATGTAACAGTAGAGTTAGGCATTTAATAAATGTTTGCCTCTCATTTTTTTAAATGACTAGTGGAAACTTTACTTTTTGATTACCTATTCCCCTAGTGATTCTGTATGGACAGAGAAGTAGTGTACACATTTACCTTGGAATCCATCAGGAAAATAAAAATGTAGCAAATTCTTGCTGTGTTGACCTGGATCTTTTCATAGTTTGAAAGAAAATTAACCAGGCCACTGTCGGCGTATGACTATTAGAAAATACTGGGCATGAAAAGTCCCTGAAGGAGAGTTCTAATTTGGGGAAGTATGGTAGAATTTTTTATAGAACTTTAGCAGGAGGGGTTGGTCAGTCATAGTTCAGCTAGTTTGGGGAAAAGTTGGTCAATGATGGTTGTGAGGGAATTGATCTTGTAGATTAGCAGCCATTAGGCAATTTGGATTTTATCAAGAGGGAGAAACAGCTATGGGGAGCAAGGACATGAGAAGAGCAATGTAAAAAATTCTCAGGATTTTAATGTCTTCACTGATTTTTTTTTTTTTTTAATCATTGGTTCTTAGAGTCTCTTCCAACCACTTCCCCAACCTTTCCTCCAAGTAGAAATGCTCTTTATCCTGATCATGATTTAGATTGCTTCTAGCTCTTGATCTCACAGGCAGCATCTTTATAAAACTTCAAAGAACAAGGAATTAAGTCTTTTGCAATGCATTGCGTTTTGGATCCTGTTATGTAGGTGTTCTGTAGTAGAGGAAACAGTAATGTATGACAATGAAAAGCTTCAAAGTAGAAATATGGCTGGAAGGGAGATTAGAATAGGATTTTGCAGTAGCTGTTTTAGTTGATGACATATCTTCAACTTTAATTGCAATTGACTTTTTCAGTTTTGCCTCATCCTTTTCTGATGATTCTAGTAGAAGTCAAATTAGATCATTTTTAATAGCTGGGTTGCAAACTTTGGTGTCTGCAGCCAACCTTCTAAAGCCTGCCTGTGCTTTTCAGGGAGGGAGCTAAGCTTGGGATGGAGTGGATCAGCTATTCTCTTGTATTTTTTTTTTTAAATTAAAAATTATTGGGATGACATTAATAATAAAATCAAATAAGTTTCAGATGTACAATTCAACCGTATGTGTTCATCACCCAAAGTTAGATTTTCTCCCATCACCAAATGTTTGACCCCTTTTACCTCAATCTACTTCTCTGTCTCCCCTTTTAAATGCATTACTAATTTTTAGCAGCTAGTGTTTAACACTGCTCATTCTTGAGTTTGGTAAATTGTTTCGTCTGTGCTTCATGTGATTTCTTTGCATTTATGAAGTACTTTTCGACTACAAGTAGACCTAATCTCTTGTAAATATAATCTATGCTTTAAAATCAAATGATCCTTGTCCTCTTTGAATATGTAAATCCTTTTATTATCTGCTAATTTACCTCTTGCTTTGTGGCTCTCTGTGCTCCTCTAGTAATGCTTGCTTAGCTTTTAATTTAAACAAAGTTAGTTAGCATTCATGGAAGACATTGGCCTAGGCAAAATTAGAAAAATATTTGGCCACCATATTTAGGATTATTGAGGCATTTCTTTCCATCTTTTCAGAATATAGAAAAAGGCGAGTTTCTTATTTTTTTCTAATCAAGCTCACCATAGACCTTGTACTTTTCAAACCAGTTTGAATGAGAAAAAGATACATGAAGGATCGTATATCTGCATATCTATATGTATATAATTATCATAGTTATGGAAAATATATCTGATTTACTGTGAGGCTCTCAAGGTAAATGGGTCAGATAGAATTAATTTTTTAGTGTGGTCTTATATAATTATTTTCTGTAAATTATGAGAAAGTTGTTTTTTTGTTCTGTAAAATATTACAAAAATTTCAATAACATTGCTTTCTCTTTTTGATATTCAGAGGAAGTTAGGGAACAGATTTACTTACCACTAAATAGTATGTCACTGGCAAGACTCTATTCTTTGTAATATATTACTTTGTTTCTTAAATCTTACTCACTTCTATTGGTAACATTTGGTAATATGAAGCAAATGTTACTATCCTAGCTTTCTTTAATATTCTGGGAAGTATCTTTAAATCTTGGGAACTCTTAAAGTCTTCTTTATCCTTTTTTATCTCCTCTCAAGAAAGTAGTATCTTTATGTGCTCTTGATGTTTTTATAGAAATTCCTGCTACCCATGAATAGAAATAAAAACATGCGATGTAAAATCTTAGCTTTAGGATAGTTTTTAAATTAACAAGCTGGTTATTTAAAAAGTTGAAAGGATTCCCATCATTAGTTAATTAACATAGCCATCACCTCACCTATTTATCTTCTTGTTCGGGGTGTGTGTGTGTGTGTGTGTGTGTGTGTGTGTGTGTGTGTGAACATTTAAACTCTCTTAGCAAATCTTAAATATATAAAACCAGCATTATCAACTATAGTAACTATGTTTTATGTTAGATCCTGAGATTTTATTCATTTTAAGCTGAGAAAGTTTGTTCCCTTTTACCAACCTTTTCCTGTTTCCCCCACTACCTAGTCCCTGGCAACCACTTTTCTACTTTCTGTTTCTATGAGTTTGGCTTAAATTTCCTTTTTTTTTCATATATTACACATATAAATGATACCATGTAACATTTGTCTTTGTCTGACTTATTTCACTTAA
The DNA here is from genome assembly GCF_014176215.1 of Rousettus aegyptiacus. Taxonomy (NCBI): domain Eukaryota; kingdom Metazoa; phylum Chordata; class Mammalia; order Chiroptera; family Pteropodidae; genus Rousettus; species Rousettus aegyptiacus. The sequence continues at coordinate 146,358,130 of NW_023416306.1, forward strand.
TATAATGCCCTCAGGGTCCATCCATGTTGCAAATGGTGGCATTTTCATCTTTCTCATGGACAAATAATGTTTTATTCTCTGTCATATCTTCTTTATCCATTTGTGTGTTGATGGACACTTAGATTGTTTTCATATCTTGGCTATTGTGACTAATGCTGCAATGAACATGGAAGTGTAGATATCTCATCGAGATCCTGTTTTCATTTCCTTTGGATATTAACCCCAAAGTGGGATTTATAGATCATATGATAGTCCTATTTTTAAATTTTTGAGGAACCTCCATACAGTTTTCCATAGCAGCTGCATCAATTTATGATGCCATTGATAGTGCACAAGGGTACCCTTTTACCACATCCTTGAAAACATTTGTTATCACTTGTCTTTTTGATGATAGACATTCTCACAAGTGTGAAGTGATATCTCATTGTGGTTTTAATTTACTTTTCCCTGATGATCAGTGATGTCAAGTACCTTTTCATGTACCTGACAGCTATTTGTAGGTCTTCTGTGGAATAATGACCATTTTAAATTGGATTTTTTTTCTGTTGAGTTGTATGAGTTCTTTGTATATTTTGGATATTAACCTCTTATCAGATATATGATTTGAAAATAACTTCTCCCATTCTGTAGTTGCCTTTTTATTTTGTGAGTTTCCTTTCCTGTGCAGAAGTTTTTTAGTTTGATATAGTCCCATTAGTTTATTTTTGCTTTTACTTTTGGTATATCCAAATCCAAAAATTCAATATTAAGACAAGGAGCTTACCCCTTATGTTTTCTTCTAGGAGTTTTATGGTTTCTGCTGTTATGTTCAAGTCTTCAGTCCATTTTGAGTTGATTTTTGTCTGTCATAAGATGGAGTCTAGTGTCATTTTTTTTTTTTTTTTTGGCCTGTGGCTGTCCATTTTTCTTAGCACCATTTATTAAAGAGATTATCCTTTCCCCTTTGTATATTTTTGGCTCCTTTGTCATAAATTAAGTAGCCACATATGCACTGGTTTATTTGTTTGCTCTCTGTTCTACTGAGCAGTGTGTCTTTTTATGCCAGTACCATATTGTTTTGATTACTATAGTTTTGTAATATTGTTTAAAATCAGGAAGTATAATGCCTCAAGCTTTCCTACTTCTTTTTCTAGATTACTTTTACCTTTTGTGGTTCCATACAACTTTTAGGATCATTTGTTCTATTTTGAAAAATGCCAGTGTAATTTCGATAGAGATTTCATCGACTCTGTAGATTTCTTTGGGTATGGACATTTAAACAATATTCTTCCAATTCATGAGCATGGATTTATTTGTTATTTCCATTTATTTGTGGCTTCAGTTTCTTTTATCAATGTCTTTATAGTTTTCAGAAGTACAGATCTTTCTCTTCCTCCATTAACTTTATTCAGAAGTATTTTATTCTTTCCGATGCAATTATAAATGGGATTGTTTTCTTAATTTCTCTGATATTTTGTTTCTATTGTGTATAAACACAACTGATTTTTGTACGTTGATTTTTTATCATGTAACTTTTGTGAATTTGTTGATTAGTTCTAAGTTTTTTGGTGGCGTCTATAGGATTTTCTATATAAAATATGTCATCTGCAAATAATGACAGTTTTCCATTTTTATTACTAATTTGGATACCTTTTATTTCTTTTTTCTTGTCTTTTTTTTTTTTTTTGCCTAACTGCTTTGGCTGGGATTTCTAGTGCTGTGTTGAATAAAAGTGATGAAAGTGGGCATCCTTGTCTTATTTCTGATCTTAAATGAAAAGCTTTCAGCTTTCCCTTGTTGAATATGATAGTAGCTGTGGGTTTGTCATATATGGCCTTTATTATATTGAGGTTCATTCCCTTTATACCAACTTTGTTGAGAGTTTTTCTTTTATTATGAATGTATGTTGAATTTTGTCATATAGTTTCTGCATCTGTTGAGATGACCATAGGATTTTTATCTTTCATTTTGTGTGTGGTGTATCACATTGATTGATTTACATATGTTGAACCATCCTTGCATCCCTGTAATAAATCCCACTTGGTCATGGTGTGTGATTCTTTTAATGTATTGTTTAATTCGGTTTGCTAATATTTTGTTGAGGACTTTTGCATCTATGTTCATCGGGGATATTGGCCTGTAGTTTTCCTTATCTGCTTTTGGTAGCAGGGTTAATGCTGGCCTTGTAAAATGAATTTGGAAGCATTTCAGCTTCTTCTGTTTTTTGGAGGAGTTTGAGAAAGGTTGATATTAGTTCTTTCAATATTAGGTAGGATTGACCAGTGAAGCTGTCTGGTCCTAGACTTTTCTTTGTTGGGAATTTTTTAATTGCTGATTTAATGTCCTTACCAGTATTCAATCTGTTCAGATTTTCTATTTCTTCATCGTTTAGTCTTGATAGGTTGTATGATTTTAGGAATTTGTCCATTTCTTCTAGATTGTTTAATATGTTGGTATATAATTAATTGTTCATCGTAGTCTCTTAGGATTCTTTGTTTTTGTGTGATATCAGTTGTAGTGTCTCTGTTCATTTATAATTTTATTTGAGTCCTTTTTTCTTGGTAGGTCTAGCTAAAGGTTTATCTATTTGTTTATCTTTTCAGAACATCAGCTTTTAGTTTCATTTAACTTTTCTACTTTTTTTTTCTTTCTTTTTTAGTTTCTATTTTATTTATTTCCACTTTTATCTTTGGGCTTTTTTGTTGTTGTTGTTCTACTAAATTTGGGCTTCATTTGTTCTTTTTCTGTTTCCTTGAGGCGAAAGTTATATTTTTTATTAGTTATTTTTTTTAATGTGGGCATTTATTGCTATGAAGTTCCGTTTTAGAACTGCTTTTGCTATGTGTTATGTTTTGGTACATTTTATTTCCATTTTAATTTGTGTAAAGTTAAGATATATTTTGATTTTTCTTTTGATTTCTTTGACCCATTGGTTGTTCAGAAGCATGCTCTTGAATCTTCATACATTTGTGAATTTTATAGTTTTCTTGTAATTAATTTGTAGTTTCATAACATTGTGATCAGAAATGATGCTTGATGTGATTTCCTAAACTTTCTTAAATTTATTAAGACTTGTTTTGTGGCCTAATGTATGATCTATTCTGGAGAATGTTTCATATGTGCTTGAGAAGAATGTGCATTCTGCTACTGTTGAATAGAATGTTTTATAAATCTGTTTATCTAGTCTAAATGTAGAGTTTAAGTCCAATGTTTCCATAGTGATATTCTTTCTAGACGATCTAGATATTGTTGAAAGTGGAGTATTGAAGTCCTCCCCATTTATTGCTATGCTATCTTTTTCTCCCTTCAGGTCTGTTATTATTTGCTTTGGGTATTTAGGTGCTTCTGTGTTGGGTGGATATTTACAAAATATAACCCATTATTGGATTGTCTTGTTTATCATTATATAATAACCTCTTTTTCTTTTTATTATAGTCTTTGGCTCAAACTCTTTTGTCTGATGCAATGGTAGCTACCACTGCTTTCTTTTGATTTACATTTGCATGGAATATCTTTTCCATTCCTTTATTTTCAACCCGTGTGTCTTCTTAAAGCTAAATATGTCTCTTATAGGCAGCATAAAGTTAGGCATTTTTCTGTTTTATCAGTTAAACCACTCTTTGCTTTTTATTTGAGAACTTAGTCTACCTACATCTAAAGTAATTATTGATCGATATTGACTTGTAATTGCCATTTTGTTATTTGTTTTCTGTCTGTTTCATAATTTATTTGTTCCTTTCTTTTCTTTGTGTCCTTTGTGATTTTTTTGATTTTCTATGGTGGTATGCTGAGATTCTTTTCTTATTATTTTTTGCATATCGATTATAGATTTTTACTTTGTGATTACTATGAGGTATATATAAAACATATGTAGAAGTCTGTTTTAAATTAATAGCAACGTATGTTTAAATGCATACGATAGCTCTACATTTTTACTCTATCCCCACATGTTTTATGTTTTCGATGTTCTAATTTATATCTGTTTTTCCTACTTTTGTCTTTTAACCTGCCTGTTAGATTTATAAGTGATTTACCTAATTCCATTACAAATTAGATTAATCTGAATTTAACTATTTACTTTTACCAGTGAGATTTACACTTTAATTTACATATTAAAGCATTCTTTTGTTGAAGCTTGGCGAAGTCTTCTTAACATTTCTTGTAAGGCTGGTCTAGTAGTGTTGATAAGTTTTTGCAGCTTTTGTTTGTCTGGAAAACTCTTTATCCTTTAATTCTGAAGGACAACTTTGACAGGAAGAGTATTCTTGGCTGGTAGTTTTCTTTCAGCACTTGAATATATCATACCAGTCTCTCTGCCCTGTAAAAATTTTTCAGATTTTGCTGAAAAATCTGTTGATAATCTTATTTCCTTTTTATATAACATGGTGAGTCCTTCTTTGTTTGCTGTAATCTTGTGGGTTTCCTGGATGCAAGCCCCATCAGCGTCCAGAGTTAGATGTTTTAGGGATCACATTCCTCAGGTAGAAGTCTTAAAAATTGGGGCACTGGATGTTGGGTCCAAACCCTTAACTCTTCAGGGAGAAGCTAGTGGTCAGATTCTCTCCCAATTCTATGCTGCTGTGCTGGGAATGGGGTTTATGGCAAGAGTGTGTTTTAGTCTTTCCTTCCTGTTTGATGTAGATTTTTTTTCTTGTTCACATCATGTGTAGCTGCTTAGCCAGCTTCTAGACGTCTTTCAGGGGTACTCGTTCTGTGTTTAACTGTACATTTAGTGTATCTTGGTAGGAAGTGAGTCATCATCCCATGTCACCATCTTGGACCAGAATCAGAATTGCAATTTTTAAATAATTATCCTTTTTAATGAATAATTATTTAGAGAATTAACTGAGATGCTGATCATATCTAAAATGTCACACAAAAATGAATCTCAAAATGTGTGTAACTTTGCTTGTATTGGTGCATGATTTTTTTTTTTTTTTTTTTTTGGTAAATACAGTATCAGGGAGTATATTCAGAATGATATCAAAAGGATTCTGTGTGTTGTTTATTGTCATCATACATTTATGTAATTTGGGTCATAATTTCATAATTTGTTTCATAGTTACATAAAATAGTATGATGAGGGAGAAGAAATGTAAAATGTTAGCTTCTACAAAAATACCGAAGGAAAGAAATGCAGTTTTTAATGTACTTTTTTAATATTAAAAAACATTAAGAACTCCAAAACCCAAGAAAGCTGAGACTGCTTCTTGCATTTATATAACAATTCTTATCTATTAGTTACAGAGCAAAAACAACAGAATATTAGTTATATAGTAAAAAATAGCTTTTAACTATGAAGAAGTCCTGTCAGATTCTTTAGTTTATTAAAAAGCCACTTTTGGTTATTATTTTTTTTTTTAAAAAGTATCTGGGCACTTCCAAGAAAAGCTTCAGAACAGCTGTAATTACAGCTGCAGATTTAGTCAAAATAGGGGCTTTTAAAGGCTCCTCACTCCCCTTTCGCATCTCTTTCCCTAACCTCAGGTAACCCAAATTTAGTTGTAAAAGTTTTGGTAATCTCAAGATTCCCGAAACTGGAGAGCCATATGTTTTAACTGTATGCAGATGTGGTGATTATTTGTGACTCATTATTAAAGTTCCGGACCCTTTTAGTTCTCATACTACACGCACAGTTAAATGATTTTTGTTAGATCATTTCTGCGTTATATAGATATATATGTATTCCAAACACAGTTTAATGATTTTTATCAAGGCCTAAGCGTCTGCTAAAACTAATTAGAAGGATAGTAGTTTTTCAATGTAAATTTAAGCTAATGTTGACATTATTAGTATTTGCTGGAAATATCTGCAAAACCTTACATCTATTTTTAAAAAACATTTCTTCAGATTTTACTGTAGTAGGAACTTGCCGTTAACTTTTTCTGAAAATTCGGTAAATCTCATAATTTTTGGAACACGTTCTATTATATTAAATCAGACGTTAAATACACATCCATGTTAGTGCTCCCTTTACTCTCCTTTCCTGTAATGTTATGATTTAGGAACGTGGATGTCATTCTAAGGTCTGGCTTTCAGTTCATCGGTCAGGGATTGAATATAATAGTTATAGAGAACCGTGGCTAAGAGCAAGGTTTGGGGCCAATCTCACTGTCTCAATTAATTACCATCTTTTTTTCAGATGCTAGTTATGCTGAATATTGATCAAGGGTTATAATAACATAATTTGGATTCTAACCAGAATTTTACAGTGTTACCTTCTCAGAATTTGGTTCAAAATTGTGGTTATTTGAGGTTCAGTCTCACATAGAAGATCAAAAGTCTTCTGCCAAAGCTAACAATTGGACACTTTCAGGTAGAAAAGCAAATGAAACATGCCCGTATGTGCATAGTGCCCTGTCCAAAGGGATAAAGGTGCAAAGATGTATGGTTCTTACCTTCCAGTGGGGTGGAGAAGGTGCAAATATGTACATTGAAATAATAAATCAACTTTTAAAGGATAAATAAACTTGGATTTAAATCTCCAGACTCAAGAACTCTTTAGATCTTAACCTCAGAAATTCTAGATGAACTTTCTTGTTATTACACATGAGGAAACTCATTTCAGAGAAGTCAAGTGAATTACCTTAAGTCATTGATTAAACAGGAGATGTATGGACTTCTAAATATAGACTCAGGAGTGATGGACAACAGGTAGCAAGTTAACATTGCTTTTATAAGCTTGGATGTCAGCTGATGTTGATTGATTGATAATTGTAGGAACTTTTATAGAGAAACTGCCAGATCTTTTCTCATGAGTCTAGTGGGAATATCAGAATGTGGACTTATATAGTAGATTATTTTTAAGAGGGTAAAATCGAACAAAAGCCATTTCAGATAATTCAATGGTGAATTCAAAAGAATAGTAAAACACATTAAGATAGAACAAGAAACTATGTTAACAGAATTGCGTAACTTTTAAAACATAGATTGGCTTGTACATATGAGAGAAGATAGCAGGTAAAACTTCAGGTGGAGTATAATTTTGATGATGAAGATACAACTAATTATGTGAGAATAAAGAAGAATCTTTTAGAAAGGAAAATAAAACTTTGAGATTTCGATAAGATAGGAAAAATGAAATGTGAAAAGCAATTTAATTTCATTTAAAGACTGTCCATACATTTATCTCATCATCAAAATTTGTTGTCACTGTCTTTTATCTTCTTTCCCCTACCGATTCTTTTCAAGAAAGGCTCTAGTGTGGTGTGGCGTGGTGCAGTGCAATTCTTCTGCCTTGTCAGTTGTGACCAGCATGGCTTAAGGACTAAAGGTTTGCCCATTAAAACATACAAAAGTGAATGATTTTGAATTAGTTACTTAGACTTCTGAGCTTCAGTTACTTCACGAAAAATGAGTCTATGTTTCTGATGTGACTATAGGATTGTTGGGACAGTCAAACGAAATCATATGAAAGTGTTTTCAAAACTGAAGACTTCACAAAGGTGTTAATAATTGTTTTTATAACTATAGATTTAATACAGCATGATAAATATTTGAGTTTCCAATATATCAGAATCAGGATTGTAGACTTTTGAATTCAGGAAGATATAGTCTTTGCCTTTAAGATACTTCTAATTTGGTGAAGAAGCAAATAAAATAATGCAAATGTCTGTAATATACAGCAGAATATGAAAAGGATAACGAAAGGTTCAGCCAATTTAGATTTTGGCTTGAGTTAAAGATCTACCCACCTGAACCTGCTCTAAGTTTATGAGACTTGGTACGCCACAAGTGACAGAGGGAGCATTTTGACCTTTTCACAAATATTTTCTGCTTTTTGAGCTTTTAGGTAAGAGTAGACATTTTTCCCCTAAAAGCATTTTATTATTATTTTTATTATTAAAATATGGTTAGCATACAATACTATATTAGTTTTAGATGTGAGTGGACATATTTTTAACTTGGGTTGCCATGTAGTGAAAGTCTAAATTTGGGTTCTCCCATGGCTGTACATAGGAGCTTATTGACTTTTTAGGTATGTAATCGGTAGCTGAATCAAATGTACCATAAAGAATGTACAATTTTCAGACTCGATGAATATTTTCAATGGGATAGGTTCCAGACTGTAAAATACTTGACAGGAGCATAGAGGGCCGAAGAGGTACTTAGGAACGTTTACTGCAACTCCTTTGAAGGTACCTTTTACAGGGTCCTAGAATTAGCTTGACTATTTCTCATATTGAGGAATCTTTCTATTATGTGATGCAGTAAACTTTCTTATAGGCTTTTGTGTTTGGAATTTTTTGTTTTTTCAGCCCCAAATGACACCCCTCTTCATCTATTGTTCTGTTTCTTTTACATTTTATTGGATATGCTAAAGATAACAATAATAGCTAATATTTATTAACACTGTTCTAAATGCTTTTCTTATATTATCTCACAACCCAGGATATTGATATTTTAATATACATATTAGTTAAACTAAATATTAATTTAATATTAAATGATAATTTTATTTACCTTTGTTATAGTCTAGGAAACTGAACTATAGTGCTTTGCACATTGGGAGGCTGGGTTCATGCTAGGACTATCTGATTCTAGAAACTGAACCCTTAATACTACCACTATTGCTTCTTAGAGATAACCTGGAGGCCCCTTTGGGCAAAATTCTCTGCTTCCACTTCTCTAAGTGTGATAGCCATTAAAGATAATAGATGAATATGTAAGGCCAGAAACTTGGGAGGGGTGGTGGAGGTGGAGGATGTGAAGTATTATAGAATTTATTACTCAGTTCAAGATTGAATGAAGGTATTAGAAAGGAAGGAAATGGAATATAATTTACTTTGCAAATTGGGGAAAGGGAATTTTGGTGAGGCTATTGTAATGACTAATTTTATGCTATAAGCACAAAAACTTGATATATGAATAGTTTAGTAAGAGTTTATGATCACTAATTTTATAGACTCTGGCTGTCCAATAGAAATATAATATTAACCATGCATGTAATTATAAATTTTCTGGTAACCACATTAAAGAGGGTACAAAGAAAAGGTGAAATTAGTTTTAATAATATATTTTACTTAATATATTAAAAATATTATTTCAACAACTAATATAAAAACATTCAACAACTTATAAAAATATCAGTGAAATATTTTACATTGTTTTATTCTTAGTAAGTCGTTGAATGAAATTGGTGTGTATTTTACACTTAAACATTTCTCAGTTCAAACTAGCCATATTTCGTTTCACATGCTCAATGGCCACATTGGCCACTGACTACCTAACTTGACAGTGGATTTATGTATCATTAGAAAATAAAAGATTGGTACTGTTTCTGTATTCATTAACAGTTTCTGATTGAATTACAAATAGATGGCTTATCCTCCCTCTGTGTATAGCAAACAAAGAGTGAATGGCAGTCTGGGGCTGAAAGGCATCATTATTCAGTTGCGTCCAGAGAATCTGCTCAGGAGGGGAACACATTTTTTATACTTCGTAAGAAAAGGAGGGGAAAGATTTACCAGATGTTTAAGCTTCCTGCTGTTTGAGGTTCTGAGAATGTTATTTAGTTAGAGGGATAGTGCTTTTCTATAGAGAGTGGTCTGGAGACTGGAGAATCACACAGTTCTTACTCTTGAAATACGGTGGTTGTTGGTTCAGGGATTCTGTACCTCTGTCTGGAACCGTTCATGTTACTGATTTGCTTTTTATAGGATTTAATATGTTTAAGGTTACATTCCTCAAGCAGGAATTTCTAAAAGCTGCCTTTTTCTCAAAACAAGAATGAAAAAAACAAAAAAAATTCCCCCCTAAAAACCCACACAAACCGAATAAACTTACCACATAAAAAATGACAGTAAATCTTGCCTAACTGTAAAAGTATGATATGCATTCTTCGTAAAAATTTGGGTAATGGAGGTATGTACTTTTACATGTTTAATGAACAGATCTTCAGCAGAAGGAAGTGTTCTCATATTCTCACTTTGACTTCCTCCTATAGTACTGGGGTTTCCTGGGCAGTAGCCGTCCAGTGAATCCAGAGCTTCTTTGGTTTGTATAGGACAGGTTGTGAAGATTTTATTTCCTTTAAGGAGAGAGTGAACAAACGGGAGGTATTTGTTCTTCCTGGCTATGTTGTATTTATATATTGTTTTGTATTAGATATTGTCTAAGAGCCTGTATTTGACACATTTAATTAAAAATCTTAGAGAGTTATCTGTAAAATTGTAAGATTTATACAATTAAACAGCAGCTAGAGGACTTGTGTTAACTTGTTGAGTGATACCAGGTTAAAATACAGTTTCTACTCTGTACATTTTAACACACCAGAATGTACTTTTATCATCAGTTTCTATTTTCCGAGTTTTTATTTTTAGTGATATGCTGATGTTATCAGTATATGAATATAGTCTTTTTGCCATGACTAGTTGTGTTTTATTTGTTGTACGTATGGTCTTGGTTTAAGTGGGGTTGAGGGAGGTTTGTGCTTATCGTTTTGGGGCTGAGTGGTGGGAACAGGTAAGCTAGAAACATACTTGGAAGAAAGAAAACAATAGCCACTTGGGAGGAACTTGAGATGAGGTGAAAAGATGTTTTGAGAAAAGTTACAGAATGTTTTTAAAAATAAATGATTTATATACAAAACTTAGTCATTAGCAACCTAATCAGATTTTACAGAATTTGGGTAGAAAGCATTATGTTAGAGAACTTTGAAATTCCTATTTATTATGTTCATATTTTGTGCGGGTGAAATATAGAAGTCTCTTAGTTGTTTTGAATTTGAAACCCCTGTGGCTTTTTAGACTCTTAGCTAATCATCACAGTCTTAGGTATGGAGAGTCACAAGATTGAGTTTGTAACTTCTTTTAGTTAAAAGTTAACATTGAATGACCTTAGACTAGATTTCATTAACCTGTCTGTTCATATTTTCTGCTGGAAGGTTAATAGTCATATTGACCCTTGTCATGGAGTTATTATTGATTTATAATTCTAGAGTGGCCATGAAAACAATAAATACTCTTTAAATATTAAGTATTATATTTATTAGAACATTCCTTAATACAAACTAGTTCCTTCATTAATCTATACTTAATTTTAGTTATTATAATGATCTGTCCTTAGCCACCCATCACAGATTTATGCCTGTCCTTCTTTACTTCTTAGTCATATAAGAACATTTGTGAGAGTATGTCTAAGACATCATTGACCTCGGGATGACTCAGGAAAATTTTCTTTTAAAGGGTGGTTATTATAGTGGAGTGGTTTTGTATCTGCTGTTGTTGCCCTGCTGCTTCAGAAAATTAGCTTAAGTTAAAGAGTTCAGGTTTTGGAGTTATATGGACTATCTTGATTCTTGTCTCTCTTTGCTCCTTAACTATCCCTGGGCAAGTTACTACACCTTTGTTTTCTCAACTGCAATTGGGAAATAATAGCAATCACTTCTTAAGGTCATTATGAGTACCCACATCAAGTACTATCTCTATTGTTAGGGATAATTGCAACTTACTGTTATTTTTCTTTAATAAAGACTTAAATTTTTTTTTTTAGAGCAGTTTTATGTTCGCAGCAAAATTGAAAGTAAGGTACAGAGATTTCCCATTTAATCCCTGCCCCATCACATGCCTCCTCCATTATCATTCTCCACTAGAGTGGTGCATTTGTTACAATTGATGAACCTACGTTGACACATCAGTCACCCAAAGTCCATAATTTACCTGAGGGTTCACTCCTGGTCTTGCACATTCTGTGGGTTCAGACAAACATATAATGACATGTATCCATTGTTATAATACCATACAGAATATTTTCACTGCCCTCTATGCCTATCCTTCCTTCTTATCCCACTTCCCCCCTGGATAACTCCTGATCTTTGTATTGTCTCCATAGTTTTACCTTTTCTAGAATGTTATATAGTTGGAATCTCAGAGTGGCTTCTTTGTCTTTATGTTTCCTTCATTTCATGGCTTGATAGGTCATTCCTTTTTAGCACTGAATAATACTCCTTTGTCTGGATGTACCAAAGTTTATTTATTCACTCACCTACTGAAGGATGTTTTGGTTGCTTCCAAGTTCTGGCAGTTGTGAATAAACATCCATGTGCAGGTTTTTGTGTGGACATTAGTTTTCAACTAGTAGCTACTTTTATTGAGCATTTGCTTATTTTAACCAGATACCCTGTTAGGTCCTTTACATGCAGTATATTATTTAATTCATATGTATACTATAGATTATGTGAAGTCCACGGCCCATAGTGATATATGTCCAGTAACAGGTTGCTTTTATTTCTTTCTTTGTTAGTTCCAAGCATGTAGTTTAATCAAAAGTTGAGGCTGTTAAGAAGAGAGAAAGAATTGAACATTCTGATCAAACTTAAAGGACTTATTACAAAGTTGACAGTGGTTTGAAAGTGAAATGTATATTAAAGTGTAGTTCAAGGATAATCTGCATCGTACTCAGGAAGCTTGTTAAAATGTAGAGTTTTGGGTTCATCCTCAGGAACTCAGACTTTATGAATCAGAATCTCTGGTTATGGAGCCCAAATTCTGTAATTTTACTAGCTTAATACATAATTCTGATTCACTTTGAAGTTTGGGAATCATCTTTTTAATTTATTCTTCCTAATGATTAAGAAATGATTCTTGTGATTTTTAATAGTTATTTTTCTCTGATATAATAAGTTTTCTACTTTATTGGTGATGGAGGTGATAAATTTTTTTCATTTAAATTTTTACACATGATATATATAAAATATGATTTTTCTGTGTTATGAGGGTAGTACGGTTAGTGATATTTATTCATTCAACTAGTATTATTACTTATTTGAGGAATAGTTTTATCTTTTCATAAATATATATTTTACTTTAGTATTCAGATATAGTTATTTTGAATAGGGTAGGAAAGAAAGGCAGATTGAGAACATATTTTATGATGCTAAGTGGAGAGGTGAAGAGAGTGGTTTTCTGGTGCTAAGTAGAAGAAAACAATAACTACAAATAATTTATATAACTAATGGATTATTAAAACCCAATGGAAGTTTGCAAGGAGTTTTGGTGTGGGTCATTTTTTTAGTCATATTAGTTAATGAAAAGTTATATCAGGACTCCTTAGCTTCTGTGTTTTTTGACAGTTGCCTTGCCTCCTTAGAACACTCTTTTGGGTTTTGCTGTGTTGGTTTCCTGGAAAGTCTTACTTTACAATTTGGGAAATCATGTTGCATCCCTACAATGCTTCATATGGACTTCAGCTTTCTTAGATTCTTCAGGTAAAACTTCTTCCAAAGAGACCAATGAATTGCTTCAAGTCATAATTTTAAACTTAGGTGTTCAGAAGACTACATTTCAGTCTTTGCATTGGTATTTTTAGCCCCCAAATCTTTCTCCAGCATCCACTTTAATAATTATTATGGGTTAAGGAACTCTATTTTTAATATCTGTAGTTTTGTTCATTCTCAGAAACTAGGTGATCAGAGCTTTGTCATTGTTCGTGAGAAAGGTATTGTACACATTTTTTAGGAGCATTCTTAGACTGAATGAAGCTAAAACATCTTAGAAATTGTTGCTCTGCTTTAAATATTCATAGGATATAATTTTGCATATTTTAAACTCATTCTCTTTGCCAGTACAATAATATTATTTATCTCTGGGAACTTTGGCTATTCTATCGTGTTATTTAGAATTCACATGAATTATTAAAACTTTCTTTTAGGCCTTTTACTGACAGCCCCTGTCTGACCTCTTCTTTAAAAATCATCTTCAACATTTTCACAAGTAACGTTTGGGTCTTAGTGGGACTGGAATTTTTGCTTTTGTAATGACGAGCGGATTGGGCTTTTTTAGAAGTTAGGAGCAGTGGGGTACGGAAGAGAAGAAAAATCAGACTAAATTTACGTCATGCCTGTTTCACTGTGAAAAATAATCATAGCCTTAAGTACTTTACTTTTTAAAGGTGGGAGTGGTGGCAGTAGGAACAATTATAGGGGTGAATTAAGGAGTCATTAAGGAGATTGTATTTCCTAAAATGGGATTTCAGTTATTTCTCAAATATAGATGAGAGTGGTTATTACTAAGATTTTTTCTTCTGTAGGATAGTCTCATGTACAGTATTGGTATGTTATCACTTACCCCAAAATAGTAACAATGTTGACGTTATAAGTAACCTCCTGAGTTACCATCTTCTCTGCCATGTTCCTCTCTGTTTTAAGTGTGGGTCACCAAGAGCCACAACAGTATCGATGTAATTATATAACTTTTATAACTCTGTTGATTTTTTTATTTTACTCTTAGAGCATTTTCATTACTAATAATTATACTTTCCTCCTGAATGATTTCAGAATGTTTTGGGGTGTTATTGGTAAACGTAGTAGTATTTTGTAGTGAAGAGTATGAGCTCTTAAACAAGACTATGTAGGTTCATTTCTCAGTTTTGCCACTTAATAGTTATGTGACCTGGAGCAAGTTGGGTTTTTTTTTTTTTTTTTTTTTTTTGTATAACTCTCGCCTTAGTTTCCTTCTGTAAAACAAGGATTAAAAAATGACCTATTTTGTAGATATGTGTTGAGGATTAAATCATTTTGTAGAGAATGGTGCCTACAGGTACTACATGCTGAATAAATAATAATATTGTTAAATATTATTCTTCACTCACTAAAATAACATTCTCAGTAAACTATAATAGACTCTAAAGACACTTAATGATTAAAACTTTAGAAAAATTTCAACTCTGAAAGTTATTTTTAGGTTAGAGTTTGGACTTTCTTTCTCATAGTCTTTCAAACTATAATAGAACAGTATATTTTCAAACTTTAATGTGCATACAGATTACTCGGGGATCTTGTTAACATGTGGATTCTTACTCATAGGTTTTGAAATAGGCCTGAGATGCTGGAGTAGGCCTGAGACGCTGTCTTCTAAGAAGCTCCCCAGGTAGTCTGGATGTAGCTCTAGTCCTTAGACGATACCTTGAATAGTAAAGTTATAGAATATTCCATTTAGTGGTTCTCAATCCTTCTGTCAGTACACTATAAATATTTGGGTATTTTCTGTTTTTGTTGTTCCCCCCTCCCCGGCCCCCCTGCCCCCCAAATATGCCTATGCTCTCAGACCAGTTAAATCAGATCTCTGGCATTAGTGTTCTGGCATCATTATCATCAATATTATGATTTGTGTAAAAATATATTCTAGGTCATTCTCATGTGTAAACTGCATTAGTAGCTACTACTTTAGTGATTTGAAGGAGAATGAATAAGCTAAGGTCCATTTTATGTCTTCTATCATTTTAAACATCCATAGGGATGAAGAAGCATTGCAAGTCAGAACTCTTTAAATTGGGAGGCAGCATTAGATTGGACTAAAAAAAGTTTGACATCTTGAATCTTTCTTCATGGATCCTGTTTTCTGTTACTTTCATCATTTTTTGTAATCTTTGAGTTCTCCCTAATTTCTGAACAGTTTCCTGAAAGTATAGTAACTCAAACTCAGTGTAAAACTACTCTAATAAAACTAAACAATGGCAGAAGCAGAAGAATAATGTTTTTCCACTTTTTTTTTTAAACTCACAATTTTTTTATTATTATTTCAGGGGTGGGAACTTGTATATGTTTTAGGCTTTTTATTGTCCTTTTCTTTTTTTTGGGGGGGGCACTAAAATGTATTTTTTACCATGATGTTGGTTTTAATGCATTACTCTCTTAGGTTCTGTTTCCTCTTCCTTTCTCAACTGTACTTGCATCCATTTCTCATCTTGCACCTATTTTTGATGAGAAGTGGTAAATATTTTCTCATGAACTATCATGTTTTCGGAAAGTAGTTTTCCAAAGTGATCGAGAGCACACTGAATTTTATTCCTTCTAGATAGCCATGATGCATCAGTTAGAATCTGGACAAGGAAACTATTTACTCAAGTATTTCTGCCAAGAAAATTTAATATAGAGAGTGGGTTATATAGGTATTAGAGGGCTGAACGAGCGAAAGGGGAACACTGGAGTAACCCAGAGACACTAATTGCAGAAAGCAACAACAATCCATTGGACTGGGGGAACAAAGAAAAGCTTGGAGTAGAGTTGGGGTTCAAGACCTCTGGATGGGGTACTGCTTAGATGTAGCTGATACTTCTGAGGAGTACTTCTGAGAGTGCCAGAAAAAACTGGTGGCTGTCACCAGCTGCTATTGCTGGGATGGAAGGTCTACCCCGGCAATACTGACTGGACAAAGCAAGTTTCTCCTTATGCCCTTATTGGCAGTATGAGGAAGCTAGCTGGCAGAAGAGAAAAATGGTTTCCAGAGTTCTGTTTTCAGTGTAACGGAGCTGAGCATTAAAGGGTGGATTTGGAGCTTAGAGACAATAGCTGGATAACAAGTACATAGAGCCTTTTCTTCTTCTAGTTATACAATAGCATAAGCTTTTGGTCTCTTGGTCCTTTTCTTAGCTACTGGGACCCCCCACATGCTCTTAGTATCTAGGATTTGGAATGAAAATAATAATTATTATTATTTAAAATTAACTTTAGTTAATGTGATTTGGAGGCATAAGACAGGACCACTTACTCTAAGATATCAGTGTCACAGCCTTTCATGGGACCTAAGATTTAATAATTAGATACTCATTTCTTTGGATTTTAAGGGGTTTCTGTTTTTTGAGATTATTTAAAAAATAAAGAAAAAAATTTGTGGTGGAAATAATGATGCTGTAGACCAGAGGTTAAAAATTGATTGCTTATTGACTCAACAGTGGCCTGCAGTGGGAACCAATCTTTGAACAGAAGATTATACTTTCTTTCTAAGTGTAATATTGTTCTTCCTGCAGAGTGTCTCAAATTTTAAAGTGTATATGAATTATTCGAGGATCTTGTTAAAATTCAGATTCTGATTCAGGTTCTGATAGGTCCCTGGATAGGGCCTGAGATTCTGCATTTCTAAAAAGCCCTCAGGGGAGATTGAAATTACTGGTCCCTAGACCAGACTTTTCTTCTTCCTTCCCTGCTTTGAGAACTTCTGGTCTGGCTTAGATCCACTGTTGGATCTGTGTTCAGGTGGTTGCACTCAAGACACTTGCAAAGTCAGTGTCTTGCAAGCCTGCCTGACTTTCTAGAAATATTTTGAGCAATCTTAGTAGAGGTATCAATAGCTGTTTCTTTCTATGTGGGAACAGAAGAGCACATGCCTCTGATTAGGTTGACTTTTCTTCCATATTTTTGTACTGCCCTGGATACAGAGGCATACCTGTCACTTGTAGTTTTCCTGGATCATCTGAGGCTTTTCAGTAATTGTGTACGTGTTTAAGGAAAACTGATTAATAGGAGATAAGATAGAAGGACAACTAGCAAATTCATGCATTAGATACCTTGCCTTTATTAAAGTCATTATTTTTGATTAAATACACTATCTATGGATTTCAAAAACTGCATTTGGTTGGAATTTCATACTATTGACCCTTGAATAATATGGGGGTTAAAAGGTCTCTCCCAGCCACCCTCCCCTCCAAGTTTAACTACTAATAGCTTACTGTTGACTGGAAGCCTTATTGATAACATAAACAGCAGACTAACACATAGTTTGTATATTATGTGTATTATATATTATATTCTTAAAATAAAGTAAGAGGAAAGAAGAAGTAATTAAGAAAATCATAAGGAATAGAAAATACATTTACAGTATTCATTGAATAAATTCTGTATATAAGTGGACCCACACAGTTTAAACCCATTGTTGTTCAAGGATCAGCTGTAATTGTATTTCCACACCTTTGACAGTTTATATGCTTAAACTTGTTATCAAAAGTATACAGTCTTGCCTTGAGCCACATAAATGGTAGTCCATCTTAATGGAACTTTGAATACAGCCCAAATTTATGAAGTTTATTGTTCTTTGTGTTTGGATTTTACTTTACCAATGCATACTTGGATTACATAAATAAAAAGTTAATCTTTTATTCAGTTGCCATCTTTCAAGATCCTCTCTTTACCCTCTCCTTCCACCCCCTACTGGATCTTTCCTTTTGTCTTTACAGACCTAGATTTTCAAAGACTCTAGATACTTCCTTTTTGTCTGTTGGTGTTTTATATGAATGTTATCTTTAAATTTTTAATTCAGGCTATGGATAGTAATTTAAGCTCTGAATAGAGAAATGATTGATTTCTTCATCAGCTGAGGTGAAGGAGTTAAAATGAAAGTTACAATTCAGGGGATTCCTACAGAAAAGAAGGTTGGAAAAAAGCTCAGTTCGAGGATCCTAGGCAAAGCATTTTGATTGGCATATAGAGACCCTTGCATGCACACAAACGTCCATATTTGAATATTTATAGAAGGTAATCTGTCAAAATTACTGTTATTTTAATTTGCTAAGCTTGGCTGATTGCTGCAGTTGGATGTTAGTTGAATTCTAGATGAGAAACTGTAAATATGATCTGGTGTGGAACATGCTTTTTGTCCTTGAAGCTGTTTGGATATTCCTGTTTTCCTCTCTTCCTCTCTCCTCTCCTCTTTTTTCCTTCTCTCCTGTTCCCCTCCTCTCTTTGCAGTGGGGCCTTTTTGTATTAACTGAATTTTTTCATGTTCTTTTATAGGGGAAAAATTTAAAGTAGGGTGATAATGGTAAATATGTATAAATTTTTTTAGTTAAAAAAATTTATTGACATTTAGTGATCAAGAATTGTTTAAATAGAGTTAACTATTTGTCCAGTCTTAGTTTCAAAGGAGCTATCCCTGGAGAGTTCAAACCTAGGGATATATATCTCATTAGAATGGCCTATGAGGTTTGTGTGAGATATGTTTCATGTTAACAACAAGGAAAATGTATGATTGTAGATAATGGTATTTCTTTCTTTTGTCTCATTTTGAACAGTTGATAATTTCATTGACCCAGATTCAAGCAATAATCTCCCTCTTTGGAAATATCATGGTTTCAGCAGCCTCTGATATTCTAGGGGAAGGAAGGTAAGGCATTTTCACAGTTAATATTGAAATAACTTTATTAATAAATCAAATTTTAATCTTTTTAAAAGTTAGGAACCCTTTTTCTCTTTAGATACAGAAAACACTATTACTTATTGACGCTGTATCACTATTCCTCAAAAGATTCCACTGAGACTACATTATTTAAGCTCTAGAGATGATACACTGACTTTCTAAAAATCATATGACTTTTTTTGGAACAGGACTATATTCTGTGCTTTATCTGTTAGTCTATCTTGTCTCTTTTACATAGCTATTCTTACCTGGATAGTTTTATTTTTACACACATATCCACCTGACTAAGTCTTACTTTTTTATTTTTTGTTTTTGATGTTTTCATTTCTTTATCTCTTGTGAACTGTCCTAATTGGGTCCATTTTGTTGGTTATTACTTCAGCTAGAAACTATGTCAAGTACTCTGTCTCAGTGTTACTTAAGTAATGACTTTGATTTGGGGTTTCAGGAATGTGGGATCTCAGGAATATATTTTATGTTTAGCAAATTAAGAGTAGAACTTTTAGAGTATTCTTTCTATCTTTTACAAGTATCAGTCTTCATTCTCATTTAACAAACATTTTTGTGGTAGATCAATCTTTTTTCTAGGAGCTTTTAAATAATCTTTTACTTGTTACTGTGGTCACTTTTCCCAATTCTTTTTTTTGACCATCCTCAAATAATTTCCCATGTATCTCATCCTAGTTCCTCATTATCTTCCTAAGAGAATTATTTATCCAAGTTTGTAGCTATCCTTTGGCTGAAGAGCAAGATTATTAATAATTCCTTAGGATGTTACCCTAGCTCCTAATTTTATAATGGTTCACCATCTGTTCACTGTATAAAGGGCTCAGAAATGTCTGTTGTACCTAATGCATCACAGATGTGGAAATAATAATAAAATTTACATAGATGTAAAGTGAACTAATGCTAATATATTCCCTGTGTTTGGCCATTCTCATATTCTTGCTATGTTTAGAGGCTTATTTTGCTAAATGTTTTCAAATTTCTTAAGGTGAATTAGGTATGTTAATCTTATTTAACTAGCCTGCTTGTGGTTAAGTATGTTAAAGCTCAGTTGAATAAATCTAAGTTAGTAATATAAAAAGTAATGAACTGTTTTATAGTAAGATATGGAAAATTAACTGTACTTCTTGCTATAAGAAGAACATACAGCACTCTACAGTGGATAAAGATTTCCTAAGGAAATTAAATTTGCTAAAGGTTAATTCTACAATGATAGTAAATGGTAGGAATTGACATCCAAATGTCAAATTTCATATGCAAATTTTAGCTTCCTACTGATTTTTTTTTTCCTCCAGAGGAAGAATCTTAAAACTCAAAATTGTTTAGACAAGATTATATGCTATTTTAGGAATTAAGAAACAGGCTTTATTTTTCTGCGAATAATTGAGCAGTGTGAGTAACCAGTGGATTGCAGTACTTTCTGATAGATTTTTTTTTTTTTTTTAAAAAGCCCTTAATGGAAACTTAATATTCAGGTGCTTTTTAAGGAAATATTTTAGTTTGTAATAATGATGTGGGATCTAAATGATTCCTACAATATTTGTCCAAATGTTTTTCATTACTTCGGGAAGAAAGGATGTAGTGTATTGTTTAATAATTTTTATTTTGACATTTTATATATAGGGTAAACACTATGATTAATCATATTTAAGGTAATTTATTTGCCACTGAGACAAATTCAGACCTCTATTTTTTTCTCTCTTTAATATCGTAAGAGTGTTATATATCACTTTATCAATTAGTAAATGTTAAGGTAAAAATTGAAAATGAAGATTTTTTTGTTTTCAGTTTAGCATATAAAGAGCTTTTAGAAGTTATCACTCTATCCTAAGAACAAGTAAAAAACTGAACAAACTGAAAATTCAACATCTCTTCATAGATCTTTCAGAGAAATGAGGTCACCAGCCAACTGTTAACCCCCAAATTGAAGAAACAGGCAAATACAGAGAACGGCAACTCATCCTAGCAGAAACTCAGAGCAGAAATTTCCAAGGGAATCAGTACTGGGTAGGAAAACATAAAGTGTAATTGATGAATTGCTGGAGGTTCAATGTGGACAAATCTGAGGTGAAAACTCTAGGGGACCCAATAATAGGTGAGCTGCACACTTTCATGGTTTTACCTGCATGAGCTCAACCAAGTCTTCATAGTGAGTATCAAAGAAAAATCTACTAGTACTTCCTGAAGGAGGAGGGGAAAGTAACCATTTTGAAATACGCCAAGGCATTCTGTTTTCCTTTCCAAGACTTACCATCAAGAGAAAGTATTTTACCAGAGCCTTAACTGGTTAGGGTGTTATCAGAGCCTGACCTGGTGGAAGGGAAGTACCCTGGTCTAGACCGTTCTAGCCGTTCATGTGGGGGAAGGGAAATCCGATTCTAGCCACCTCTAGCCTCTTGTTTCTCCTGATGGTAGTGGGTGGGAAACTGAGAAGAACTTAAGATCACAGCCCAGGAACACAGGCTCACTGAAAGACTGAGACCTAATCATAGGACTATAGCAGTTTCTCCTCCCCTCACACCTTACCACATCACTAAAGACCTATTTGTTGCAGTTCCTTTTATCCAGTGCATTATATCTGGCTTTCAACAAAAGAATTACAAGGCATACCAAAAAGCAAAAAACACAGTTTAAAGAGACAGCGCAGTCATCAGAATCAGATTTAGATATGGCAGGGATATTGGAATTATTAGACCAGGAATTTACAGCAACTATGATTAATATGCTAAGGGCTCTAATGGAAGAAGTAGACAACATGCAAGAACAGATGGATAATGTAAGTTAGAGAAGTGGAAATTCTAAGGAAAAAATTAAGAAGAAATGCTAGAGATCAAAAACACTGTAACAGAAATGAAGAATGCCTTTTTATGGATTGCTTAGTAGAACGAACACAGCTTAGGAAAGAATATCTCTGAGCTTGAAGATTATCAGTAGAAACTTCTAAAACCGAAAAGAGAAAAAGATTGAGAAACAAACAAATAAACAAACAAACAGGAAAAACCTATCCAAGGACTTTGGGACAACTACAAAAAGTGTAACATATTCATAATGGGAATACCAGGAAAAGAAAGAGAAACAGGAACAGAAGAGATATTTGATGCAATAATGACTGAGAATTTTCCCAAATTAATGCCAGATTTCAAACCACAGATCCAGGAAGTTCAGAGAACACCAAGCAGGATATACACCCAAAAAACTTCAACTTAGGCATATCATATTCAAACTGCAGAAAAATCAAGCACACAGATAATAATCTTGAAAGAAGCCATAGGGGGGAAAACATCTTATCTATAGAGGAGCAAAAGTAAGAATTACATCTGACTTCCCTTCAGAAACCATGCAGGCAAGAACACTGAAATCTTTAAAGTGTTAAGAGAAAAAAATGTAGAATTCTGTATCTTGTGAAATTATCCTTCAAACGTGAAAGAGAGTAAAGACTTAGACAAACAAACATTCAGAGAATTCGTTGCTAGCAGGATATGTTAAGGGAAGTTTTTCAGAGAATGAAAATTATATCGGCCAGAAATTTGGGTCTACATTATAAAAAAGGATAACCATTAGAGAAAGAATAAGTGAAGGTAAAATAAAACCTTTTATTTTTTTTCTTCTTAATCGATCTAACAGATAATATAATTTCATGAAATAATAACAATGGTATTTTCAATGATTATAACATATATAAGTGAATGATGGCAATGATATAAGAGTTGGGAGAGAAAAATTAGGAATATTATAACTTACTTGCACTATCCATGAAGTGGTATAGTGTAATTTGAAAATGGATTTGGATTAGTTATAAATATATGATACAAAATCTAGGAGAACTAAAAAAGTGAAAAAAGAAGTATAATTGGCATGCTAAGAAAGGAGAGAAAATGGAAATTATATAAAATGTTCAATTAAAACCACAAAAGACAGAAAGAGGATGGAAGACAAAAATAGGAACAAAGAACAAGGGCAGTGAATAGAAAACATTAACAGATATGGTAGAGATTAATTCAGTTATGTCAACAATTACTTTAAATGTCATTGGTCTAAATACATCAATTACAAGACAGAGACTCTCAAAGTGGATCAAAAGGCAAAACCCAACTATATATTGTCTACAGAAACTCACTTTAAATATGGAGACACAGATTGAAAAAAGACTGGAGAAAGATACACCATGCTAACACTAATCAAAATAAAGCTAGAGTAGCTATATTAATATCAGACAAAACAGACTTCAGAAGAAGGAAAATTTTCAAGGATAAGAGGAGCATTACATAAGGATAAAGAGGTCAGTTCTTCAAGAAGACATAACAACCTTTAATGTGTATGCACCTAACAGTAGGTCATCAAAATATGTGAGGCAAAAACTGATAAGAGAAAAAGATGAATTTACTGTTATTGGATATACCAACACTCTTCTATCATAGAAGGTCTAGCAGGTAGAAAATCAGTAAGTTTAAACTCAACAGCACCACCAATTAACTAGATGTGATTGACATCTGTAGACTACTTCATCTAACAACAGAATACACATTTTTCTCAAGAATGAAAATGAAATTATTGAGAAATTTCAGAGTTCTTTTTAGACTTTAATTTTTTTTCCCTGTAGGATTTACATCATAAACAAGTGATCAGAGGAAAGAAAGATAAGAAACTCATTTAAAAAATACAACAAACTGTCACCTGCCTCCCTTATACCTCTTACGTATTCTAGGGTAAGAATTTTAAAACTGACTTTTTGGTAAGACTTAACCGCACCTACCCCACCTCCCTGCCCCAGGTTTGGTATAATGAATGAAAGACATATGGAGATTACATAATTTTATAAATGAAACCTAGTTTAACAATTTTTTATTCATGGACTTCTAGGAATATTTCATACAGTTCTTTCAGTTCTGCAAATATTTTGGTTCCATGTAACAAAAATTTGATAACTACTGTGAAATATGAATCCCTCTGAGGCTGGCCAATATTTGATGATTATTGACCTTTGTTCCTGAATAATAAAGCTAGAGATGTCTCACTGCCTTATTATTCTTTTGAGTGATCTTGAAGAGCAGAAGCAGATGAGAAACGACAGAGGAGAATTTGTAAGAGAAGAGAATATTATAATTGGATTTAGTAGCCTTTTTATAGGTATTATACTTTGTATGATAGATTGCCAAAATTTTTAAAGGAGAGATGAAAATGACTTAGGTTTGATTTTTTGTTGTTGTTGTTTCAAATAATAGTGTTTTGAAAGGACTAGTTTCATTTTTTGGGATACTGTTAACACAGCAGAAGTCTCAGAAAGAACCTTTGGCACTTTCCACCCCCTTTCCTGCCTAAGAGATGCAGAGGAAAATCTTGGCATGTTCAGTTTAGCCTAATTTGAATTAAGTATGGTAGATAGGAAGGAGCCAAGCAGGAGTTTGTTTACTGGATTACTCCCTGTGTCTTTATATTACAGGCACTGTTCTAGACTCTGAGTGATATCAGTCAACAAAATAGACAGAAATTATTGATCTTATGGAGCTTATATTCTAATGAGATACAGGTACTAAGCAAGCAAATAAATATGTCAGATGGTGATAAGTGTTCTAGCAAAAAGTAAATATATCAGGCAGGGTATTAGGGAATATTGGAATGGAGAGTGTACTATTTTTGTATAGAATGGTCAGGGAAGGTTTCACTGAGGAGTTGACGGTTGAGCGATGAACTGAATTTGATGAGGGATAGAGCTCTCTGGTGGATATTTGGGCAAGTGTGTTTAAGACAAGTTCAAAAGCCCTATGGTGAGTACAGGGTCATATTTAGAAACATAAATTATTTGTGTAATTCTTTGTTTCATTTTTGCTTTCCCAGTAAATTCTAAGATCCTTTGAAACAGTAAGGATTATCAGTCTTGCTCATCATTGTATCCTTAACACTAAGTTCTAGATAAATCCATGGTAGGCAGTGAAGCAGTGGATCAATATGGATGATTCAAAATAGTGAAGGGAAATTTTGGAGGAATTTTCCTTTTTTTTTTTTAGTTTATACTACTAAAATATTTTGAGCTGCAAACATCATTATAGGTCATAAGAAAACAAGAGCTTTTTAGGTAGAATGATTCTTCCAAAAATCCTTATTAATTAATTAGTAGTAGCTTTCTTGGCATGGCAAAGATTTTTATCTCTTATCTTATCAATAGGGAACCCTTTAGTTTCAGATATCTGGGTCTAGACATGGGAAGACACTCGATATGGAAGACTTCTTTGCAGTAGAATCTGGAATCAAATAGCTGGGTTGAAATTCCTTTTTGACACTTGCTAGCTGAGTATACCTCCCCCACCTCCCCTCCCCTTTCTTCACTTTTAAATGCTTTAAATGCTCTGGTTTCCTTATCTGCAAGATAGATACTGTTATTCCCATTTCAGTATTTTTTACACCATAAACATTTTCTCTTGCATGGTGAGATTTTCTCATTAATTTTCTAATATACTACTCATACAGACTATTTTTTTTTTCTTGAGTTATTAAGAACACAGGACTTTGGTATCAGATGTACTTGGGCTTAATAAAAACTTCCTTCTTAAAGTTACTTGTTAACGTGTGTTAAAGTTTTATCTAAGGAGGGGAACAATCAGGAAGACAACCTGCTTCCAGGAGTATTTGAGCGTCAGGAGTTGAAATATTCATTTAGGAAAGGGATGCCAAGATTAAATTGCTAAGCTACGTAGAAGTCTGGTTAACTTCATAAAGGACAAGGAAGCCATATCACCTTTGGGGTTAATCCTTAGAAAACTTGGGATATAAAACATTAAGTTCAATTTAGATATCATTATGGTCTTTATCATCATATCCAGTATTATCAAACTGGATTTCATCATCTTCTCTAGCACCAAATGTATTCGTTATTGACCATTAGCATGTTTTGGAACCTTGCCATATGCCTGCAGATTTGTAACTTCATCTGCATTGTTTTAAAATTACATCAGCTTTGTTATCCTAATGAGGTCTGGCAGGTCAACCAATACCATATCTGAGATATTTATTCAAATCATTTCTCTCAATTTTCCTTTAATGTGGCATAACCTTTTTATACTATCAAAACACATTGCGTCTAATAATCTTTTCCCTCAACATTTTGATGACCTGAGCTTACTCTTACCCATCCTCTTTATACACCAACTCTTTCTCTTTTTTTCTCAGATTTATTCTCATTCTTACCCTGCACTTGTTTTTGCCTCCTTTACATTTCTTCTTGGTGGCACACAACGTAAAGTAGCACGTGGTGCAAAGTGGAACTGCACGGGTGGGAGAGTTTTGAGACCGAGTTTTTCCGAGACATGCTCAGCAGCAACTAGTTTCTTTCCTTCCCTCTTCCCTTCCATGTATGTTAATGTTTTTTAAGGTTTTCTAGGGCATGTCTCGAGTAACCTTTACTCTTGTGCTTTCTTAGCCTCATTACAAAGTAGACCTACTTCTCTTCTTGGGTCTTTACTGAATGTCCCAAGGATTCAGTGAGGACTCTTCATCTTGCTTATAATAACTTGAATAATTCTTGGCCCTGTATGAGCTCTGGGAATTATTCAGCTTTAGCTACTTGGTAATTTTTCTTTCCAAGAAGTTGTTTTTGCTTAGCCTTTTGGGTTTTCACTTAATGCACATACAGATTGGTATTCAAGGGGGCTATTATTATTTTTTCCCGCATCAGTCTTGGCGTAGCTCTCTCATTTCAGGGACTTACCCCCCAAATAATTGTTGCCTTGGCCTTTCTGTACAGTGATCTCTTTCTTTTTAACTCAGCACGCACTGAATTCCATTTGAGTTTCTCCTCCTATATACCACAGTCTCAAAAATGCTTTCAGAAAGATAGCCCAGGTAATTTATAATTATAGGGCTCACCTATTTTGTTTCCCTTTTCTTAGGAATCAATTTTGAGCTGCCTTTTATCCAGGGTCAGATACATAGTTGTCCAGTTTTTTAGTTGTTACTGGAAGTTAATTCTGGATCTGTTACTTCCTTATGGGTGAAAGCAGAGACCTCTTAACACTTTCAAAGTGAACAGTGATATTCTTAGCAAGTGATATATCTCACCTATTTCAAATTGTATTCAAATACTACTTGTAAAAATCTATTTTTCAAATGTTGCCTTAATTAAATTTATCTTCGTAACAACATTTCTGTTATTCTTCCACACATAGCTGTAAATAAAACCTGCTGGCTGCTCTTCATCTAATATTAGTTAGCAGTCAACTGATGCATTAAATTAAGGTTGGTATAACTCTAATGATTTCATAATAGCTGATTCTTTTTGGTACTTCTGTGCCTCGCTGAAGATTGCTGGCTGTTTTATGGTACCTTTTAAAATAAAAACCAAGATTCAATAACTATAAAAACATTAACTTAAAAACTCTTTCTTAGTATAGGTGCTTTTTATTAATAAAAAATGTTTTCTATTTCAACTTTTGAGATACAGTGAAATAGTGTAAATTTAGTACTATCATTATTTCTTTAAAATTTCTCGTTAGTTGAAAAACACTGGTAATTGGCAGTAGAATGTAAAAATAAATTGGTGTTTATAGAGATTTAAGTTTGGAATTATGAAAAAAAAGATGTGTTTGGTGAAGAACAATACACTGGCCTAATTTTTTTTTTTTTTGAAGGATGTGAGGTGCTCATGAAAGAGTTAATGACTGTCATGCATATGACTCATTAGGTCATAAGAGCTTTGAGCTTTGTTTTTTTATCATTAGTGCTTCCAGCATTTTAGTTACTATACTAGGTGCAAAGTACCTTACCTGGTAGTCATTGTGTATCTATGCTCTTCTTGGAAGATACTTGAAATTCTTAGGGGGATGTTTGATTTGTATGCTGTCTGCTCAGGCTTAACAAAAGACACTTTTAACTCATATCAGAATTATATATTGTAAATCTTAAGGAAAAATATGGAAGGAATTTATAGCCATAATTTTTATATCTCTCAAGGGATGAGGGTCAGGGTTATAGGTGAGAGAACTATGAATACATTAATTCTGGCATGACCACAATATGTCTGAATTTGATTCTGTTACTTTTTATAATTTTTTAAAGACTGTTTCTGATACCCTTAAAAAATTATTGCTTCAAAAAACATCCATTGATTTTGGTGTAGCAAAAGAGTGTTTACTCTTTTTTTAGTAGATAAACGTAAAATGCAAACATCTAATTATTCAAGATCTTTTAGATACTAATTCACTTGTGAGAAAAATTCAAACCGATATATGATAGTCACTAGATCCATTTGTCAGAGCTGCTTTTGTTTTTGGTCTGCTGTTCATAAAAGAGATTGGTCTACCTCTTGTGTTGGCTAGGCAACATGGACGCACTACATTTCATTCTCCTAAATAGCTAATCATTGAAATTCATGGATTATGTTTGTTATTTTGGTAGTGTGTTCTCTTGTAACTCTGCCCCTTGGTCAGCCAAATTATATTGCTAAAGAGTAATAATCCTTTGATCAGCCAAATCATATTCCTTTGATTCATTTGGAGTCGAGAACAAGGACTCCATAGTTATGTGGATCTGGCTGTGAATCTTGGTTCCTTGTGGTTTTATGAACTTAAGCAAATTACTTTACACTCTGCTGGTTTATTTGATATTAATGTAATAGCTGAACAGACTCTGGAGCCAGTTTGTGAGGCTTTGAATCCTGGCTCTGCTATTTTTGTAAGTGTGATATGGGGCAAGTTACTAACTTGTCTGTCTCTTCTTTCTCATCTGTACATTTGGGATAATAATAGTACTTCTCTGTAAAACACTTTGAGTAAGCCTGAACAGTAAGTACTCAGTAAATATTTATTATTATCTTCAATCAAATCAAGATAAAAATTTAAAAAATAGGGTTGTTGTGAGGCTGAATAAATAAAGTAAATAAAATGCTTTGCACAAGGACCCAGAACATGTTTAGTAAGCAATGATACTACAATGGGATTGATGGTAATTATGATGTAGCAGAGATGTCCATGGAATAAACATAGACCCAAAATTTGTAACAGAAGAGACCACACTGGAACTCTGTTGCTAATTGGTCAAAACACACAGAGTGAGTTTCAGCATTCTGTTAAATCACTGTACAAAACAAATCGACTTTTCTGTCTCAGCTGGTACAGAAGATATAGTAGATGAAAAATCTTATCCAGTAAGACTTCAGAATTATAATCTTACTGTACCTATTGTGATTAAGTACAGTTTAGGTTTGACCATACTCCACAGATGGCCAAGAAAGTACTGAGAAAACTTTTATAAGGATATGATATAAAACTTCTCCCCAAATCAAGAGTTATTCAGAAACTGTGAAAAACGGATAGAGATATGATGTAGGCTACTGCTTTTCTATCCAACTTTAAAATATATTTTTTCCTTCTTTAGTAATAGAATGCAGATTTTTTTTTTTTTTTGCTTAGGACATTGATACCTTTGAAAAAAGACTATGTTTTTCAGCTTTGTGATAAAATTTTGAGAAAAGAGATGAAAGCAGAAGTATTATGTGTGTGCTTGTAAAGGGTACCAACTTAGCTGGAAGAAACCTCTTTTTTTTGCAATTCATTTCTCTTCTTTTTGACCTTTATTGAAGGTGTTGTAACTGGAGTTTTAGCAAACATTTTGGACCATGAGGAGATCTTGATGATGGAAGCCAGGCACCTGGAATGATGGAAGAGAAAGTTAGAAGCTTGGGTCCCTGAGGAGTTTGCAACCACTATCTCTACATTGCCTATCTCTAGATTTCTTTTACAAAAGGAAAAAATAAACATTAATCTTGTTAACTAAGCTACTTCTGTCTTGGGGTATTCTGTAATGTACAGAACATTAATAGTTTTTATAGGTTACTATTGTTAACTTGTTATGCCATTGTTAAATGAAGTATTTATAACTATGTAGATTTTTTTTTTCCTGGTAAATTCCTTCTTATTAATTACACTTGGTTCAAGTGTCTCCTCAAAATTTTGGATTGGCAAATATGATACAAATATGAGAAAAAGTTAGAAAACTTTGAATTAGCCATTTTCTGTGGAAGAGGTTGAGAAAAGATTATTTTAGAGCCTACATAGCAAATGATTGATTCTTTTTCACTCTTTTACATAAAGATGATTCTGAAGTATTGGTATCTGGGCCCACACTTCTTAATGGTTTCTGTGACACCAAAATAATTAATTTGACACATTTAATTCAGTAATTTTGTATAGACAAAAGTTTAGTTGGCAGAGTTGAGAATTCTACAGTCTCTTTATTCATGTTGCCTAACTTATGATTTCATTTTATTTAGTGTGGAATAGTGTGGAGTTCTAGGCCTAGAAAGACCATTGAGGTCAGGTTATGTATTTCATTTTAATTTATCAAATGTGGTTCCTATATAGATTTTACCTTTTTTTTTTCTTTGTGGATGTATTAATTCCTTTCCATATATTTCTGAACATTTCAATTATGTCAATAGACACTTCTTTCCATATCTTGGCTATTGTAAATAATGTAGCAGTGAACATGAGGGTACAAATATGTTTTCAAGATAGTGATTTTGTTTCCTTGGGATGAATACCCAGAAGTGGAGTTGGTGGGTCATGATGTAATTTTATTTTTAATTTTTTTAAGAACCTCCATGCTGTTTTCCACAGTGGCTGCACCAATTTACATTCTCACCAGTGCATAAGGGTTCCCTTTCCTCCACATCCTTACCAACACTTGTTATTTCTTATCTTTTTGATAATAGCCATGCTAGCAGGTGTGAGGGGTATCTCATTATGGTTTTGATATGCATTTCGTTGATGGTTAGTGATGTTGAATACCTCTTCATGCACCTGTTAGCCATTTCTATGTTGTCTTTATAAAAATGTGTATTCAGATCCTCTGCCCATTTTTTAAATAGATTGTTTTTCTTTCTATTGAGTTGTATGAATTCTTTACATATTTCAAATATTAAACCCTTATCAGTTATATGACTTGCAAATATTTTTTCCCTTCCTATAGGTTACCTTTTCATTTTGTTGTTGGATTCCTTTGTTGGATTCCTTTGCTGTACAGAAAGTGCTTTTTTGATGTACTTCACTTATTTATTTTCGCTTGTGTTGCCTTAGGTTTTGGTGTCAAATAAGAAAAAAAATCATTGCCAAGATTGATGTCAAGGAGGTTATAAGATATTTGGTAGAGACAATAGGATTAAGGAAAGGCTAACAATAACTTCCTTATTTACTAATAAATAATCATAGTTTTTATTTATCAAGTCCATACATATTATATGCTAGTCATTGTGACTAGCACTTTACATACCTAAGTTCTAGACTATTATATTCATTTAAACTAGCAAAACTAAATAGAGAGGGTTAATAGTCTGACTCAATCAAAATATAATAATAGCTATAATAATTGTAGTTAATATGTTTTAACCCTGATTGGTCCAAAATGAATGTTGTTAACTCTAATTTTTAAAGAAGTTATGTAATTTGGTACAGTCATACAACTGGAAAGTAGAGGAAATGGGCAAACATTGTTCCAGTTGACTCTAAAACTCACTCTCTGTTAAACCTCTAATGACTATTATTGTTAAATGTTTGTATCTATATAGATGTTTTATTAGTTGCTTTAGGTATCGCATTAAAAATATATAGCTTACCACAGTCTATTGGTGTTGCTATTTTACAAGTTTGAGTAAGGTGTAGAAACTTTACCTATGTAAGTTTCATTACCTTCTTTCGTTTATACACCTTAAATATTTCCTGTGCATGTACTTAAAACCGTCACAGTGTTATACTTCTTTTGTCACCTGTAAAACAATGTGCAAAACTCGAGAAGGGAAAGTCTGTTATATTTACCCATATTTTTGTTCTTTCTGTTGTTTCTTTCTTCTGGGAAAAATGAAGAAAAAAGAAAACTCAGGGAACTCACTGACATGTTGTCCCTTTAGTCCCTGGATCTCTATCTAGCAGGTCTGCCTTTTCTTTCCACTTTTCACAGTCTTGTATTTGTTTTATATAGAATGCCCAGGGTTTTTAGGTGTTTCTCAGTGGAAGGGATAGGGACAAGTGTGTCTTCTCTATCTTGATCTGGAATGAAGTCACTTCACCATGCCTTAAATATTAAAAAATGAAGTCAGATGGAGTTTGTATTATCTAGTTATCCTAACAGCATGCAATTTGAGAAGGAAAGTTGAGGCTTTTAAGTCTCTGGATCAAATTATACTTGACATATTGTAGTTATATAGTCGCCTGGCCTTGGGTTAAAAAGTATGTGTAGAAAAAGATTTTTTCTCTTGCAATTCTTGTAGTCAGCAAGTTTTTCTTATTGCTACTACTACTATTACTGCTGCTGCTGCTGCTGCTGCTACTACTACTACTACTACTACTACTACTACTACTACTACTACTACTAATAAAACAGCTATCATTGATTTTAGTTCTGGCACTTACTGGCTTTATGACCTTAGGAAAGTTATTTAATCTCTCTATGCCTTAATTTCTTCCACTGTAAAATGAGGATAATAACCCTTTCATCATAAGGTTGTTGAGAAGATTAAATAATATTATAATTGTGAAACAATGAAGAAATTGCCTAGCATTCAGGAAGCACTATATTAATGTAGCTATTATCATCATACTTAGAATGATAGGCTCATGTGATAGGAATTATTATAGTCATTTCAAGAAAAAATTCAAGCTCACAGAAGTTAAGAGGCTCTGATTCTTTACTAATTCAAAGCTATATTGGTTTACACCCAGTTCTTCCTGACTTTAGAGCTTGTATTTTTTAAGGTGTTGCGCTACCTATGAACATCATCAAATCCCTCTACATTCTGCATTAACTATATTATATCATGTGTATTTATCTTCATAGATAACATTTTAAATTGAGCAATAATATTTCACAGTTTGTACCACAGTTTATTTAAATTTCTCTTATTTTAGCATATATAAATTGTCTTTATGCCACCCAACTGGCTCATGTGTTACTGAACAAAATACTAGCCAATAATATTTTAATATTCTTCATACATGTACTAGTAAAGATTAGCCTTTAAAGGGATTTCATGCCTCTTATATGATGATTAAAAGGTATTTTTTTTAAAAATGAATCCCATTAAAATTTTCAGTAGCAGTTTTAGAGCCGTTTGAATCTGAAAGTTTGAATTTATATTGTTCTTTAGAAAGAGTTCTCTAGAAAGATTGCACATCTTTATTCATTATTTGTATGTGACTTGAGATTATAAATGTTAAATGTAATGTTTGAAGACTGCAGTTTATTTACAGTTGGCTTGAATGCAAGTCTTTGGTTTGAAATTATATTCGGATATATTTCTCTCTGAGCATCTACTTTTGACATTTTCTGCATATAAAAATAAATGAATAAACATATGAAAATGACTTTGGATCTTAGTTCTAATTCTTCTAAGGCTGGTTTTTATTTTTATTTTGCCTAGAATTTTGACTGTAGGCATTAAATATACGTACACTTGGGTAATATTCATGCATTCACTTTTTCATTTGTTCAATATTAATAAAGGGGTTACTCTGTTTTATTTACTGTATTCTAAGTCCCTATTCTACTGGTAAATACTGTTTAGTATAGGAAATAAATAAGTCAATAAGTGTTTTGATAGAGAATAACAAGGGATGATGAGTGCTTTTTTAAAAAGATAAGGTGGTGTAGCATTCTTGTGGAGTCTTGAAGTCATTCTTTCATTCTTTCTTGCTTTCAGAGTCTCAGTTTTGTTCTGGAGCCTACACTTAGGGATAAATCCTATTAGTCTAAGCCATAATGCTGATTTCATTCCACTTGTCAGTGACCGAATTTGCAAGGGACAGGTGACTAAGTTATGGCTAAGAGGTGCAAAATCTTCTGGGGGAGTCCTCCATCATAGTTTCCTTTCCTTTAAAATGTGACAGACCAGAAGAGATTACCAGCTGTTCTTTTACACATAGTTACATGTGGCTGGATTTGAGGCAGCCAACTTGCTACCATGAAGAGAGCTAGCCTGAGGTCAAAAGCTGATATGCTAAGGGGGTAGAATAGAAAGATGAAAAGAAATTTTTGACTATTTCAGGGAGCAATTGAATTAACCACATTTTCTCAATTGAGAAATTAAAATTTTCTTTTTTTTAAAGTCATTTTGAGTTGGTTTTTCTCTTATTTGTATCATAACTTCATAATTGATATAAATTGTCAGGGACTGTCTCTTAAAACAGGTGACATTTAAGTAGAGATCTAAATTATAAGAACCAGCCAAAGGAATTGCCGTTCAGGTAGAAGAAATAGCAAGAATGAAGACCCTGTGATAGGTGAGAACTTGGCATAATCTAGAGACTGGCAGAAGGTTGGTATACTTAGTTTCTAATGAATAAGGAAAAGATAATAGGAACTATTTATAAATTGTGGTACAGTTTACAAATCACTTTTACATATATTCACATGATCTTTACAATTATGTGAGGATATACTATTATTCCCATTTTATAGTTGAGTAAACTGCCCATGTGTTACAGCTAGTGATTGATTTGAAATGGTTGTTCTTTTTACTATATCACCCTGCCAATCAAGTATATGTTGTGTATATACTTGATAATCAAATAAAATGGTAAGGTATACATTTCATTTAAATTTATTATTACCATTTTTGGCACTAATAATTTATTTAGGGCTGAAGGTAAAGATACCAAGCCAGATTTCTGGACCCATTTGAATAGTATGAATTATATCAGTAAACACAACTTGATGTGTTTATCTTGAGTTGAATCAGATACTCCTGATAGAAACCTCATAAATGTGATTATGTGTTTGTACTTTATTAACTAGGAAGATTAATTTCTAAGCTATCCGCTGGTTTCAATGAATAAAGAGTATTTTGTGCTCATGAGTTCAAGATGCTTGGCATTTTAAATTTATATGTGTATATAGTGTGACTTTAGTGACAAGCAATGTGAAAGTATGATAGATGACGCTATACGTAATGAATGAAAATTGGATTTTATAATCTTTGTAGGGACTATGTGAAATTTTTCTTTTTCTTCTTCTGCCCTCCCCTCGTTTCCACTCCCATGCTTTTCTCTCCTCCACTTCTTCCTTCTCACCCTCCCTTTCTTCATTCTACATTTCAGCTTAGTTTCACCAAGTGCTTTTATAGAAATAAAAATTGATTTCAACTAGCATTACAGGGCCAGTTTAATTTGTGATACTATTTTTACTTGCTTTTCCTTATTTCTTAAATTGATAAACATACAGTTTTACAAACTACCATTTTCTCATATATGGAGGATGGACAGTAAGAAATATTTTAAATAAATTTTATAAAAATACTTTATTTGAAAGCGAATTGAGATCAAATGAGAAGCTATTTAAATATATGGTCTTGGGTGTATGTTAATCTGGAATTGAACTGAATTTATATATTTATATATCTTTAATTGTTGTTTATAATTGATAATTAGCTTTCCTCTACGTTTTATTTCTCTTTATCAACCTGATGCCTTTAGAATATAACAGTCTGCTTAACCTCTGCTATATTCTAGTAGTCATTCATTAAATTTGTTGAATAAATGATTATATTTTTCTGTTGAATTTTTCAGTTCATTCAGTTGTGTTGAGTTACCACAAGAAACACTCTGTAATGATAATTTCCTTCTTACTCTTTTCAGTTAAGAAAATAAATTCGAAAAATGAAAACTCTCTAAACTATATATATTTATTACAATTCAAGGAATCATTATTATTTTGAATATTTATGAGCATTTCTTTCGCTCCAAGAGAAGGTTAGACCGCTAAGAAAATTCAAAAGTGTTTCTGTGGTTTGCAAATTATATTACTAGTTATTTGAGTTGATTCTCACTCTCTATGAAATGTGTGGAAAATATAATTTTCCCATTAACATTTGAATTTAAGTTGATTATATCTACAGAATAATTATTTTCAAATTTTTTACATTAAAAGTAAGAATGTACAATGATGATTTTGAAAAAAATCTATTTCATTGAAATTCAAAATGTAAGCAAATAATTTAGCCCTTTAATGAATTAACACTCTTCGGTTATTGGCATTTTGAGTTACATTCACAAAAAGATCATTTAAACTTTTTCTTAAATTTTTTTTCAACTTTATTGAAGCATAATTTATATCAAAATGTACCCATATTAAGTATACAGTTAGATGATTTTTCTTAAATCTATACCTTCATGTAACTGTCATTTCTTTTTTTAATTAGTTACCTGCTTGCTCTGTGGCAAGCACTGGTCTGATTTTAGTCACTATGTATGTTTCTCTGTTCTAGAACTTTGTGTAAATATGTATTCTTTTTCTGTTACTGGCATCTTTCACCAGGCATATTTTTGAGACTTATCCATGTTGTTTGGTAGTTTGTTCCTTTTTATGGCTAAACAGTCTTACGTTCTTTGAATGTGTCTCAGTTTATCGGGTAACCTGTTGATAGATACTTGGATTTTTTCAAATTTTTGATGCTTATAAACAAAGTGTCTGTGAACATTTTTGTACAAGTCTTTTTATAGACATGTATCTTCATTTCCCATGTAAATACCTAAGAGTAGAATTGTTGAGTTATATAATAAGTATATATTTCACCTTGCAAGGAATGGTCAAACTTTTTTTCTTTCTCCATTTTCTAGAAAAACTTATAGAGAATTGCTGTTATAGCTTCTATAAATGCTTAGTGGAATTCACACCTAAAGCCATATGTGTCTGGAGTTTTCTTTGTGGGAAGGTTAATAAATACACATTTAACATCTTTAATAGTTATTAGGCTATTCAGTTTATCTATTTATTCTCAATTGAGTGTTGGTAGCTCGTTTCTTTTAAGAAATGTGTTCATTTGGGGTCAGACTTTATTGACCCAAAGTTGTACATAGCATTCCCTTATATCCTTTTGTAGCATCTGTAATGATGCTCTCTTTTTCATTTCTGGTGTTGGAAACTTACATCTTCTTTTTTCCCTTCAATGAATTCAGCTGGAATATTATCAATTTTATAGATCTTTTCAAGGAACTCATTTTTGGTTTCATCAGTTTTTCCCTGTTTTATATTACATTGGTAGAATTTACATTATGAACCTTTTACCTGTTTCAACAAACTTCAAATACTATCATACCTCTTGAAATACAATGTGGAGACTTTAAAACCATATCCTTTCTTTTTATGCTTTTTTACGACATTGCTGTAAATCTTATAATACTTGTCATTATCTTAATTGTACAGAATCAAATTTATTTTAAAAGAAATTAAAAGTGAGAAAAATTTTATTTATACTTCCCCATACATTTAACATGTCTGTTTAAATTCATTGTTCAAAGTTTCCATCTGCAATCATTTTCTTTCAGCCTGAAAAACATTCTTTTAAATATACCTTGTGGTGTATATCTTCTGGCAACAAGCGTCTTTAAGCTTTTGTTTTCTGCCTTTTTCTTTTAAAAACATTTTAGTTGGGAATAATTTTAGAATTACATAAAATTTGCAAAAAAGTTCACAAAGTGTCCATACACTCTTTGCCCAGGTTTCCCTAATGTTAACATCTTACATAACCATGGTGCATTTGTCAAAGTCAATTAACAGCGGTGCAATATTATTAACCTGAACTACAGACCGTATTTGGATTTTACCATTTTTTTCCACAGTATCCTTTTTCTCTTCCAAAAACCAATCCAAGATAACTGTGTTGCATTTAATCTTTATATCTCCTTAGTTTTCCCTACTCTATGACAATTTCTTAGTTGTTTTATATTTTTTATTACCTCGATAATCTTGAAGACTATAGGCCAGGTATTTTGTTAACCATCTCCCAATTTGTGTTTGGTATTTTTCTGGTTACTAGACTGGAATTAGAAGTTCTGGGATGAATATCACAGAGATGATGATCTTTAGTATCATTTAGAATTTTCCATTACTGCAAAAATTTTCCCTATAATTTCTTTGTTATCAGCCCCTCCTTATACCTTCAGCCCTTGGCAACTACTTATTTATCTTCATCTTTTGGTTTTCCCTTTCCTTTAATGTCATGTAAATGAATCACACAATATGCAGCTTTTGGTTCTCTCTTCCTTCACTTAGAAAAATACATTTAAGATTTATCCATTTCGTTGAGAAGGTCAAGAGCTTTTTTCTTTTTTATTATTGAATAGTATACCTTTGTTTTTGATATATCATAGTTAAATTCATTCACCTGTTGAAGGCCATCTTAATTTTTTTCCCTCCTGTTTTTGTCTGTTATATATAAAGCTACTATAAATATTCGAGTATCAGTTTTTGTGAGAACATAAGATTTCATTTTTCTTAGGTTTATATCTAAGGAGTAGGAATTTTGGGTAAGTGTATTTTTAAGTTTAAAACCGAAAGTGAAAACCTCTTAAAACACAGGAGAAAATTTATGTCACCTTGGATTTGGCATTGAATTTTTTGATATAATACCCAAACCATAATTTGTAAAAAAAAAAAAAAAAAAAAAAAAAAAAAAAATCAATTCATTATATTGTTAAAAAATTAAAACTTTTTTTCTTTGTGTAAGACACTGTTAATGCAAAGGCAAGTCACAGACTGGGAGAAAATATTTGAAAATCATATCTCATGATTGTATCCAAAACATATAAAGAACTGAAATCTCAAGAATAAACAGTCTAATGTAGAAATGGGCAAGAAATCTCAATAGACACTTCACCAGAGAAGATATGTTGATGGAAAAAAATATATGAAAAGATGATCACATGTTCATTGTCATGTGTTATATGGAAAATTAAATGCAAATTGAAACTAAATTGCGTATGACTATACAACTATTAAAATTGCTTAAAAAAACTGACAATATCAAACGCTTCAGAGATTACAGAGCAATTCTCATTTATTGCTGGTGACAATTCAGAATGATGTAGTCACTTTGGAATACAGTTCGGCATTTTCTTATAAATATACTTTTTTTATATGACCCAACAATTCCACTCCTTGGTATTTACCCTAGTTAAATGAAAACTGACTTTCACGGAAGCCTGCTTTTACTTTTGAAGATATTTTCACTGGATAGCGAAGGATAGTTTTGCCATTTGTTTGTCTTTTAGTACTTGTAAAAGAATGTTGTTCCATTGTCCTAGCTATGCTTTTTTCTGATAATAAGGTCCTGGAAATTCTTTTCACCTTGTTATGTACTTTATCCCCATGCCTATTTTTCTCCTCCAAATTACGGTTTATTTATATTTAAAAATACTTTGGTAATTCTACATGTCTATGACTAAGCTTATTTTCGACATACGTTGCTTCAAGTTTGATGACAAGTTTTATTCTGAGAAATCCTTTTTCAAGCTGAATGCCCAAATGGAGAAATACCTGTAGATTTCCAATTGCCCTGAAGCCAATAAATTATTTTCTTGCTAATGATGATGGATGACTTTTATTTGAATTTTATCACCTGAAATGTTTTCAATTCATGATGATTGTTACTATAAGGTAACACTGCTGTGGTGAAGGCTATAATACTCTATTTTTGAAGATAAGTGCTGTAAATAGTGGCTGCTTTAAATTTTTTCTTTTTTTCAACACTCGACATTTTTTCTTTCTACCAGATAATTTTCTTTTTGACATAACATTATATTAGTTTCAGGTGTACAAAATAATGGCTCAATATTTGTATATATTGTGAAATGATCACTACAATAAGTCTGCTTAACGTCTGTCACCTCTTCAAGGCAGAGATTTTTGTCTGTCTTGTTCACTGCTATAACTTCCAGCGCCTGGAACAGTGTCTTTTATGTAGTAGGGAATCAATAAGTATTTTCGAATGGATGAGTGAATGAATTATGGTGTTATATAGATTTTAGGTAAAATAACATAGTAGATTTGTTCTAGATGATTTACATTCTAAATGTTGATAAGAACCATGCTGTATATTTTTTTATAGTGCAGTTTTGCTGGCACAATATTTTTTAGGTTTTTTATTTTCTGGAAAAGTCTATTTTTGAGAGATATTTTCATTTGGTATAGAATTCTCAGTATGGTAGCTTATATATCAGAGTGAATAAGCTGAGAGAATATGAGCAAGACAGAAGTTTCAGTCATTTGAATCTTATCTCAGAAGTGAAATCCTATTATTGTATCCTATTTAAGAAGCAAGTCACTGGGTCCAGCCCACACACAGGAAGAGGAGATTATATATGGGTGTGAATACAGGACACAGGGATCATAGGGAGCCATTTTAGAAATTGCCTACAATACTACATGTTACATAAATTATATAAAACATAATTGGGTCTATAAAATAATGTAACTGTTAACATATATGGCGTAATAACTACTTGTTTGCAAAGTGCTTCCCATAGATTATTTTAAGCCTCTCCCAGTATTTTGTGGGAGAGGCAGTATGTATTATTTTCCTTTTACAGATAAATTGAAGCTCTGTGAGGTTACCTATCTCTAATGTAGCAGAACCAAGACTCTAGTCTAGGTTTTTCCAGTTCTGGCACCCATATTTTTAATCTCCATATCTTGTCAGCATTAAGATAGAAGTACTTTTATTGAGCACCTCTTACATGTCAAGTATTATAGTAAATGCTTTATATAAACCTCATTTAAACCTTACAGTAGCTCCATTAAAGCTCCTGGTCTTAGTGGTGATATATTCTAACTTCCAGGTTCAAGAAATTACTTTGAAAAATTATATATCTATTTTTATTATAGAAACAGTAAGCAGATATAGCCCAAAGAGTCTGTGTAAATACCAAAATAAATGAATCATTTAAATGTATACTACCTTAAAAAAGTCATTTCACTAATTAAATAAGTTTGTAGAAGGAATTCTGACACATTTCAATCCATTTAATATTCTGCAGATGAAGGATAGTATGTGAATCTCAAACAGGAATGAATTCATAAATACTTGAAAACACCCTACTCTGAGAAGAAATCTCAACAAATACTACTATACAAATTGTAGTCAGAAATTAGCTTGTATAGATTTAGTGTTGAAATATTTTTATTAATAAATTTGGTGAGTTTTTACTAATCAATTCTTTCATAAATAAATTGAGTGGCTTCATATCAAAGGCTGTATATACTTTCTTCAGTCTTCCCATTGTCTTTGCAGAATGAATCTTCTAGATGAGAAAAGTAAGACAAAAGTAAGGACACATTATTTTCTTATGGCTAAAAGGTAACCATGAGACTGTTGATATTATGACCTTTTAGGCCAGTTTATTTTAATCGTTTAAGGGTTATTTTGTCAGAAATATGTTGACAATAATAAATCTCAAAGTTTGTGAGTGATTTTATTTTTTAATCGTCTTTCCCATAAAACAGCACTGTATCACTTTCTACATTTAGATTTGCTCTCTTAAGTGGGATATAAAATGCAGTTGAAGCTGATGTGTTTCAATGCTGTCTTATGTCATGCTAGCATATGTTGTGTATAATGTCCTTCACTCATTAATTCACTAATTCATTTACTTAAAAATATTTATTGGTACCAAGTGCCAAGCACTTCTCTAAGTAGTTGGGATACATCAATCAAGTAAATGGTCAAAACTCATGGAATTTACATTGTTGTAGGCATGGTTCAAACAATAAACATGTAAGTAAGCAGACATTTTATGGATAGGGAAAAATTTTATAACTGCTCTTTTAAATCATGCTAAGGAAAATTACATAGGAAACTACTCTCTCTCTCTTTTTTTTTTTTTTTGGCTTGGCTCACTTTTGTTAATCCCAGTTTTAAATACTGCTAAAGATCAATAAAATTTGGGGGCAATATTCTCTCCAAAAACAGAGTCAAAATGAAGCTATTAATTAGGAAAATGACATTTTGCTCCTACAATAATTTCTTGCTTTTTATGACTCATGTAATATCAATAGTGCTGTAAAATGTAGTAATTTAATATCTTGGCTGTTTTTGATGGTGGTTTATAAAAACCTAAAGTACTTTGTATAACAAAATTTATGTTTCTGTAAACTTTTGTTTCTATCCAATTCATTTTATACGTTTTCTGGCTTTGAATATTTATGATAATTTTTTTGTTGTAATTTTAAGTAAAATGTTACAGCACATTTTTATTATTATTTAAATGTTTCTTGTTTAGAAAGCTCTTTACCTTTCTTTCATCACAGTTGTTTAAACTATTTTTCTATAAAGGGAAAGATAAAATAATTTTAATATCTTATTATTATAGCTTGGAATTAACTAGGATATATTTCAGCATATGATATGGTAGTGCGTTACAGTGTTGGATATGTCGTCACCAACAGTATTATTAACTCAAATGTTAATATTTAACTTTTTTTGTTGACTTACTGAATTAAATCCATCCCTTAGACCATCAGCGTAGATTGATTGCTTTTTAATTTGTTTTTAACCAGGAAGCCCTGAATATCTGCATTTTTTTTTCTTTATAAAATGAAAAGTAGACCTCACATTTACTGGGTCTATTACCTGAGACATTGAATAGACTAATTATTCTTATGTTTTGGTGAATTGATGAAGGTACCTGATATTAGAGGAACATGTTTTTAGAAAGGATTTTGAGAAAGAGACAGAATGAACAGTGGTCAATAAAAAGAGTGTTCTCGATAGACTTAAGGATAGTTATTAAAAGAACACACAAAACACCAAGTTTTCTTTTGGATTATTGCTTTTTTTATTTGGTTTCCAAACAATTCTCAATGAGTACAATTCTTTTCATTCTGTATTTTAGCTAGCATGAACTGGTAACAATGAGGAAAATATGGTAGGCATAAATGAGAAGGAAGTAGAATGTTTCTACGACCTCATTTGAAGAGATTTTCTTCTCTTTGAATATGTAGTCATTTAAAAACAATTGAGACTTGAGGTTCAAAAGTAGAAAAATAGCAGCTCTGGGCTCTGATTTTCTAAGCCTCTTCTCTAACTTTTCTATCTGGACTTTATTAACTCTTTTTAATCAGTGGTCAAGGCCCCATCACATTCAGTCTTGTATATAGAAACTATTTCTTTTACAAGGAACTATGTGCTGGAGATACAACTTTTCTTAAATAGCCCTGGCATTATCAAATGGTATTAATATTTTATCTTTGCCTGAGAATTTTCTCTTTGGGGAGAAAATTGTTTTGTTTTCAGAGGGAATTCTAAGCGTAATGATGGAGATGTGACAAATGAAACTCATAACCAAGCCTGAGAAAGTATGTGCATTTGTTGTTTAAGATGCACAGTAAGATTTAACTAGTGTTAGACTTCTATTGCAAATGTTTTTTTTTTTTTTTTTTTTTTCAGTAAATTTGAGGAAGGAATAATCTAGCCTAATACATATGAATCTTTGCTTGTGTTTTTTGGAGTGCTCGCCAGCTGCTTAATGACTGTGATAACCTTTGCTTGGCTAATATGCATTTCATTTTTAGAATTTATCCTAAAAGTGACAATTTGCTTGTCACCTGCAAAGTTAAGTGGTATAATGGCAGCTGAGCAGTGAACTGGAGTTCTTGTAGGATGAATTCATTTATAGAGAGAACATGTTTCTGTTTGAGGTAATGGAAATATTAGGTCAAATATGTAGTTGAGTACATTTTATTTGGTTTTGATCGATTATTCAAAGATAAATATATGAGCTGTTACACAGTGATGTAAATACGAAAGAAAGGTGATAATGATGCTTAGAAGACTTTCAGGCTTAGAGCTAATTAATTTATCTGGTAGAATCCTGGTGTACATGGTCGATTTAATACGCAGACTTGAAGCTTTCAAGGTTTTTACTTATTATTAGGCAGTTAGGTCATTTGCCAGCCTCTTGGCCCATCAACAACAATGTGTTTCCTTAAATCTCAGCTTGAATCTCAGTGTATGCTATTTTACATATCCCATATAATTTAAATACATTTCTTACTCTTTCCACAGCATGTAGAGCCCATGAAGCTCAGGACAGTAAAGATTCCTACTCATACCACCAGGAGGATCTCTTTGAAGATTTACCACGGACTACCAGAGACACCAATTTGTCTGAAGCATCATGTGCTGAAACAACAGAAGGCTACTACATTTGCATTAACAGGAAACAGAGATAAGATGTTTTCAATTCTTTGAGCTTCAGGAAGCCAGGGGAGTGAGTTTAAAATCTGAAAATGCGGCCATGGACTGGTTCCTGGCGTTGGATTATGCTCATTCTTTTTGCCTGGGGGACCTTGCTCTTTTATATAGGTGGTCATTTGGTACGAGATAATGACCACCCTGATCACTCTAGCCGAGAACTGTCCAAGATCCTGGCAAAGCTTGAACGCTTAAAACAGCAAAATGAAGACTTGAGGCGAATGGCTGAATCTCTCCGGTAGGTTCTAAAACACTGAAGGAAGACTAATGAAATATTGTACTTTGTTTTTAGGTGCAGGGTTTCATTCAGCTATTAAAAAATACTAATTGGTTTCTATAAACAGTTTTTGCAAAAATTTAAGTATCTTCCTAGATACTTTTTATACTAATGATATCTATATGTTTAAAAGAGAATTTCTCCATAGTGGCAAATCTTATTTTGTAAATGAATTTTAATATAGGAAAAACTATGCCATTTTGTCCTTATGTTTTATTTATAATTATCTTCAGCATTTTGATAATTTTGATACACTAAATACCAACTTTATATAATTTAAATTAGTGTATATTCAATTGTTTATGATACAGACTATAACAAAAACATAATAATTGAGAAGCTGAGTTAGTCTAAACTATAACATTAAAGTGAAAAAACAAAAATTTATCCTTAAATAAAATAACTGGATCCGGAATCTAGAGAATTATTATCATTGCAACTTCTAGTCTATTAAAAATGTGACATGTATATGTTAGGAGGCATCAACTGTTTGGAAAAACAAAGTCTTGTATTTTCAGGGAGCAAATGAATATAGTGTTAGATAGATAATCTCTGTATTTTTGTTCAAAGTTGTTGAGTTTAAAAGTTATCTAATATCTTCTAATTCCTTCGGTTTATATATGAAGCTAATCATGTATTCAGTGCTTGCTATATCTCAAGAAAGAGGTTCAAGATTTCAGAAGATGATGAGTTTGAG
Source organism: Rousettus aegyptiacus (assembly GCF_014176215.1). Classification (NCBI taxonomy): domain Eukaryota; kingdom Metazoa; phylum Chordata; class Mammalia; order Chiroptera; family Pteropodidae; genus Rousettus; species Rousettus aegyptiacus. The sequence goes on from NW_023416306.1 coordinate 146,403,003, forward strand.
TCATTACTCTAGAAGTGGTAATTAACCCTATGGGAAGAAATGCAAGGAAAAAGAGCACAAAGTTATTTTTTTGTGAAACAAATAAATTAAGGAGTGGAAAGCTGTAAACATACTGTTGTGCATAGAGCCTTCAGGGAAGGTGGGGAGGGAAGGAGGAGAGAGCTATGTCGTGGAAGCTGAGGTGCATTTGGGACAGAAGTATATAGTTGGCAGTGTCATATTCCTTGAGGCTTTAGAGAGGATGTTCATGGCCCTCTCCTTCACTTGCTTCCTTGTCCTCACTGCCCTTCACTCTTTCTTTAGAAATCAGTTCTTACTCTTTGTTTAGTTACATAACTTTTTCTTTACCATAATATTACTTTTAATTTTTGATATTCTATGGAAGACAGTTCTAGGTGTTAAGAGTTTTACAACAATGAATGAAATGTTGCTCCTGTCATTTGTAGAAGTAATACCATTCAGCGAGATATACAAAGTAGTCAAGGATTAGAAAGCGGACAGATAACTTCTTGAATCTGTAAATCATTTTATTTCCTTGTTGCGAAGAGCCAGGGAGGATCATGGATGGTGTGATCTTTCAGGAGCATCTTACTCGATTATTATGGGAACCAAAGATTGATAATTTATAGGTTAGTAATAATAGCTATCATTTATCAAGAGTTTATTATATGCTAGGTACTGTGGCAAAGACTTCGCATAGATTATCTCATTGAATTCCACAACTTTCTTATGAGATGCTGGTACTGTTTTCATAACTATTTTATGGATGAGGAATCAAAAGGATATTAAGTAATTTAATTTTCACAAGGTCACATTTTTCATAAGGGATGCACTTACTTTGAATTGTGGCAGTATGACTCAAAAGCTTGGGCTCTGATGAACCGTATTGCCTCTCTGAATAGAAACTAGAGAAAAGTCAATGATTCAAAAATCTCAACTGAAAATTGTGTATATAAGATCACCAAGAGTAGCTGCGGCTCTGGTTGACTTTGACTACGCTTTGATCATCGTAAAATCTTGTTCTTCACCATGGGAATTTTGCTCTCCCAAAATGGTTTTGCCTTTCAACAATTTAGGCTCATAAATAATTGCTCACTTTTCTCCTAATTCCAACTTTGATACTTCAGTGGGATTTTTTCTGATTGCCAAGTATCTTGTTTTTATTGCATGAAGGAAAGCTTGCCTTTAATATGGTTTGTTCCTTCTGCAAAATAATCTTTGAGTCTCTTAAATAATTTTCTTTATGTTTTTTTCACATTGAAATTAAATTCTCAACTACTACATTCAAATCTAGAGACCAGCTTTTAAGAGGTGAGACAATATATCATTCTGTAATATCATAAATACAAGCTGAAAACACAGACTGAGCAAATGAGCCTCTTTTTATACATAGATATATAATTTCAGGAAAATAAATAATTATTTTCCCTTAATAGGGAAGAAAACCTCCTTTGGCCCTTCATCGACATTACTGGTTAGACCATTTGTGTTTCATCCAAAGGTATTTTATTGTAGAGCCTTTGGCATAAAAGGAAGAACAGTGGATGTGCTACTGGTATTGATGTTTTTTTCCCTCTTGTTATAATATTTTGTATTCATTTTGCTATGTCATAACAAGAAAATGTGATAATCATCGAAACTATATAGGATCAATTCAGATTTCTGTAAAACTAGGTCATTTATTTGAGATAAGGCATGTGGATTGGAATTGGAAAGCAATCCAGAAGCCAGAAACTACAATTTTTAAGATTCAGGACAGTAATTTAAAAGTAGGTAACCAACTGTTCAACTAGAATTTTCTAATTTTGTTGATACTACTACAAATTTAGGAAAGTTATTTAAAAATGATTAAGGGATGCAGATGTTTGAGTACAGTGTATAGGAAGTTGTGTGTTTATATTTGTCTTATTCTGACTTATGGATGAATAATTTCCCTACAGTGATATTCACTCCTGTTAGCACACAGATCTATGAATTTTGGCAAATGCTTGTAGTCATGTAACCACTACCAAGATCAGATTATAGGAGGATTCTACCTACTCTCAGAGTTCTGTTGTACCCACTTGTGGTCAAATTCTATCTCTACCTTCAGTGTCTGGCATCCACTGATCTGTTTTCTGCCCTGTATTTTTACTTGTTCCAAAATGTCATATAAATAGAACCATGCAGTATGTATGATCTTTTGAGTCTAGCTTTTCATTTAGCATAATATACTTGAGATTCATTAGTGTTACTATATATGTATTGGTAATTCATTTTTTTTTAATTCCTGTTTAGTGCTTAAGTAGTATTCCACTGTGTGTGTGTGTGTGTGTGTGTGTGTGTGTGTGTGTGTGTGTGTGTGTGTAACACATTCACCTGTTAGATGTTAGGGTCATTTCCATTTTTTGGCAATTATGAACAAAGCTGTTATAAACATTTGCCTTGTAAGTTTTTATTTTTCTTGGGTAAATACCTAGCAGTGGTACTGCTGGGTCATATGTTATGTGCATGTTTAACTTTATAAGAAGCTGCCCAAATGTTTTCCAGGGTACTTATACCATTTTGCATTGCCATCAACAATGCTTGAGAGTTCCAGTTGCTTTCATTCTTATTAGCACTTGCTATTGTCAGTTATTTTTATTTTAGTTGTTTTAATAGACATGTAGTATTATCGCATTGTATTTAGTCGTTTTAATAGACATGTAGTATTATCGCATTTACATTTCTATAATGGTTAATGATGTTGAGCTTTTTTTTCTGTATGTTTTGCCATTCATGTATCTTCTTTAGTAAAGTGTCTATTCAAATTTGTTACCTGTTTTAAAAATTGAGTTATTTGTCTTCTTATTGTTCAATTCTTTTTAAAAATTGGGGTTTTATATATATCATATGCTTTTGAGCAGTAAACCTCAAACAGGACATATGTCAAAACAGGACAGAACTTATAAAATCTAAAGAACACTTAATTGACAGCTTTCTTCTTAATTCCTTGTTATTCTAAGTCCATTAATTTTTGTGAATACAATTTGAAAAATTCAAATGTAACTGTGTAAGCTATTAATAAGGTTTTTTATTTGTTTGTTTTGCTTTTTGTTGGACCAGGAAGGCAGAAGAAATTTCTTCTGGAATTTAGATGTTAGCTGTAAACTGTAAATTTATAAACCATGAAGAATATATAGTTAACTTATGATTACTTGTTTTTCTGAGCTATGTAGTAATCTTTCCAGATGTATTAGTGCTAAAGCATTAATCTTCTAGTGGAAAAATTTGTCCTAGGCATGGAAGTATGGAGCAGTGACATGGGTGGAAAGAGAACTGATACAGTTTTTCACAGGTCATATCTTACTTCTTCTGTTTGAGAAACCGGTGTTAGAAAGTGGGGATGCCTTTGTTTTTGTTGGTTGATTGGAGGGAGAAGGGAGAATTTCCTCTAGGCTCTCTTCTCTGTAACTGCTCCTCTCTCATGTGTAGAGTGTATTTATACTTCTAGAACAAATGGATGGATTAGAATGTATAGAGCACCTGCCATCTGTCTATAACCTTCCATTATACACAGCTTTTATTTCTGCAACCCTGCATCCATTATTCCTTGTTCTATTAAGCATATCTTATTTTTCCTTAGGGAAAATACTTCCTGTAATGAGAATATCATAGTGAGATTTTTAGTCAAGATCCCTAGCCTTCCCAATTTGACAATCAGATGCTTTCTCCCTGGAGTTTGTATTAACTTTTTAATATGTTGCTGGATTAAATTCGCCATTGTTTTACCTGGGACTTTTTTCTATGTTTTTTGTTTTGTTGTTTTCTTTTTGGTTTTTTAGGCGAGGCAACCTTTGGTTGACCTCACAGGTTGCAAGGACCTTGTCAGTTTACAATCCCTTATTTTTTACTTTTTTACGCCTACAGCACCTGGTCTTTCTAGGTGGTCTCCCATCCAAGTACTAACGAGGCCTGACCCTGCTTAGCTTCCAAGATCAAATGGGATCGAGCTTGTTCAGGGTGGCATGGCCCAACTTTTTTCTATGTTAGCAAGACATGTTTACCTGTAATTTTTTCTTCTTATAATGTAATTTGGGTTTTGGTATCAAGGTTATGCAGTCCAAGTCTGTTCTCTGGAAGGGTTTGTATAAAATTGGTATTCATTCTATTTAAAATCTTTATTAGAATTTCACTAGTGAAACCGTCTGGGCCCGTAGTTGTTTCGTTTTGTTTTTTTGGGGGTGGGGGAGGGTGGAGGTTAGGTTGGGGAGAGGAAGGGGATATGTGGGAAGGTTTTAAAATCTTTTTCAGAGTAATTGGTCTATTTGGATTTTCTATTTTTTTTATGTTTTGGTAAGATGTGTTTTTCAAGGAATGTGTTCATTTCATCAAGATTTTCAAATGAATTAGCATAAAATTGTTCAGTAATATCTTTTTAATTCTTTTCTCCATACCTGTAATATCTGTAATTCCCTTCTTTCATTTTTTATATTGATTAGTTGTGTTCTTTTCTTTTATCTTCTTAAGAATATACCAATTTATTTACCTTTTCAAAGAACTAATCTCTGGTTGGTAGTTTTTTTATTTTCCTCACTATCGTATGTCTGTTTGTGTTTTATTGATTTCTACTCTTAGTTTGATAGTTTCCTTTTTTTTTTTTTTAACAGTCTCTGGGTTGTATTGCTGTTCTTTTTAAAACTTTTCCAAAAAAGAATTTTAAATCATTGATTTAAAACCTTGCTTCTTTTTTAACATATGCCTGGAAAGTTTAAAATTTCTCACTAACCATGGCTTTAAGTTGTGTCCCGTAAGTTTTCACAATGTCCTATTTTAAATGTCATTCAATTACAAGTATTTTCAAACTTATATTGTGATTTTTTTCTTTGACCCACAGGTTATGTAGGAGTGTGTTGCTTAATTTCTAAGTCAGGCTATTTAATTTATCTTCCTGATTTTGATTTCTAGTTTGTTCTTTAACTATATGAAATTATATTCTGTATTATTTTAGTTCTTTGAAATTTATTAAATGGCTCAGCAAATGACATGTTGGTGAAGCTTTTAGGAAAAATGTATATTCTGTTGTTGGGTATGCTCTTCTACACATGTCAATTAAGTTAGATTGGTTACTTATGTTATTAATATTCTCTAAATTTATATAGGTTTATTTTTTTAATCTCCTTATTCTATCAGCTAGTGAGAAAAGTCTCTAAGTGGTTATATATCTATTTCCTTTCATCTCTGGCAACTTTTTTTTTTTATATCTTAAAGCTATATCATTTGGTGAATTTAAATTTCAGCCTATTTTCTGTGAATTAACACTTTAATCACTATTAAATGTTTTTATTTATCTCTAGCAATACTTTTTTTGCTGTAAAGTCTAACTTATTTGCTATAGATATTGCTATACCATCTTTCTTTTTGGTTATGGTTTACATGGCATATTTTTTTACAGTACTTTAAATGTCATTTCATTGTTTCCTGGCTTTTATAATTTTGTTGAGAAGTCAGTAATTTCAATGAAATGTATCTTTTTATTTGGCTACTTTTGACTTTGATTTTTGTCTTTTGTGTTATACAGTTGACTATGCCGGGCCTAGATTTGTTTTTATTTGTTTTTATCCAGTTTAGAATTCACTGAGCTTCTAATTCTGGGACTCGATGTCTTTTATATGTTTTGGAAAAATCCTTAGCCATTATCTCTTTAGCTGCTGTTTCTGGACCATTTCTCTTTTTTCCTTCAGGAACTTTGGTTACATGTATAAGCAGATTTCTTTTAATGGGGTCTAACATGCCTTTTATATTTTCTTTCAGAATCTAATTTCTCACTGTACTTCATTTTGTATATATTCTTTTGAACTGTCTTCTAATTTATTTAACTTATCTTACGCTGCATACATTCTGATGTTAAACACACCCAATTAATAATTTTAATATATTTTGATTATGGGATGTCCAGTTTATTCTTCATAATTTAAAATTTCTTTGCAAATTCTCCTTTTTTCATCTGTTGTTGATGTTTCTTAAAATTTTTAAAAATAGTTTTTCTGATATAACTTATATTGCCTGCTAATATCTAGATAATATCTGGGATCATGTTTTTGTCAACTTGTATTGATTTTTCTTTTGATTACTGGTCAAATTTTTTGTTTCTTTGCCTGTCTAGTGATTTTTATTTTGTCAGATGTAATGTGTAAAAATACTATGGAGGTTACAGAGGCTTCCCTCTGGTAGGGATGTATTATCTCTGGGCTTAATTTTAATCCAGTGCAGTCAGTGATTGCGCTAGGTCATGGCTGCATTGGGTTTTAGTAAAACTGAGCCCACTTCTGTCCTGTTACTCAGGCATAGTTCTTCCATGATTTTGATTTAAGAACTAGGTTGATTTCTTTTAAGACTTGAAATACTGTCTGCCCTGTAGACTTTTTAAACTTTGCTGTCTATCTTCTTGCCCCATGTAGTATCTAAGTTTAGCAAACACTGAAGAAAAGACTAGCAATGAATTAAGGTAAACTTCAAGCAGACTTTGTCTCATATTATCACAAGGCTATGAGAAATTTCAGTCTATCTTAACAATCACTCTCTAGCCTCCTTTGAAGCCCCACAATTCAGCAAATGTACCATGGAGAAAATTGGGTATGTGGTTAGTGCTCCTGCCTTTTCCAAATTTTCACACCAGCCTTCTGTGGGATCTAGGCCTATGCCTCCCATTATACCCAGAACGAGGCTCCTAGACTACTGTCCTGTGAAATTTCAGACAATTTAATCATGTACTTATTCACCTTTCTGATAGCTTTTAAAAAAAGGTCATATTTACAAGTTATCTATTTTTTGTTGTTGTTAAATTATTGTTATTATTAGATCAAGAATAGTGTTTGCCATCATATACTACATTCTACTTTGGAACTAAAAGTACTCTACCTGATGTTGCTGCCATTAGCTCCTGGACTAACATCCCTGGAGCTGTTCTGGTTCTTCAGATTTTCCTTTGATTCAGTTTTAATATTTCCTTCCATTGTACCCCCAGTTGGGTGGTAAAGGAAAGGAGGAGTTTAGGTGAATCAGAATTTTTTAACTATCTCTGTGAACCATAATCTTTGCATGGCTGCTATAGTGACTCTATTAGGAGAAAGACGAAGGTGAGATTTAGATGCACTGAGCTTGATGTGCTTGCTGAACCAATTCAGTAAAAGTTGGAAAGTGAGTCTAGAACTCAGGGGAAAAGCCAGTATGAGAGAGGAAATTACCTTTGGGAATCATCCCCATAGACGTGATTGCCAGAAATGTGTTGCACAAAGTAAAAATTTATCTACTCATTTTAGGTGACTCATAGTTGTTATGGAGAGGAGGAAGTGTGGGAATAACATTAATACACTATTACTTGCAGGGCCAGCAACAATCTCAGGTGGAAAGAAAATTTACTTTTTAATGAATTTGCATCTGTTAAAATAAGCTGTATCTGTTTTATGGTTATAGTAATTGATGATATGACACAGAAGCATAGGATCATGCATATTTTTCCATACCGTTGTCATTTGTAGTTTTTATGGGGCAGAACCTTAGTAGGAAAACAGCACAGTGAGAATGTATTGCTGTTTTCATCATCATTTATTGTTATCTTAATTTTCCTATTCATACCCAGACACACACACACACACACACACACACACACACAACATTGCGATGTAACATTATAACCTGCCTTTTCATATGCACCACAAAGTATAACTTTTAAAATCAATTTATGAAAATCTAATAGTTTTTGGAAAATGGCAAACTCTTAATGAATTTGGGCTTAAAATATAACAATCCACTTTGCCCATGGTCATGTAAGTACTTTGTAAAGCTAGCTCCACTAGTGTAGAGACACAATGAATGGCTTATAAGACTATTCATAAGAGAGCTACAAGTTGTAATTTCATGGTTTCTCAATGTTTTGTGTGGTATTTCATTGATCGGGTGTTGAATTTCAGTGGGAAATGACTTAAGTCAAGTTGTTAGCTTCTGCTTTTATTCCTAGCACCTTGATTATTCTAACAACAATATCAACAGCTGGAGCAACAAAACACCAATAGCTGTTAATATCTACTACTATGTATCAAGCCATGTTCTAAGCAATTTTTATATTATTAACTGAATCTCTATAATAGGCCTATTATTTAAGTATTCTATCCCCATTTTATAGATGTAGACAATGAAACATAGTTAAGTAGCTTGCTGAAATTGATATAACTGAATAATAGATTTGGAGCTCAAACCCAGACACTCTGGCTCTGTAATCCAAATTTTTTTCTTTAAAATTTTATTTTATTATTAGTTTCAAATATACAGTACATTGGTTAGACATTTATATAGTTTATAAAACGATCCTGCCAATTGCTCTTTCTCTCCTCTGGCTCTTATGTTGCTGTGGTGCTTGTCACAAAAAAAGTGCCATAATCCTTTTTTTCTAACACCCTTTGCCTTTTGTGTTGTGAGGGTGTCTAAAAGGCTAGACCACAGGCCTTAATGGACACCTTCCTGTCAGCTTCCTTTCCTCCCTATTTACCATTGAACAGACTTCAGACTAAGAAAATTTATCAAATGAAGATGCATTACATAATGGTAAAGGAGTAAGTTCTCCAAGAAGACATACCAGTTCTTAACATGTGTGCACCTACCAACAGAGCATCAAATACATGAGGCAAAGTATGTGAAGCAAGGAGAAATATATAATAAATTCACTAAATATTTGCAGGTATAAAAAAAATTTGGCCATTATTTAAAAATCATTTACCTTTGTTGTATGGTCAGATTCCTTCCCTCTCTTTTTTCCTTCCGTCTGACTTGGGTGTGATTGAATATGGCAAGATTAAGGCGATAAGATTTATTTTAAATTACTGTACTTGGATTATTTTGAATTTGCCTTTAATTTCAGTTGTTTTTGTAGTGTTGAGTTTTTCCTGTAATTATACATATATATATATATATATAATCTTTCACACATGAGCATTAATTTCATAAATATAAGTGCAGAAAGTACCAGTTGTGAATGGTCTGCCCTTTTGTTCATGTAATGACAGGTTGATTATCACTGTTCCCTTGGAAGAAGGTATTTTTGACAAATACTTTTAAATTCAGTTTTTAAAATATAGATAAAAATACATCCAGAATTAGTCAACAGTCGAACAGAAATAAGTATAGCTTTCATATGAATAATCAAGTGTAAATTAAATTGGCTACTTTTTACTAGGGATCCTTAAAATAACTCACGTGCTAGTAATGGTTGGATCTTTGTTTGCTTTTTTTACTTGGTTGGCTTTGAGAGTGGTTGGTGAACAGTAGAACAATTCTAGTCCTCCCTTGTTCTTTATTTTTTGTTGTTTTTTTTTAATGGCCTCCAAATTAAGAATAGTTTTATATTTTCAAATGGTTTGAGGAAAAACAAATTCAAGAAGAATATGCAACAGAAGCCATATGTAGCCATAAAACTTATTTACTATCTGGTCCTTTACACAAAGTTTGCTGACCAAAAGTTTGTGTGAATCAGAATGTCCTCATATTTAATTCTTGTCTTTCATAATCTCTGAATCATTACCCGTATTGCATGTGAGTATAGACTGCTGTGAAAGGAAGTCAAAGACCAATTATAGATATTTTTCTTAGGTTCTTGCTGACTTTATTGTCAATCATTTTTTTTTTTTTTTAGGCAAGGCAATCATTGGTTGACCTCACAGATTGCAAAGACCTTGTCAGTTTACAATCCCTTATTTTATTTTTTATTCCTACAGCACTTGGTCTTTCTAAGTGGTCTCCCATCTAAGTACTAACCAGGCCCGACCATGCTTAGCTTCGAAGATCAGACAAAATCAGGCTTGTTCAGGTTAGCATGACCGTAGACATACTGTAAATTTTATACGTTTATTTTGTACCCCTGATTTCCTCTTACTTTATGCTTTTATTGTGTGCGCAACTGTTCCATTTTTTTTTCTGTCTGCCTCCTAAAGGCTCATATTTAGGGCTGAAGGATCCAGTATGGTTAGAAAAGGAACAGTCTGATGAAATGAAAGGAGCAGGGTTTTTCAGATTTAGGTTTGTATCTCAATTCTACCACTTACTAACTTAATGATTTTTAAAAAGTTACTTAATCTTTCTGACCTTCAGTTTTTTTTTTCACTTGTAAAATGGCAACAATAATCTTCATTTTGCAATGTTAGGTTTTAAACGATATTTAAAAGCTTATTTAGAAGAACTCCTTTGTATTTGTAATTTGTCAATAAATAGTAGATTTTTAGCTAATGGTAGTTGATAATCTAAAAAGTACCTTACACTCTTTCATAGAATTCAGAATACTTGTTTTCACTTTCTCTAATAGAATTGTCTTATGTCAAATATTTAGCACAATGGATTAGAGTTCAGAATGCAGATTCATCAGAGTGACTGTTTACCCTGTGAAAAATCACTTCACCTCTTTGGGCTTAGAATTCAAAATTATGGAGAAAGTCGATTAGGATAGCTGTTCACATTCGATAAATTTGTATGTCTTTACAGAGACAAAATAGTTAAATAACATACCAGGTTAAATGGGAGCATTCAGTGAGTTTTATTCCTTATAATTTGGTTCTCATGACTGAATTATATGATTTTTTTTTTTAGGTTATTGATGTTTTTATATATGGGAGTTATAATTGTCCATGTTAAGCTTTACTTAAATTGTAAGAATTTTAATTATTCATTATCATCATCCAGAAGGGCCTCTAAGGAAGAATGCACCATTCTTTGAGAAAGGTTGACATGAATAAAAATATTAAAATCTTAAATAAATAGAAAAACTTTAACTTTTATGTGTGGAAGAACTTTATTTTTCTTCCATATATAAATGCCATATAGGCAAAGTGAATTTATGTTAAATATTTTATGATGTGTGAATATGGATTTAGGGGCTTGATTAAACTCTCTTTACATTTTATCTTTTATTCTAGTATTACTGAGCTGATAATAGCTCCAATTACTTCTTAAAGATAAATACAGTAGTTCCCCTTTATCCATGGTTTTGCTTTCCATGGTTTGTTATCCTCAGTCAACTGTGGTCCGAAAATATTAAATGGAAAATTCCAGAAATAAACAGTTTCTAAACGTTCTGAGTAGCGTGATGAAATCTCGTGCTGTCCTGCTGCATCCTGCCTGGAGTGTGAATTTTGTCCCATGGTTCATACTGTAAATACTACCTGCGCATTAGCCCGTTCAATTACCAGGTCAGTTATCAGATAGAGACCACATTCACATAACTTTTATTATAGTATATTGTTATAATTTCCCTATTTTATTATTTTGTTAATTTCTTACTGTATCTAATTTATAAATTAAACTTTGTCATAGGTATGTATGTTTAGGAAAAAACATAGTGTTTATAGGGTTTGGTTCTAGCCGTGTTTTCAGGCACCTACTGGGGGTCTTGGCATTTATGCCCTGTGGGTAAAGAGGACTACTGTAATTGCAGGAAATATGGCCATAGTGATTCATCAATTTCAGTGTTTCTTGATAATAGGGGGCACATAATCTTCTAGTAACTGCTTAGGAGAAAAACTTTTCTGGGCTATTTCTCACATTTCCTTTGGGCAAACTTTTATTTCTCCATGAAGTTGTGGTTTATTATTATTTTTTTATTGATATTTATAATTCATTGTGGTAAAATTATGAAACAAAGTGGTTGTTTAGTTTGATGGATCAATATTCTAGACAAAGCTGTCTAAAGGAGAATAAATTTAAAAAAGATTTCAACATATTAAAGTTAGCCTGTGAATTACAATGGCTATGAGGAAGCATAGTATAAAATAACACACTATGCTTTTCTTGTTATTGTTATTGCTTGTTCATATAATAAGTTTAATTTTAATCCAGTCCTTTTGTTATTTAAAATGTATACAAAAGCCATTGCTTGGTGGAGATGTTATACATTAGAAATACATAAGAGATTCTAATAAGGTTTGGAGAGAAAGATGTACTTAATAAATATAGAATGCTATGTGTGTAAATAAATAAAGACAAAAGGGACCTTCAAAGGTATAGTTTAATGTTGATTCTCATTTATATTCAATAGCACTTCAAAAATATTATCTCTTTTACCACATGATATGTATAGAAGCTAAGTGACTTAGTCATTTTTCTGCAAGTCAGTGGCAGAAGCAGAAATGGAATCTTCGAAGAAATTATGAAGTTGTATCTAATTTTCAGTATACTGCCAACACTGCCATTTTTTATACCTTTTCAAGTTTCTCTTTAAGTATTAACTCAGGACAGTATGTTTTACTAGCCTGTAGATAATGACAAAATGTCCTGTTTTATTACAATTAGCTTTGGTAATTGTTAAGTGTGATCAGAGGTTTTTATATACCAATATTATAAATGGCCACTTGAATCATTACATCTTTAAGATATATAAATACACCTTTATAAGCATATAAGGACTGTGTTTAATATTTATTGATATCAGCTATAATAATCCAGTAATCTGTATAAATAAATGCAAATAGCACATTTGACACAGTAGTTAGCTATGATCAGTACTTGCAGTGTTTCATATAGGTCATGGATCTGTGGAAAGAAACCACATACTGTAAGTTTATTTTTTAATTTTTTAATATAATTTTTTATTTTTCAGTTACAGTTGGCATGCAATATTATATTGGTTTCAGGTGTACCACATGATGGTTAGACATTTATATAACTTATGAAGTGAACACCTTGATAAATCTAGTACACATCAGATACCATACATAGTTATTGCAATATTGTTGACTCTATTCTTTTGCTTTACATTCCCGTGACTGTTTTGTAGTTAGCAATTTGTAGTTCTTAATCTCTTCCCCCCTTTTCACCCTGTCAACCCTCCTCCCATTTGTCAACCATCAGATTGTTTTCTGTATCTATGAGCTTGTTTATGTCTTATTTGTTTCTTTTGTTCTTTAGAGTCTACATGTAAGTGAAACCATGTGGCATTTGTCTTTCTTTGTCTAACGTTCCATTCAGCACAGTAGGATCTAGATCCATCCATAGTGTTGCACATGGCAAGATTTTATTCTTTTTAATGGATGATTAAGATTTGATTGTATATATGTGCCGCCTCTTCTTTATCCATTCATCTACTACTGGATGCTGAGGTTGCCTCCATAGCTTGGCTATTTTAAATAATGCAATGAACATATGGATTCATATGTCCCTTCAAAGTGGGGTTTTTTTTTGTTTGTTCGGATAAAAACCCAGAAGTGGGATTACAGGGTTCTTTGTTTCAGCCTTCTCTTGGTATAGCTTTTGTTTTAAAGTCTATTTTGTCTTGTATAAGTATTGCTACCCCAGCTTTTTTTTGTTTCTATTTTCATGCAACATCTCTTTTTCATCCCTTTACTTTCAGTCTGTGTGTATCATTTGATCTGAAGTGACTCTGTTTTAGGCAGCATTTGTAAGGGTCTTGATATCTTATTTATTCAGCCATCTTTTGGAGCATTGAATCCATTTCATTAAAAGTAATTGTTGATATGTAATGATGCCATTTTATTACTCATACTTTTTAACTTTCTTCTTAAAAAAGCACATCTAATATTTCTTGTAATATTGGTGTTGAACTTCTTTAGCTTTTTCTTGTCTGGGAAGTTTTTTATTTGTCTTTTGATTCTAAATGGTAGCTCTGCTAGGATGAGTAATCTTTGTTATAGGTCTTTGCTTTTCATTATTTTGAATATTTCATGCCTATCCCTTCTGGCCTGCAAAGTTTCTGTTGAGAAATCAGCATATAGTCTTATGGTAACTAGTTGCTTTTCTCTTGCTACTTTTAAGATTCTCTCTTTCTCTTTAACCTTTGGCATTTTAATTATGATGTGTCTTGGTGTGGGCCTCTTTGGGTTCATCTTGTTTGGGACTCTCTGCGCTTCCTTGACTTGCTTGTACATCTATTTCCTTCTCCAGGATAGGGAAGTTTTCCATCATTATTTCTTCAGCTAGGTTTTCAATTCCTTGTTCTTGCTCTTCTCCTTCTGATACCCCTATGATGTGAATGTTGATATGCTTGATGTTGTCCCAGAGGCCCCTTAAACTATCCTCATTTTTTTTTTTTGGAATCTTTTATCTTGGTGCTGTTCTGATTGAATGTTTTCTACTGCCTTATCTTCGAAATCTCTGATTTGATCTTCTGCTTCATCTAGTCTATTGTTGATTCCCTGTAATGTATTCTTCATTCAAGTATTGTGTACTTCATTTCTGACTGGTTCTTTTTTATGTTTTCTATCTCCATTTTTATGTCTTCTATCTCTTTCTTAAAATTCTCACTGCATCATCTACTGTTCCCCTAAGTTCATTGAGCATTTTTATAACCAGTGTTGTAAACTCTACATCTGGTAGATTGCTTGCCTCCACTTTGTATAGTTCTTTTTTTCTGGATTTTTGTTCTGTTATTTCATTTGGGGTATGTTTCTTCGTCTCCCTATTTTGGCTGCCTCCTTGTGTTTGTTTCTATGTATTAGGCAGGGCTGTTATGTTTCTTGGTCTTAGTAGAATGGCCTTATGTAGTTGTTGTCCTCTGGGGCCCTAGTGGCACAGTCTTCCCTGGTCACCTGTGCTGGGTTCTCCAAGTGTGTCCCTTTTATGGGTTGTGTGTGACTTCTTGTTGTACTTGAGTTTTTGTTGCCTTTTGCACATCAGTGGTGGTGGTGGGAGGGGGGTGAGTGAGGAATTGACCCTTGGGATCACTGGTTGTGAAGACAGGCCAGTGACGGGGCTGACCCTTAAGGAGCAAGATTTGCTTTAGCAGGGCTCTGGTGCCTGTCCTGTCTGCCCTTTGGGTGTGTCTTTCTCAGTGAAGTCCTGGGTGGTGTTTAGGCTCTAAGGCTCTGTCTAAAGCCAGCCATTGGGTGTGCCGGCCCCCAGGGATTCCTGCAAAGGGCCCTGCAGCAGGCCAAGTTCAGCGGCAGTGTCAGTGGCAGTGCATGTGCCCTGCTTGGGGCCACATGGTGAGTTAGTCACCCACCAATCTGAAGGTAGATATCACCTGTTCTGAGAATGCCTTGAGAGGCCACATCACAAACTGAGGCTGGCTGCCATTAGTGCTGGGCTTGGGGCAGCTCAACAAGAGGTATAGGGTATGCTGAGGCCAGATGCCAGTTGTTTGTGTTTTGCGAGCCTTTGAGAGATTTTAGGAAAGTCTACAGCATGAACCAAGACAGGCCATTTGTATGGAAAAGCCACTGGAAGTGGCTTGAATGGGCCCACAAATTGGATGGGGCAGAGTTTTAGAGAATCATTGATGGGGACAGCCAGTGTTAGCCAGGTTGATGAAGACTCATATATGGTGGCCAGGAGTGGGGAGAGTTCAACAAAGATACAATAGCTTTTGCCAGCAGTTTTCTCTTGGAGAAAGCTGTCCCTGAAGCCAGACAATTCCTCCTCATATGTCCCTGGTGCCTTTCATGCTGCTGCCCCAGTGTTAAGAGCTCAGAACAAATGAGTCTGTCAGCAAATAAATCCATGCATGGGCCCTTTAAGAGGAATGTCTGTGACTCCAGCAGCCTTCCTTCTCACTCAGCCACAATCTCCTCTGGTTTTCACAGCCAGAAGTTGTGGGGACTTCTCTTCCTAGCACTGGAACCCTAGGCTGGGAAGCCTGATGTGGGGCCAGGACCCCTTGCTCCTCTGGAAGAGATCTCTTCAGCCAAGATATTCCTCCCAATTCTCAACCACCATACATGGGTATGGGACCAGCCCATTCCTTGTCTCCGACCTTTCTACCAGCCTCTTCTGTATGTCCCCAGTTGTAGGACTTCTTTTCAGATAGACTTCAAGCAAGTCCCAATGATGGTTGTTCTGTAGCTTAGTTCAGGAGTCCCCAGTCCTCAGGCTGCAAGACCAGTACCCAACTCCTGGGTCACGGGCCAGTACTGATCTGTGGCCTGTTAGGAGGCGAGTGGCAGGGGTTGAGGGGCGAGTGAAGCTTCAACTGTATTCGCAGACACTCTCCAGCCTTAACATCACCACCTTAGCTCCACCTCAGATCATCAGGCATTAGATTCTCATAGGAGCACTGGTCCCTGGTACCAAAAAGGTTGGGGATCTCTGGTTTAGTTGACATTTTGATGTGGGTGTGAGAGGAGGCATGCACAGTGTTTTCCTACTCTGTCATCTTGACTGGAAACCTCATAACATAAACCTAAGTTTAGATTAAGTTCTCAATTTATTTGGTTAGTTATACATATGCTTACTAGAAATGTGTGGCCACACAGAGTGGGAATAGATGTAATATATCTAAGTATAGTATCCCTTGGCCCTTTAGCGTCCTTGATGGAATCATAAACTGCCTATGCAATTGTCTGCACAAGGTAATGTATTCCCTGATATAAGTTCATTTCTTATTCTACCATAACCCTTTTATACCTGGGGCTAACATCACCTTTTTGAAAGAAAGTACCAAAGCAATTTGTACATTCCCATGTAAAGGAACATGTACATACTGCAGAATCTATTAGTTCTTGAGCCAAGCTTAACAACAGTAAAGCCCTATTTTGATCCTTGAGAAGAAAGAAAAAGTCACTTCAGGGTAACTGAATAATAAATATGGCTTTCCAGCATTATGGAGAATACATCTCTCTACAACTGATAGTGCTATATAGTACACACACACACACACACACACACACACACACATTTGTTGCAAATCAACCTAAGCCAGTTGATTATTCATTATTATTTGATTATGTTTTAATTGATTCATTATTATTTGGTTATGTTAATAGTTTAAAAACTAGAGGTCAGTGAGGAAGGTAGGTCTCCTCCCCATAATTTTGCTAACATTTTGTGTGTTAAAGGCAAGACTCAGATTGAATTCTGTCACACATAAATATTAATAAACAGGTGCCAAAACAGCCATATGATTTGTTCTACAATTCACTAAGTCCAAGTTCTCTTCCTTTTGGGTGTTCTTGCAATATCTTGTGTGAAAGGTTCTATCGAAGCAGTTGTGACATTATTTTAACAACAGGGTTTGGTCTACCCTCTGTTCGGGTGTCAGATTATCTGAATCAGCCCCTGAATACTATGTGCTTTGGGAACCTAAGCCTAAACAACTATCCAAAAATTATAGACTACTAGATTTACTAGATTCGTACACATTGTTCATAAAGTTGTTTACAAAGTTCTTCTACAACCTTTTCAAGTACTTCATATTTTTATATATATTGAATTAATTTTACTAATGAAATTATATTTCTAGAGTCTACTTAGCCAATAAAAAAAACTGCCCTTGATTGAAAATGAAGCTGGCTTAATATTGGTGTTGCCTTTGGGATATGGGCTTTCCGTTCACTTTACTGAGCTATAATAGACACATAACATTATGTAAGTTTAAGGTGTGCAATGTGATGATTTGAGATATATATCTATATCTATCTATATCTATATCTATACACACACACACATATATGTAAATACTGTAAAATGTTCATCCTGATAAGAGCAGTTAACACATCTTTTACCTCACATAGTTATTCTGTTTATGTGCATATGTGTGTGTATGTGTGTGGTGAGAACTTTTTAATATCTATCAGCAACTTATGCAATGCAGTAATGTATTGTTAACTATAGTCACCATATTGTACATCAGATCCTCAGAACTTGTAACTGAAATTTTGTTCACCTTTTGACCACCTTCACCCATTTCCTAACCTTTACCCTCTCCCTCACCCCAGGCAACCACCAATATACTATCTTAACTGTGAGTTCGACTAAATAGTCAGTATGTAAGTGAGATCCTACAGTCTTTCTCTGTCTTATTTCACTTAACATAATGCCCTCAAGTTCCATGCATGTTGTTGCAAATGGCAGGATTTCTCTTTCTCATGGCTGAATAATAAGTGATCGTGTATGTATATCACATATTCTTTATCTATTCATTAGGTTGTTTCTTTGTCTTGGTTATTGTGAACAATGCTGTAGTGAATATTGAGGTATAGATATCTCTTTAAGATATTCATTTCATTTCCTTTGGATATATACCCAGAAATAGGGTTACTGGATCATATGTCAGTTCTATTTTTAATTTTTGAGGAACCTCTATACTATTTTCCATAGTGGCTATCGTAATTGACATTCCTGCCAACAGTACACAAAGGTTCCCTTTTTTCCACAACCTTGCCAACACTTCTTATCTCTTGTCTTTTTGGTAATAGCCCTTCTAACAGGTGTGAGATGATATCGCATTGTAGTTTTGATTTGCATTTTCATAATAATTAGTGATACTGAGCCCCTTTTCATGTACCTGTTGGCATTACCTGTATGTGTTCTTTGGGGAAATGTCCATGCAGTTCCTCTGCCCATTTAAAAATAAGATTGTTTTTTGCTAATGAGTTATTTGAATTCTTTATATTTTTTAGATATTAGCCCCTTACCAGATATATGATTAGCAAATATTTCCTCCCATTGCATAGATTGCATTTTCATTTTGTTAATTTTTGCCGTGTAGACCTTTTTTCTTTGATATAGTCTCACTTGTTGGTTTTTGCTTTTATTGTTTGTGCTTTTGGTGTCATCTAAAAAATCAGTTCCAAGACCAATTTAAATGAGCTTTCAAACTATGTTTTTATCTAGGAGTTTTATAGTTGCAGTTCTTGAGTCTTTGTCTATTTCAAGTTAATTTTTGTGAGCAGTGTAGGCTAGGGGTTCAATTTCATTCTTTTGCACATGGTTTTACCCAGTTTTACTGGAGATTATTCTTTTCCCATTAAGTATTCTTGACTCCCTTGTCAAATATCAAATCACCATGTATATGAGGGTTTTTTTCTGGACTCTCAATTCTTTTCCATTGTTCTGTGTATCTGTTTTTATTCAAATATCATACCGTTTTGATTAATGTATCTTCGTAGTATAGTTTGAAATTAGTAGGTATGATGCCTTCAACTGTGTTCTTTCTCAGGATAGTTTTGTTTATTTGGGGTCTTTCGTGTTTATATACAACTTTTAGGATTGTTTTTCTATTTCTGCGAAAATGTCATTGGAATATTGATGGACATGGCATTGAATTTGTAGATGACTGAGTACTATGGACATTTTGACAATATTAATTCTTCTGATCCATAAATGTGGGATATCTTTCTACTTGTGTCTTTAATTTCTTTCATCAAAGTCTTGTAATTTTCAGTATACAGATCTATCACTTTATTGGTTAAATTTATTCCAAAGTACAGTTGACCCTTGAACAATGGGGATTAGGCTCATGTAGTTGAAAATTTGCTCGTACCTTAAGTCAATCCTTTGCATATGCAGATTACCAACTGTAGATTGAAAAATACTGCTGATCCTTGAACACATGGGTTTGAACTGCATGGGTCCATTTAAATGCAAGTTTCCTAAATCTGCATATAATTGGACCCTTGCAGTTCAAACCCAGTTGTTCGAGGTCTACTCTATTTTGTTGTTTTTGATGTTATTGTGAATGAAATTTTAATAACCTTTCATTTTCAGATATTTCATTGTCAGTGTATAGAAACAGCTGATTTTTGTACATTGATTTTTATTCTACTTTACTGAATTCGTTGATAAGTTCTAACAGTTTTTTAGTAGCGTTTTATAGGATATTTTGTATAGGAAATCCTATCATATGCAGAGACAATATTACTTCTCTCTTTTCTATTTGAATGCCTTTTATTTTTTTTTTCCTTACCCAATTGCTCTGTATGTTGAATAGAATTGAAGAGAGTGGGCACCCTTGTCTTGTTCCTGATCTTAGAGGAAAAATTTTCAGCCTTTCACTGTTGAGTATGTTAGTTTTGAGTTTGTCATGATGTGGCCTTCAATATGTTGAGATATAGTCCTCTCATTCCCATTTTTTTGAGTGTTTTTATCATGAAAGGATGTTATATTTTGTTAAATGCTTTTTCTGCATCTATTGAGATAATCATAAGATTTTTATCTTTCATTCTGTTAATGTGGTGTATGACATTTGTTGATTTGCATATTTAAACTATCTTTGAATCTCAGATATTAATCCCATTTGTTTATGGTTATAATTCTTTTAATGCTATTGAATTAGATTTGGTTATATTTCATTGAGAATTTTTTTACCCATATTTATCAGAGAGATTAATCTGTAGAGTCCTTATCTGGCTTTGGTATCAGGGTAATGCTGGCTTTGTAAAATACAATATTTTGGATCCTAGGGATTTTGATTGCTTGGCATATCTAGGTTAAACGATAGAAGTTTGATATTCTCTAGATATCCAGAAAGAAGGGCATGTCATTTCAAAGTGGGGACAGGGAATCAGGCTCTTAGTAAACATCTTTCCAGGAACTGTCGTACTAGACACCAATGTAGCTATTCTGTACACTTCTGAAATAAAGAAAATGTGATCCGGAAATTATTTCTAGTCAAGATATCATTTAGGTACAAATGTAACACAGACATTTCTAAATTCCCATGAATCCTTTTTGAAAAAATATCACTTAATTATAAAATTCAGCCAATTAAAAGCTAAAACAATTTGATAACAAAATTGGCAGTGACTTCATATAATAAATACCAGACATTTAATAATGATACAACTATATAGCTGAGGGCAAGGGTTAGTAATGTTCTTTCACCTGTTTCTGCCACTCTATCTGCTTGATAAAATTTTTCATTGGGAGAAGAGGTGATGTTAATGCTATATTTTGTGAATTTTACACATTTGTCATTTCATTGGAGGGGAAAAACAAACAAGCATTTCTTAATTGACTTGGGAAAATGTTCTATCTTGCTGTTTGGTCATTTAATTTATATTTAGTATAGTAATGGAAGAAAATAAAGTACTTTGTTGATACTTTGGAAACAGAGCCCAGTCTTTGTGCAGATGATGAATTATTGCCTCATAAGAATAGTTGTGTTGAATACATTTGTTACTTAAATAAATGTTGAGTCAGCTTTAAATTTTTTCTTTTCAATATGAAGAAACTCATTTACATTTGAAGTTGTTAATAGTCCGTGTGGCTTTCTCTTGGCCTATCAGTTGTCATTATTGTCAATGAAAGGCAAAAAAAAAAAAAAAAAAAAAATTTAGATTTAGATTGAAGTATTTAAGAACGTGAAAGGAGTGTAAAATAAAGTTTATAATACATTGTATCTTTGAATTTCAACTTCCTTTTTCTGATAACTGTATTATTATCTTAGCTAAGCAGCAAGATGATATACAAGAAAGATCCAAGTCTTTCTTTGAAAGGATTAACCTTCAGTTATTGATAATGCTTACCTCACTAGGGTTTTGTGTAGCTTAATTAGCATTAGAAAAGCAGCTTGATACCATTGAATGAAAGGTGGTTAAATTAGTAAAAGGGTTTGTAGTGCTATTGTGACGGTGATTTTACAAACCAGTGATCATTTTTTTTTTTTTTTTTTATTGGTGACTTGAGGGGAAGAAAGCTTAGGAGAATCTTTCTCTTGGTCTTACTCTCTCAGTAGCATTGTTTGAAGTTAGAATTCTTTATGAAGTGGGTCACATCTTTTAAAGCAGGCTTTTGTGGTGAACGTTTATGTGTGTAGAAGAGAGGGAGAGAGAAAATGAATGAGTAAGAATCTAGTAGCAGTACTTTACTGACACGGTTGACACTGCAGGCAAGCCACTGATCATAACAAGTCTTTGTATGTCTTGATTGTGACCAAAAAGGTATACAAGCTATTGCGATATGATAATTTTTTTTAAAAACTGGGAATATATACAAAAGGTCATTGCTTCTAGATATTATCTCCTAGTTCTTCAAGAATTTTTCAGTTGCTTATTAAGTGAGGGATTAATTATGAAGATTTTTCTGCAGCTTTGTGCATTTGCAGCCATTTGCGCAATTGTCCCCCTCCCCACCCCCAGCTCCATTTTTAAAACAGACACTGAATACCTTTGAATATATATGAGGATTTTTCACTTTGGTTTTGTGTCATAATTGTTTCTCTGCTGGAAAGTAGTTCACAAAAAAACGATTTTGTGAGTGTGATTTGAAATAAAGTCTAATTTGCGATTTATGGACAGAATAATGACTAAGTTTGGTGGGGGAAAGGGAAGCAACCTATGACCAATTTTTTTCCTTCATTCAAGCCATGGCTTCTTATAGGGCTTAACTGTGTTCTCTTAGAGAATGAATACACAAGTGGTAGGTCTTCCTTAATTATCAAAGATATAAGCGTTATTTAAACTTCAACCTTTGGTGGAAAGGAAGAGAAGGCTCCAATCAGAGGATGGGCTTGCATTATTTAAGGAATGCCATTCGTTTGTGTAGATGGCTTAGTTCTATCAAATAATGATATTAACAGACAATTCAATTTGTTATAGGACGGTTTCTATTCAGGATACAACCTCAAACGTTTTCAGGGATGCTCAATCACCTTTTCCCCTAAACTAATCTCTACTGATTTATTGCAATTTTGAACTTGAGTAGGTTTTCAGCATCAGGAATAATGAGTTTCATGTGTTTCTATCTTTTGTGGAGAATATTCCTTTCTTTTACTTGTTGGGAAACTATCTTTAGTTATTCTTTAATACATCATTCATTTGATAGGCATGGCATTTTGGCAGTTTCTTTTCTGTTTCTTCAAATGGCATGGTTATAGTTTTGTTTCTTCCAACTCATCTTCAGGCAATTGGTCAGTCCTTCTAGGCTTCAATAAGTTTATCATCTCCAACATGGCTCCATAGGATTTCAAATCTAATTCTATATTGCTTGTTGATCTTTACCATATATTTTTCTTGAATCACTTACTTGATTTACTGTAAAACACAGTCACTCCGTTTGTCAGTCTTTGTATCAAAGCTATGTACCTTTACTTTTTTTTTAAGTGAAAAGGTAAAGAAAATATCCACTATTTTTAACAAAGAATAATTTAACTTATTAATGAATCTTAAAGTTAAGTGGAGAATCTACATTCATTTTGAAATAGGGATAATTGTTCCTTTAGCAAACAAACCAGATTTTCTTTTGTTCTTGAAATGTTCAGATTTTGTGTACAGATTTTACTCTGTATTTCACAGAGTAAGGATATAGACTAAACTTGTTTTCCTAATACCCGTGTAAGGGAACGTTACATTACTACAGAATTAAATTAGTTGTGAGACCATGTGCTTTGTCTAAGATGTGCTTTTCTAATGAATTTCATAGTGCCCATTTGACTTTTAAGAAGTCTCTATTAAAAGTAATTAGAAAATAAAGTGGAAAACCACTTTCAAATGCGAATTCTTAAATTATAAATTAGAATACTTAATTTTGCTAGTGTCATTTATCTAGCACATTATATTTACTATGTTTTATTAATTAATAACCATTAAATCTCCTGTGTCTGAGTATTGTTAATTTGTGTGGATTTAATAACTAGAATTTTATCAGCTAAATTTCAAAAGTATTTAGACAGGGTCCTTTCTTGAACCCTGTTGTGTCTATTTGACTATTTTAATATGAGCTACAAATATTAGAATTTCTTCTTTGAGGTGAAATGATAAAGAAAATTTGTCTCCAGAGCTTACTTCATCCCCCCTAAAAGGAAAGTATTATGTTTCCTCATTTCCTTGACATATATACCTCAGTCTGGTTTAAAAATTCCAGTTTAAAACTAATTACCTGATTTTTGAGAAGGCCACTTCGAATTAAGTAGAATTGATATATATATATACTCTATCAAAAGAATTTAGTAAGAGTGATTTATTTATCTTCCACAGCATTTTCTTCTGTTAGCTTGAGTCTAAAACATTACTACTGTGGCCGATAATTACTCTATTTTTCTTAAAGTGTCAGCATAAGTAATATCTCATCTGGGCTAGAAAATATAAATTTATCTAATAACCATGTAAATAAAGTTTGTACAATGACCTGACAAACTGGTGATCTGGAATCTAAAGCCTTTGTCAGTAGAGTTAAATTAATTTTTGTACCCTTTGGAGTCTGTTGATTTTTTTTACCTTTCGAAATGATTATTTTTAAACTAGATTAAATAAATGTACACAGAGATGATCACATGCACATACATATGCAAAATTTAAAGTTATAATTTTGATGTGTTATGATTGTAACTATAGATCTCCTTTAATAAAACTGCATTTTTTACTTGGATGTGAATATACATAGTTTGAAGATTATTAATCATTGCTTTGACAGCAGCAGTGTTCAATTCAAATTCTTATTATTGTCATATAATTTATATGGTATTCTTTCCAAAGCTGTTAATTCATTTACAGCAGTTATCAAGGCTATTGTTCTGGAGAAGGATTGTCTTCTTTTCTTATATAATAAGCTATTTTAATGTTACTAAAAATTTTAAAAGCCATTCTTTCATCCTTCTTCAAATTTTCCTTGGAGACTATGATGTGGGTGTACAGAGTAGCTGGGGAAGTTACTAAATCTTATTCTTTTGATAGTTCTTAACTAACATCTCCAAGATAGCATAATAAGAATCGGATAAAAAACTACACAATTCTTTGATGACCCTAAGGGACTCTTTTTTTTAAAAAAAAAAAAAATTATAGCTTCAAATTTATGATATTTTCTTTCATAGGACTTATTAATTCTCGTATATTGAGTTTTCCAAGCGTGGTCCTGTGTAAACATTTACTATTTACTTTAATATGTAGAACTTTATTAAATTTTTTCTAGACTAGTCATCTTATTTAGCTCAGCAACATAATTCATAAGAAGAAGCTGTCGTCATATTCTTTATAATCTTTACAAAACTTAAGGAGTGTACCATTGAAGATATTTCACTGTATTCTGTGCTGTTCCACAATAGAATACAAGAAAAATGTTGAGTCCCTACTATTTTGGAGCAGTTAGTCCTCAAAAGGGGTCTTTGTGATACTATTGTTATTTTCATAGTACAGATAAGGAAATGAGATTAGAGAGGTTAAATAACTTGTTTAGAGTCACAGAAGCAGTAAGACAGACCTTGATCAAGGTCTTCCTTCCTCTAAAACCTGTGTTTTTAACCTCTGTTCTGCTGTCCTAGATAATACACCTAACCAGCAGTTAAAGAAAAAAAGGTACCGATTCAAATGACCTTTGTAGTGATAGTGATCAATTCATCTAATTTATCCACACTTATTAGAATAATGTATATCCCAGGATGGCTTTCTTTGAGATAAAGGGCATGATAGTGTAACAAAAGTTTTCTTTGGAGGACTAACAACTCTTTATACCTATCTCAAAACAGCTAAGGATAATTGGCCCCAAGCATCCCTGACCAATATAGACAATTAAATCAGGGTAACACTGAGTCAGATATTTACAACTCATGCCATCTGATAGTGAATTTGTTCTTAATATATTATAATTTATTCTGTTAACTAATGGAAAGGAAGACTAGAAAAAGCCTGGAATCTAATTCTGGCTACGCCATTTACTAGCTTTGGAATCTTGAACAAAGTTGTTTAACCTCTCTGAACTTCCATTTCCTTATCTGTAAGGATACTTTTGTTTTTTTTTTTTTTATGATTATTGTAAGTTGTTGTAAATGAAATAATTATCTTAAATGCTAAACATGGTGCCTTGAAGTTAATATGAATACCATATGTGATAATAGCTATTATTACTTTATTATCATTTTTTATTATTGATGTTAGAACAAACAAGAGTAGGGAATAAATTTTAAAAAAGCAACACAAAACTTGCTTTGTAAACTTGAGCCCGTGGGAAACCAGCAGTTTGATGGTAAGCAGTCAGATGGACTAATGAGCCCCACCCTTACACAAAAAACTTTATAGTCACAAACCTTCTTTCAATTTTTTTTACCTTAAGAGACTTCTATTATGAATGCAAGCGTATGCATTTTCTGCTGTTAGATGTGTCTGTGCGTATATTTGTATATATTTGTATGCATTGTTGGTTTTTTTTTTTTTCATAGATTCTATTTTTATTTTTTGGAGAGTCTATTTAAATCCAGGCTTTAAACTGTAGTTGAGTGTTTTTATTTGGTAGAGGTCTTACCCTCATTTCCCTAATTAAACAGTTTGTTTTCATTATCGAATTGTGGAGGAAAATAATGTTATGTTTCTCTAATAGTACACTTATTTATTTCAAAGGCTGAAATATTTTGGGGGGATATATTTTATTCAGAAGTTAATGTAAAATTTACAAATATTTAATTTAATTGTTTTAACAATTTTTATAAGCCTCTGAACATAAAACTTAATTTTTGCCTAAGCCCAGTTTCCCACCTTATAAATGAGAAACAAGTAAAAACAGACTCAGGTATCAGTACTGGTAAAATAGAAAAAAGATATGTTTTCAGAATATGTTGTCTACTCTAGTATCAGTAATATAAATAAGATAATCATTTTTCTGAAAAGAAATCAGAGGAGAGGAGACAAGAAAACAACCTAAACTCATTAAGAATTACTTTTGGTTTTTTTCCTCCTTTCCTGCACACTTTTAACAGTGATTTAACTCTGCTTTATCTTAAAGCAGTTACTAAAAATTGAAGATGTGCCTGAAAGAAGACAAAAGTACCCTTTAGGAAATTTACTTTCCAAAAAATAATTTTATTTATTTTAATATAGTCTAAGTTTGATGTGAATATTTTCTGAAAAGCTCTACATTCTTACTTATGTTAGGGAATGACTTGTACAGGGTTATAAGCAAGCTACTCAAGTCTGGGCCTATATGATATGAAAAAGCCTTACCACCTTGTTGTGGGAATCCTATCCTTAGAAGAATTCGAGGTTATGTTCCTGGGCCAGACATCCAGAGATACTCTGATTTGAAAGGTTTCCAAGTGTCTTTTCAATATTTTGTCCTAAGGGTTCTGTTTCACTTAGTAAACTAGTAATTGTAGTTTTATCATTTTAACCCACTTTTGAACCTTGCATCTACAAGATTTGCAGTGTGGATTGGTAGAGAACCAAGGTCTTTCTGTTTCTTAATAAAGCTATTCACTGCTTTCTCAGTTTGTAAGAAGAGATTTCCAAGAATAGTTTATTTTGTCAGCTCTACTTGTTATATAAGCTCTGACAAAAATTCATTAATCTGCTGGAAATTCAATGCCTAGAAGATATGTTCACCAAAGATTCTTGCCCTTTTGAATACAGGAAGAAAATTATCTATTACTGTTGAGAAATGTTGAAATATAGAAATTTCTCCCCACACCAATAGATGTGAAAAGTAGAATAACTTTTTATCAAGGCTACTTTTGGACACTTATTTTAACCAATAAAACCTAGTGTAATATGTCTAAATGTCCCACAACCTTTATTTTAGGCACTTCTTTTCCTTTAAAGCTATTCATTTATTGATGCAAAGCATGAGTTTATAAAAAGTGTCAATTTGATTTTTGAATAAGTAATTGGATTTTCCATTTACTCATATTTCAATTTTACAAATGCTTTATTTTCACTTCTCACTGATCTTTAGCTGGCTAAATGACAGCTTTGTTTCTTTTCTTTGCCTTTACCACTTCATTTTTCTTTTCCTTCTTGCCTCTGATAAGTAGTCTGATTTGTTTGTTAGTTCATTTATTCAAAAGATATTTACGAAGCAACTACTTTGTGTCACAGAGCGTGTCAGGTGCTAGATGTAGAGTACTGCCCTGACAGATTTGAATGTAGTAGAGAGGGGCGACAAACAAGCAATTACGTTAAATAATTAGTTGTAGAAACAAACTAAATCACCATCAGTAGAGGATGGGTTAAATAGATTATGATGTTTCCATGAAATAAATATAGCCATGTATATATAATTACTATATATAGACTATATGTATAAGATATATATGTGTGTGTGTATGTGTGTGTATGTATATGTATATGCACACACACAAATATACATAAAACATTTCTAGAAAAATACATAAGACACTACTGTCAACAGTAACTGCCTCTAATAAGGGTCCATAGGAACTGGATTTGTTATTCATTTGTTATTTATTATATTATGCCTTAATCAAGAAAGAAACCTCTATTCATGTGTTATATCTTCATTGAAACTCTAAGTAAATAAGATTTAAAGAAAACTAGCAGTATGTTGAACAAGCAAATAAATAAGCAATTACACTTTGTCCAAAAAATTTTGGAGATAAAAATCTTGAATTATTAAAGCAATCACTCATTACCCTGATTTATAGATTTTATCCAAAAACTTTAACAGGGGTACTATTGTCATATTTGAAGTGAGCAAGGACAACTCTCATTCTAGACTGTTTTATTTTTGGCTGCTGAATGATGAAAGAATGATCAGGTTTATACTTTCACTTGTCAAAATAAACATGGTCACAGATTTCCGTGAAGAATTGAGGCTGAGACCTATTTAATGTTAATACCACAATATCTTACAGCTGGATTTGCATACAGATTATCCCATGTGATTATTTTGTTAAAACTGACACTGTTGCTTAACCCTTCTACTTCTTGGGTTCCATTTCAAATTTTTGCACTTAGATAAAAGGAATCAGTTTAGCCACAAGAAGCAGTTCATTTGAATAAAATGATACTGTCTCTCAATAGATAGAAGGCCGTCTCTTCCTTCTATCTAATTTGACAGACTCTTGGCAAAGCTCGACATCGGAATAAATATAATTATATTTTGTACTTTTGCTGGGAATATTTTTGTCTCATGAGTGGCCACTTAAAATTCTAACTGAAAAAAAAAAAAAGAGCATCTGTAAGTAATTGAGTAGCATTCCAGTTTTTAGCCAGCTTAATTCATATTTATAAATAGTCCATATTTATGTTAGTTTTAGTTTATTGACAGGCCACCACTATTAATAGATTATTTTTATAGATTGTTTTCTTTTTTAAATTCTCTTTATTGGGTTAAATGATCTTATAGCAGCTCTGGTCTTATGTAGCAATGACTAAAAATTTAGGTAAATGATGAACAACTATGTTGGTTAATCTCTTTTAATTAAAACATATTCCACTTGATATTTTTATAACAGTATTCTAATATATAGTATTATATGATGCCAGTTAAATAGCATTAATGATAAGCATCTGCCTGCTTTTTATTTAGTTTCATTAAGGGATGTATCCGCAGTTAAAGAGTATGTCTAATACATATATGAAGCTCAGAAAATAGTACAATCTCATGTTCCTATCACTCGTATTGAAAAAAATGTTGATATTTTGCTATATTTGCTTCAGATTGCTGGAAAGAAATAAAGATATTACTCTCTGTCTCAATCATATTTTCCTTTCTCCCTTCCCAGAGGTAATCACTGTTCTGAGTGTTGTATAATACCTCCTGTCCGCACTTGTATTCTTTATTAAATATGTATGCGTGAAAGTTATTGTTTTATGTGTTTTTAAAATTTATATGAATGTGTCATACTATGTGCATATTCTATGACTTTTTTTCTCTCAATATTGTGATACTTATGCAAGATTATGAATGATCTCTAGATATATCATTTCTCTGTTGATGAATATCTAGTGTCTTCTTGTGTACATATGCTGAAGTTTCTCTAGGGTTATTATTACCTAGGACACATGCCTGAGTCTTAATATATGTGCATCTTAAACTTTGGATGACTTCACAATATTTTGTAAATGTATGTTCTAATTTTATATACCTACCTTTGGTAAACATTATGGGCTGAATTATGAAGCTCTCACTCTTAGTTTCTCAGAATGTGATTGTGTTTGGACTAGGGCTTTTTAAGAGGTGTTAAATTAAAATAAGGCAATTCAGGTTAGGCCGTAACCTAATCTGACTGGTGTCCTTAAAAGAAGAGGAAATTAGGACACACAAGAGAGGCATCAGATGACAGACTAGGTGAGTGCACAGGAGAAGGTGTCCATCTGCAAGACAAAGATAAAGGCTTCAGAGGAAGTCCAGC
Source organism: Rousettus aegyptiacus (assembly GCF_014176215.1). NCBI lineage: Eukaryota > Metazoa > Chordata > Mammalia > Chiroptera > Pteropodidae > Rousettus > Rousettus aegyptiacus. The sequence continues at coordinate 146,432,749 of NW_023416306.1, forward strand.
CTGCCAACACCTTGATTTTGGACTCTTTTAGCCTTTATAACTATGGGAAAATAAGTTTCTGTTCTTTAAGTCATCTACTTTGTGGTATTTTCTTATGACAGCTCTACCAAACTAATACAGTATATGAGAGTTCCAGGTTCTCTGTCTCACCAATACTCAATATCACACTTTTTAATTGTTGTCAATCTAATAGGTGAGAAATGTTTTCTTTTAATTTGAATATCTTATTTATTTTACTTTCTAGGATTATTAATCAATAAAGTCCTCACCTATGAGTTGCTAGCTCATATACTTTGCACATTTTTTTTATTAGATTGTCTTTTTCTCATAGATTTGAAGGTATTCTTTATATAATCTAGATAATGATCTATTTTCCATTATCTTGTCTGCATCTGTGACTTGCCTATGAACTTTACTGCATAGAAATTCCTATTTCTATTTAAGTCAGTCAGATTTAACAGTCTTTTAATGGTTTGGGCTTTTAAAATCTTATTTAAGAAATTCTTTTCCAAGGTCATGAAAAATGTAAATTTCTTCTAAATTTTTAAGTTTTGACTGTCATATGATTTTAATTTTAACATTTTCCAAGTAGGAAACCAGTTGTATCAGCAATCATTTATTTAACAATTTATCTTTTAGTAATTTAGAATACCTTTGTCAAATATGTTAGGATCTATTTCTAGGCACTTCATTCTGTTCTGTTTACCTGATCTTATGCCAGTATCACACTGTTTCCATTACTATAAATTTATGTTTTGTTATCCGATTGGGTAAATCCTCCCAGTTTATTATTTTGCAAAATTATCTAGTCTATTTGAGAACTTTGGTCTTTCATACGAATTTTAGGATCACCTTGTCAATTTCAATTGAAAAAATTATTTTGTTATTTTTGTTGGAATTACATCTAATTTATAGATCAATTTGGGGATTTATTACTTCTTCAGAAAATGTATAATATTTTTTCCTATACAAATCTTTTTGCTTTTTTGTTAGATTCATTCCTTAGCACTTTATCATTTTGTTGTTGCTATTTAAATGATATTTTTTTAAAGAAACATTTTGTAATTTGTAGTTATTGTTTAGGAACATTAAACTCATTTTTATACCTTAATATTGTATCTGGTGATTTCCTTGAACTCTCTTAGTGCAGTTAGTTTGTAGATTATCTTGGATTTTCAACATTAAAGATCATATCATCTGCAAATAATTACTTCTTCCTTTCCCTTGCTTTTAGGCTTTATTTCTTTCTTACTACATTGGCTACAGTTTACAGTACAATAGTGATTAGAAGCAGTGATGGCAGCCAGCTCTTCTAATGTTCTTAACTTTAAAAAAAAATACTTCCGATTATGTAATACATGGGATGTGATATTTACTATGAATGCCATTCCTTGTTAAGAATTTGATAATGAATAGATTAAATCTCATCAAAAGTATTTTTTTTTCTGTTTCTGTGGAGATTGTAATTTTATTTCCTTTAATGAAACAAATTTACATTAATAGCTTTTCTAATCATAAACCAATCTGATGTTCTTGGGATAAAGATCTAGATAGTCATGATGTACTTTTTGCAACATTGCTATATTTATTAATATACCATTTAGGATTTTGAAAATAAGTTTTTAATTGAATTGGTCTTTAATTTTCCTTTTTCGACCTTTATACTAGGTTTATGTCAGTCTTATACCAATCTCAGGATGGAATTTTAGAACTTCGTCTTTTTATATTCCCTAGAAAACTTCAATTTCGGTAACTTTTATGAAGATTTGTGAAACTCAAATACAGTCATGTGCCACATAATAACATTTTCATCAACAGACATACCACATATACAACAGTGGTGCACCACAAAGCCTGAGTGTGTACTAGGCTAGACATCTAGGTTATGTTTATACAACCAAATCACCTAACAATGTATTTCACAGTATACCCATGTTGTTAAGCTGCATATAACTATTAAAAAATAGATTTTTGACTACTGATTCTATTTGTTTCTTCTTGGATCTATTTTGATGATATAATTTCTTCTAGAAATTATTTTTTCTATGTTTTTAAATTATATAACCGAAAATGTTTATAGTTTTTTTGTGATGAGTTTTAAAATTAACTGTGTTTATGATCCTTTGTTTATTCTTAATGTTTATTTGTGCCTAGGTTCTTTTTCTTAATTAAGATTGTTATTGTTCTAACATTCATGCCATAATTGTTGAAAGTGCTTAAGAAAGGCAATCCATTTAAATGAATTATTAAAAATATTTCTGATGAGAAAAGTTTAATTTCTCTGTGAGAGCTGCGTAATTGTTCCACTTAGGCTATAAATTCACTGTTTGTTTTTTTTTTTTTTTTCATCCATATTCTGACTGCAAAGCAGGAGTTTATTGGTTTTCATCTTTTTTGGACAGACCCACTGAATTCCCTTAGAGTGGGGCTTATGTTTGGGTGTATTAGAAGGACAACTTCATGTTTGAATAAAGATTTTCATCAAATCTTTTATTCAGGAGAGTTTTATATTTTTAAAATATACATCAAATCTCATAAAAACCTAACACCTTGGCTTTGAAGGCTTTCTCAGTAGAGCATGAGGATCATCTGCAACAAACTCTGTTTTGTGTTCTACTATATCAAATACACGCACTAAACCAGGCCAGCTCTACAGTATACGTATCTTGCATTTCCCTAATGACTAATGATTTTTAACATTTTTTAATGTACTTATTTAATAATTTATATCTTTTTTTGTGAGGTGTCTGTTCAAATCTTTCTGTCAATTTTTTGTTCTTTTGGTTGGTTTGTTTTCTGATGATGGACCCTTTACACAGTCTAGCTACAAGTCCTTTAACAGAGGATTTGAAAATATTTTCTTTCTAGTGTGTGTTTTGTCTTTTTAGTCTCTCAGCAGTATCTTTCTAAAAGAAGAGCTTTTAGTTTCCACAAAGATCTATCTATCAGTTTTTCCTATTATGGATTATACTTTTCTGTTGTATCTAAGAAAACTGCTTAACTGAGGACCATAAAGGTATATTTCTTGTTTTCTTCCCAAAATTTTATTGTTGCAAAAGCTATTCTTGCTTTAGTAAATTACCTTTGTGACTTTTTAAACTTCAGTCTTACAGATATGTGTGAGCCTATTCCCGGACTCTTTATCCTGCTTCATTGATCTCTATGTCTTTCTTTGTTGTTTTACTTATTTCCATTTTACGTATTTTCTGTCCAACCTTACTGTCTTGACTATTGTAGCTTTACAATAGGTCTTGATATCAGATGGTGTAAATCTTTTAGTTTTTTCAGTCTTTTTCAGATTTGTCTAGGCTGTTTTAGGGTTTTACATTTCCATATGAATTTTGGAATTGGGTTTTCAATTTCTAAACAAAGTCACTCAAGCATTGTTTTATAATTTTCAGTTTATATAGTCTTACACCTGTTTTACCCGATTTATATTTTATTTTTTCACTTTTTGGTGATTTTGTAAATTATAATGTATTTTTAAATTTTAATTTCCAGTTTTTTGGCTAGAATCTAGAAATGCAATGAATTTTATATGCTGATCTTGTATTCTGCAAACTTTTTAAGCTCTATCAGATTTTCTGCATAGATAATCATGTCATCTGTGAATAAAGATAGCTTTACTTTCTCCCTTTCCAACCCAGATGCCTTTTGTTTCTTTTTCTTTCCTTGTTGCACTGGCTGGAATTTCCAGTACAGTGCTGAATAGCAGTGGTAAGAGAGGACATCTTTGTTTTATTTCTGATCTTAGGGGGAACAATATTCATTCCGTTACCGTTAACTGTGATGTTAGCAGATTTTTTCATAGATGCTTGTTAACAGGTTGAGGAAACTTGCTTAATTTCCTAGTTTGCTGAGAGTTGTTTAAAAAAATAAATCAGTAATGGATTTCAGATTTTGTCAAGCCCTTTTTCTCAGTCTTTTGAGATGATCATATGTGTTTTGTAAAAAATTTTGTTAATAGGGTGAATTACACTGATTTATTTTTGAATGTCAAGCCAGTCTTGTAATTCTAGGATAAACCCCATGTGGTTGGGTTTGATTTTCTAACCTTTTTTTTTTTTAATTTTTAGAGGTTTGTGTGTGTACTAATATGGGGAATATTAGTCTGTTGTTTTCTTGTAATATCTTTCTCTGGTTTTGCAATCAGGATAGTACTGACTTCATAGAATGAGTTGGGAAGTATTCCCTTCTTTTCTGTGTTCTAGAAGAGTTTGTGAGGGTTAGTATTATTTCTTTCTTAAATGTTTGGCAGACTTCACAAGCAAAGCCATCTGGGACTAGTGATTTCCTTGTTGGAAGATTAAATTTAATTTCTTCAATAGATATAAAGCAATATAGTTATCTATTTCTCCTTGAGTGATCATTGGTTGTTTTTGTCTTTCAAGATATTTGCCCATTTTATCTAAGTTGTCAAATTTATTGACATAAAGTTCTTCATATTTATTATCTCAGTATTTGTAGAACATGCAGTGGTGTCATCGCTTTCCAGATGTTGATAATTTGTAATCTTTGTGTGTATCTTGATCAGTCTGACTAGAGCAGGGATTGGCAAACTATGACCTATGGTTCACATTTTACCAGCCACCTTTTTTTTTTCTTTTTTTTTTTTTAGTGGCCCACAAGCTAGGGATGATTTTATGCTTTTAAATGGTTACATTTTAAATGATTATACATGTGCTTACATAATGACTTTCATGTTGCCTATTGGCCTGGAAAACCTAAAATATTTACTATTTGGCCTTTGAGGGGAAAGTGTCTGAACTGCTGAGCTAAAAATCAATTTATCAATTTTATTTTTTCTAAAGAACCAATTTCTATTTTCACTGATTTTCTCTATTGTTTTACTTATTTCCATTTTACTTATTTTCTGTCCAATCTTTCTTATTTCCCTTCTTCTACTTAATTTGGGTTTCATTTGCTCTTTTCAATTAGTTTTTAAAGTAAAAGTTACAGTATGTAATCTGCAATAAATTCCATCTATTATATTTTTCAATTTAGACATTGTAGTTTTCATCTCTAAAAGTTTAACTTGGGTCTTTATTATGTGTTTAGTATCTTTTTTGTATCTTCTTTGTCTCTAACTTTTGAACATTTGAAATAAGGTCATAATAACATCTTTATCTGCTAATTCTAATATCTATGTTGTTTCTGAGTTTATTTTGATTGATTTTTTTTCTTTATTATGGGTTACATTTTTCTGTTTTGTTGCATGCCTGGTAATTTTTTGTTGGAGTCCAGCCATCATGACCTTTACCTTGTTGGTTACTAGGTACATTTGTATTCTTAAAAATATTCTTAAACTTTGTTCTGAGATGTAGTTAAGTTACTTGATAATGGTTTGATCCTTTTGGGTCTTCCTTTTAAGAATTGTTACGCAGGACACAGGTAGTATTTAGTCTATGGTTAATTTTCCCACTACCGAGGTCAAATCCTTTGAGCATTGTACCCAATGCCCATAAATCATGAAGTTTTCTTATCTAGCCGGTGGAATCAGGAGCTGTTCTCAACCTTGTATGAATGCCAGGCACTGCTCCCACAGATCCTTTTAGATAGTTATTTTCCCAGCTTTGAGTAGTCCTTACATACACTGATTCTCAAGTGGTACCTCTGCATCTTTTTGGATTTTGCTCTTTGTTCAGCTCTCTTTTCTATGGTACTTTATCATCCAAACTCTAGCTGTCTTGCTCTTTAGTCTTTTAGCTCTATGTCTTCAACTCAGGAAATTTACTAGGCTCTACCTCTATATTCTGGAAATTCTCTCAAGGCAGTAAACTGGGGCAATAGCAAGGCTCTCACCATTTGTATTTATTCTCTGGGAATCACCGCCCTTTGTTGCCTGATGCCAGTTTTTATCAGCTTTATCGAGATGAAATTTACATAAAACATTGTATAAGTTTAAGATATATAAAGTGATGATTTGATACACATATATATTACAAAATGATTACAATAAGATTAGTTAACACAACCATCTCACACCATTTGTGTGTGTGTGTGTAATGAAAAATTTGAGATCTACTCTCTTTGCAGCTTTAACATACAGCAGGTCCTTGATAAAGTTTCAGTCAACATTGTTTTTCATTCAACTTCCTTTCCTTATAACATTGATGAGACACTGTAGGAATTTAACTCTTGTTTATATCAATTAGCATATGGTAAAATTGATTTCATTGCATATGGCTTAAATTTGTAGAACCTTTTGACCTATGTTAAGTGAAGACTGACTGTATACAGTACAGTTTTATTAACTACAATCAATATGCTATACATTAGATTCCCGAGAGCATATTCTTCTTATAACTAGAAGTTTGTACCCTTTGACCAACATCTCCCCATTTCCCCTACTCCTTAACTTCTGGCGACTACCAATTTTCTGAGTTCGGCTTGTTTAGATTTAACATGTGAGATTATTCAGTATTTGTCTTTCTCTGTCTGACTTACTTTACTTGACAGTATGCCCTCATTCGTATTGTCACAAATGGCAGGATTTCCTTTTTTGTTATGGCTCAATAATCCAGTATGTGTGTGTGTATACACACATATTCTTTATCCATTCATTTATTGTCAGACAGGTTGTTTCCACGTCTTGCATATTGTGAATAATGCTGCAGTGAACATGGGGATGCAGTATCCTTTCAAATACTGATTTCATTTCCTTTGGATGTGTGCAGAAGTGGGATTGCTGGATCATATGGTAATTCTATTTTTAATTTTTTGAGAAACCTCCATACTATTTTCCATAGTGACTGCATCGATTTACATTCCTAGTGCACAAAGGCTTTCCCTTTCATCCTCACCAACACTTAACTATCTCTTGTCCATCTGATGACAACCATTCTAACAAGTGTGAAGTAATACTTTATTGTGATTTTGCTTTCTACTTCCCTGATGATTAGTAATATCAATCACCTTTTTACACACCCATTGACTGTTTATGTGTTCTGGGGGGGAATGTCTATTCAGGTCCTTTGCTAATTTTTAAATCCGATTTTTTTTTTCTCTATTGAGTTGCATGAATTCTTTATATATTTTTCTACATTAGCCCTTTATCAGATATAGGATTTGCAAGTATTTTATTCCAGTCTATAGATTGCCTGTCATTCTGTTGATTGTTTCATTAGCTGTGCAGAAGCTTTTTAGTTTGATATAGTTCCACTTGTTGGATTTCGCTTTTGTTGCTTTTGCTTTTGGTGTCATATACAAAACAAGACAAAAAAAAAAAAAAAAAAACCATTGCCAAGACCAATGTCAAGGAACTTTTCCCCTGTTTTTTTCTTCCAATATTTTTATGGTTTCAGGTGTTACATATAAGTAAGTCTTTAATTCATTTTGAGTTTATTTTTGTGAGTGGTGTAACATCAGGGTCATATTTTATCTTTTGCATGTGGTTATCAGTTTTACGAGCATCATTTATTAAATGAAGATACTATTCTTTCCTCATTGAGTATTCTTGGCTCCCTTGTCAGTTATTAGTTGATCATATTTGTGAGGGTTTATTTCTTGGCTCCTGATTCTGTCCGATTGGTCTGTATGTCTGTTTTTATCCTCATACCATACTGTTTTGGTTTATATCACTTTGTAATGGCTTGAAATTAGGAAGTTTGATGCCTCCAACTCTTTTCTTTCTCAATATTGTTTTGTCTGTTCCATACAAATTTTAGAATTTTTTTTTCTATTTCTGTGAATAATGCCATTGGAATTTTGATAGGGATTACATTGAATCAATAGATGTTTTGGATAGTATCGATATTTTGAAATGTTAATTCTTCTGATCCAAGAATGTGGGACATCTTTCTATTTCTTTGCCTTTTTTGTTTCTTTCATCAAAGTCTTATAGTTTTCAGTATATAGATTTTTCACTTTTGTGGTTACATTTGTTCTTAGGTATTCTTTGTGATGTAATTGGAAATGGCATTGTTTTCTTAATATATTAATTGCTCTGGTAGTTCATTGTTAATGTATACAAATGCAACTGATTTTTGTTCGTTGAACCATTCTTGTATCCTAGGGATGAATCCTACTTGATCATAGTGTATGATCCATTTAATGAGCTGTTTAATTTGATTTGCTATTATTTCTTTGAATATTTTTTCATCTATATTCATCAGGAATAGTGACTTGCCGTTTTCTTTTAATGTCCTTACCTGGTTTTGGTAGCAGGGTAATGCTGGCTTCATAAAATAATTTTAGAAGTGTCCCCCTTCTCTAATTTTCTGAAAGAGTTTGAGAAGTAATGGAATTAATTTTTCTTAAAATGTTTGATAGAATTCACCTGTATAGCCATCTGGTCCAGGATTTTCTTTGTTGTGAGGTTTTTGATTAATGGCTCGATCTCTTACTCATTAATGTATTCAAATTTTCTATTTCTTCATGATTCAATCTTGTATGTTTCTAGGAGTTTATCAGTTTCTCCTAGGTTGTCCAATTTGTTGGCATTTAATTGTTTGTAGTAGTCTTTTATGATCCTTTTAATTTCTGTGGTTTCGGTTGTAATGTCTTCTCTTTCATCTATAATTTTTGAGTCCTCTTTTTTTCTTGGTAAGTCTGGCCAAAAGTTTGTTAGTGGTTATCTTTCTAAGACCAACTCTTAGTTTCATTGAACTTTTCTACTGTTTCCCTCTTCTTTCTTTCTGCTCTGATCTTTATTACTTCCTTTCTTCTGCTAAGTTGGTGTTAGTTTGTTCTTTTTCTATTTCCTTAAGGTGTAAATTTAGGGAGGTTATTTTAGATCTCTCTTTTTTTAATGTAGATATTTATCACTATCAACCTCCCTCTTGGGTCTGCTTTTCTGAATCCTATGTTTCGATATATTGTACCCCTCACCCCCGCCTTTTTTTGATCCATTTTTTTTGTTGTTATTCAAGAACATGTTGTTTTATTTTCACATATTTGTGTTTTTTTCAGTTTTTCTCCTGTTACTGATTTCTAGTTTCAGACCATTTTGTCAGAAAAATATGCTTGATATGATTTTGGTCTTCTAAATTTTTTTGGAGGGGCCTAACTTATGATCAGTCCTGGAGAATGTTTCATATGTTGAGAAAAATGTATATTCCCTTGCTGTTGGATGCAATGTTCTGTATAGTCATGTGTTGCATAAAACATTTTGGTCAACAACAGACCACATAATGGTGGTCTCATAAGATTATAATGGAGCCGAAAAATTCCTATTACTTAGTGATGTCATAGCCATCCTAACATCATAGAATGACATGTTGTTCACGTTTGTGGTGATGCTGACATGAACAAACTTATTACACTGCCAGTTGTATAAAAGTATAGCACATACAATTATCTATAGTACATAATATTAATGATAGTAAATGACTATGTTACTGGTTTATGTATTTACTAGATATATTTTTTATCGTTATTTTCTTTTAAATTAATAATTTTTTTATGGTGACATGGTAACAAAATCCAATAAGTTTCAGCTGTACATTTTAACAGTAAGGCATATATACATATATGGTTATTTACACTATGTGCTCATCTCTCCCATAGTTAGATTTCTTATCATTATTTTAGAGTGTACTTTTTCCACTTATAAAAGAAAAAATAAAAAATTAATTAATTGGTTTTTTACAAAAAGGTATTCTGTGCCATGTTATGCCAGCAGCAGCCTCATGCATTTTCTGTTTATATCTCTTGATTATATTATTTTTTCTTATGCTTGATTTAATCTTGTGTTGTTTTTGGACAATGCATGCTGTACAGATTTGTAGGGTGGGAGCGATAGGCTATACCATATAGCCTAGGTGTGTTGTAGGCTATATAATATTCAGATTTCTGTAACTATATGATATTCACATGACAACAAAATCACCTAACAACACATTTCTCAGAATACGACCTTGTCATTAAGGGGTGCATGACTGTATATGTCTATGAAGTTCGTTTATTCTGTTCAAGGCCAATGTTTCCTTTGTGATTTTTCTGTTTGGATGATCAATCCATTGTTGAAAGTGGACTTCCACAGTAGTAGTGAAGTCTACTACTATTATTTTAGTGTTATCTATTTCTCTTTTCAGCTCTGTAATATATTTACTTAATATATTTGGTGCTCCGATGTTGGGTGCATATATATGTATAATTGTTATATGCTCTTAAAGGATTGACCCTCTTATAATTCTATAATGAACTTCTTTGTCTTTGTTATGATCTCTGACATAAAGTCTATATTGTCTGATATAAATATAGCTACCTTTGCTCTCTTTTGGTTACAATTTTCATAGACTGTTTTTATTCCATTCACTCTGAGCATTTATGCATGTCCTTAAAACCTAAGTAAGTCTCTTGTTGTAAGCAGCATATATTTGGATCTTGTACTTTTATCCATTCAGCCACTCTGTGCCTTTCGATTAGAGAATTTAATTCATTTACATTTAAAATAATTACTGATAGCTAAGGACTTACTAATGCCTTTGTTTTCCTTGTTTTCTGGATATTTCGTACATTCTTTTTTCCTTTCTCCCTCTCATGCTGTCTTCCTTTGTGACTGATGATTTTCCTCGGTGGTATTCTTGGATACTCTTTATCTTTTGTGTCTCTGCTGCTGGTTTTTGTTTTGTGGTTACCATGAGGGTTATGTAAGTCATCTTATAGATATAATGGTATTTTAAGCTGATCATAATTTTGATCATATAAAAAAACTCTACATTTTTATTCCTCCACCTCCATTTTATGTTTTTGATGTCACAATTTATATCTTTTTATATTGTATAGGTATTAAATATAGTCGAAGTTATAGTTCTTTTTAATACCTGTCTTTTAACCTTTATACCAGAATGAAATGATTAAAACACCTCCATATTATAGTATTGGAGTGTTCTGAATTTGACTATATTCTATCACTGTGTTTTATATTTTCTTTTATTTTCGTGTTACTAATTAGCATCCTTTCCTTTCAGCATTTCTTATAAGACTGGTCTAGTGGTGATGAACTCACCACTCTGGGAAAGTCTTTATTCCTCTGGGAAAGTATTTATTCCTCCTTCATTTTTGGACAACTATGCCAGTTAAAGTATTCTTGGTTGTTGATATATTTCTTTCGGCCCCTTTGAATATATCATCCCACTCCCTCCTGACCTGCAGTGTTTCTGCTGATAAAGCCACTAATAGCCTATGGGCGTTCCTTTGAATGTGAAGATTTTTTTCCTCTTGTTGTTTTAGAATTGTCTCTTTGACTCCGATTTTAGAGAATTCTATTATATTGTGTCTTGGAGAAGATGATCTTTCCCCCCAGATTTTAGAAGTTATTTCTTTAAATAAGCTTTCTGCCCCTTTCTCCTCTTTCCCTTTTGGGACTACCGTAATCATAGGTTGATTCATTTCTCGTATGCAATCCCATGACGTAGGCTTTCTTCACTCTTTTTCACTTTTTTTTTCAAATGACATGTATTTGAATTTACTAGTTTTTCTTCTGTTTGGCCAAGTCTGATGTTGATGGTCTCTATTGAATTCTATTTCTTTGTTGAACTTCCCATTTTGTTCATGCATTATTTTCTTAATTTCACTTAGTTGTCTGTTTTCTTAGAGTTCACTGAATTCCTTTAAGATTATTCTGAATTTTTTATTAGACAGTTAATAGATCTCTATTTCTTTAGAGTTAGTTATTGGAGCTTCATTAGTTTCCTTTGGTGGTGTCATGTTGACCTGTTTTTTGTGACCCTTGTATCCTTGTGTTGGTATCTACTCATTTGAAGAAGCCATCTCTTTTCTAGCCTTTACAAATTTGTTTTGGCAGAGAAAGACCTTCACCAGTCAGCTCAATCTGGGACTCTATATGGGCAGGTGGTAGCAGCCTCAGGCAAGCAGCGTTTGTTCTGAAGGTTCTAATTGGATGAGGTCATTGCCTATGCTCTAAGGTGGTGGAAGGGTGTTGTCATTCTGCTGTCTGGTGGCCTAGTGTCTAGGCTTCACATTCAAGCAGAACTGCTGCCTGGGATCTGAATTTCAGCAAGGCTGCTTGCTGGACTCTGCAGTCACCCTGGTTGGGCAGGGTTGTAGGCCCTGTTCCTTGGCAGGGCAGGGTGGTGCTGCTGGTTGCACCCTGCAGTTGGGCAGGGATGCATGTTGGGCTCCGCAATCACCTCTGGTTGGATGGGACTCCAAGCTATGCTCCCTGGCTTAATGGAACTGTGCTGTTGTTTGGTCACATGGGACTGCAAGCTGTGCCTCAAAGTTAGGCAGGGCTGCAGCCTGGGCTCTGCAATTATAGGCTATTGGCTATGCTCTGCTGTTTGACATTGTCTCTTTCTGGACTTCCCGGTCAGGCAGGGCTGCCAGGTCTACCTCATAGATGGGTGGGGTGCTTAGCAATTGGATGGGGCTGTAAGCTGTGTTGTGTTGCTGAATGGACTGTAGGCTGGGTTCCACTGCCAGGCAGTACCATAGGCTGGACTTTGGGGCTGCCTGGGGTCACTGTTTGGGCTCCCTGGTAAGACAGAGCCAATGGCCATGCTCTGCAGTTGGACAAGGCTGCTGGCTTCTCTCTGCCTGAGTGGGGCTATAGTATGGGCTCCAGAGCTGATTGGGATCTCTGGTTGGGCAACCTGGTGAGGCTGGGCTGGAGGCTGTGTGCAGTAAGTAGTAGGATGGTGGTGCTGGGTTGGTTTCTTGGCTGAAAGGGGCTGCAGAATGGGCTCTGTGGCTGCCTTGGATCCCTGGCCTTTCTTCCTGGCAGGTGGCACTGGAGTATGCTTAGCAGTTGGGTGAGGCTAATGCCTTGCTTTCCTGCTCAGGCAGTCTGTAGGATGTACTGGGCAACTGCTTGGCATCTTTAGCCAGACTCCCTCTTGGGTGGGATTGGAGGTTATGCTTAGCAGTTGAGTTGAGTAGGCCCTGCTGCCTTGCTTTGCTGTCTAGGTGGGGCTCTAAAATGAGTTCCTCCACCAAGACTGCACTCTGACTGGTGACCCAAACCAGGTAGGACTACAAACCAAACTCCTTGGCCAGTTGGGGCCACTGGTTCAGCTCTGCACATGATCAGAGCCACTAATTGGGATCTCCACTCAGGCCTCACTCTGGCAGGAACATAGTCTGCCAACATCCGTGCATTGTTGCTGTGAGCCCTTCCTCTTCTCTATCTCTAGCTGACTTTTCCAGTAACCCCCATGAGGCAGTACTTATGGGATCTCCCAGGAAGCATCCAGAATGCTGGAGAAGCTTGATATCCACCTTGTGCTCTCTTTTTCCCGCTAGAGAAACTCTAAACTATGAGGGACCCCCTCCATGCAGACATATCTTTCTATTGTTTGAAATCTTGTATCACTAAAGTGTGTTCTAGAAAAGGACATCCTTGTCCTGTGGCATATTGCTGCTGAAATAAGTTCCAAGAGGTAGTATTATTCTGTTTTCAAGTTATTTCTTAGAAACCAGTCATCTAATTCAGAAAGAGATTAAGTGCTAATTTTAAAAAACTATACAGCAGAAAATGCTTCATTTATGAATGTATACACATTTGTGCTTATAAATTGGGTAATTGTGCACCTAACAACTCTATTCGTTTTATCATTATTCACTTTGTATATATAAAAATGAGGGCTGTTTAATTCAAATTTTGTGGCCTAGGACATTCGTGGTGATTTTTCATGCTTCTGTTCAATGTTAATGAATACAGTTTTATGCAAAATTACAGAATACCTTATTTACTATGGTATAGCTGTGATAAGAGCTCCTTTACTAAACATGTACTCTGAAGTGATATAGGTAATTAATGGCTTTATCCGTTATATAAAAATATTAGAAAAAGTATTTAAAATTCTGTTTTAGTGTCTTCGCATCAAAGGACTAAGTTGAATCTGAATTGAAGTCTGCCAAGCATAATTTAAAAATTAAGTTCCCTTAAAATGATTGTGATGGTTTGAATAGATATTCTAGACATTTTGAGGTTACAGCTCATCTCTAAAATGATTGAGCCCAGATATAGTAGTCCTGATAAAGTTTTTTGACAGACACCGTGCTAAGTACTATTATAGACATTTTCTCATTTAAATAGATTTTGATAGAAAAATGAGCCACTATTTAATCTTAACAATAATTTTGCAAAAGTGCATGTGTGTGTATTAGTTTTCTCTTGCTGCTGTAACAGATACCACAAACTTTGTGGCTTAAAACTCTAGACATTTATTCTCTTACATTTCAGGAGGACAGAAGTCTAAAGGAGTTTCACTGGGCCAAAACCCAATGTGTGAGCAGGGCCACATTCCCTAGGATAGCTCTAGAGGAGAATCTGTTTTCTTGCCTTTTCCAGATTCTAGCAATGAATTCCTTGCATTTGCTGTTCTTGAACCCGTCTTTAATCTTTAAAGCTAAAAGCAACATCACCTCCTCTTTTGTAGTAAAATGTCCCTCTCTCTTTCTCTTATAAGAACACCTGCAATTACAATTTTGATTGACCTGAATAATGTAAAACTATCTCCCCACCTCAAGATCTGTAACTAAATCACACACCTAAAGTTTCTTTTATTGTATAAGGAAGCAATTACAGGTTTCAGGATTAGGATGTAAATATTTTTAATGACCAAAATGGAGTATAGAATATTGCCAAAAGTCACATAAAAACAAAACATGTTAGAAACCAATACAGTTTGGAAAGAAGTTTTACAGATAGGTTGATAATATAAGCAAGAGATCTTGGAGTTCCTCTGCTATGTTGTATATTGTTGACTGATATTTTTTTGTTTGTTTCTGATAAAAACAGGACATTAATCTTCAGGGATTTTTTTTTTTCTGATATACTTCCTCTTCTTCTCTTGTCTTTCCAGTTCCTATGAAACCAGTGCTTAGTAATTTAAGGTTATGAGTTCATGAATTGGAGCACAGATATACATAACCTGATATTATATTATTTGTATTTGATATTTGAACATTGACACATGTTGAGATATGTGCTTTCTAATTCCCTTTACGCTTTTTCATCACCCTCTCCTTCACCTTTGTTATTCTCAACACTAATGAAGAATTTACCTCTTTGTCACTGATAGGTCTTTTTCTAAGTGATATGAGAGTTTTCAGGAAACAGTTCTAAAGGTTTCTTAATTCCTAGAAGGTCAGAGATCACTGAGCTAGATTATTTTTTTATTTTCATTCAGTATTATTCTAGTATTTATGCTTTATCCTATATCTTCGGAAAGATAATTCCATTTGGTACTTCTAATATATTTCATGGTTCAGTGACTTCTGGAGTTACCAATGAATATGTTTTAGCATGTAACTTTAATAACCATATATTTTGTTGCATAATTGATAAGCTAAATGTTTACATTTTTTTTTCCCTGAACTACAGGATACCAGAAGGCCCCATTGATCAGGGGCCGGCTTCTGGAAGGGTTCGTGCTTTAGAAGAACAGCTTGTGAAGGCCAAAGAACAGATTGAAAATTATAAGAAACAAACTAGAAATGGTATGTGGTATTACAGTGTTTTTCCTCTTCAGTATGTTGCTATTAGCACAAATAATTAAAATTTTCCTTTATCAAAATGTTGGAAATGCTGGTATTCTCTATCCTTTGACTGCAGATCTGGGGAAGGATCATGAACTCCTACGGAGGAGGATTGAAAATGGAGCTAAAGAGCTCTGGTTTTTTCTACAAAGTGAATTGAAGAAATTAAAGAATTTAGAAGGAAATGAACTCCAAAGACATGCAGATGAATTTTTGTCAGATTTGGGACATCATGAAAGGTACTACTTTAACATTACATTTTTTAGGACTTTTCAGTAAATATTATAGTCTAAGAATCTAAGAATGGTAAACTGGAACCTTTGATAAATTCCTACTGAATGATAAATGATACCTACCATATTTAGGATCAAGAGAATACCTGATGTCTCAAAGGACAATATTTACCAAAGTAGTTCATCAACTAAAATATATCACTGAAAAATAATATTTAAAATATATTTCTAGAAACCTTTATACCCTAAGGAAACTTTGAAGGTAGTGATGTCTGCCAATAATACTTTGAAATACTTTGAAACTTATGAAATGGATATTTGAAATGGATATTTGAAATGGAATGTACAGTTTTATATTATAGTACATTCGAACTCATACTGAGGCTGCCAGTTATGTTTCAAATTCAAATAGTAAAGACTTTAAAATAGCCACTTTTTAGAGTTTCTAATTAAAGGTTAACAGGTTTTTGATAAAAGGAAGTATTCTATTCACTGCTTTTCCACTTAATTGCTAGAAAGAAGAACTGGAAATCTACCTAGTTAAATTTCTCTTTTCTGTTTGCACATTTCTGAAAATACGCACTTTATATTCCACAGAAAAGAAAACATTATGTTGTTGGTGTGTTCATGCAGAACAAAATGTGTCTGGGAATCATTATAAATACAGTGAAACCTGTCCTTAGGCATATTATATTTACACATTTATATTTCCAGTAGGGTTATGATGGCAATTACTGTCTCATTAGTGAACAATGAAAGAAAAATTGTTGTATTAACACAACCTACCACTGTGAAAGGGAAAGAATTACCACACAACCAAGAGATTCATGTATATTAGCATCATCAGCAATATTGTAATGATTTTGAAATATTGCTCTACTGTTTTAAATGAATTACAAATAAAATCTATCAGTTTATTAGAATCATTTTAACATTAATAAATCTACAGAAATTAGATAATATAAATTTCAAGGGGCATTGAATTATTAGGCCACACTTTTAGCAGTCCCTTTAATATTTTAGCTTAGCTTGCCTTCAAGCCGTGGTTAAACCATTAGACCAAATGCTGACTAATTCTGTCCTTAATGCTTTTCTGCCTTAAAGCTGAGTCTAGGCACCAAGATTCTGTTAATTGGAGCTATGTGCTTATGTGCTTTTCTTATAGCCTTTTTATAGGAAAATCCAAATCTGAAGAGGCTTGTCGGTTAGATTATATAGTATTGAGATTTTGACTGTTGACTTCTGATGGAATGTTTAAAGTTTGAGTGATTTAATCAAATTACTTGAGAATTTAATCTTCATGTCTTTTCTAAGTTAATTATTTAAAGAATTATTTTGTGCATATGTTTTGCTACTATATGTAGAGATGACGTATAGATGTACTATTGAAAAAAGTCAGGTCCTGAAAAGTTGACGTAAATCAATGTTAATTTTTCTTTTTTAAGTTCTGTTTTAAATATATTATGATTCCTGATACTACCTTTTAGTGTGTGTTAAATAATAGTATTTCACAGAGAACAGAAATGGAAAGGTACCCAAGGTGTCTAAGTTAATTTCTTTTGCAGTCTTTTGCAGAAATTATAATGAACTTGGGTTACAACTGCATAGGGTAGTAATTTAACACCAGGCAGCCAGATTAGAATGTCGTGGTACAAATAATGAGCAAAGCACAATCCAACATTAGAGAAATAGCCTTTAATGAGTATACAAACAGATTAAGATCTTTGAGTGTAAGAATTAAAACAGACATTTATGTTTGCTTCAGATGATTTTTACATCACACAAAAATCTTTATTTTACTTTTACACTTCCCCAAATTATAGTGTCTAGGTTGTCTCTGTACTCTCTGAAATTCTGTGTTCTCTGAGAAATCAGAGGTTGTCTTATCAGTTTTTTTGTTCCGATTGCCCTATGAATCACTTTTTTGGTTCAGAAAGACATTAATTATAGGGAAAAAATGTGGAGTTTTGTTTCTTCCAAAGAGATTTCTTTCATTCTTAGAACTTTGTCTAACAGAAACACTGATTTTTTTCCCCTTTATAAATCAACTTAATTATGGCATAATTTATATACAATCAAACATGCTTCTTTCACCTTGGGATTTTCTTGCTTGGAGTACATTTGCTCTGTGCTAGCCCTTGGGGAATTTCTCTCTTTAATATTTTGAATTGGATGTAAATAAAATACTCTCCTTGTGGTCTTCAATGGCATAATTTAGACAGACTAGGACATTTAAAAAGAGTTTTGTGAATATTAAAATATAAAAATTGGCAAATTAAAAGAAAATACAAGTGGTTCCATAGTGTAGTGGTTAACATGTCTGCTTTACACGTAGAAGGTCCTGGGTTCACACCCCACCAGAGCCACCGTCTATGGTCTATGGCCATGCTACCCTGAACAAGCCCGAAGTCAGATCTCAGAAGCTAAGCAGGGTCAGGCCTGGTTAGTACTTGGATAGAAGACCACCTATGAAGACCAGGTGCTGTAGGCATAAATAATAATAAATAATAATAATAATAATAAAAGAAAATACAATGAACATAAATGTAGCTCAGCTTTTGAAATAGAGAATTTGTTGCCTGTCATAGCTGGCTTGCTGTCAGAGTCATAGATTCTGTTCTACTCTACCAATTGTCTTCAGGCATCTGTACTCTACCCTGAAATGACTAGCACTATTCTGGTGGTACTTTGCCTGAGATTATATTACCCAGGCTTTTACCTTGTCTTATACCAGGCCTTTAGATTTATCACCCAGCTCCTATATTTTTTGAGATGGTCATAGTTAAAACCAAGACAGACAGATTTCTGGAGTTGGGGGACACTTCCTGATTTAATTTAGAGTGGAGTCACTGAAAACCGAGCATTTCTATACCATGTTTCCCAATAATGGGCCACGACAGAAACTTGCTTTTTGATTATTCTCATGTCTTTGCCCAAAAGATAATACATTTATCAGGATGATAACTTCTAAGCATTGTCAAATCATCAAAGAACTAGTTTGAATTTAAGGTTGTTTCCTGGGCTTGTCTTCCTTATATTATCTCCAATGGGGAGGCCAAGAAAAAAAATTTAAAAAGCAAGTTTAATTTTACTTGACAATTGGAATAGAGTAACTCATATTTAGACTTACATTGAGACTTTGACTGCATTAACATAAAAATTAGTGTACTTTTTTCATTGTTTGGCTTTCTACTTATAAGCTTGGTTATTCTACTTTCTTGACAGAGATTGGGATGAATTTGAATAATTGATTCCAAGATAGTTCTGGTGTGTAACTTAGAAAAACATTCTCTTTTATGTTTTTACTGTTCTAATTTTTAATGTTCGAAGATTTTTTTCTTTTTAAATTAGACCTAATGGCATTTTTACCTTTTGAGGTCCTTATAATTATTGTCAGTGAAATGCAGTGCTTTTTGTCTATTTGTGTGAGTATGTTTGATTTAACGTAAAGCCATGCAGAACACATTGAATTTCCTTTTTTCCTTCAACAGGCTTTTGCTGATAGACCAGGGTTTTATCCCCCTGTACTACATCTCCAGAAACAGTACCGCTATTTAAAGTTGAGGCTTGCAACAAGTTTTGTGATCACTCCCATTTGATGGGTAGGAAAAAGCAAATGACCACATTAAAATATATGAAACCTACGATATATAAAAAATAATGAGTATGATGAGAGTGATAGGAAAAGCTTATAAAATTAAGAAAATAATTTAAATGAACTGCCAGCTTAGCCCGTATAACACCATTAGGATTAAAGACTTCTAGTATATTTCCGTGATCAACTCACACAATTTCCTACGGATGATGACTTTTCCCCCAGTAACTTTAAAATAATATTGTAGACTATGTAATAGTCCATAGGGGCCTCTGTTTTCTAATTGGAAAAACTTAAAAGTTAAACTTAAGTTTAGTGTGTAAGACTGCAAGTTTATTCCTTAAGGAGGCAGTAAGTTGTAGGTTTGGTTTATCCAAATAAAATTACTCTTTTTTCATAAAAAGAAAGTATTTTGGATCTCAAGTGAGAATAATAAATATATAGAAGATAACGCATCACATGTTAGATAGACTCTCACCTGTTTAAAAAGGGTAAACATGAAAATAGTCAAGCTGCAAAGTGTACTGTTAAATGAATGACTGAAGTACTTCACAGACGGACCTGCTCAAAGCATTGTGTAAAGCTATTCCACTATTACTTGGGTAGATGTTCTAAACTTTTGCTATGATTTTGAATTTTACTTATATGTTATCAATATTTTTATTTTATTCAAAGGGGCTATTATCAGGTATTCTCTCATTAATTGTGTATAGTTCTAATGGTTTTCTATGATAGTAAATAAGATTTTAATTTTTCTTAATTTTTCCTGTTCATGACCATTGCTTTGTTACTAAATGATTTAAGAACCAGGAATAAAAGAGAACTGAGACTATGTCATATATTCCTAAATAAGTCACAATGATTGAGGGCTAGTTGTCATCATCTGCTAAATGAGTTCTCACTGATTAATCTCCTTCTTCAAGGTGTTATAAGGCACTGGGTATCGAATCATTTTTTATACTATCACCTATACCCAGTGGATCCTTCCTCTTAGTTATGGAATTGTTAGTAGCTCCTCTTCGGACACAAAGTAAAGGCTCTGAAACAACTCTCTGAGGCATTCTAGTATAAATAGCAGTATTTTAATTTGTTCAAGTTGTTAAAACAAAAATACCAAAGACTGAGTAGCTTATAAACAACAGAAATTTATTTCTCACAGTACTGGAGACTGGGAAGTCCAAGATCAAGGTGCTGGCAGATTTTGGTATCTGGCGAGGGTCCTCTTTCTGGTCCATAGACAATGCCTTGTCACTGTGTCCTCATATGGTTGAAGGGGCTTCAGAGTTCAGTGGTGTCTCTTTAATAAGATCACTAATCCTCAGAAGGGTTCTACCTTCATGACCCAAAGGCCCGAACTTTTAATACCATCACATTGGGCAATAGGTTTCAATATATGATTTTGGGGGCAGACACAGATATTCAGCCCGTGGCAAGCAGCCACTACCTATATTACTACTTTGTATGTATTGTCACTGATCATTTTTTAAAAATATGTGGAAAGTATCATAATACTTATTTTAAAATGAAGTGACTTAGTCTCAGGTGTCAAAATAACTTTCCAAGGATACAAAGCTCGTAAGAAATAGAGCCAAAACTGGAAAATAACTCTGACTCCCAAAATTCTTTCTCCTCTTATTCAGACTTTGATTTTGCATGTTTACATTGAACAGAGTTAACACTTTTGTACTCCAGACCCCTTACTTTGATATTTGTTAGTGTCGTAGTTAAAAACCTAAGCCTTAGAATCACACTACGTGGGTTTGATCTCTCACTCTGCACTCCTGAAATTTGTGACTTTGAGTAAATTATTTAATCTTTCAGTGCCTTACATTTCTTATCTAATAGTTATGAGGATTAAATGAAATAATGTAAAGTACATAAAATAGGTGTCTGGCCCATAGTAAGAGCTTTATACCTTTGTTGTTCATTGTTCTTATTATTGAATATTATAGATCAATTTTCTGTAAGTACTTTTTGAACCTCCAGCTGATGTTTTGTTTTTAGTCAATACCATTATTACAAGTGATTTCTAAAGCATATATATGATATATTTTATTTATATATGCTTTTCTGACAAATAGAAATAAATTCCTAACTTTATAATTTTCAGAAGCAAATAATGCATAAGCATTCCTTGAACAGAAGAGTTAACACAAAGTGTAGAGAAGGGTGTAGAGAATGGATGAATCTAGAGCTTTAACTTGTTAAGGATTATTCCCTAATCCTTTCTACCATGAAATTGGATTTGTGAAATGTAAAAATTATCAACATATCATCTAAAATTTTTGAAATTTTTCTTTTGCTACTTTTCATTTACGTATCTATTCAAAGGTTATTACTGAATATTTTCTATGTGACCAATACTGTTCTAAATGATTAAAAAACAGTTTTTTTTTTCTTTTTTTTTTTTTTTTTAAACCCTACTCTCATGGAGCTTAAATTCTGACAGGAGGATAAAGATAATAAAAGAAGGAAGTAATGATGTATATTAGAAGGTAATTGCTTAGAGAAAAATGAAGCAGGGAAGGAGGAGAGGGAAAACCAAGGAATGGTGATGGTAATTGGGTACTGGAATTTTTAATTGAGATAGTTTGGGAAAGACTTATGGAGAAGGTGACATATGAGCAAAGACATTTGGATGTGGTTGGGTATCTGAGAAATGAGCATTCCAAAAGAAGAAGGATCAAATGCAAACATCTTGAAGTAGGAACATGCCTGGCATGTTCAGGGGTTAGTGACAAGGCTGTGTGGCTGAAGTAGAGTAAGCAAGGAAGATAATAGTAGGAGATGAAATCAAAGAGGTAATAGAGGGCCAAGTATTTGGGGCTTTGTAGGTCAAAGTAATAACTTTGAGTTTGACTGAGTGAGATGAAGAGACCATTCAATGTTAAGAGCAAAGGGGTAAAGTTATCTGACTGACCTTTAAACAGGTTATGACTATAGTATTGAGAATAGACTGTAGAGGTAGGCAATGGTCGAAGCAGGGTGTAGACCTATTCAGAGGTCACTATAATAATTCAGGTGAGAAAAGATGGTGGCTCAGTTGATGGCTTAGTGGTCATTGGTGCCAGTGGTGATATGTGGTCAGAAATTGACTAAATGTTTGCTAGTAGATTGGTAGGGGTTGTTATTTTTCTTTATTACTAAATGAAAGTCATGGCTTTTATTTAATGCAATATAAATAAAACTTTCTGCAGCAGCCTAAAATTTATCTTCTTAGTGTACTGGGTATTTTAGTTTACTTTGTAGGAAATGTACTGTGTTGTAATTGAAATTACTGATTTCACACAAAAGTGGGAAAGTATCTTAACAATCATTTTATTAGTTTAGACCAAGAATTGTCAAAGTATGGCCCAAGGGCCAAATCTGGCTCATAGCTTGTTTTTGTGAATAAAGTTTTATTTAAACACACATACACGAATTCATTTATGTATTGTCTATGGCAGTTTTACTACTATAAAGGCAACAGAGGCCCACAAAGCCTAAAATATCTACTACCTGGCCTTTTACAAAAATTTTCTCTGATCTTTTCCCAACCACTCAGTCTTAAAGTATAAAGAGAAAATTTAATAGGGGACAGGAATTGACAAGAGAGAGAATAGAAGGTAATATTCAAAAATGACTCCAACATATTTCTCTCCTTTATCTTAATCTACCATTATTATTATTTATTTATTTATTTATTTATTTATTTATTTATTTATGCCATGGGTATTTATTTTACCCTCGTCTCTGTAGTGCTTTGTGTTGGGGAATAAGTATACCTGACTCACCTAGGGTGGGGGGAAAGGTAGGTTTTTCTCAACAGTAAAAATTTACAATAGGAACGAATCTTGGGTGTTAGAGACTAATTATTGAATTTCACGGCCTTGATAGAAAGTAAAAGGTGAGTGTAAACATCAGTGTGAGCATCGATCTTTATGAAGAATTTGACTCTCTTCTTATGATTGTGTAATCCTGTGATGAAGTACAAATAAGTAAGACTTCCAGTGTTGTTTCCTTTCATAGGTCTATAATGACAGATCTATACTACCTCAGCCAAACAGATGGAGCAGGTGATTGGCGGGAAAAGGAGGCCAAAGATCTGACAGAGCTGGTCCAGCGGAGAATAACATATCTTCAGGTAATGTTTGGTTAAGAACTAAGTTTGAGTGAAAAAAGAAAGAAAATCATAATAAAACTAAAAGAGTTACTGTTGGTTTTTAGTCTTGTTAGCCCTTTCTTTTTGAGAGTTTTTACTCACTCATTTTACATATTGATTTAGAGAGACTATGTTATTTATGCCTTGAGTGTAATACTAAGATGGCTAAAACAAGGCCCTTGTCCTAAAGGGAGCTACTTCACACACACACACATGCTCATGACTAAAATACAAATAAAAAGTGCAACGCTTTATATAAGAGATACAGATGAAATGCTCATTGGAGGAAGGAGACATCAGGGATAGCTTTGTGGAAAAGGTATTATTTGAACTGAGCTATAAAGAATAATTAGGTGGGATTTAGACACATAGAAGAGAAGAGCACACTGGCTGGAGCATATGATGTGAGTAATAGTCCATAGTTGGGAAAGAACAATATAGGAACCCAATGAGAAATGGGATATTTTGGTTTGTCTGGAGTTTTGCATTATGTGAAAGGAGGGATAGAAAATAAGCTGGAAAGAGATAGGTTTGGAGCCAGATTGCAGAGGTCCTTGGGTGCAGGTTAAGCTTTATGGTGTATAAACAGTAAGTAGTTACTAAAATATTTTATTTATTGGATAGAAATCATTATGCAACATATAGGAAATATAAATCAAGGGTAAACTACAAGCCCCAGGCCCTTGTAAATTTATTCTCTTCATTTTTTCGTGTTCTCTTCTAATTATTAATATGCATACCCAATCTTACATATTTATAAGGCTAGAATTGATTTACTTTTGAATTTTGTTTTTTTTGCTTCATCTGCTATAAGGTTTTTCTATTTTAGAGTTACAGCCTACTTCTGAAAGTTTTTTACACCTAAGAGTGGCATGATGAGAGTGGTACTTTAGTGATATTAATCTGAGAGTAGTAATTTGGTTGAACTGTGTTAGCATTTGGAAGAGACTGGAAATAAGGAGATCATTTAGGATTTGAGGACCATATGGCAGGTGAGAAATATCGAGGTATGTGGCAGTTTGCATTAGAAATTAAGAGACAAATTTGAGAGTGTGAAAATAGAATTGATAGGCCTTTCCAAGTAGGTGAAAGGCCTGAAATGATTACAATAATGGAAGCATCATTAACTGATAAGGGATAAGGAACTTAAAGGTAGAATAGCCTTTAGGGAAAAACAACGAATTAGTAAGTAGAAGTCTTCGACACTCAAAAACTTGAAATGACCATGTCTATCCCTTTCTAATACTATTGATGGTATACTTTCTATGTACAATCACTCTGCTTTTCTTTTAAGAGTAAGGTGTCTTATAAAAGCAAAATAATAGCCGGTAAATTGATTCTGTATATTTTAAGGCACACATTTTCTTAAATAGGTAAAAGTAGAAAATCTACCGTTTAAAGAGATCATTAAAAACCAAACTGAACTTGGCACGCTGTCTTGGTCTCATACTCCCATGTCCATTTATCAGAGATGTCTGCAGAATGAGAAACACTTGCCTCCTGTAGGGAAGAGGTAATTATCTCCTATCAACTAGAAACTCATTCAATGAACTATAAACAGCTGGTGGTGCAGAACTATCATCCTCATTTAAAATGGAAATAGCTATGGTTTTTGAGTTTCTTCCATTTCCTCAAATTCATTAAATTTTCACCCAACAAAAATTATATTTAAACTATGATTTTGTCATAGTTCAGTCCCTCACATTGTAACAAGCACCTGCTACCTGCTTCAGTTTCCTTTTCTCTCTTGGCTTTAATTGGACAAATCTGATCCTCTATGTGCTGATTTCTCTTGTTCTATTAAAGCTAAAAACTGAGATAAAGAAAAAAGTCTTTGACCTCTGATACCTGTATTCAAAATAAAAATAAGCAGTTTATATAACTTATTAGTAGAGATTTTAGAAGGCTCTCCTTGTTTAGCCCATCAGCCAACAGTTATATAAAAGATGATAATTTGTATCTAAGTAGGGAATATTAAGGAAAAGGTACAATAAAAGCAAATGTTTTTAAAATTTAAAACCTGTTTGGGAGACTTATGTTATTCCTGATAAATAATTCAAACTTTATAATTTACTTTCAATGATTGGTTTGGGTAGTTGAAAACATTTTCAATTTTACTAGATTTTTTTTTATTCATGTATCGGTTCTCATCATAATCAACAACTATTTTTTTAAAAAATAACCTTCTGATTTGTTTAAGATATAATGTCTATCAGAAAGAGAAGCTAAGAAAATAATGCCATTTACAATTGCATTGAAAAAATAAAAATACCCGGGAATAAAAGTTTATCCAAGGAGGTAAAAGACCTGTACTCAGAAAATTATGTCATTGAAGAACAAAACTGAAGAAGATACAAATAAATGTAAACATATACTGTACTCATGGATAGGAAGAATCAACATCATTAGAATGTCCATACTACCCCAAGCAAACTATAGATTAAGTTCAATCCCTATCAAAAAACCAACGGCATTTTTCACATAACTAGAAAAAATAATCCTAAAATTTATGTGGAACCATAAAAGACCTCAAATAGCCATGACAACCTTCAGAAAGAAGAAAAAAGTTGGAGGTATCATGCTACCTGATATCAAACTATACTACAAGGCTATGGTAATCAAAATAGCATGGTACTGACATAAAAATAGACACATAGACCAATGGAACAGAGTAGAGAGCCCAGAAATAAATCCACACCTATATGGTCGTTTAATCTATGACAAAGAAGGCAAGAATATACAGTGGGGTAAAGACAGTCTTTTCAATAGTTTTGGGAAAACTGGACAGATATATACAAAAAAAGATGAAACTGGACCACCTTCTTACACCATATACAAGAATAAACTCAAAATGGATTAAAGACTTGAATGTAAGACCTGAAACCACGACACTAGAAGAACACAAAGATAGCAGACTCTCTGACATTGCTCTTGTAATATTTTTTTTTGATATATCTCCTCAGGCAAGGGAAACAAAAGAAAAGATAAACAAATGAGACTACGTCAAACTAAAAGTTTTTGCACAGCAAAGGGAACCATCCAAAATGAAAAGACAACCTACTGAATAGAAGATATTTGCCAATGATACGTCTGATTAAGAGTTAATTTCTAAAATTTATGAAGAACTCATACAACTCAACACCAAAAAAGCAAATAATCCAATTTAAAAAAAAATGGACAAAGGACCCAAATAGGTATTTCTCCAAAGAAGACATACAGATGGCCAATACATACATGTGAAAAGATACTCAGAGTCACTAATTATCAGAGAAATATGAATTAAAACTGCAATAAGATATCACCTGACTTCTGTCAGAATGGCTATCATTAATAAATCAAAAAATGGCAAGTGTTGGCCAGGATATGGAGAAAAGGGAACCTTCATGCATTGTTGGTGGGACTGCACATTGGTATAGCTACTATGGAAAACAGTTTGGAGATTCCACAAAAAAATTAAAAATAGAATCACCTTATGACTCAGCAATTTATTCAAAGAAAAGCAAAATACTAATTCGAAAAGATATATGCACCCCTATGTTCACTGCAGTGCTATTTACAATAGCCAAGGTATGGAAGCAACCTAAGTGCCCACCAACAGATGAATGGGTAAAGAAGTAGTGGTATATAATACAATGGAATATTATCCATAAAAAAGTGAAATCTTGCTATTTACAACAACATGGAAGGACCTAGAGGTTATTATGCTTAGTGAAATAAGTCAGACTGAAAAAAATACCATATGATGTCACTTATTTGTTTAATCTAAGGAACAAAACAAATGAACAAACAAAACAAAAACAGACTCATAGATACAGAGAACAAACTAGTGATTGCCAGAAGAGAGGGAAAATCAGGGATGGGCGAAAAAGTTGAAGGGATTAAGAAGTACAAATTGGTAGTTACAAAATAGTCATGGGAACATAAAGTAGAATTCACTTCGTAGTTTCTAACCAGCTCATACTAAATTCTAATCAGCTCATATTAAGTAAGCACAATGAAATCACAATGACTTAGTTTCTTTACTTGTTTGGTAAAGTTGGAAGTTGGCAGCTATGGTGGAAAGCTCCTAGTTAGGGGATGTAGATTATTTCCAGTTTAACTTGAAATTGTCTTCTAGTACAGGGTGATTTTTTTTTTTCTAACGTAGCTCCAAAGTTGACATTTTAAGCAAAATTGAGCTCATTTCAGGTGAAATCTAAATAAAATAAATAAAAAGATAAAAAATAGCAATAATAAAAAATTTCCTTTGTTTTGGGGGCTGTGTTTTGTTTATGTTTTGAATAGGACTTTTACTGGAAATTGGTAGATTAATAATTTTCCTTTTTTTTGAGAGAAAACTAAAAAATATGAAAATGGAGAACAAGTATTTTACTTTTTAAATGAGGATAGAGTTTTTTTTTAATTTAAAAATAACAGATTAGTTGTAGAAATAGCAAATTTCTCTTTTCCTGTATGGATGGTCTTTGGGATGGAAAGTGTCTAAGTCACACTATTAATGCATTGTCGAGGCTATTAAACATGTATTTTAGATTGTGGAGAAACCCTCCACTCCAACAGAGGATATGTCTGACCCTATTTTTCTTGGATAGGATAAGTTCTTTGAAATAGATTGAGGACCAGAATATAACTAGAAACTATTTATCTGCTAGTGTACTGACAGTGAGATCAAACCAAACATAAAGTGTTCTCAGAGTTGTGAAGTGTGTTCTACCGAGTGATTGGGACAGCAGTTGTATTTCTGCCCAACAGGGATGAGAACCAAAATAAAGCCAGAGGTGGTAATAACTGTAACTCATTAGGAATAGTCATTACCTTGGCTATATTAAGATATTTATTAAATATTTAAAATAGCTGGAGTAAGGAGAGAATTTCAGGACCTTTCCCTGTTTGAAAGAAAATTTTAGCCTGGGACAAGATCAAATAGAAAAAAGCAAACAGTTTCTGAGAACTAAGACCAAAGAGAATACTAAAAAAGAATACTTCCCCAATATCAAATATGTAAACAGGTTCAATAAGGAAAGAACAAGGAGTGATAAGTGGATATGGTGGCAAAGTCAGCTCCAACTTCTGGCAACCCCATGAATGAGTGATGTCCACAATGACCTGTCCCCAACCACCCTACTCAAGTTTCTGTAGACTCATGCTGTGGCTTCTTTTATGGAGACAATCCATCTCGTATTTGGTTTTCCTCTTTTCTTGCTGCTTCCATTTTCCCCAGAATTATTGTCTTTTCCAAAGAACCCTGCCTTCCTTCTCATGATGTGCTCCAAGTAGGAGAGGTTTAGTTTTCTCATTTTTGCCTCCAACAGTATTTCAGGCTTAATTTGCTCCAGTACTCACGTGTTTGTCTTTCTGGCAGTCCAAGGTATCTGCAGAGTTCTCCTCTGACACCATATTTCTGATGACTCATTTTTTTTTCCTATCAACCTTCTTCACTATCCAACTTCCACATCTGTACATAGTAACTGGGAACACAAAGATGTGGATTATCTTAGCCTTGGTCTCTAATCACATCTTTGCTCTTGGTCATCTTTCCTAATTCTTCCATTGCTGCTCTTCCAAGTGTCAGCCTTCTCTTGATTTCTTGGCTGCCATCTCCATTTGAATTGATGACTGAATCAAGGGAAGCAAAAACATTTTTAACAATTTTAGTGTCTTCATTGTCTATGTTAAAGTTGTATATTTTTTGTACTCATGATTTTTGTCTTCTTGATGTTCATATGCAGTCCTGCTTTGGCACTTTATTCTTTTATTTTCATCAGAAGTTGTTTCGAATCATCGCTACTTTTTGCCAGTAAGATGCATATCTTGATGTTGATATTCCACCAAGTTTTAGTTCTCCTTCACCAGAGTCTAATCCTATTTTTCACATATATTTTGCATACAGAGTAAACATTGGGAGAGATAAAATGCACTCTTGTCTGACACCTTTGCCCTAGGAAACCATTCTGTCCTTCCATATACTATCCTGACAATGACTTCCTTTCCCCAATATGGGTTAGGCATCAGGACTATCAAGTGCTAAGGCATACCCATTTCTTTCAGAAGAACCCATAGTTTTCCATGATTGACACAGTCAAAGGCTTTGCAGTAGTCTGTGAAAATATAGACTGTCCTTCTTCTGAAATTCTTTGGAGTGCTCCAATATCCAGCAAATGCTCAGAGTTAGATCTCAAGTGCCTCTTCCTTATCTGAATCCAACTTCAATATCTGGCATTTCTTATTTCATGTGAGGTAGAAGCCTTTGTTTCATCACCCAGAGCATCACTTTACCTGTCTGGGAAATTAGAGCAATGGTTCTGTAGTTACTGCACTGGTTGACATTTCCTTTCTCAAAGATTGGGATGTATATGGACCGTTTCCAGCCTATAGGACATTGTCTTGTTTTTCATATTTGTTGACACTTTCTTGTTATGATTTTGACATATTCAAGTCGCTGCAACGAAGTAATTCTAATGGTATGCCATCTACTCTTGGTGATTTGTTTCTTTCCAATACTTTCAGGATAACTTTCACTTTGCTCTGCAGAATTACAAGTTCTTCCTCATAGAAATCTTCAAAGGTATCCTTTTGTCTCTTCTGTATAGATTTTTACTGCACTGTTTCCACCCTCCTTTTATTTTCTTCTAGTTAGATAATGTGTTTCCTTGTTGGTCATTCAGCATACCTAAACTGGATTTGAATTTCCCTTTTATTTTTTGCATCTTCTGATAGAGATATCTTGTTTTTCCTTTTTTGTTGTTTTATCTCCTCACATTGGCTATTGTAATAGTTCTCTTTATCTCTACATGATAATGGTTGAAAACTATATACAGGATTCTAACCTGTCTTTTTTCACCCCTACCTTTGTCTTTCACCTGTTTTTAACAAATTTTAACATTTCTTTTGTCATCTCTCAGTTTTTCTTTCCTTTTTACACTTGGCATTGACTTTTCTCATTCTTCCCTAATAATAGTTCTAGAGTTAGTCCACAGTTCTTCTTGTTCTCATTCAGTTATGTTTAAGAGTGCAAATCTGTTTCTTTATGTGGACTTTAAATCCATCAGGAATGTGACTTACATTATATTTTTGCACTCTGATTTCTTTTAATGATCTTCTTTGGCTTTACCCTAATGTTTGATATAAATAGTTTGTGATCAGTATCATAATCTGTTCCTGGTCTTGTTTTGGCAGAGAGAATATAGCTTCTCCATCTTCTGTTTCCACTTACATAGTCTATTTGGTTTTTGTGTTGCTATCTGCTGGCACCGGTAGCTTTCATTTCATGAAAGAGGGGATTGCTCTACTAGATGCTGACGAAGGACAAATGTGGCAGTAGGAAGTAAAAAAAAGTTTTAATTTATTAAAGGTAATTTTTTAAAAATTAGTAAAAACTAATGGTGAATCAAACAGACACGGGATGCTCTCTGCCCTCAGGAAGCTTAAAGTCTAGTAACATTTTCAGAGGATCTCTGAATTATACATACACACACTCACACACACACAAATTTTTTAAATACCTAAAATTCTTTGTTTTGATGATTATATTCCTGACTCATTATCGATCAATGTAATATACCACATCAGTAATATAAAGGGAAAAAAACACACAATCATCTCAATTGATGCATAAAAAGCATTTGACAAAATTCACCTTCTTTTCATAATAAAAACAACTCAACAAAATAGCACAAGGAAACTACCGCAACGTAAGAAAAACCCGATTTTTGTATGCTGATGTTGTATCCTGCAAGTTTGCTAAACTCACATATTAGTTCTAGTAGCTTTTTTGAGTCTGTCAGATTTTCTACATAGATTATGATGTTATATGCAAGTATAGACATCTTCATTTCCAATATGGCTGTCATTTTGCAGTAGTCTCTTAATAGTTATTCACCTTAATTATTAGTATGATATAATTTACTGTTAGCATAATGTTCAATAAACCACAAATTTAGTTCCTTTTTTAAAAATCTTTCCCGAAGTTTGATTTTAGATTTTAAGAGGAGTTTTGACGCATCTGTGCTAATATAATCAGTTTTCTTTTTACTTTGATTTCATGTATGTTGGAGGTAAGGAGAAAATAAAGGGTTAGTTCATAATTTTCTTCTCTTTTACTCTATGGGAAAGTTCTGCTGGTGTATTTGGATTATGCTATCACAGGAGGCTCTAACAGCCAGAAAGATTAAGATGTAGATAGAAAAAGAAGCACCTAGAGATTTCACTATAGAGCAGTAGGGAGTCACTGACTATATCTAAATGGATAGAGCCACGTCATTATTTTTACCATTAATTGTTACTGTTTTCTCTCAAATATTTCTTATTTTACCCATAATTACTATACCTTTTATTCCTCTATTGGTATAACCATAGTTCCTTTTAAAATTGAAATAAAAGTTAATTTATCATTTTTAAAAGGAATTTATGTAAGCAAATGGCACTGGAAACACAAAATCATTAGTTTGTCAATAAGTAAGTAACATTATAGATGTAGTTCAATGTGCATTGAATGTTTGAAAATACTTTGGGCTTAAAATATAGGCTTCTGTTTCTGGATAAGATGTAAACATATTATACCCTATCCTTCCTGCTAATTACAACCAAAAGAAATCCTATACAGAGTGAATTCCTATGTTTTGTTTGTTCACTTGTTTGTTTTGCCTCCTGTGTATCCCAGTTGGGGATGCTGGGGAATCGTAGAAATACCAGTGAATGAAGCTGGAAATTTTTTTTTTTCATTATATCAACCCTACTCTAGGAAAACATCATGAAAAAGTTGCACCTCTGCCCTGCAATAATGAGGGCAGCTCCACCTCTTCTGACTGGTGTGAGAACAGCAGAAACTTTGGACAAAGCCTCGTCTACCACCATTGCCACACTGCAATAATGTGGCACTTTCCATTCTTCTAACTAGAGTAGAAGTAGCGTTAGTAAAAAGAGGGAATTAGAGAAAAAGAGGGAATTAAAATCTGTGTTTGAAATCCCAGGCTGACCTCTGAACATGCTATGCGTGAACTGATCAGAATCAATATAGAAAAAGGTTTGAGAACTGCACTCTGGTATAATGTACCACCTGGGCTTCAGACTAGCCTCTGGGTAGCTCACAAATAGGGCAGAGCAAAATAACACTGAAAAGGCTTTAATGATTAAATGGACATTTGAGCCACAGCCCATACAAGTGAGCTAAGAGTCTACATGGTTTGACTGCCTACTGAAATAGAAAGGAGAATCTCAACTCATAATACTCATCAACATACCAGGAAAATCTTAATTCAACCAAAAGATAATCAGCAGACACCTCACTGAGATGGAATAGATGTTAGAATTACCTGACAAGGATTTTAAAGAAGCTATAAAAAAGTGTTCCAGTGAAGCAATTACATACTGGAAATAAATGAAAGAAAAGAAAGAAAAAGTCTCAGTAGAGAAATTGATGATATAAAGAAAAATCGAATGGAAATTTTGGAACTGAAAAATACCATAACCTAAGAAAAAAATTGGCTCATAGTAGAACAGCTATGACAGAGGAAAGAATCAGTGCCTTTGAAGTTAGATAAATAGAAATTATTCAGTCTGACAACAGAGAGAATAAAGATTGAATAAAAAAAAGTAAACAGCCTCAGGAACCTATGTGGTGGTAACAGAATTTTTTATGTTTGTATCTTTGGAGTCCCACATGAGTGAGAGTTTGAAGGAAAAAGTGAAAACTTCCTATTTGATAGATCATTCAGACAGAAAATTAATAAGGAAGTAATGGCCTTAAGTGGCACATTAGACCAGATTGACTTAATAGGCATTTATATAATATTTTATACAAAAAGTGCAGAATACAAATATATGGAGACTAAACAACAAATAGATCAGAGAAGAAATCAAACAAGAAATCAAAAATTACCTTGAGACAAATGAAAATGAAAATGCAACTTCTCAAAATTTATAGAATGCGGCAAAAAAGCAATTAAAAGAAGGCCATTCATAAGTTATGTAGGCCTACCTCAAGAAACAAAAAAATTCCAAATAAACCATCTAACATTACACCTAAAGGAACTAGAAAAAGAAGAACAGAACCCAAAGTAAAGAGAAAGAATAAAGCAATTAAGGATTAGAGTGGAAATAAGTGAAATAGAAATTTAAGAAACAATAGAAAAGATCAATGAAACTAAGAGCTGGTTCTTTGAAAAGATCAACAAAATTGGCAACTGAAAAGGAACTAAAATACCTAACACAGTTTTGAAAAAGAAGAATAAAGTTGGAGGAATCACACTATCTAATTTTAAGACAATTACAGCTGTTGTAATTTAGATAGTATATGGTATTAGAGGAGTGGTAGACATGTATATAAGTGGAACAGAATAGAGTTCTAAGTAGAACCACATAGGTATGCTAACTTGTTTTTTCATTGAGGTGAAATTTATATAACATAAAACTAACCATCTTAAAGTGAACAATTCAGTGGTACTTAGTGCATTCCTGAGGCTGTGCAACTTTATCAATTCAAAAGAAAAGAAAACCTCATACACATTAGGTAGTTGTTCTCCATTACCTCATTCTACCTGCCTGAGTTCCTGGAAACCACCAATCTGTATTCTCTGTGGATTTACCTATTCTGAATATTTCATATAAATGGAATTATATAATATGTGACCTATGTGACCTTTTCTGTCTGGCTTCTTTCACTTAGCATAATGTTTTCTAATTTAATCCATGTGGTAGTATATTTTAATACTTTATTCCCCTTTATGGCTGAATAATATTCCACTGTATGTGTATACCAACTATTTCACCCATTGATTTGTTGATGGACATTTGGGCTGTTTCCACCTTTTGCTATTTGAGAATAGCACTACTAGAGACATGCTTCTTCTACATACATTTGTTTGAGTATCAGTTTTCAGCTCTTTTGAGTATATATTACTTATGAGTGGGCAATTGAGAAAGATTCAAAAGCAATTAAATGGAGGAAGCATAGTCTTTTTCAATAAATGGTGCTGAAATAATTGAACATCTCGTAGGCAAAAATTGAAACTTGACCTAAACCTCACACTTTATGTAAAATTAAATCAAAATGAATAATAAATCTGACAGATAAAGTAAATGTGACATGTAAAACTTTTAGAGGAAAATGTTGGAATAAATCTTTATGACTTATACTAAAAGTTCTTAAACATGATTCCAAAAGAATGATTCATAAAAGAAAAAAATCAGTAAATTGTGCTTTGTTATCAAAATTAAAAACTTTTGATGTGTTTAATAGGGAAAAAAGACAAACCATAGACTAGGAGAGAAAATCTTTGCAAATCACATATCCAACAGAGGTCGTATATCCAGAATGTATTAAGAACTTTCTGATCCCTACAGTAAGAAACAATCCAGTTAGAAAACGAGCAAAAGTTTTGAAAAGACAACTTTACCAAAGAGGATATATGGATGACAAATATGCACATGATAAAATGTTCAAAATCATTAACTATTAGGGAAATGCAACTTAAAAGCATGTTGAGATACCACTACATGCCTATCGAAATGGCTAACATTAAAAATATGAAGGATGTGGAGCAACCAGCTCTCATACTCTTATAAAACAGTACAGCCATTCTGGGAAATAGTTTGGCAATTTGCTATAAAGTTAAATATACTTTTAACCATGTGATTCAGCAGTTATACTCCTGTATTTTTATCCTAGAGAAAAGAAAGCTCATGTCCACACAAAAATTGTAAACTCACATGCATAGCAACTTAATTTGTAATAATCATACCTGAAAACAACCCAAATGTCCTTCAGCTGAATATACTGTGATACAATACACGAATAGGATACTGCTCAGTAATATAAAGGAATGAACTATTGATACAATAAGTTGAATGGATCTCAAGAACATTATGCTGAATGCTAAAAAAGCCTTTTTCAGAAGGCTAAATTCTATTAATAACATTCTCAAACTGATTAAGTTATTGTCATGGAGAACAGGTCAGGGTTTGCCAGGGATTAAAGTTTCTGGAAGGCTGTAACTCTAATGGAGGTAGTGTAAGAAAATTTCTTTATTTTAATGTAATAGTTTGTATCCTGATTGTTGTAGATGTTACATGAGTCTATACATGTTATAAAATTTGATAATACTATACCAAAAAAAAAAAAGCATGGAAAAACTGGTTAAATTCAAATAATGTCTATATTTTAGTTAACATTGTGTAATGTTCATTTCTTGATGTTAGATAATGCACTGTGGTTAAGTAAAATGCCCTCATTAAGGAAAACTGTGTGGAAGGTACATGGTAACTCTCTGTACTGTTTTTATAATTTATCATAGGTCTTAAATTATATAAAAA
Source organism: Rousettus aegyptiacus (assembly GCF_014176215.1). Classification (NCBI taxonomy): domain Eukaryota; kingdom Metazoa; phylum Chordata; class Mammalia; order Chiroptera; family Pteropodidae; genus Rousettus; species Rousettus aegyptiacus. The sequence continues at coordinate 146,468,471 of NW_023416306.1, forward strand.
TAAGTAGCAAAAACAGTGTTGAAGATTTTGAAAGGTAAAAAAAATAGCATGAATTGTTTAGAGTACTGTTAAACTGAAGCAGTGAGAAAGGTGGTTTTAAGAGGGTGTTAGTTTCTGTTTTTGTTGTTTTTAATAATAATAAAAAGAAAGAACGGGGGATTCCAAAGAAATTTATGCCCAGTTAACAGTGATTTCGCAGTGCATGGCTAGCAGCATGGAGAAATAGAACAAAACCTCTGAGAGAAGAGGTAGCAAGGTTTGACCTCTGGTTTAACTGTTGTTGATGGTTTGATTGGAAAGCTAGTGAGTAGGCTAAAGTATAAGTGCCTATAAATACCCCCAAAGAATGGTATTTTGCAGACCGGAAGAATTGGCAAAACAGGGAAAGTTATTCTTTTATTTAAAATGAAACAAAACAAAGTTTCAACCACTGGTTTCTCTTTTGTGTGTGCTGTCTGCTTCACCTTTGGATCCTATGTAAGATAGGGCTAGCCATTTTGGAGCTTCCTTTCACTTTTCTTCTTCTTTCCCCCTTCTCCCCTCTTCCTCTTTCCCTGCCCTCCCTTCCTCTTTACTCTTCCTCCTATCCTCCCTTCTTCTCCTTCCCTCTTCCCACCTTTTCCATACTTTTTTCTCCTCACCCTTTCTCCCTTATCCCTCCCCCCACCCCGCCACCCCACCCCCCGCTTTTTTTAAGAGTACCTGCCATATATCATCCTGTATTTTGGTTTTGAGGAAAGAGAGCTTGGTAGATCCTGTTAAGTAAAATGATAGTGGAGGACCTTTCTAAAATTCAACCTCAATTTTATAAGCATGCTGTTTTTAACCTGACCAGTTAAGCTGGTTCTGAGACTTGGGTATCAGGCTACAAACTTATGGAGAAAAATTTAAGTTGCTAGAGAAGATCCGTGCATTTATGTAGGAGATTGGCAGAATCTAGCTCCTCAGGTAACTTAACTTTTCTTTTCTAGCCTTGAAGGGAGTTTTGTTTGCATGAGTCTTGAATGAGAGAATTGGACTTGGACGCATCTCAATTTTTCTCTGCCTTTCCTTTGTGACCTTTATAGTAGCAGAAAATATTACCAAGGTTGCTCTGGTGCACACATCTCTTGAACCTGAGGTAGAGATTTTTTAGAGATCACCTGGAGTACTGAGAGATGACAGAATACTGTCTCACAGGCCCTCAGTGGAAGACATGCACCACATTTATTTGTTTCATTCTGCTGAACTTGTAGAGTTTCCATCTCTTTTTTGAATGGCTTTAAAATATTCAATAGAGATTTGTAGGCAAAGAACAAGTTTTAAAAATACATTTAAATTTAAAGTAAGCCAATTGTTGCTTTACTCACCAAGATAAACTTTCCTTTAATATAACTGTGCTGTAACTGTCTGTACTTTAATCTGTCAGGATAACAGCCTGTAAACTATATATCTTGATATCTTTTCTCTATTAAGTTTCCACACTCAAAGTTTTATCAAATACCAAATGGAAATTGATTTCCTGAACCTCTTAGTAGCTACTTGTGTCTCAGCTATTGTGTCATCCTGACTACTTGCAACAGATTGTTCTTTGCTAGAGGAATGGAAAAAAACACCTTGATACTATCTTAGCTTTGATATGAAAATATTCTTCTTTAATATGTTAAAAGACAATAATTTCCGTTCTTGGCTTTTAAAACTGAGAATTTTTTTTAACTTTCTCTTTCATGATTATTAACTATGCCCAGAGTCTTCATTTTAATTGCCTCTATGTAGTACTTCAGTTTTCTTATTTGCTTCATTACCTTTTCTGCTTTGGTTTTGAAAATAATTTTAGAGAAATAATATCAGACTGTTTCCAATACAAAAATGTTTTCAACGTACTATTAATAAATCTTTTCTTCATTACCAACACACTTGATGTCACGAATCTTTTTAAACGCATGAAAAACTGTTTAATCTTGTGATTAGAACAGACAAAGAGCACAGTAAAGCTTAGCCTACCTGGCTCATTCCTTTGGTTTTTACTGGCCTTTCTTTATTGGAAATTAGGAGCTATATGGCTCAACTCTTCCCTGTAGAAGGACTGTTGTTAGAGAGGGGCTAGGAGATTCCCCAAGGCTCAGATTTTTAATACTTAAATGTAAGGTATGAAACCATAAAACGATGAAAAGAACACATAGGGAAAAAGCTCCTTGACATTGGTCTTGGCAATGATTCTAAATTCTGGCTTGCCAATTAATTTATTTTGTGACTATGGACTTGACATTACTATTATCCCTGTACATGTAATTCAATTGAACTAATAGATGCCTAGAGATATTATGTCCAGTTTGTATTGACTAAATGTTTTTGTTGTTGTAAATTTAGGCTCCCCGCCCCCTCCCCCCACCCCTGCAATGTTTTGGTCTATAGTAACTCTGGCAGAAATCTGAGGGAAATTATATTGTGGCTGGAAATTTTTCCTCTGAAGCATCTTTGTGTGTATGGAAAATCTAAATTGTCATGGTAAAAGGCTCTATCTGTGATTTAATTTAAAAGCCATGTAATCAGTACTATTTTGTAATATTGCATCATTAATTCACAATTACTACTAATATACTAAGGCAGTAGAATCTTCTAAATTCTAGCTGAGCCTGGGTAATATAATAATGACTGTGGTTTACTAGTCAACTCAAAATTCAAAAGTAGAAATTAAGCTCTCTTCCTAACTTGAAATATTCCAACAATAACTTTTCATATTTTAACCAAAGTAAAAGACTAAAATATTTGAGAATTATGATGGTGCCTTTAGTTAATCATTTAGGTTTAAGAGATACCACTTCTTTTAATATGCCATCTTAGAGACATATTGATTTGAATATACTTTCCAATGTTAATTTATAGGACAGTGAGAGCAAATATAGCTTTCAGTTCTGTTGAGATAGGTCATTCTTGGAAACCGACAGTTTCAGATAGTGTTTATTAAAAAAAAAAAAAAAAACTGAAGAAAAAACTGAATACAAAAAACTCTGTTTTATCTTAAGTCTTAATTTCTTGATTCATAAATACTATGGTGATAGCTTTGCTACAGAATTGTAATTGTAAAAATATTACATAATACTTAGCTTATAAGGGCCCGTGATTGAGCCACTTTTTAGCACTAAATACAAAAGCTATTGCATTTATCCAGTGTAAAATAATGTCTCTCGAGATTATGAGGATAAATGAGATATGTTTGAATTAGCTTTCAGCATATACCAAGAAGGAAGGATGGGTTAGCCAGGAGAGGTTGTGGAGGGAGGTAATTTTTGTTACAATTTTAAATTCACCAATTGAAGCAAAATGACACAGTTGATTGGGAACAGAACCTGAATTCCAGAAAATTGTACCTTGTCTTACTGCTCTCTTCCTTGAAGTCTTTCATTGGTTACCTTGTATGTGTAGACACTTCTCATTTTAGAACCAAACATAATGGACTTCTCCCCGCCCCTTTTCTCCATGTTACCTGTGACTTAACAAAGGTTTAAGATAATCTATCTTCAGCTTGTTTTAAGGCACACTAAGAATCATGCATTAAGCTTCATTTCATAAATTTTCCTCTTATTTCTCTTAGGCCTTAGTTCTTGTGCTTGAAGCATTCAGTTTTAATTAAACTCATAAGAAACACAGATATGTTTTTCTTAAATACAGAAGTGAGTCTTCTTTTAAATAATAATTAAAAAAAAAAAACCTGTGGTTTCAAAACCAAAGGTCAGATGTTTTAATTATTCTGTTCCCTCACTTTTTTCCTTAAAAAATATGAAGACTAATGTAAGATATAATAACAATGGAAGCTAGATGTGAGGTATATTGGATCTCTGTACTATCTTTCCAGTAGTTCTGTGCATCAAAAAACTGTTCTAAAAGAAAATTTTATTGAAAAATATATGAAGGACATTTGCTTTTTCATTTATATGAATTTTAGAGATATTAAATAATGTGCTGTATTTCTTACAAAGCATGAAAAATCTGAACAAATGTCACTGTTCTTTATTTGCTTTCTTGATAAACTATTGAATGAATAATATAGCTTTGGATCTGTTTGAAAATGTTATTTATCCCCAAGATCCTTGTATAATAGTGTACAGAAAGTAAATAATATGAGTCTCCCTGTACCACACAACATCATACCCCTCTGTCCTTCTCAAATCCTTTGTGACTATAACAACCAGAGTGAGACTGCTTATTGTCGTAGGAATCTGCTATGAGTTCAGTCTCAAGTGAAAAGAATTGGCAGCTTGATTGGGGAAACTCTTGACCAAATCTTTCTGAGTTTTATCTTGTCTCTTGGATTTATAGGGGTCTGACTCTTCAAAAGGCTCTTGATGGTATAGGTTCTGCTTTGATCTAAAAAGGCCAGCCTGCAGTAGCATATTTAAATCTTGAAAGATAACCTCTTCTGAAAGTAACTGTGTTGCGTTTTCCCCTCTCAGCTTTTCCTTCAGAATCATTTTATAACCTCAGTGTCCTAGCTTTTGTTTCTAAGTCTCTACTTGACAGAACATAATATCCCTAGGAAATGGTGGTAGATTTGTTGTTTGGTGACAGTTTTATTCAAGGCTTATATAGATCGAGAATTGGTTTGCCTTGCTTCTTGCTGTGTAGGAGAGAAGATTCTGTTCCTGAAGGCACCCATTCTTTCTCTTCCCTTGCAGACAAAACAGCTTGAAAAACTCAGGCTAAGGAGTCCTTGTCAAAACAAATTTTTATTTGAAGAACTAAGATGCCTAGGGATATTTAACAGCAGCACATATGAATCACAGCAGAATTGAAACTTTACAATGGAAAAAAAAAAGAAATTCTCACATTAGCTAATCCCATTGCACCCACAGGTAGATAATATTAAGTGTTTTAACAACTTGCTGTTCATCTTCTAGTAAAGTATACAAACAGGAAAATAAATCTCCTGATTAAAAACTGACATATCACATTCTGAAGACAGCTAATATATAACCTCAGTGTCCTGGCTTTTGTTTCTAATTTAGAACATGTTCTACAATATATTTTAAAATTACTAGTAGCTATCATCAAGATTGAGTCTTTTAAAAAGTCCCATGACTGAAATTTTATAATTAGTGAACTCAGATATCCTTTTATGTGGTAGCTTTACTTCCGTAATGATTTTGTTCGTGACATGTAGAACTCTAGATATAGATGGAATTAAGAGGTAAATTGTAATTTTTCCTTTAAGGTGATTTGAGTTTCATCAAGGAAAGTAAGCTCAGAATGCTGAAGTACAGCTGGGAAAATGAACAATTCTACTTCCTTCATAAAGATCTCAGTGTAAGCAACTTTGAGTTCGGAGGTGATCAGACTTGAATGTTCTGATAGAGAAGTGAAAAGAGAATTCTTTTAAATGTAACTGCTTAATTTCACATTTGTTTAGTAATATTTCCAAAGTAACTGCTCTTTTTCACTGCCATCTCCCTAAGTAGGTGCATAAATTTTTCAATGAATTCTCTGAAATTCGATCTTTAAAGCTGGATTCTCTGCTTTATAAAACGTACTGGATCAGTCCTGACTTATTACATAATTTTCGCCCTTGTCACCTTTAAAAAGAAGTTGGCCCCTCTGTACAGCTTATCTTCACTTTTGTTTCTCTTCTTCCCTAACAGAATCCCAAGGACTGCAGCAAAGCCAAGAAGCTAGTGTGTAATATCAACAAAGGCTGTGGCTATGGCTGTCAACTCCATCATGTGGTCTACTGCTTCATGATTGCATATGGCACCCAGCGAACACTTATCTTGGAATCTCAGAATTGGCGCTATGCTACTGGTGGATGGGAAACTGTATTTAGACCTGTAAGTGAGACCTGCACAGACAGAACTGGTGTCTCCACTGGACACTGGTCAGGTAAGAAGCCTATGCAGCTGTCAGATCTCTGGGTTGAACTGCTACATAACCAGTTATTTTTCGTGTGCTTCCACATTATTGAACTCATTTGATTTTCTAATTATACTATAAGTAAGGTAGACCCGGGATTCTCAAACTTCAGCATGCATGGGAATCACCGGGAAGGATTGTTCAAATGCTAGTTTAGGATTCAGTAGGTCCGGGTAGGGCCTGAGAATTTGCATTTCAGACAAAGTTTCCAGGTCCAGGGACCACAGTTGGGGAACCACGAAAGCAGACTATGCAAGTACCTTTATCTTCATTTTATAATTGAGGACAATGAAGCCTAATTTGTTTACAGAGTTTTAAATTTTATTCAAGAAACATTTGATGACAATGTGGCTCAAGTAATATCCTAGGCATTATAAGAGATATGAAGATGAGCAAGAAATTTCCCTTCTCAACTAGGATTTGGTGGTAGAAGGAATAGAAAATAGAGTGTCTTACTGCTGGTCTATTGTTCTTTCTATAGTGATGATCTTTAAAAAAGGTTGAAGTTGCGCTACCTTTGTTAATATGCCGACTTTATCATTTTGTAATCTTCGGCAAGTTACTTAACCCCTAGGCCTTAGTTTCCTCATCAGTAAAATGAGAAATAATAATTTACCTCTGAGTTGTTGGTAGGATTGAATGCAATAATATGTGTAATGCACTTAGCACAGTACCTGATAGCTATCATTCATAGCCTTTATTCATTGAGCTAATATACATTGAGTGCCAACAGTGTGGAAGATACTGAACTAAGCTATTAGGTGAAATGCTAAGCAAAATGATATACTGTCACTGCATTCACATCTCGTGAGAAGTCAAACATTTTTCAAAAGGCTGAAGTGTTTTAGTTAATCTAATTTTTCATGGGGCTGAGCACCTTTTTTCACAAATTAAAACACTAAATGTGGAATAGGGAGTTGTGTCATTGGCGAAGTAAGTAACTTTGGTTCCTTTGTTTCTTTTTGCCTCCTTTGGAAAATATCAGCTAATTTTTGACACTGTTAAGTGTCAGGAAAGTTAATTGGGTAATTTCTATAAAATGCTTTAAGTTACCACATAAAAGGTCCTATATGGATTTAAAGTATTATCTTGTGACATGAGTTTTGTCTTCATTAGGATGATTTAGAAGCTTTGTTCTATATATATCATCGTATTCTTTTCTTTATAACTCACTTCAAATTTTAAAGTGAACCTCTTAATCTAGAACCTAGCTGGGCTTTAGTTTTGAGATTACATCTTCCATTGATCTGTATAGTTTATAGCTGGTACCAACGGATTAGGTGTTAAGGTTAGGAAGATACAGGAAAAACAACTTTGTTAGGCTCGCAGCTGCTAACTTTTTTGTTTTGTGGAATTAATTCAGCTTCAAGCTTCTTTGATTATGGAACTGTGTAGCCAGAAAAGGGCAAGGTTGTATGTTTCCCTGTTTCTAAGGAGAGGCAGCTTTTTGGGTGGTAGTCAGTCAACAGAAAAGTGAAAAGTTAGCCTCGCTGGACGTACCATATTTAGTATACACAGTTTGGCCCTGTCTATATGTAACAACTAGTAATTCGGTTTATTTGATTTTTAATCCTTCTTTGTACATTTTGTATATACAGGATATGAAGATTAAAAAATGGCTTGAATTTGAAACATTCAGAATTTCTTAATGTTGCAATTCAGCAGATTCTAGAAATCATCCTTCTTTTATTTGTGTGGAATCTAAGGCCTAATAGATATTAAGTGATTTATCCAGGATCATACATCTTATAAATAACAGAACTCTGGTTAGTACATTCACTTCTGCCTACCTCCAGTCTACATCCTTCCCAGTAAAAACATGCAAAACACCCTACCTAGCAAAAAATGATTAAAAGCACAGAAGCTCCTGAATGTCTAGAAACTAAATAAAATGACTAATTTTATTAGCTCTACCCTCTTTTCTCCTGCTATTTTATAACTTTTTCCAGACCTTTCAACATAATTTCCAGTACTGAAAAGTTATCAATGGTATTTATAGTCCTCGATTAAAGAAGTCGTTTCATCGTGGTAGCACAGAATTAGAATTTTAATTAAATAGATCTTTCCTTTATCACTACAGGTATTGTATAAAAACATATATTTTTCTTCATGCTAGCGAATTAAACTGTGCCTTTTGGACACCTTTAATTAATTAAACTCATGATTATTTTCGATATGCTTGCAGAACTCATCATAACTAAAATAATTTAGATGCTAATCTTGTAGCTAAAAGAAGGAAGAGATTTATGTTTGAGCTTAGAAAAGTATAGTTACCAACCACTTCTGATTCTGTTTATATACATTATCTATGTACTTACCTTTTGGAGAAACTAATCTATTTCTAGAATTAGAAGAAACAGACTGAATTTTAATAAGTTCTTTGACATTAATCTTTTAGTTAGCCATAAATTACCTACATCTGTTATTGTTCTGACTTGTACAAAGAATCTTGAGATATTTCCCTTGGCGCCACCGTCATGAAATTATTGTTCATACACACTTGACATGATGTGCCTGCAGGTAGAATTTAGTGATTCTGTTCAAATCTGTCACCAGTACAGGAATTAGTATGCACATCTGATCATTTCAAAGCTAAATCATACCTTGTTATAGATTGAGTTCTATATTTCTTCTTCATTACTTTATGTCTGTATATGAAACCATATCCTTTGTAGTAAATAATTTGGTTAAGTGAAACAAAATATTAAAAATTATGCTTCTAGTTAAAAATAATAATAATCTTTGTCATCTAAAGTTGTTGATAAAATGTCAGTTCATTTTTCTATATCACAAGATGTTTCCTAGATCTAAACTAACTATATATAATAGGCTTGATTCTTCCAAATAGGTTCCTTATCATTCAGAATGGGGATCTTGGTATTTAATGGTTTGAGTTATCTTTTAATTGTCATTAAATAAATAAATAAATAAATAAATAAATAAATAAATAAATGGAGAGAGAGAGAGAGACTGTTGTAGGCTATGTATGATGACCAGCTTCTGAAATGCTTTTGTAGTTGATATAAATAATCTTAAATAGATGATTTAGCAATAGAGAACCTCAACCATTTAAACTCAATTCTCCACTGTTTTTTTCATTCTAAAAATTGAACATTTATTCAGATTAGCTGTTAAACTGCTTTGGTTATTTTGTACTTCCTTCTTGTCTTTTTCCCACTGTCTTAATAAATATGTAGTAAATTGAATTGAGTTACTCAATTTGATAAATCTAATTGGAAAACTTTCTTTTAAATGAAAGTAATTACTAATAAAAAATAGTGTTCGCAAATGTGATAAAATTTAATGCCGTAGAGGTGCCTAATTTAAGTACACGTTTAGATAGACTGCCATTTGCTATATTCAGTTACCTAAACTGGATGTTTACCTTCTCTCCATCCCTCATTTTATAAACCTTTTGGTCAAAGAGTTTTATTTTGCTTCCTTACATGGAGGCAGCCTTAAAAGAAAAGTAATTTAATAAAAAACACTTCCTGGCCAGGCACCATGTTGGACTACATAAAGGAAATGAGCATAGTGACTTCCCTGTCAGGGGCAGGCTAGGGGGAAAGGCTGACAACTGAAGAACAATTAAAATATGTTGTGATGTGGGTAAGTTTGATAGTACTTTGAAGCACAAAGCTAATATATATCAGAGATTCTTCTGGAAGAAGTGATTTTTAAGCTAAAATTCAAAGTATGAGTAGGAGTCAGCCAGGTAGAGATGTGGTAGAAGAATTTTGTTAGTGGGCACATGTGAAAAGGGAGGCAAGAAAGCATGGAGTCTTTGAGGGAAGTAGAAGTAGTTCATAGGGAAGTGTGAATATTGAGAGACTGATATTTCGTTTTGCAAACACATGTCACTTGTAGGGTTTGCATTTGGATGATTGTGTGATTTTGTTGCTCCCTAAAAACAACAAGTTTTATATCGGGGTCAAAGCTCTTTGTTTTGTTTTTGCTTCAGAGAGTACTGTTAGAAGTCAAATTGTTTCGACTGGTCTTGGTGTTATCTAGGAACTATTAAATTCTTTTTATTTTTTTTATTAAAAAGTTTTATTTAATTTTAATACCTTTTAGAGTTCACTCTTGATAAATTTTTAAAAGTTGACAAATACTACAAACTCATACAATCCAGAAAGAAGAAACATGACATTTTTTAAATTAATTGCCTAAAGCACTTTATAATACCTGTTTTCCCTGCATTTTAAAATTTGAATAATCCATATATGGCAACAATTTTGAATTACTGTTTCACATAGAGATAATAAAAAGGTAATTCAGTGTTCGAATCTGGTTGATCAAATTTTTTCCCAGTTTTATTGAGATATAATTAACATATAATATTGTATTAATTTAAAGTATACAACATAATGATTTGATATATGTATATTGTGAAAAGATTTTTACAATGTTTAGTTCAGTCCACTACCTCACGTAGCTACAGATTTTTTCCATATGATGAGAATTTTTAAGATTTATTCTCTTAGAAACTTTCAAATATACAATACAGTATTGTTAACTATAGTCACCATGCTGTAAATTATATCTCTAGAACTTACTTATCATTTAACTGGAATTTTATACCTTTAGACCACCTTTAACTCTTTCCCTCACCTCCAACCTCTCCATGCTCTGAAAACCAGACCGTTCTCTGTTTCTGTGAATTCATTTTTTAAATATTCCACATATAAGTGAAATCATGCAGTATTTGTCTTTCTCTGTCTGCCTTATTGCTTTTAGCATAATGCCTTCAGGTCTATGTTGTCACAAATGTCAGAATTTCCTTCCTTATGGCTGAATAATGTTGCCACGTGTATATATCTATAGATAGATAGATAGATACATGCATACATACATACATACATACATACATATGTACGTACATACTATATTCTTTTTATTATTCCATTGATGGACACTTAGGTTGTTTCCATGTCTTGACTATTATAAATAATACTGCAGCGAACATGGGTATGCAGATATTTCTTCCAGATAGTGATTTAATTTCCCTTGGATATATGCCCGGAAGTAGAATTGCAGGATCATATGATAGTTCTAACCATTAATCTCTTTAAGCAAATGTCTCACTTATGTCAAAAAGAAAATCTTTATCAATCAGAGCACAAAAAAAAATTGTGTAAAATTTTTCCAGTTAAACTAATATTTTTAACATTTATAAAACTACTAAGCTGTCTGTTGGAATTATCTAAACATTCTAACCAGCTTGTATCCTTAATAATGGCTAATCTTAGGTGCACTAATTGATAAACTAATAATGTGGTTGAGACTCTATAGGTATAATATGCCTATTAAGATAGGCTGTGGACATGCTTGCATGTCATACTTTTACAGTAATATTTTCAGCCTTTGGTGATTAATTAATAAAAACTTGAAATAGATGCATATAATATTTTAGATCCCTTATGCTGAAAAAAAAATCTTGATTTCTCTGCGTAGGTAATATAAGGAAGATGAAAGAATCCTGGACTGTGAATTTTACCATTTCTGATCTCGGTTCTGTTGTTTTTAGCTTTGCGAACTTCAGTTATAGCTTCTGAACCTCAGTTTAGCTCTAAAAAAAGCTCATAATACTTCGTACCTGCCTCCCTATCCACTTTAATAGGGCTATAATCCCAAGGGATAATGATTAACAACTATAAAAGGTACTAAGATGATTTCACATACAGTTGATTTTCATTGTCTCTATATTTGGTTCCAGATTTTAAAACATAAACATAGTAATGGAATATATTATTAGATTATAACCTGCAACAACAGGAAAATTGTCCTACTCTGGGATAAAAATTAGACCTTCGTGTATATTTTTTCTTTTTAAAATTACAAAGTTAAGTGGAAAATTTTAAAGAGATCAATGGAGAAGAAATAACTTCTGAGAATAACTTCTAGACACTAGAATATCTGTGTTTAATAAACCTACTATTTAATCATAATGAAATTCTGGATCAGGGAGTCTCTCTACAGCTACCTTAAGCCTCCAGCAGTTCTCAATACTTTTTCTATACGAGCACACTTGAGAGAGAAGGTATATATACTTCTACCTATAACATGGCTCTCGGAAGTTAGTGATTTTTAAACTGGCGGTGTTTGGGGTAAAGAGTGGTGGTACAGGGAGATCCGGAGAATGAATGGGTTGGTACCATATGTAGTTGAAAGGCTAGCTATCCCTGCTTCAAGATTCTAATAAATCTCTCTGCCCTGACCTCACTCCTTTGAGAATCACTCATCTAAGCAAGTATCATTGCAGGTACATAGGACTTTTGTTTCAACCTATTAAGATTTTTGTTCTGCTCTTCATGGTCCATATAAGAAAGAAGGATCTTTGTTTCAGGAATGTAAAATACCAATTAGAATATCTCTATGTCTCAGAACTCAAGCTGCTTTTCACTAGGACATCTCTTTTATCTTCAGCTTCCCACTTAGAGAGATGAAGTCTATGGTATCCCATTTGTAGTTACAAAATATGTGAATTGGAAACTGAAGCTTTGTCCACACAACGGTCTTGCCCAGAGCAAACCACATTCTTAAACACAATTATAAATGTTTATTTTTATGTTTATCCTATAGGTACTTCTCAAATTAAGTTTGAGTAAACTTGGGAAAAGCAAGTCAGAGGTTTGCAAATAATAAACATAGTATATTTTCCTGGATTAAAAGTTTTATTTGCTGGTATGTAAATTAGATTATTTTCAAATACTAAAACAGGATAATGGCATTAAATTAAAAATTCGATAAAACATCAAACTTTAGCCCACTGGTTTTACCCTCAGTAGTGTAAGTTTACACTTTTCTGCTATCGGAAACATTTTGGTGGAAAACTATATTTAAATTTAGCTGTTGATTTTATCTTGAGGGAGTCTCCAGATGGCAACAGGGCTTAAATGTTCTCAGTTGTTTACACAATACCAAGCATTTGACCAGAGCACAATAAATGCAACAAAAGAAACATAAAACTCGCCTTTCCGGTATCCCAGTCCATATCTCGAATAATTACTTTGCAAGCTGTGTAAGGCACTCTTACTAAACTGTAGATTAAAAAAAATAAATCTCTTGCTAAGAATGAATCTTTCTAGTAATATATTCTGCCCTTTTCAGACAAGGTTCTGGTAGGACAAGTTTAAAGATAAAAAGAGGTATGGTTTAGGAAGTAGGAATATATATTTACCATCAAAGTCATTGTGGGGTAGAAACAATTTCATTTGAAAAGTTTTCAGAAAATCCTCTTAAGTCTTTTTGGAACCTATCTAAGGTTGCTAGAGCTAGAAATAGAATATAGGTGCTCTTTTTCCTGTGGGCTATCTGGGCCACCATAGCCTTGCTACCTGTATCACAAATTATCAGTGTTTTTATAAATACTGATATACCTTTATGTTACAAGTATGTTTCTTAAAGATTTGTTATAAATTGAATTATATATCAAGTCATGTTTTAAACATTAGTCTAGTGGAGCTATGTAAAGGAAGGAAATCCTTTCATAGAGTAAAGAATCTGTTTTCTGATATGAGCTATTAGTCCCCTTATCACTAGTTCCTTCCCTCCTTCTCTTTCCCCTCCCTTTTTTAAATGTTTGGATTTTTCTGTTTTCCTGAGGCACACCTATGTAAGTCTTTGAGGCTCAGTCACATTTGGCTTTTGATTCAACCATCAAAATATATAAAAGGAAGAATGCAATCACTAAGTAGCATTTCAATAAGTCTAATTTGTTTAGAACACATAGATCACATTCAAGTTTAGAATGATTCTACAAAAAAGATAATTGTTGAAAACCTAAAGAAAGTTAATAATGCCTCCTAGTTCATTTGGTTAGTTTTATACGTCAGAGCTCTGGGTAAGATACAAATCTAGAATTTCTTATCATTTTTCCTCAGGTTTATATAAATATAGGCTAATTCCTTGGAGTGAGAAATAGTAGGAGTCCATGAGCTTTACATATACACATATAAAGAGAATTATATATATCCTTTTTTCCCTTTAAAAGTATTTTAATCATAAGAAAGTTCAATAGAGATTTCTACATTAGGCAAGAGTATAAAATAGATAGATAGATAGATAGATAGATAGATAGATAGATAGATAGATAGAGATATCTTATTTAAATAATAGACTCTCTTTCTCACACATTTTCTTTGAGTTTAGCAGAAGGCCAAAATCAGATGATAGAATTGCAAACATCCCTAAGTGTTACTTTAGAGATCAGGATTCTTTCTCCTGTTTTCTTCTCAGAATGCAAGGAATAAAAATATTCCTGGCATTATTCAAAAGGATTAGAGTTGAGTTCCCCACCTTTTCCTAAAGAGGTGCTCCTTTTGATTCAATTAACATTTAATTTACTAGTATAATATAAGAAGCTTTTAAGCAATGCAGGTTGTATTTCCTGGAAGCAATTAATTGTAAATAATAATGCTATAAATCAAATTAATATTTCAAAAGATATAATATTACAATTCAAAAGTCTGATGTCCAACTTGATTTTTTAAAAGTACAGCTTCTACACAACTACTATATATATTTAGGTGTAACATTTATATTTATAATATTTTTTAGTGTAAAGTTTCTAAGAAAATGTATGTAGGGAAGTGCACTAGTCATCAGGTAAAAATTTGAGAGTTTCTAGATGCTATGGAGGATATAAAAATAAATAATATCCAGTCCCTGCCCTTCAGGAACCTGCACTGAGTAACATTAAGACCCATAAATCTGTAAATGTAACAAAGATGGGATATGTTAAGTGTTGTAAGAGAAATATGAAGTTTTGTAGGTCATCAGAGGATAGAGCAACTATTCCTGGCTGAGGAATTAAAGGCATTATTGGGAACGTAAAATGGTGCTTTGAAGAATGAGGAAAGGCATAGTCTAAGGAAGGACAGATCAATGTCATTGATTTGCAATCAGAAGTTATCAGCTGTGTGACTTTGACTAGTGTCCCATAACCTTTCTTAATACCTGTTCTATGTACCTTACAGAGTTGTCATTAGGATTCAAATTGAAAATATATTCAACACTGCTTTATATATTTTAAATCAACCTACATGTTCTTATTACCACTTAAGTTTTGTGGGAACAGAACAAAATAACAATAAAAGCACAATTGGGTCATGGGATTTCAGCCAGGCTTCTCTTGAGAAATTTTACAACCAGCATTGATGTAACTTAGAAGTACTTGATGGCTTTTTCTGAAATTCATTCAGAAATGTAAATGTAAAGAAAAGTAAATTACGATAGAGGGGCAAGGTGAAGATAACCATTCCCTTTGCTTGTTCTCCCCCAGAGAGCCAGCTTTCGCTCCCTGGTTTCCTCGGCCTACATGAGGATTATTCCTCACTTCTCTTGGAGTTTATTTAGTTTGCCCAGTAAAATCTCAGTGTCTAGACTGATTGGGTACTAGAACTATGCTCTGATCAAGGAAACTAGATCAGTTCCCCCTTGGTTTTGCGGACTGAGTTGCCTTCTTAGCTAGAGCCATCCTTGACCCCAATCCGAGAACTTCCTGACAAGCATTTAGTCTTCAGTTAGTTCTATAGCTCTTCAAGATGATAGGATGATGATTGAGGAGGCAGGAGGGAGACTTGGAATAAAACAAGCTATCTTGGATCTTTACTATGTAGATAATACTAAGAAACAAGACTAAATAAATTCCTATGAAGTTTCTACTTTGTGGGAGCTGTGTCAAAATTAATGCCTAGGAATCTGAACACGCCCAAGGCATGAATTTCCAGGTAACTTGCCTGAAAGTGAAGAATAGTCTTCAGTGAGGAGTTTTTTTTCAAAATACTAAATTTGCTCAATGTATTGAACAAATTCTAGGGATCTGAATATTAGAAACTCATAAAAGTGAGAGCCTTTAACTGACCATCCCTCTGGAAACTGTCTGTTGACTAGATGTAAAGTAACTACATGTGCCAGACCAGAAGAGGTTTTGTTTAGGTAAGCAACCCAAAACATAGTATTGAAGCACTGTAGCATGCTCCTCTCCTTTGGGGCATTAAAAATTATATTCGAAGCTATTTTTATTCTAGGAGAGTATAGTGTGTTTAGGTTATGGCTAGGAATGAACTAGCCTAAAACAGTCCAATGAGCTTTTATGGCATGATGGAAAAAGCAGTTGATAAAAGGTAAATCACCAGCAATTTTCTTTTTCTGCTGCCACTGTCTATCTCGTTGCGTCCACTGAAAATGGACAGTAGGACAGTAGGAATTAGGGAGTAGAATGGGTTAGTAGCTGCTTCTGCTGCTACCTCTGGCCAGTCTTGATCCATGCAGTTCAGAATATCCAGTGATAGGACTGCCAAAAGTATAAATTGCGCTCCGTCCCTTTTTTCTAGATTATATCCAATGCCAATCATGGAAACACCCATATTGAAATTCTAGACTCTATTAGGGCAGTCCATCTCTATCCTTTGAAAATGTCTGTCTAGTTATTAGTATCTGGATTGAGTTCAGAGGGTTAGATCAGCCTTTTAGGAGTATAATCTCTACATTTTTTTAAATGATATAATGTCTCTATGTCAGAGGAAAGATTAACTATGCCTTGCCATGAATGACCATCTTAGAGGTACCCATTTGAACTATATATGTGTTAAGTATATTTAGTTCATTTACCTATTGTACCTTATTGTATATTTGTGTCATGATTTGCTTCTTTGTAGCATTTTCCAACATTATAGATCTCACAAATCAGATCCTTCATGCCTATGATAGCACATTTACCAAGAGATCGAGCAATCAATGTGTTATCTGTTAGGGAAATTTGTTTTTTGTTGATTTTGCCATAGCCACACTTCTATAACTTCTATATCAGTTCACTTACTGACTTCAGGTTTGGGTACCACAGTCCTCAGTATGTTAATTGAACCTTGATTGAGCATAATAACAAAGGTGTCATTAAAGATCTGGCGAAGGCAAAGAAGCTGCAGCACCTTTCGGACCTTTGGGCTCACACCACTGATGCCCCTGACGCTGATGATGAATGCCAGTTTGGGTTCCTCAGGTACACAGAAGTTGCCAGCTTTTCTTGCCATTCTGACCATTTGAATCTCAGTTCTGTACGTCTGCCTATATTCTTCGTGATAGTGCTTAGCTTTTTCACATATAAACTTCTTCCTTCCCTTTTGAAATGTCTTTTGGGCAAAATTCTTTCTCAGATGCTTAATCTTCAGCTCTGCAAAATTCTTTTACTCTTTCTTAAGGTTTCTGGCACAGCAGGAACATTCTTCTTCTCTTCTGCACCCTTTATGGTTCCGGGTGGAAAAGAGCTAGGTGCAGGTTCTTTATCAGAAATGTGCTTTGTAAATATATTTTTTTCAGTCTGTGGCTTGCCTTTTCATTTTCTTAACAGTATCTTCTGAAGATCAAAAAAATTTAGCTTGTTGAAGTCCAGTTCATTGATTTTTGTTTTCTGTAACTATTAAAGTTAGTGCTTCTTGTGTCCTAAGAAATCTTTGTCTATCCTAGGGTTACAAACATAGTCTTTTTTATTTTTTTCCAGAAGCTTTATAGTTTTAGCTTTTATTTTTTTATCTATGATCTCTCTCATATTATTTTTTATGTATAGTATAAGGGTGGAGATTCTTTGTTTTCCATATGTTCATCCAGCTGTTCCACAATTCTTTTTTGAAAAACTTGCTTTTCCCCATTGAATTGTTTTGGTGCCTTTGTCAAAAATTGATTGACAATATATCAGTCTTTTTCTGGTCTCTCCATTCTGTTCAACTACTCCATTTATGTCTACCCCTACACATTAATTTTTTATCTGACATAAAATATTTTCCTACACAAAATCTTAGCTGTTTGTATGTATGTCTGTCTCTTTGGATATCTTTGATTCAGTAAACATTTGTTTAATACTTTCTCAGTTAAGGTATTATGAAAGTAATATATACAGCAATAGCTAACATTTAGTGAACCTTACTATGTAACAGTGCTTAAGAACTTTGCATATATTATTTAATAGTCACAATAAACTTATATAGTTAAGTGCTTTCATTATCCACATTTTAGGTAAATAATTTGCTAGAGGTAATAAGAAACCCTCAGTCTAACTTCAGAATCTGATCTTTAAACATTATGCTCAGAGAGCAGCAAACCATAGCCCCCAAAGCATGATTCTGTAAGGCCTTTTACATTTTTAAAGGTTATTAAAAAAAAAAAAAAGAATATGTGACAGGTATATGTGGCCTGCAAAACATAAAAGATTTATTATCTGGCTCTTTACAGAAAAGGTTTGCCAATTCAGTATGAATGATTAAGACAGTCCCTGTTCTCAAGAAGCTCCCGGTCTAAATAGGAAATTAACACAAACATTTAAAAATTCTATCTCATGAGGCAAAATGTAGTTAGTGACGTTTATAAAGATTTAAATAAGAACCCCAAAGGATTGAGAGCTACATTTATCCAAGCCAGAAAAATAAAAAGAAATAGCATTTGAACTGGTCTTGAAAAAGTTGTAAAATGACCAGCAATCTTAGTATAGAATTCTGCACACCTGGTATGCTTGACGGATGATAACAATGCTCATTCGCCTGTTATATCTTACGCAGAATAGTGCCAAAGTATCAGAACTCCTGTGCATTATTTTTTTCTTCTGCCTCTAATTTGCTGAATTATGTGGAAGGGAGCATTAAATCATTTACTTCTCAGTTATCCTTTGATAGAATGTGACTTAAAAATCTGTCTGATAGCTAATTATGTTGTATTTCTCAAGGGACTTCAAAACAGATCTGATAGAGGGTTCGTAGGTGAAACTATTTTTTTAGCTGTAAAAGTATGAAAATGATAGTTATATAAACCTTGCATTTTGTCTTCATTCTTAATTGTCATTGAACAGGCGAAACTGTAAACCAACATTTACATTTAGAGTAATTGCAGTTTTTATGATAGATTTCTTATTCATAGGAATTCAACATGTAATTTTATAACACATTAGCAATGATTTGGGGAAAAGGTAAACAAATGCAACTGTGCTTTTGAAGAATATTGTCAAAAGTAGTCAAGTTAATATAGAATTCCTTGTTAGGAAATTTTGAATTGAATTGAGAAAATGATGTAAAATTAACGTTGTTATTACTCAACCCTTCCTTGTAAACAGTGGCAAGGATATAAACAATGAATATCACCCTAAATATTTATACTTTCTAAATTAAGTACACAAGAAAGTATTGAACCACATTGAGAGATGCATTTTCTGCTAAAATAATATAGAATGTGACAGTTAAATAATTAATGAAATGGTTAGATATGAAGACATTTTTCTCAAAGAGAGAAAAGGATAAGTTACCCCCTGTCAAATGAACAGTATTTCAAACAAAAATAAAGGCAGGAGAGGCATAAGCCTCCCTAGTTTCGTAGTTTGTGCAGACCAGTATTCATTGTATGAGTAATAAATGTTATGTATATAGTTATGACATCTTTAAAAATATAAAAGCTTTTAGCTACTTTTTCTGAATATCATTAATATGTAATTATTGAACTAATTAATGTATATATGGACAAATCACTGTATCTTGGTCTGCTGTGGATATATAATTTAAATTAAATGTTTCTCATTTGATTAAATGAAATCTCTTTTTTGAACATTTTTCTTCATCTGAAAAGAAATATACATTAGTGATGAATAATAATTTTAGTTTCTGTGTTCTGTGTTGGTGCAGATATATTGTTTGACATTGATTTTATATGAAAATATAGATTTGATGGCATTTTCAGTTGTTTAACAAAAAGACTAATATGTGTTTTATTATAACAACTGTAATATGCCCTTAACTCTTCACTTATACATATTTCTCTTCATTTTAGTAGTGGCATTATCTATACAGTTGAGTAAAAACAGAATGGGCATGGGTGTAAGAAAACATTTCTATAAATTAATGCGTTGGCCATACCATTTCTTAAAGACCACCACACAGTATCATTGAAATGAATTGCCTGAGTCTTTATACTAGGCAGATTTTAAAAATGATGAAAAAGATTCATTTCATTTGAATGCAGTCTTTGCATTGTGACTAAAAAGTAGCCTGGGCTCTTCATCTAGCCATGTTATTCTTTAAAAATAACAGCAAAAGAAATTGTTCTACAGCTATATTTTTGACATAATTAATTATTGTCAAGGGCAAACTAGATTTTAAAACTATTGCTTTTTTTTTGTAAAACATAATATGCTATTATCCAGTTTTATGTTTAATTAGTTTAGTTTAAATTAATCAAATACTATTTTGTATCAGGGACCACAGCTAAGAGATACTTAGAGAAGACTCTTCAGTTTGTGGAGTTTTTATAAAAGGCCACTGCATTTCTCCTATCCTTTGTCCTCTCTGTGTCGAGGTTAGTGGCTACTGGAAGAAATAAAGTAAAATCTCAGACTCCCTTTTATTTCCTTAATTGTCATTTTATAACCTCTTTTGTCATTTGATATGAGACAACACGTGTTTGCAACCTGCACTCAACATCCTAATTCAAAAAAGAGATTTTGACACATTTTCCCCTAGCAGCACTAAACGGAAGAACTTACTTTCAGTGGCCATTACATAGAACAGTAAGAAATGGTCAATCAACTCTCTCCTAAATTAATTAAAAGAGATATAATTGTAGATAATTTAAAACAACAGATAACCAAAAAGTCACTTTTCTTTCACTTCGAATAATCTTATTATGCCCATGCTATGGTAACTTAACCCCAGAGTATGGAAATGATATGCAGAGGCTCACATGGATAAGGCACACCTCAAGAAATAGAGAGCATTTATGTTTTGTTGCATGGTGGTGAACAGCTGTAAGCAGCAGTGAGCTTGCCCTTTTTGACAGCTGGCTTTATTTAGCATTTTAAAAAATTGCATACTATTTGCCTCTGGTGCCTGGCATTCTTTAATTAAAATTTTAAATGTTTTCTTATCATACTCTAACACAAAGCTCACTTACGCAGTTCCAAGTCTAGCTTGAAACACCTGTTCTTGAATCCATTTTTTTTTAAAAGTTCAGTATGAAATGAATCTCTGTGCCATGTCGTGCTGAAATGAAAGAAAGCGCACATTATTATAATGGAAACTGATCAAGCTACTTAGATGGGCTTAAGTGAAAGGTTGAGGCCTATTAATGGATACAAGATATTATTACACGAAAGCCATTTCAATAAATATTGTATTAATATTGTTAATATTAAGAGTTGTTTTTGTTTTGTTGACAATTGTCTGAAGACAAATAGGGAAAGGTGCTTGATTATATATTTTATATATCATATATAAATATATATTATATATTATATTTATTTTAAGACTTAAAAATCTCATCAATAAGCAAAGAGTAAGAAACTTATGTATGAGGGCAAATTTTATGTACCAGTTTGCCATAAAAAAGACTTTGAAAAAGCTATATTTATACTTATATCAAATTATAGCCTTCATATCAATATTGACCAGAAAATTCTTACAGTTGTGAAATTGAAAATGTATATCTACACTGAAGTAGAAATTAAATACATTTAGATAGAACAAGTTTCTGCCCAGGGGAGAGGTATCGGGTAACCTGTGATTCATACTTTATTGAATTTAAGCTGTTTCTCTGTATCGCTTTACAGTTGGACTGAAAAGGCCTTTGATTTAATAGAAAACTCTTTGTACTTCTAATTTGTGATAAGTTTAGCTTTTGTTAGTTTGTTAGAGGTTTCACTGAAACCCTTTCCAGGCCTCCTAGCTCCCTCTTCAGTCAAAGGAAACACCTTATGTTTTCTCATCGTTAGTAATTTCTAGCAGTTTCTATGGTATCTTTCGTTTTAAAAAAAGAGCATCCCTCACTTATTCTCTCTAGAAAACAAGAGGGAATGAGTAGCATGGTTTTTAATTAATATATGACAAGAAAAGGATTAGAGATTGTGTTAACTAGACGACATTGTCAGAGATCACAATTTTCTAGATTTAATTTCATCTGGATCATATTATCAGTTTGTTTATGCCATTTTTTTTTTCATTCTGTTTGGCATAATTATTTTTAAAAAAATTTTTCAATATAAACCAGCTAACACCTATTGCTAAAAAACCCAGAAAGAGTAAAAAATGTAACAGAATAAAAATACTATTTAAATATATGTGTGTATACATATTCTTTAAGCCTTTTTGAATGCATGTATTTTTTTTTAATTAATAGACTATTGTTTAGGTTTACAGAAAAATTTATTAGAAAGTACAGAGTTCCCATATATTCCCTCCTCCTCTTTCTCCTTCTCTCCCCCTCCATGTCCCAGTTCCCTTATTATTAACATTTGCATTGATATGGTACGTTTGTTATGTTCAATGAACAGACATTGATACATTATTATTAACTAGAGTTTATAGTTTACGTTAGGGTTCAGTCTTTATGTTATATAGATCTATGAGTTTTGCTAAATGCATAACGTTTTGCATCCACCATTACATAATTATGTGAAATAGTTTCACAGCACTAAAAAAAATCTGTGTTCACCCTTCCTCCTCCCTTCAACCTCTGTCGATCACTTATCTCCATAATTTTCATTTTATAGAATGTTATATAGTTCAAATCACACATTATGAAGTATTATTTTCTGACAGCTTTTTAAAAAAAAGTTACTCCATGTCTTTTTGTGGCTCAACAGCTCATTTCTTTTTATTTCTGAATAATACTGAATTGTATGGATGTACCACAATTCATTTTTCCACTCACCTATTGCAGGGCATCTTGGTTGTTTCCAGGTTTTAGCAATTATGAATAAAGTTTTCAACTTATTTGGGTAACTACCCAAGAGAGGGATTGCTGAGTTATATGGCAAGACTATGTTCGACTTTGTAAGAAACTGCTGAACTGTCTCCCAAAGTGGCTGTTGTAGTCTGTTTGACCGCGTTACGAAGCACTGTAGTTGGGGGGCTTAAACAACAGACATTATTTTTCAGAGCTCTGTAGTCTGAGAAGTCCAAAATCAGAGTGCCAGCAAGTTCAGTTCTTGGTAAGGACCCTTTCCTGGCTTACAGATGGCCTTTTTCTTGCTATATTCTCATTTGAAAGAGTGAGGAAGTTCTGGTGTCTCGTCCTCTACTTGTAAGGGAACTAATCCCATTGTGGGGGGCCCTACCCTTATAGCTTCATCTAAGCATAATTACCTTCCAAGGGCCCCACCTCCTAATATCATCACATGGGGGCTTAGGGTTCCAACATATGAATTTGGGAAGGACACAAACATTCAGTTCATAATAGCTGTACCGTTTTGCATTCCCATCAGGAATGAATGAGAGTTCTTGTTGCTCCATATACTTCTCAACATTTGGTGTCATCACTGTTTTAGATTTTAGCCATTCTAATAGACATATATTGATATCCTGTTTTAACTTACAATGCACTAATAATCTATAATGTTGGTCATCATATGCTTATTCGCCATCTCTATAATCTTCTTTGGTGAGGTATATGTTCATATCTTTCGCCCATGTTGTGATAGGGTTTTTTGTTTTGTTTTCTTGTTGAGTTTTAAAAGCTCTTTTTATATTTTGGACAGAAATTCTTTATCAGATATTTTGATACTGATTCTTTCCTTGGTCATGTTCAGTCTACAGATGAGTCCATCAAAGTGTTTTTGATTTCTAGCATTTGCTTTTGATTCTTTCTTAGAATTTTCATCTCTTTGCTTACATTAGTTATCTCTTCTTACATATTGTCCACTTTTTTCACTAGATTCCTTAACATATTAATCATAGTTACTTAAAATTCTCAGTCTGGTCATTCTAAAATCTCCGCCATATATGAGTCTGGATCTGGTGGTTGCTTTGTCTCTACAGCCTGTATTTGGGGGTGGGGGCAGTCTTTTTAGCATATCTTGTAATTTTTGTTGAAAGCTGGACTTACTGTATTGGGTAAAAAGAAACTGAGGTAGATATGCTTTTAGTGTCAGGTTTTATGTTTCTCTGGCTAGGAGTTAGGCTGTGTTAACTGTTAGCTATAGCCATGGTATCAGATGCTAATTTTTTCTTCTAGTATCTTTGTTTTTGTCTCCCCTGTTGTTTTGGGGTTTTCTTGTGGACTCCATAACTAGACTGTTCTTTTAGCTGTAATTCTTTGTTATTATTCAGTAGCCCTACTAATAGGTGGTATTGTATGGGGAAAGGGAAGGAAGTATTCTATACTCCTATGATTAGGACTGTGTTTTAGTGAATTGGAGTTGGTATATCCTTCCCTCTGGTTGGTTAGGCTTTTGTAAAATATCATTAGGTTAGGCTCTAGTAAAACAGTTTCTCTGGACAGTAGGCCCTAAGAAGAACAGAGAGCTGTTGCAAGTACACTGAAATAATATATGAAAATTCTCCGAAAATGGAAAAAGGTACAATGTGTTTTATTATAATGATAGCAATGATTATAAACAGCAATAATGAGATACGAAAATGTTAGTTTTGAATAATTTTTAATTTATTTTTATATTTTATTATGTATAGAAATATTCTAAGTTGGAGTCTTATAAATTAATTTGATTATCTACTTCCAGTTAATATACAATATGAAACCTATAAAATTTTGAATGAAGGGATAGACTTTGTTCTAGTAATAAAACATGTCAAAATCATGCCTAGCATAATTTTCTTTTTATCAGGCTCAGTAAATCATGCAAAAGTTAACTATAAGTTCTGATATTATTTAATAACTAAAATAGATTCTATAGTGTTTGTCACTCTCAAAGATAATTTTTTAAGCTAAGGAAACTAGAGTCAGCTCCCTGGAAAAGCATACAGTGAAATCATAACAAAATAACAAAGGTAAGGATATTTCTTATCATGTCCTATTGAGGTAGTACAGATTTAAAAACTGGTTGACAGATCTAAAGCTGAATGCCTATATATTTCTGAAGTACTTTTTGAAACAACAAGAATAGAATTTTTATCAAGATATAGTTTAGCAAATAATTATATACTAGTTTCTAGATATTTGTGATCTAAGAGATGAAAAAAGTCTTTAAAGGCAGTATCTTGAGTAGTATTGACCGTTTTGCATCTTAAAGCAGTTGATACTCTGAGATCTAAAAATTTACTCATAGCATTGTGATTGTGATGCTGAATGGTGGGTTCACCTACTATGTGATTATTTCCTACCAAAGATTGTGGCATCTGTGTTAATTACAGTATTTTATATATTAAATTCATTCATTCAATTAAACACTTATTGTATGCTTTCTATGTGCCTGGGATATTTATAGTTGCTGAAGCAACAGGATGAGCAGGTTAGGGTTTACATCTTCATTCCAGACTGTGGGAGAGACAAATATACATAAAAACATAATTATAATACAGCTTGCTAAATGCAGTGATGTACATATATGGATGGTTCTTAAAATTACCTTTTGTTCTGAGAGATAAAATTCTAAAAATTTAAATTTCTGAAAGCCAAAGGTTTGCTATATTCCAGTTATTAACTCCCCACAGCATCTAATAGCTTCTGTTTGGGGAATACAGCCCTTGCTGTCTTGTGTATATCATGTAACCATTCCTTCCCCCTGTCGCCCTTCCCCCCCCCCCAACACACAGGTATTCACAGCTGTATAGGTCAAGTAATCCTTCAGGCTAGGCAATATCAATAAGGTTCCCTGTTGAGAGGTAATCTAATCTTGTGATTGTGCACTCCATCCCTGGAGTCTGATGGATCTGGAGTCTAACTCCTTCTGTGGTCATCTATAAGTGTACTTGCTCTATAGGGTCATTTTAATAAGTAAAACACACACACACACACACACACACATAATATTTATAAGCATTTAGCACAGCTCGCAGCACATGGTCTCAGTAAATGTTAGTATAATTACAAGACAGAGACTCTAGCTTATATGAGGTAAGACTTAAGTTGTAAAATCCTGTAGCCAGAAGCTGATGTTTCCAAGATGGACCCTGAGCAAGAGAGAAGTCACTTTGCAGAAAGGAACGTGTAGCTGACCTGCACAGACCATGTGGCCACAGAAAAGTGGTAAGAATTGCAGGTTTACTATTTCCTGTAAGTTGCAGTTATACTTCCTGCTCTTTGTTTCTTGTCAATTCTCTTGTATTCTTTTCGTGATCTTTTCACTTGAACTAATTTGCCTAGGTTTCTGGTCCTTGCAACCACTGATCCTTGACTAAAACAGTTCTCAATAAATATTTTTTGGTTGTCTGATATTGCTGAGAAAGAATAGTCATGTACAAGTTTTATTCTAACAAAATTGAACTATGTAGTAGTAGCTTCAGAATTACAATACTCTTACTTAATTTTATGAATTTTATATTCTACTTTAACCAAGCAAGCAGTATCCACAGGCATAAGTAATTTTCTATTTTTCATCCTCTTATCCTTTTCTTGTTTTTGTGGTATAGCTACCTCTTATCTCCATGCTTCAAGGAAAAGAAATAAGAGTTTATTGGTACACAAAGAAAAACATCCTTTAGAGACAAAATGTAACACAGTCTTATTATCTCATATAGTTGTTTGTTGTGCATTGAAGCCTAGGAAGGGCATTTTGGGTCATTTCATTGATTCATCCAGTTCAGTACTCTGATTTAGCAGTAGTTCTTAGTGACATTTTATAGGAGTTATAGTTGCCATTCATGATGTCAAGGTCTAAGCATTCATATTTTTGCACAAACATGTAATTTCTGGCTTTTACCTTCTCTTGGGATAATGAGCTCTGTAAGAATTCTACATGTTGTGTAAAATAAGACTTTATTTTATTTATTCTCAAACTACTTCTTTCAAGCATCAAGAAATTATCCCTAATTCTAAGATTTGGTGAACACATTCTTGGACACCTTATCTAAATCTTTAATGATTTTATAGTTTGAACATATCCCCGTTCAGCTCTCATCTTTTTAGATAGAAGGGAATCATACTTTTGTCATTCGGAAGATCTTCATCCTCTTAAATAATATTATTTCTCTTTATTCTTGAGATGTAGTGTCGAATTATACAAATTTATTCATATGTAAGTACAAACATGATCATCCCCATTTGTGTAGAATTGACTTAAAAATGGCTTTGTATAATCTCTAAAAGTCCTTTCTGTAATTTTAAAAAATCGTTTAGAAATTCCACTGATACCATAAAATAAATTATTATAATAATCAAGGCTCAAATTTGTTTCTGAAAATATTGCACGATCCATCTTGGATTCCATCAGTTATCCTGAATTTTGGATCATATAGTCAGAAGTAGATACTTTAATTTACAAGGTCTTCATGAGTGAATTGAAATTTGTGTGTTTTTATTTATCCCTCAATATATCAAAAGGGAAATTAAAGGAGGAAATATTTTTAAGGACAGAAATATTTTAGATTGCAAAATATTTTTGCTTTAATATTTAATAATTTAAATAAGTATACAGATAGATAATAGGAAGAACGATTTATAAGTTTAATAAATCTCTATGATAACTTTGCTTCTAGATTCTTTGTTCTAAGGTAGGTTATTTCTCCTTTACGAGAAGCTTCTTATATAATTATTAGGAAATAATACTGTCAATAGGTTGGCTAATTCACATTCTCTCTTTACGGTCAAATTGTGAAGGTATTATTAACTCTTAACCATGAGCTTTAAGTTAACTAAAAAGCACCCTAATTGTTTCATAAAAATAATTTAAATTTGAGATAAGCTGTCTGTAGCTATTATTTTTTTCTTCAAGGATCCCATTACAAACCCAAAATGACAATGAATGAACTTATTTTGTTAAGCCACAATTCACATCTACTAATTGGTTTTTGTGGGTACGCATGATCACTGGTTTAAATTTATGTCCTTTACTTAATATTAAATTCCTATATCTAGTGTATACTGTAGAGAGAGATCTGGACTTTGGCTTTATGTGAACTTTAAGGTAATAAAGTAGGGTTGGAAGTAGACTGCAAACTCTAGAATCAGAATGCCTAGTTTCAGCTCCTGTTTCTGACTGCTAGGTGGGTGACCTCAAGCAAGTTACTTAATTTCACCTATAATATGAGAATAAGCGAATACTCACCTCATAAAGACTTTGTGGATTAATTGGGACAATGTATGGAAAACATTTAGTATAGCACTTGACATATAGTTGATGCTTAATAAATGTTAGCTCTTCGTTAAAGTTGCTGATAGGGAGGTGGGACAGGAGAGTATGGGTGCGGAAACTATTTTTCAAATGGCTTACAGCAAAGCTCATTGAGAAGGAGTAAAACATGTGAAAAGAATAGACTCTGAACCCTCATCTCTGCCAGAATCTTTATGATTTGGAATGAAGATAAGATTGTATAAAATATTGGCCTCTGATTTGGAGATTTACCATGTAAGACTTTGCAGCCTATTGATAAATTACTAAGTACAGGTTGAAAAATATGTTACATATGATGAGAAACAGTAGATATTTTCTGGGCAAGGGAGTTATTTCTTTGCAAATTTTAGTCCAGGTCCTGAAGTGGGGTGGTGTTGCCCCTGCTTTAAGCATAAATAAAAAATATCATGGGAGCAATAGTGTGAAGTATCAAATCTATGCAAAGCATTATCCTTTTAAAACAGTACCAAGCAAATGTCTACTCTCAACATCTCAGACATCTCCTTGCCATATCTGCTACATTTATCTTCCCCCTTCTTCCCTATTCTATGCTTCACTAGTTAAGGTTTCATGACTTTGACGTCAAAGTTCTTTTTCTTCATTTATGGATATCCCCTTCTCTTCCCCCAGTCAAACCAAAAAGGGTAAAATGTAGCCATTTTTTGAGTAATGTCTTTACAGTATTTATCTTAGTTATGACACCAAAGGCTATAGATTATAAGGTATGAGCTCTCCTTCTAGAGATGTAACATTACCCATAAGAGGAGAAAGGGAAGGTCAGATGATGTACCAGATTGAGAGCAGCAGTGACAGTAGGAGCTGTGGCTTGGCACATAAAGCCCTATTCCACCCCTCATCATCTTTCTTCCATGGTGGAAGAGGAGACAGCTGGGAAAGAAGACATATTTTGTAGTCTGAGATGGCAGCAAGAGTTAAAGATGGGAATGATGGCAGCATTCTTGATTCTTGGAGCTGCTGGTGCTTTATGAATTAATTTAGCAACTATATGCCAAGTACTACACTAAATGTTTTTCATACATTATATCAGGTAATCCACAAAGTCTTTACGAAGTGCTATTTTCTTATTTCCATTTTACAGATGAAGTTAAACAACTTATACAAGGGAGGTTTGTTTCTCTAACCCCTGTTTCAGTAGGTTAAGATGTCTATTTTATCAGCATTTTGTATAGTGCTTTAGCAAGGTGCTACACTTGATTGTCCTCTCTTTGCATATCTCACAAAAGTCTTAACTGTTTTTTTGTTTCCTTCTTCCAACATGACTCTGTATTTTTTTTTTTCTCTCTCTCTCATGGTAGAGCCAGAATTTCTAGTATGAGTCTTGTACCTTAGGGTTTTAGGATTGACTGTTAACCTATCATCAGGAAACCCAAATCAGGTCTTCCTGATTTAACATAATTAGATGATAACTTACCAGAGAAATTACTTGTATAAAATTCCCCAAAGCAAAAGAGGATACAGCATATGCCAACTGACAACTCTATCCTGTGAGATCCTGGAGGCACACCTGCACATGAGTTACGCCTTTCAGAGATTCTCAAGAAGTAAAAGACCATTATTACTTTGAGGTCCTTCCTCTTGGCCATTTCTTTCAAGGGAACATGACATGTGATGAAAGAATAAGAGGAGTATGAAAGTGGGGTTGTGATTTTTTGTGAGAATGGGAGAAGATAGGTTGGGGTTTGGCTCCTTAATAAATTTGATGAAATTAAACCTTGTCTTTCTACTACTCTCCATTCCTCTATTCTCTTATTTCTTACCAACAAGAAAAGCTGTTCTAAGGTTCTTTGGGATCCTTTGGGTTGGAAGGAAGTTCTAAGTTAGGAGAAAGTACTAAATTATTAAACAAACAAACAAAAAACTCCCTAGAGATGTAATATAACCCTATAGCCATGGACTTCTAGGGCCTATATAATCTGAATCATTAAAGAAACCGTTGACAGTATCCCTTTTATGAGCAAGCTGTCTGAGGACTGTATGGAACCTTTTGGCAAAGTAACATATAGTATATCTAAAAGTAAATGACTAAATTTCTTTCAGAAACATTAAGGATGACTTCTGGAAGCCTTCTGTTTAGTTGTGTGAAGCAGACAAATCTCTTTGGTCTTTTCTCTTTTGACACCACCCTGCCTGCCTTATCCTCATCTGCATAACTCATTAAGATAATACATTTTTTCCATTAGTCATTCTTTTAGTCTCCTTTCCAGAGTTAAGTCTGTCAGAATATCATTGAGGTCAGTGAACCGTGAGTATAGTTGCCTTTGCAAGGCATTTCTCTTTCTAGTAAAAGCAGCAAGCACCTCATAAGAATACTGCACAATCATTCTCATAGTGTGATATGCTAATTCTCAAGAATGTTGCTAACAGTGCACTGTGTTTCAGATGATTGAATTTAGAACTTTTCCCTCGGTTGAAGGCTTCAAACTGGCAGTAATAACAGTCTTTTAAGTTTTGGCTTAAATAGAGCAGTGATGAAATTCATATGGCTGGCAACAGTTGCTCATTCAAGTTCAAGAAGAGATCTCCATCGGCCAGAGTAGAGTGGTTGAAAAACCAAAGGAAAGTCTCCCAGATGTTCACTTTTTAATAATATATCTTTCTTCTAAATTTTAAATGAGAACAGGGCTCAGTCATTAAATGAGGATATAAATATTAATGTCATAATTGTTAAAATCGCAAAGAAGAGACCTTACACATTTATGTGACTTTTTTTTAACAGCCATCTTTTGTGTCCAAGAAAAATAAGAAAGCTCCCCCATGCCTCAAGAGGTCTCAAAACAGCGAGTTAGCTTTTGGTCTTGATTTCCTTTACTCTTGTCTCTTCTAGCAAGTCTCAGAGAGTTTAGTAAGAACTTAATCAGCATCATATTGTGCCATGCAGAGTTAAAGAAAATGTAAATCCCAGAAGTCCCAATAGTCTTTGTGGATATAATTTAAGGATACAAATTCTTTGCCATAATATGAGCAGGAAGTAGACAACTTAATGCTATTCTGTACTTTCAGCATAGAATATAATTTTTATCATTAGTGATGATAATTCTATCAGAACTTTCAGATAGCTCAGAGTTGCTGCTCTTCAATTTGAACATTTGTTGAATATTTTGAAAGAATAAAAGCTACTCATTGTTCTATTGCCTGTGGTAACAGTATGAATAAGATTTACTTTGGGTGTATATTTTATATCTCCTTATATCTAATATATTTGGGAGTTTATCTTTGGCTCACTGAAATGGGGCAGTTTGATATATTTTTTATAGAATATGTTATTTTGGCAGAAAAAAATCACTTCCTAGACCAACTATGTCAGCTTCTTGAGAATTATTCAGCAGAATTTATCCCAGGATAAAGAACTAATATTTTTTGAGAATTATTACATATCAGGCATTGTGCTGAGCTTTCTCCATGCAATATCTTAACCTTAGAATAACTCAATGAGTAAGGTGCTGTTATCAATGACATTATTTAAATGAAGAAACTGGGTGAAGTTAAATATAGCTTATTCAAGGTAACAACTGTTAATGATTGTTAATGACAGAAGATTTGACCACCAGTTTTTGTGATTCCAAAGTCCATACTCATAATCACTATGCATTACAGTCATGGTACTGTGTGAATAGATATTTGCTCACTGTATTTTGTTTGATGTCTCTCCTTGTTCTAGTCTCAAATAGGGCCATGAGTCTTAGTAGTTGGCACAATCTTTGGAATCGCAGTTGGGTGTGATGGCACCTAGCAGCTATAACCATTCAAGACAACTTTAGAAAGGGAATTAAAAACTTGTTTTACCCCTCTGTATCTATTTGAAGGAAGTCTGGACCTATGGGGGAGATCGAAGGAAACCTCTTTAAGAGGCTTGAGTTCAGAAAACAGACAGCTTTTCTGGTTTGGTATTGCCAAAACATTACTCATAATCTCTTCTTCTCTGCAAGTGAAATTTAAGTTCCAGGTAGTGATGTCTTGCTGGAGATTTTTCTCAACTGGCAACCCTATTGCAGACCTCTTTGCCTTGATCATTCTGAGCTCTATGAGTTGTGTCTTCAGGAGAGTTCTCCCTTCTGAGTTCTGCTTCTCTCACAAATCAGAGTGATAGTAGTTGCTTAGTAGCAACTGAAGAAACAAGACAGTAAATGCAGAAGAAATTACATGGACTGGGGACCCAAAATCTTTTCCACTCTTGAAACATTTTTCATTATAGCAGAATCTATTCATTCCTGGTAGATATTGAGCTTCTCAAGCTCTTTCTGTTGAGCCTACTGAAGACTAATAACTTTAATTGACTATCTCCAGGGCTAGCTAGTGTCTCTGTCTTTTGTCACAGGAAATGATGACAGTAGTACTTTTAAATGGAGCTGTTATGAATTGAATAGTAGGGAAAAGCACTTCTCTAGAGTTACTTGCTTGCAACTGTGGAGAAGCTCCCTTTCCAAGAGCTATCTATGCTTCTGGAAGGGAGTTATAAGTATACTAACAAGCCTTTTGAGTCTTATCTGCCCTTAACAAAGAGAATGACCATATTAAAACAGGATTATCAATAAGAGGAGGGTGTCTTGAAAATGAGTCTCTGAAATAATTCGTAAGGATCATATCAGTTCAAGTTGAACTGGGCCCTCAGTTGTGTAATGACCAGGCTACTTTGCACTGATTCTGTAAAAATGAATAGTATTTGACTTATGTATGCCTTAAACTTATAAAACATTCTTTTGCTAGAAGGTTGATGCAGTGCATATTTTTTACAAAACTGCAGTCTCCATAGAATGGCAGGATACTCTTGATTGATCAAAGGGTTCATACTTAAATGACTTTTAAAATATATATAGGTTCCAGAAAGCAGAATGTAATGTAAGTAATGGAATAAACACTAGAGTCTGATCTTAGCCCTTTTATTAGCTGTATTATCTTTGAGAAGTTCACTTAATCTCTCTTAGTCTATTTCCTCTGTAAAATGAGGGAGTTTAAGTAAATCTGTCTTTCCCAAACTTAAACTTAAAACAGATTACTAGAGACGATTTTAGGTGGCATATGAGATAATTTCAGACAGTTTCCTGATAAAACATTAAAATAAACGTTAAATCACAAAGTTGAGAAAGTTATTCCTTTTCCAGTCTTTCCGATTATGCCAAAAATAAAGTCTCCGTTTGGTATAAAGATATCTTTAATAGTTCTTTAACACTGGATAATTAGGATTGTGGGTAGAGTGGGCTGGGCATGTACTATGAATCTTTCATTCTTCAAGAGTTTCCATACAAAGGAAATAAATTCCACTCCTGAGAAAGAAAAAGTATGGAAGTGCTTTTTTTGCTGTTTCTATCTACCTCGTTTCCCTTCCACTTGCAAGGAAAGTAGCGTGTTACACATCCGGTAAACTTGGGAGGAGGAACCAAACATGCGAGGCACAGCCCTTTCTGGCTTCTCTTGTGGTGTGGCCCATTCTCAGAAAACACATTTCTCCTCCTCCTCCTTGTAGTAGGCCTTGGTTGACAAACTGCCTAAGAGGGTGAGAGGACAAAAATCAAAAAAAAAAAAAAAAAAAATCACATTCTTCAATTCATCCTTATTGGCAGTCAAGCTGATATTTTGATTGCCATTTTATTCCTCTCTGTTTCTCATTTAGTTTCAAACTCATAGGAGATGTAAAGGAGAAAGCAATTTTACCTCTTAAAATGTCACCAGTAATCTTTTTTAATAGAAATCGGGCTTGAGCTCAGAGCCCTTTAATAGCAACACATCTATATAGAATTTAATAACATGGTTTTGTTTTCAGTGTAGTTATATTTATAGCTACCATCTATAAAATAAATTCATTTGTTTTAAAATATGAATTCTTAAAACATTAAATAGTACAGATGGGACATGGATATGGTAACAATTATAAAGGTAGTATATAAATAACTAAAGTTTAGAAAACACTGAATAAGATTATCTCTAGGACCTATTACAGATTTAAATTGTTTTGAATGTATATTCCAATTGGATAAAAAGTGTGTGATAAACTAATTAAAAGAAGGAACCTTCTAATATAGCATGTACTGTTTTATTTTATTTCATTTTGCAATATGTCATTATCAAGGAAGCTAAACTTTTATTCTAAGCCAATTTTTTTTCTTTTCTTAATATTTTACTAGGCAGTGAAGTATTGATATCTTTTTTATTTTATTTTTCTTTCACCGAAAGCCATCTAGTCCTGGGTGGGGTTTTTGTGGACAGGAACCATGTCATCACTGTATATTATGCTTAGTACAGTACAGTGTTTGGCACTTGGAAGTATTCAATAAATAGCTGAACCAATGAATGAGGGAATGAATGAATGACAAAGAATCAACAAAAATAAGCTGAGTTCTCAGTCTTGAAGGTATAGGTGTAGTTTCCATTTCTTTCTGAAAGCTGTCACTAGGGCTAGCTTGTAAGGAAGATGATGCCTTGAAGCAATTAGAGGGTAATACTTTCATGTAAGTATAATTTGGAACTAGTTACATGGAATATCAGAAGAACATTGTTAGGAAGAAATTGCAAAAGGAAGGTAGCCCTACTAATTTTGCCTTTGTTTATGGTAATGTATGAAAGACTAGGGTCTTCTTTTCTTTCTCTCTTTGTTGTTTTTTATAAAAAAGAACTACCTTTCTTCCTTCCTTTTTTTTCTCTCTGATTCATGTACTACTTCTCTTATCATCTGCACATTAGGGAAAGCACCCCAATTTTCCCAGCCCGAGGTAGACTATTAGAGTTTAATTTAAAATGTACCTCGCTTTTTCCCCAAAGACTCTGAATTACAGTTTCTCATCTGATAAAGGTGCCCAGCTCTTTCTTAACTGGCACCCTAGATGAACTGCCATACTAGTGGTAAGTTTTTTTATTGCCACTTATTTTTGTTTTTACTATATTATATAATTGATTGAACAGTAACGTTAACGATATATAGAAGTTGGATTCTGAAAGTAATCATCGTCTATAAAAATTAGCATCTAATCTCTGTTCTAACTTTAAATTAGTTTCCAGCCAAGCACAGATTCTATTATCATAATTGTGAATATAATGGGTCTGCTTTGGCCAAGAGAAAAGGACTTTAGAATTATCTAATTTTTTCTTCAAAAGATACAGATACTTAGCTTATAATCTTTAGGTATCTCTAGAGTCATTTGCTCTGTCATGAAAGTAATACAAGAGCTATTTGCTATAATGACAAGCTGAAAGTTTTGAGAACACTTTATTGTCTAATGAAAAAAACAACAATTACAGAACAGAACTTCGCCTAGCTGGCTGTGTTCACTGACAATATGATTATTCTCTGATTAGATACTTTTAGTGGTGGATACCATCTTCGTCTAGGGTATGATGTGTTGATTGGCATCATATTATGATAGAAAAAAAAGGCTATAGACTTGAGAGGCACACCAACCTGAATGTGAAATTCAGCTTTGACACTTTTGCGCTAACACCTTGGGCAAGTTACTAAACTTGCTGTGTAAAGTGAAAATTGTAATACTTCTTTAGAGTTACTATGAGGATGAAAGCACACAGAGTGGGTTCTCATTCAATGGTAGTTGTACGAGGAATACAGTTTAATGATGATGATGTTTTGATATTCTCTCAGGTGAAATAAAAGACAAAAATGTTCAGGTGGTCGAGCTCCCCATTGTAGACAGTCTTCATCCTCGTCCTCCATATTTACCCCTGGCTGTACCAGAAGACCTTGCAGATCGACTTGTTCGAGTCCATGGAGATCCCGCAGTGTGGTGGGTGTCTCAGTTTGTCAAATACTTGATCCGCCCACAACCCTGGCTGGAAAAGGAAATAGAAGAGGCCACCAAGAAGCTTGGCTTCAAACATCCAGTTATTGGGTAAGAATCTGATTTTTTCCTCCCAAAGTGATATGTGGCAAGGATATATACTTATACAATATACTGTGAGCTTTACAATATATAGTTTAATTTTCATAGCTTCATCCAAAGTCTAAGCATCTAGAGTTCACTTTAGGCCACAGGGAGACCATTCTTCCTTTGTTCATTTAGAACAGCTGAGTCACCATACTTTATTCAATTTAGTTATTCATTATTTTGTTTATTCATTCAACAAATATGTTAAGCTCATATTTCTGAAATTAGCTGTCTCTCCTGGGGAAACCAGCAAAATTTTATTTTATTGGATATTATATATGACTCCTGCCTTACTGTAACAGGGCCTTGAGATGTAGCTGTCGCATTTATACATTTTCAATTACATCTTATTCTTAGACTTCATTAAATTGCCACCAGTGATTACTTTGCTTTCTTGATATTGTATTTTCTTTTCTGTCTTGGAAGCTATTTTGAGAATAAGGCTATCATTTTTATTGTAACATAATGTTAAAATTATTATTTAAAGTGATCTCTTGGCCCACTTGGGAGTTACAATATACATGTGTATTTAGTTTCATGCTTATGTTAAGGAAGATATATGTCAGGAAATTCTGGGAATAAGAAAAATCCAAAAGAGCGTATTTATTCACAAACATGTGCTCCTGTACCCATACATAAAAAGTTATGGAAGAGTAGTTTTCCTGGGTCCTGATACCAGATTTCACACTATGGGAAATGTTCATTGCCTAATGGAAAGAATACTGGACTGAGAGGTAAGAGACTCGGGTAATATTCCTAGCTTTTTCCTAATTCTGGGCCAACTTAATAATAGTATTGGATTTTGATTTTTCCATCAGTAAAATAGGGTATGTAATACCTGCCCTAAAAATGATGATGTATAATAAAAGGATTAAAAGAGGATTTCAGTTCTGTAAGAAAAAATGCACTGTAAAATATCATAACCTTTCAGAGAGACTGATGCTTAAACAATTTCTGAAAATATGCTTGTAGGCCAGACTATGGCATTCTGTAGCTTACACCGTTTGTGATAAAGTCAGCTATTGATTAATATTGACACATGCGTTGATTCATTCACTTATTTGCAGAACATTTGTTGAATACCTGCTACTGTGGGGGACAGAGATTAATTTTTTTAAATGGCTTCTTCCGGCTCATTGCAGTCTATGGAATGGGAGACTTACACAACTAACATTATGTGGGTAGAATGTGATAAATACCCTAAAGGAAGCATAAAAAATATTATGAGCAGTCAGCGAAGGAGAAATATACTTCCATCTGGATCAGGAAAGGCTTCATAGCTGCAGTGTTTGAACAGGATTTTGAAAGATGGAGAAAAATAACAATATAGTAGTTAAATTACCAAAATACCTTCAAATACATTATCTCCTCAATTTTTGTAACCCAGTCCTCTGAAGTGGGCAGAGAGAATTATTTTACAAGTGAGGAAAGAAAACTTCTGCCCAAAGTTCTAGAACCTTCTTAACTTTGGCTTTCCTGTAGTTTTACATACCCAAAAGCAACCTTTATTAATTTTCCATGGACCATCTACCATACTGAGAATTAGCCTAATACAGAAAGTCGAAATACCATAGACAACTAAGTTATTTGCACATTAGGCAGTGTGCTGTGACAAAAGAGGGGTGCACTGGGATTCAGAAATCTGGGGGTCCCATCTAGCTTTCTTCGCTAACAAATTACCTGACTTGATCACTCTGGGCCTTCATTAATTGCCACCCTTTCCTCATTTGTTTAAAATAAAACTTTTTTTAGAAACTAGACGAGGGAGTATATAAGGTTTCTGCTAACATAATACTAAAGAATTAGATTTTTGCATCTACTCATCATTCATTCACTCATTTATTTTATTGTGTTTGGTGCAACTAGGAATAAATAAAATCAGATTCCCTGCCCTTGAATAGCTTGATATTTAATAGTGAAAATCGGTCAGGTACACGATTTTTACTTTTGTAAAGACTGGGTTGAAATGTGTATAAGACAAACCAACCTCCCTTTGCCTTATGTTGTTTTTTTTTTTTTATTGTCTTCAGAAGCATCAGTTTCCTTAATTGTTGGATGAAAGAGTTACATTAAATTAAATGACTTCTAACGGCCTTTGCAGGTCTAACATTCTGATTCTTCCATAGAGATTTTGTTAAGGTCCTCTGTCAAATTATTACTCCAGGCCTAATTTCAGGAGGATTGAGAAAATTGCTGAGTCATGCTCTGCCGCTGTCTCAAGCGCTCTTCTTCCTTTTATTCTTCTTTCCGTTATTATAGCTCTTCTTTGTTTTTATTTTTATTTTCATCTCTCCCACCCCACTTCTTCCCTTGCATGTTAGTCTTCATATGTATAGAAGTTACCGACCCCTATTTCAAAAGCTAGAGCTAAAGAAAATACGCGGTAAAATCAGAGTATCAAACAGTGTTTCTTCTCATGAAAATTTTCATTGACGTTAAGTGGAATTGTTTTGTTGTTGTTGTTGTTCCTCTTCATCTCTGTGGAGCACAGAGAACAATTCTGATTTTCTCAGAGAAACAGTGCTTGAGCTGGGCGTGGGAAGGAAATGATGATAGAAGTATTCATATAATAGTATTCACATGTGGACTTTAATCTAGAATGCAAAGGAAAGACTAGCCATGAAGATGTCAGAGGAACTTCAGTGAAAGCAAATCCTCACTCCAGATTCATAATAAAAAGCTGGCTTTTGCTTGACCTAAAGGGAAACAAATCTACCTTTTTCCTTTTTCATCAAAAGAATAGTAGTTTAGTAATTTGGGGAGGAGGGTATACAGAAGGGGAAAATTTAGAGAGAGTTTTAATTCATGAAAACAAACTATGATTATTATTATTTTTGTTTTCATTAAATTTGTCAGAAGCACTGAGATGGTAGGGGAATACTTCGAAAGTCAATGCCTTATTCAGGACAGGACAGTGTAAACCTCTATCCTCAATGTTACAGTTTTGGAGCTTTTCTTAAATAGGACAGATGAGATCTATATCTGCTAGTGTTTGATATAGTGAAAAACAGAAAATGGGAATCCATTATGCATACAACAAAAGGGCTGGAATGGCTCCATGGACTTAAAGATAGTAAGAACCCTTAAAAGGTTTGCCTGCTTGATTGTGTTAGAGGAAGAACCGAGGCAGGTTTGTGTTTTCCTTGGGCAGCTTTTAATTCTACCAGTTGGCAGTTACGGTGGCGATGCAGTGTAAATGAAGAAATGAAGAAAAAGAAAATTTGGCATCAAAATGTTACAGACACTATATTCGATGTTCTGTAATAACAACCGTGAATCTTGGTTTCAAAAATATATCCATTCTTTTCTGGAACACTGGTTGGAATTTTGCTGCCTAGTATGGAGCGTAACTCCGAATCTCCCACTTACTCTTGATATGCCAATTACTTTCTCTATAAGAAAGCATTCTTCAAAGGCTTTACTTATGTTTTCATTTTTCTTGTATTGTGTTAATATGCCAATGTATTTAGAATACATGTGTTTGAATTCTTAAAAAATTTGTTTTATTTTTTTAATGGTGAAAATGAAAGAAAAATTGGTCTAAAATGTACTTAATGCCACCATGAATAGGGGTATAAAGTTGAGTACCCTAAGAGCGCTCAGTGGATCAGAGTATTATCAGCAGAATCTGACTCTCTCCTTCTGCCCCGCAGAGTCCATGTGAGACGCACAGACAAAGTGGGAACAGAAGCAGCCTTCCATCCCATTGAAGAATACATGGTGCACGTTGAGGAACATTTTCAGCTTCTTGCCCGCAGAATGCAAGTGGATAAAAAAAGAGTATATTTGGCCACGGATGACCCTTCTTTATTAAAAGAGGCAAAAACAAAGTAAGTTAGATGAACTAGTGATTCTAGAGTGGAACCCTTTAGTTGAAAGGAATCCTTAATTTCTATGCCTGTGATTCTTGTTATAATATTATTACTATTGAGGTTTTTAAATTCAAACAGCTATGTAACTTGTTAATGTAATCAAAGCACATGCGAGGTGCTGACAAAGAGTAGATTTCATTTTGAGGACCTTTTTCTTGGTTTGTAGGCAGCTGCCATTTCACTGTGTACTCACATGACCCCTTTGTGTGCTTAGGAGAGAGAGCAAGCTTCCTTGTGTCTCTTCTTGTTAAGGCACTAATTCCATTATGAGAGCCTCACCCTCATGCCCTTATTTAACCCTAATTATCTCCCAAAGTCCCCATCTCCAAATACTACCCTATTTAGAGGGCTTAAACAGAGCAGGGACACACATTCGGTTCATAACACTAACCAAGTGGACAGGACTGTTAGCAATCACAGTTAGCAGGTGCTTGCCCTTGCTTACCTCTCACTATCTTTACTAACAGTTATGGGAAGCTGAAAATATATGTAAAATAGACGTTTTTATTTTATTAAAAATTCTGGAATTTTGAAGGTATGTAAAGAAAGGCACAGAATCAAAAGATGAGTTTTGTTAAGTGCAGGAAAAGAAATACTAGTATGTATTGAACAATAACCATCATTTCCTGAGCTTGCCCATATTTCAGGCACTGTGCTACGTGCTGGGGATTCCATAATAAGCAAGGCACTCTCTGCTTTCAAGGAATTCCAGTCTATCGAGGGAACAGATAGTTACTCTACAGTATGAGTAGTGCTACTATAGAGTTAATATTGGGTGTTATGAAAACACATAAAGCAGCAATCCTAATTGGGAACTTATCATAGGATCTGTATGAACTTAGAATTAGTCTTTATTACCATCAGTAAATAAAGGCTGTATAAATATATATAAAAGTAGGGAATGAGTGAGAAGAATAATGTAATCTTAGCTCTGCTCAGATTTCATCTATTCCAGAAATCATCCCCAAATGCTTGACTAAGTGTCCCTCCTCAGTGTATTCCTATTAGTGTATAGCACTTGCTTACTTCTGTCTCCCTCACTAGATTATAAGTACTTTAGACAACAGTACCTAGCTCTTGTAACTAGTGCCCAGTAAATATTGAATTATGTTTATTTGAATCCTATCAGTTTGAAAGCATTTATTAGCCGTTAATCATTTGAGCTATTTGACTATTTAATCATTTGAGCTGTTTGACCATTTAATCTATTTCTTGGTCCCTTTTTTATGTCACAAACGAGGGTTGGGAAGAAAATCAAATTTAGAATGAGAACTATAATGCAGGTGTTTATCCAACTCATTGGATAATAATTTAAATCTTATTTCTACCTCCTGAGATTCAAATTAACCTGATATATAAATTGCTTTTTTTTTTAAGTCTCTGTTGAATATAGACACGCACACATACACACACACTATAAGCAAAAGGCCAAGAAATTCATCAGCCAAGAATAAATCAAGTTATGTAGTTATAATTCTTATATAAGAGTCAGGGATTATATGAACATTTGGTCACAAAACACAATAAAAAATTTTCACAAATACTTTTCCAGTTTGATACCTAAACCTTTTAAAGAGAAACAAAGTAGAAATTGTTCACCATGCTCCTTTCTTTTAAAATACCAAAATGAATTTGTAGCTTGGTTGAAAAAATATTAAAACATTAATTATATCTACTCTCATTTGTTCTTGAATGCCTTACAAGCTTTTTTCCTATTTAATTAGCAAAATAATTTATACTCATTAGAAAATGTAGAAGTTAGTAAGAATACAAGCAAGGAAAAAAATATTACCCACAATCCCATTATCAGTGGCAACAACTGTTTAAATTTTGACATATCCCCTTCAGTCACTTAGTTACACATATTAGTAGTTGATTATATTCTACATAATTTGAACTTTTTTGCTTAATAGAGCAATAGATCCATTTTCGCAGGTCATTTAAACATCTTTTTAAATGACTATCTATCCACTATATGGATATGCCATTGCTCATTTGATTATTCTCCTAATATTGGATAATTGGGTTATTTAATTTTACTCTTAACAAATAATGCTACGATGTGTGCCTAAAATTATCCACATTATTTTCTTAAGCTAGATTTCTAGACTTGGAAGTATTTAGATAAAAGTATATGAGGTTCTTACAACTTTGAGCCATAAAACAGCATTATATATTTATACCAAGCAACCCTTGTCGCACAGTTGGCAGCACTGGATTACGGGAGTTGTAAAACTTGAATTTCCTTTTTTGTGGTCAGCAGCTGGTAACTCCTCTCCCATGGAAATCCAGCAGCAGTTTCCTCCATATTCTTTTATAAATATGGCATTTTATGCATATTTTTCCACCTCGAAAATTCTTTAATTTTCTGAGTCATGAAGAAGACTATCTCTCTCCCTCAGTCTGGAGAAAGATTTCAGAAAAGAAGAATTTGATGTTAGTTTATAATTTCAAGTTAGCCCTTTGTGGGTGATATAAAAATAGGATTTTATAAGGTGGAAGAAGAAAAAAATATTTTTTATCATTACCAATCTCTTTAACTTCACAGTGGAAGAATTCCTCTGTTAATAAGACAAGAAAAAAGTATGCTCATACAGAAAGTTCCATGCTCATTACTGGAGATGCAAAATCTCCCTTTCTAGTTGTTTACATTGTTTCTGTTTGTTTTTTCCACTTTCAGTGTCCTCCTTCAAGGGTCTTTTGCATACAGAGATAAGGCCTGAGGAACTCAGGTGCTCTGATGGTGTAGTTCCAGGGGCCTTTAAGTTAAGAAGGACATTAATGTTAGTGTCCCTTCTCAGTAAAAGGATCACTCTTCTTTGTTTCACCGAAGCACCCAAGCCTTGCTGACAAAGTCAGTCCTTATTTGAGGGTAAAACCTTGAATAAAGGTGTGTTTTAGCAATTCCCCCTCTCCTTCACCCTCCAGCCTTTTCATATTTATTTATTGCTGTTTCTGGCCCATGCCTGTGAATGCAACTTTGCAGGAATCACGTTAAAAATCTTTTTGGTTGCTTTCTTTCTAGAACAAATGTGACATTTCCTTCATCTCCCTGATTCAGAACTGAGGAGGGTAAAATGTCAAAAATAATGAGGCGAAATGGATCTGAACACTGAATACCAGTCTGAAACAGTGCTCAGAGAGTTTGCCTTCACACTCATTATTAGAGGCAATGAGAAAAAGATCCATGGTGACTATGAAATGAAGAGAAATCTGAAGCAGCTGTTAGGGGATTAGGAAAAAGTCCCGGACACAGGTAGCATTCACTTGTTCATGTATTTATTCACATAGCATTGTGTGAAATTCTAGATGCCGTGATGCAAAGAATAATAAGATACAGTCCCAATTTGAGTGGAAACAAACATGTAAACTAACTCCTAATGTTTCAGGGTTTATAAATAGGAGCTATTGTTCTTTCAGCAAATATTTATTGACCCTCTATTGTATTCCAGATTCTTTTCTAGGTGCTGAGAATAATAGAGTGAACAAAGAAGGTGAAATGCTTCTCTTCAGTTAGGGATGATGGAGGTTGGGAATGCATGTAGGCAGTAAATAAACAGTAAATATATATTATGTCAAATGATAACAAGGGCCATGCAGAAAAATTAAGCAGGTAAAAAGCTAGGAATTACCAAAATTCTCACTAACCAGGCTGTATTTGATCAGCAACCCAACGGAAGTAAGGAATAAAGCAAAATGTCTGGTAGAAAAATGTTTATCAACCACAGCCAGTATTTATTGAGCATTTACTACAGGTTAGATGCTCTTCTGATTAAATACTTAATGTATTTAATTCTTACAAAATAATATAAAGTAGGAACAATGATTATCTCCTTTTCATATAACTTCCCAAAGTTTGCAACTTAATTCCGAAGCTCTACCTCACACACTGAGAAAATTTATTCACTCTATACTAGAGTATAATTAAACCTCTAATTCAGAGTACAATCATTTGAACATGGTGGACTTTTTAAAGACATCTTGTTTTAATATTTTTAAATATCCTATCTCAAGACTACAAAAATGTTAATTGGTGGACATTTACAGAAATTTGCTTTCATAAATGTATTAGCGTTACTGTTACTGTTATTGAGTAAGGTGGTGCTTCAAGGATGGCTTTGGAGAAGACAAGTCTGAATTATCATGAATTCTGAATTAAAAATTTAACTTAAGTTTAATCATGATATTTACATTCTAAAGGAAAGCTCAGTGATCAAATGAAAGCAGCTTGACCTCTTAGAGGTCACTCATTATAAAGAAAATAAGAAGCCTTCTGTTTTCAACTCTTTTATAAATTGGGAAGGGAGCTTTGATGCATCTATGTGTATTTTCTGACATGCCCTTAAAATTTAACACACAAGGCACTCCAGAATGGTTTCTTCCCCACTGATAAATTCAAAGATGCTTCATTGATTATTCTCTTCAATGCTGTAATTTTAAAGCTCTCTTTACTGTTAGAGAGGTGCTCATGGTCACAGGAGCAGCTCTGCCTCTTGCTCATGGGATACTACTTCTTAGTGGAATACTTAATATTTTCAGTGATTATGTATAAATTTCTTTTCTTTAGGTATCCCAGTTATGAATTTATTAGTGATAATTCTATCTCTTGGTCAGCTGGACTACACAATCGATACACAGAAAATTCACTTCGGGGTGTGATTCTGGATATACACTTTCTCTCCCAGGCAGACTTCCTAGTGTGTACTTTTTCATCCCAGGTAAGTGATAATAGAGTATTCTTAAGTGGCCAATACCTTTTGGTTATATTGGGGTCAGGAATTTCTTGGTTTTTTGCATTTATTTTTAATGTTAGTTATCATGACTCAGGTGCAATTTTCCTAATATTTGGGAATGATCCCTTTTGTGAAAGCTTGAGAAGATTCCCCCCAAGATAGCTTTTTAAGTGCACTGAATATTTAGTTGTTTA
This sequence comes from Rousettus aegyptiacus, assembly GCF_014176215.1. Lineage (NCBI taxonomy): Eukaryota > Metazoa > Chordata > Mammalia > Chiroptera > Pteropodidae > Rousettus > Rousettus aegyptiacus. The sequence continues at coordinate 146,513,078 of NW_023416306.1, forward strand.
CAAGTATGGTTCAATACATCTCCACTGAAGTCAGCTCCTGGGGTTGTTTAAAGTACTTGGCTTGTTCACAGCATTTAACAGAAATAGCAAGTAATTAAGCTTACTTAATACTTTCTGATTTTTGCATACAATCAGTATACAACCAGAATTTATCCATTTCTACACATCAGTGCACTGATACTGAGAGGCTTAAATGCCCAGCATTTTGTTTTACTTGATTGCTTTATAGAAAATAAGAAAGAATAAATATAATTCCTCAAGTCCTATTACATTTCTACCAAGCAAGAAACTGTACATTAAATTTAGCAATACCATAATACAATTATTCTTTTAGTTTAATTGTTGCAGATAATTACATGTTATGTGTTTGGTGTATGTATTTTTACAAGTAGTCCAATCAGCCTTATATTCCCAGTGGAATATCAGCATAGCGATGTTTACTGTGGATTTTGTTCTGCTCCTTCATTTATGTGCATATTATTGGTTAGTTCATTCGGTAATTTGTTAAACTTTGTGTGCTCAGAATTATACCAGGTGCAGAAGGGATTTCAAAGGAGATGAAGATACAGATCTTGCCTTGGTCCAGAATCTAGTGAGAAAAATACTCATGAAATAACTAGAGAACAATTACCAAGAAATATAAATCCCATAAGAATGATATATGCCTAAAAGCTTAGAAGAAGTAGAGAAAAGAAAATGTGAGTAGGAAAGCCACATCATTTTCACGGGAATATGCTTCAGAGAATATAAAGAAATGGACAGTTTTCTGTAATGTGACAGTGCATATTGTCACAATAGGATGGCGATATGGTTTTAGAAAGGGTACCTACCCCAGCAAAGGCTATATGAGTTTCTTCAATATGGAGTAAGAAAACAACTCACTACTCAAAAAGAGCTACACAGATCAGGAGTCACATAGGCAGCAATCCTAGTTAGATGGGGAAACTTCGTTGGCCTTTAAGTTCCCGTGAAGGCATCCACTGCTGATGTTTCTCCTTAATTGGGGTGACGATCCTGTCTTTGAGAAGCTCCCTTTACCATTCTCAAGAGTCAGGTTGTGGGGGAGGGATAATAACTACTTGATCTCTGTCAACTGTTTTGACAATCTGGCTATGTGCCTACCTGATGCATATAACAAGTGTATATAACTAGTAACAACCTCCAAACATTTTTGAATGCTTGTTAGAATAAGTAAATCAGGAGTCACTTTTCAAGATGTACCACTTCCTCTATAGGCCCAGACTTTAGGCTTGTCTAAAGTCTATTCCTCTAGTCAAGGAAGACTTTTTGTTTTTAAAATTTCATAGTTTCAATTAAAATATTGCCAATATTGGCATTTTGGGCCAGATAAATTGTTATGAGGCACTATCCTGTGCATTGTGGGATACCTAGCAGCATCCCTGGCTAATAGCACCCTCACCTAAAGTTCTGACAACCAAAAATGTCTCCAGACATTATCGAATGTCTGATGTGACGGAGGGCAGGGGCAAAATTGGCCTTGTTGAGAAACATCGCTCTAGTTATAAGCCTTAAAATTAAATAAATATACACATGTTGGAACATTTACCAACCTTACAGGTAGGTAGGCACTGAGACTTACAGGAATATGTTCTATGCTTTGTTTTCCTTCTTCCAGCGTTAAACTCACCATAGTACAAAATTACTTTCTTTTAATTCTTTTTTTCCCTGTATATGCTCCCTATTGTTGAATTCCAAATTCACACTCAACACAGCGGGCCTCACTACACTTTGAATCAGATTTTAGAATATACAGAGGGGAAAACCAGATAGTACATTCATTTTATTCCAGACAGATGGCTCTGGATAGGAATTTTCATTGAGGTACGGCTCATGAAACAACAATGGATACTGTTTCCTCATTGAATAGCAAAACAAAGGAGTTTACAGGAATAATGCACAAATATCCCATCATCATTCATTGAGACGAGAACCCACTTCTAACTTTTCACACTGGGAGACCCTCCCAGCCCTGTCTGTTTTGACAAATAAGTAAGACCTCATCTTCTCTGAGAAAGCTTTGGAGGCTCAGGTAAACTCAGCTGGTTGCTCCTCGGGGATAAAATTCAGACTAATGAACTTTATGCTCTTTTTAATTTTTTTTAATACACTCATATCTGTATTTTATCCTTGGTCAGAATTTTTATTCTTTGCTATTACTGTGTGCTTAGTGGTGTTCTAAAAATAATATAGTGCCATGTCAACACAGAATGAAAGAAAACATATAACATGTGGCCAGCCGCTGCATTATAAACTAAAGAGCTTGCCCCTCTCAGTCATGCCACCTCTCAAGTGTCAAATCTGAGTTTAACATCAGCTGAAAGCCTTCATTTACCTGCCACATTATTTGGATTTGTAAAGCCCAGAGAGGAAACCTAGGATGATTAAATGCAAACATCAACATTATAGTAATCTTTCTAGCTTTTTGCAATAAATTGCCCCATTGTTAATATATAGAGAATGTGTTACCCAGAGTATTATATAAGGATCTTAAGGATTAAATATTCCCTGTGGCCTTGCATCTCCACTACTGGGTTGGTATCATATAAAGAAAATTTGCTAATTACTCAGAATATTATATATGGATCTTACGGATTAAATATTCCCTGTGGACTTACATCTCCACTGCTGGGTTAGTATTATGCATGGAGCTGTATTCATTCAACAGATACTTACTGAGTGCCTACTATGTGGCAGACACTGTTCTAAGTATTTATCGTAACGCAGTTTAATGTATGGTTGATAGCCAGAAGGAGCGTTAATTGTAGCTCTGCCATTACTAGCTCATTTTTTTCATTTAAAAAATTTTTTGGAAATTTAGTTAATCTTCCTGTGGCTTGTTTCTTCGACTATACAATGTGAATAATAATAATAACCACCTTATAGCGTTCTTATGAGTTTTTGAGTCTGAAAAGAGAGTACACGCAAGTGCACTATTAGAACAGTGCCTGTACCATTATCTGTGCTCATTAAGCTCAGCTGCTATCATTATCCTCATTATGAGAAGGATAAAGGGCTTTACACAGGTTCACCTCAGTGTCTGAAATTTCTACAATTTGTTATTTCTTTGGCTTAGGAAAATACACGTGTTATCTAGCAGACTAACACATCAATAACTATTGGTATCAGAATGTAAACTGATAATTAGGAATATTCCCCCAAAAGGAGGTCCCTAAGAGGATGGGACTGAGGGTAATGTTTTCTTTATGAGAGTGAGATATTTAATAGGTGAGAGAAGGAAATACATTAGGGTTCATTGCTACAGTGGATGTTGTGGTCATCCCAAGGGCAATACAAGGTCATGCATTTCTGGCTAGGGATAATTGAAGAGTGGGTGGAGGGGCCCTAAAAAGAAGACTCCCAGGTTTGTCTGAGGCTGGCCTTGGCCTTATGTTTTATTTTTCTGGTGTTAACAATCCAAACATGGAGAACAAAGTCTGCAAGAGAAAATATGTTTTGCAGTTAGCTAGCACACCCAGACTGCTTGGGTTCAAAGCCTACATCTTAGGCAAATTCCTTAACTGACCTTTGATATCTGTAAAATGGCCATGATCGAATTATATGGTGCTACTGAGACGATTAAATTAGATAATACCTAAAAACAATGTCCAACAGCAAAAATTCAGTAAATATTAGCTGTATCATTTTTATTATACTTCACTATTATTGGAGTGCTTTGTTTTAATTATTTAGTTTCTTCCTTTCCAGAATCTCCACTCAGTTTTGTTTGCAGCTTTGGCTGAATTTAAAGTTCAAGTTCCATATCTTTTTGAGCCTCATTTAGTTATAGTCTCAGTGTTCTACCAGTTATTTTAATTGTACCATGACATTCCTATTATGAAATTAGTTTGTTAATGAAGTAGCAAACTCAAATGCAGAGTCATTATCTTGGTTCTATATCTAGTTGAAATTCTAGCACTAGAATTTGGATAGATCACTTAATCTCCTTGTAATTTAGTCCCTATTTTCAAAATTAAAAACATTCTCTAAACCTCATTTGCACATTATATACAGCCTTTGAAAAGCACCCCTCAAGTTCCTAAAATTCAGATTCTTTAAGAAGTTAAGATGCTGATTAAGATACGGATTCCATTTGCTTATAACAGTTAAGAATGAGCATCTCCATTCAGTTTTTGACTTAAGGGATGCCAAAATTTTAAAGGATTTCTGGGTAATCCTAAATTGCTCTGACCAGATTAACACTTAGTATTAGTAGTATCATTTTAACTAAATGCAAGCATGTTGGTATAGGGACAATAAAACTTCATTAACTGAGATAACCACAACTGGAAATTTAAGAAAATGTGACCTGAGTTGAGTTCTCTGTTCACAACGTATAATGGAAGGATTTTCTAAGGAAAATTATAGGATTTTTTCATCTTTCTTAAAAAGGTTTCTGAAACCCATATATGCTATAACGAATGTATTTATTAATTGCTTAAAATGTTATTCCTCCATGGAGATAGTTACAGTCTAACTTTATCACCAAGCATTAAGCCCAAGGAATGAAGCTCAGATTGTGGAATTTTAGCTGCCATCCAGTGGGCATGGTAGGTATTCTTTGGGCAGTGGAATCTATTAAGTAGCCTTAAATGCATCAGGTAGATGCATCTTCCCCAAAGCCTAGTCCATCTAATTTTAGTCCTAGAATGCTACTATGTACATAGCACACCTAAAACTCTTTAGAATAGAAATGGAAGATATGTTTTAGCTCACTTGCCATTGCTAATCGACTGTCAGTAATTACATGAATTTCTGTTGAGAACAGTTCTGAAACCAAGTCCACCTTAGCAGAAAAGAGTATGTGATTGATTAACACTGGATGAAGGTGAGGGAGCAGCAGCATTTTTATATTATCTAATCCTAATTCTGAACCTTCAATCCTTCAAAAGCACAAACTATGCCCTACTTCTTTAGTACCTCCAGTGCCAAACATGGAGCACTGTATGGCTCTCAATAAGCATTTATTAAAATTAATTGATTCATATTCTTAAAGTACTTTGCGCTGTATGCATTTATTTTCTCCCAGAGACCTTAGTTGTAATAATCTTGTATGCCAAAAATAAATAAATAAATAAATAAAAGACACAAGCACAGAGATGAAGAATGACTCATACCATCATCTGAGAGACAATAGACTGAAAACTCGTGACGCAAATCCACTACTTCTCATTCTCTCAGTCCCAGTCCCAGTCTAGTTCTAGTCTCTGGCCAAGCGCTTTCAGTTTGCAATGAAGGAGATCTTACTTATACCAACAATTTTTTTTTAATTCTTTCCCAAGGTCTGTCGAGTTGCTTATGAAATCATGCAAACACTGCATCCTGATGCCTCTGCAAACTTCCATTCTTTGGATGACATCTACTATTTTGGGGGCCAGAATGCCCACAACCAGATCGCCATTTATCCTCATCAACCTCGAACTGCAGACGAAATCCCTATGGAACCTGGAGATATCATTGGTGTGGCTGGAAACCATTGGGATGGCTATTCTAAAGGCGTCAACAGAAAACTGGGAAGGACGGGCCTGTATCCCTCCTATAAAGTCCGAGAGAAGATAGAAACGGTCAAGTACCCCACATATCCCGAGGCCGAGAAATAAAGCTTAAGATGGAAGAGAAGGACAACTAAACTCAGTTCAAACCATTTGAGCCAAACAGTAGATGAAGAAGGCCCTGACCAAACAACACAGGGTTAAATGACTAGACACCTTCAAAACCAAGAGCTACTGGGAACTGACACAGGTTTCGTTGGTGGAATTCATCTTTAACAAGGGCCACAATGCCCTCAAACTCATGTACTCACATATAACATACAAACAGGTTTTCTACTTTGCTCCTTCTTTCAAGATTATGTCTTCATGAAAAAACACTGCCATATTGTGTAATTTAAGTGACACAGACATTTTGTGTGAGACTTCAAACATGGTGCCTATATCTGAGAGACCTCTGTGACCTAAGAGGAAGACCTGAATAGCTCCCTACTGTGGGGAGGTTGCTTCTTAGCCAGTGGTGGTCTTGTCACCACTGAATGCACTCCAGTGAACAGATTCAGAATGAGAATGGATGTTTTTGTCAGGAATTTTTTTATTTTAAGTAATTGCATCAGTTCATCCATTTCATCATTAATAAGTGAAGGATACATCAAAATGAAATATTTACACTCCATCAGGAACTTTTGTAAAACAATGCCATGAACAGATTTCTTTAGTACTCAGTGTTCCTGGACATTCTCTTTGATAACAAAAAATAAATTTTAAAAAGAGGAATTTTGTAAAGTTTCTAGAATTTTGCATGTTGGATGATGTGGTGGTCAGTTTAATAGTGGGAAGACAATGGTAAAAGAAAAGTTTTATAGTTTTTCTGCTTTAATTTTTTTTCTGTTTGAGTGACTAATCAGGTCTTAGATCAAAGAGTCATTGCTCTATTTTAACACTGAAAACGGTTTTAGCTGGTGCATATTACACAGTTGCTAAGAACACTCTCTGGGAACTTTTATTCTCTTATTTTGGACATTGTTTATTTGTTTCAATTGAATTAAATCATCATACTCCTTGCCCTCAGAGGAACTATCACCTCCATTTACAAACTAACAATTTCAAGCTTATTGATAACCTTTCTTACTGTGGCTCTTGTCACTTTTTGTGAGTTGGTTCCTCTTGTTTTATCCTGGAACCAATTTAGACCTTTCCTTTCACATCCTGCTTTTGAGAATACCGGGAATCTTTGGGGGTGGGAAGATGGTTCTCTTTCTGAAACACATGTCTCACAGTATGTTGAGTTCGGTGAACAAAAGAGAGAGGAACCAGTGTGATACCCAAGATGAGTCTTCCAAACTCTTCATTTTAGTGATTTTGTGTTAGAATCACTTTAACGGACAAGACTCTGACACTCTCCATGCTCTCCCTGACCATCACTTTTCTCCATGTGAAAACGCTTTCTATTTTATGTAGCCTTTCTGCCTCCTTGGATGCCTGGCAGGAGTATTTCATAGTGTGTGGTCTACCTTCTGAAAGAAAAAATTGATCCGTGTGGGAACCAGTAACAGGTCTGTTGTCGAATATTAGGAATCCCAGACAGAAAAGCTCCATTCTTTACATCCTCACTAAATGAAAAGACCTGTATGCAAAATCTCCCCACCAAACCCCTAAATTCTTTCTCCCTTTCCAGTCAAGTCTCTCAAAAAAGCTAAAATTACCTGTAGTGTCACTAAGCAATTTTCAATTTAGTTTTGGTGGAAATAAAAGTCATTTGAAACAAAAGTCTCCAACTGACAGAGGTACTCGGATATGAGTCATTTTCTAATTCGCATCTCCCTTGTCATCAGAACATCAGTAACTGTGGGTTACTGATAATAACTGCTTTATATTTCTCTGTAGAGTTCTTGTTTTTATTCATTGTAAATATGTTTTTCTTTACTTCATTGGACATAGTTATAACTTTTTAAAAATCCGTATCTGCTAAATCTAACATCTGAATCATCTCAGTTAGGCTCCGTCATTTGTCTTTTCTCTAGAAAGCAATATTTTTTCTGGTTCTTCAAACGTTGAGTAATTTTAGATTGTTTCTTGAATGCTATAAATGTTTACGTTGTGGATTCTGTCACATTTCTCTGAAGAGTGCTGATGTTTTGTTGTTGTCGTTGTTTGTTAGCAGGCATTTAATTTCAGTCAAACTGTAAACTGTGTCTTGGGGAGCAGCTCAAATCTCAATTCAGTTATTTTATGTTTAGTTGGAGTCTGTCCTGTACATGTATGGTTCAAAGAAAGCCAGAGACGTGGGTAGAGTTTATGCACAGAATTTGGGGCTCTCTTTCTTTGGCTATCTTCTGAGATTTCCTCCCTTGCTTTCCAGCATTTGTGGTTACTCTGATGCTTCAACCAGAAAGACTCCAGTTTTCAATCAGTCTAAAAGCCATAACAATGAGAAACACATTGTGCCATTCCCTTCTTCTACATTTCAACTCTTCTCTAGAATTCACCTGGTTTTTGTTTTTTGGGTTTTTTGTTTGTTTGTTTGTTTGCTTGCTTGCTTGTTTTATTTAGTCTCCAGTACCTTCAAGTAATTTTTTGTATTTTGTCAGACGTTTGTAGTTGTTATCCATTGGAAGATCTGTTCAATAGGCACTTAAACTTCACCATACAGGAAGTGAAACTCTGAGGCAGAGACGAAAAAACATTATAGGGGAGGGAGGAGCTTAGTCCTATGACAGCCTCTATGTAGACTCTGGCTTTAATAGCAAAAGAGCCAGTAGGTTCAAGCAGGAAGGAAGATAAAGAACGAACCAAAATGTTAAATATGCAGGTGTGGATAGCTAATAAATACTGCTGACCACATCTTACTTAAAAGGTTTTCTGAGCTACTTTTTTTTTGCAAATCATTATATACATGTTGGGAGGGCTGACATTTTCTCACCACCATTGTACTTTTTTGATGAAGACCTGGAACTTAAAAACTCTGTATGGTTTTGAATTGAGTAACCAGTGCTAGATTAGGAAGATTTGGGTCTTTTCCTTGTTATAAGACTCATTTCTAAAAGAGCATTATGTAAAACCAAATTATTAGCCTCAACTCATTGAATGTGGGTAGCAGAATCCTGTGTATTAATGACAGAGCAGTTCCAAAAGGTCTTACCAAGGCTTTCCTGGTCCTACCACTCAAGTCTGATTGAGTACTGAGGTGGACTTACAGAGTTCATGCCTATCTCAGCCCTGTCCATGGTTTCTCTGTGTTCTAGATGAATAAGAGACCAGTTACTTCCCTCTCTGTTTTTCTCTATGACATAGAGCCTTGCCTCTTTTCTGGGTTCCCTATTAAGAAGATTGAGAACATGAACAGACTCAGCTTCTGATGGGGTGGAGGGTTAAAAGAGAAAAAGCACATTTAAAAATCTATCTCGTATTGTTATCATTTAGTTCTGAGAGAATATAATCACTGTATATTCAGTAAGAGGGGAAAGTACTGGAGTCTAAATGATGCTTCAATCTCCTTTACCCTTACTCAAGGGGAAACAGACCAGTCCTCTTTGACCATAGCTGACTGCCTGATATTTCATTTGTTCTCCCGGGAGGCCATGCAATAGCCAGGATTGGTACACCTGTAACAGAATAGATGTGTGGTTTGGGGTTTGATGAATTTCGGAACTTGGCTTTAACACCCTAATTTATGCCAGATACAGGCTCTAGAGGATTTTTAAAATGCATTGCCCAGAGGGAAGCACAAAGGAGAATTTGCCTCTATATTTACTGGTTCTTGGCAGCAATCTTCCTTGTGGGAACATGGAGGAGCTCCAGGATCCTTGGCAGGTCAGAGGCAGACCTTGGCAAGTTTTTTGGCTTTAACTGTCATTGACATTAAGAATGTTTGAGTACTTGCCTTTTTTTTTTTTAAATATATATATACAAGTCAAAATCTCAGACTCAGGACCCACTCAGCTATTCTGCCTTGCCATCTCCAGTCTGGTTCAGGTGTTATCTGCTTTTTGCTCTCCTGAGTCTTAAATAAGATAATCTTGATTTTGGATTCCTACTACCTTTACAGAGAATGATCTCGTGAATGGTCCCTCTGTTAGTATTCCATTCCTCATGCAATTCCTATCATGATTACTTGCACAGACTAGTTTTGTCATTGGCATCTCCAAGATAGAAGGGGAACTAAATATCCCCTTGGACAGTTTTAGGTAAGATCTGAGGTATAATGAAGCTAAGATACTATGCATTCATAATGATTTAGGCTAAAGATTTCAAAGATTTTCACAAATCAGTGTCAACTACGCTCAAGGGGAACATAGCTAGGGCATTTTTTTGTATAAAACTATGTCAATCTGGACAAAGTCTGCACTTTTTTAAAAGCAATGTATTAAAGGCCATGGCCATAGCCATTTGATGTTTTGGGAAGAAAGCCAGGAAGGGAATTCTGAGATCCTACTGACCTCCTGTCATCTGTAACTGTTCTCTATAACCTCCCCTCCCAGTCAATGTCTCATAGAGGCTATTGTACCCTAACTGCCTGTGTGGGCAGAGAAAAGGCCATTGACAAAGGAAAGAGCAGCATGTTTATTCATTACCCAGCTGGGTATGAGAGCATGTGTGGAGGCTGGGAATGTGCAGATAGTTCAGACTGTGGGTGTGGTCAGCAGCCTGAGGAGTACTGGGACTGAGTTTCTGGCTAGTTCTAACTTCCCTAGTAGATTGCATTCCCTGAGAATTTCTGGCCCAACAAAGGGAATGGAGGGTAGTGAGTGCAAAAGCAGGCCTAGTTCTCAATTTTGTCTCACACAGTTCCTCTAAGCAAGTAATGTCTCTGTGTCTCAGATTCTCTAGGGGAAAGATCAACAGCACACGCTGAAGATCACTGAACTGGGATTCAGAACACCTGGCCTTCTCATTTTGACTGTCATTAAATGTAGGCAGGTCAAATTATTTTTCAGAGCTCTATTTTCTTCATCTATGGAATGAATTGGTTAGATTTAATCAGGGTTCACAAATGGTATTGTGTGGTTGAATTCCATGTGTCTAAAGTGGGTAGTTACTACTCAGCTGATAATTGTCCTAAGGACATAATATGCCCAAATCTTTGTTTTGTTTTTCAAGATGAGCAAGATCTATTTTTATGACAAATTGTCAGATTTTTTAAATGAGCTAATTCAAAAAATATGTAAAACACTAAGGAGGGCAAAGACGACATCTGTGGCTACTTTTGGTCCATGGTCCCTTAGTTTACAACCTCTGGACTAGATCTAGAAGGTTCTTTTCTGACTTCAAGATTCCATCCATGGAAAGGATTGGTAAGATGGGTAACAGCTGCACAATGCTTTCAAATTCAATTGCTGCATATGTCCCAATTTTTTGGTAATGTCTGCTTGGCTGGCTCTGATCCTAGTCTCAGAAGTAACTTAGTATGCTAAAGGACAGCTGTACCGTGATAGTTCATACCCTGGGCCCCTCTCAGACTTGACCTTGACAATCTAAAGCAGTTCTGTTTCAACTGCCCTGACCACCAATCTTGATTTCCTACACTCAGGCTCACAGACTGGTGATGTCAACAGGCCACAAGTTGAGGTGCCTCCTGCTTAGGGAGTTACTACTATTACACTCATTGCACCCAAATATCAGGACATTAGAGTATGCTTCAAGTCTCTGGTTCTCACTATACAGAGCAGTGTCAGGCCTCTTGGTGTCTTGGTGGTATTTAAGAAAGTATAGTGGACTCGAAGATGCTGAATGGTTGAATATGAGCAGATTTTTGCTTTTTTAAAAATGAGAAAATAGATTACCAACATATAGATTGATAAGTTTGACAAGTCATGAGTGAGATTTTAGATTCGTTTATTAAAAAATTAACAGTGATTAACTATGTAAGAAGCAGACGTACCAGACCATTTCTTGTTCTCCATATGAGAATTATAATAATGGCTAACATTTATTAAGCATTTTCTATGTACTTGGAGTTTCTTCTAAACCGTTTACCTGAGTTGCTTTATAATCATCATAATCATAAGGTAAATACTATCATTACCTTCATTTTATTGAATAGAAAACTGAAGCCATAAGTATTAAATAATTTGCCCATGGTGATAAAGTTAGAGTGGTAGAGCCAGGATGCAGATTGCCTTGCTTTTAACCACTTCGAGGAATACTCTGTCTATAGATATTGCCTCTAGGATTTCAGCATGGCATTAACGACGTTATTGTGGACAAGAGAGAATAACTGAGACTGCATGAGCATAGGTAGTTGTGTTACGATTAGCTATATTTAGTCAAAAGTTTTTATTAACTCAAGTCTCTGCTGGTTTGCCATAAAGCACTATCCTTATACACATAGTTTATTAATGCTTTGAAAAAGGACATTGATGGGAACAATATGATATAGCTAAAAGTATGAGTTCTCTCATCAAGTCCTGCGTCCTCTCCCTATTGACACTGTGACTTTGAGCAAATAACAATCATTCTATACCTTCATTTGCCCATCAATTTAATGAAAATAGTAATAGTAACTACTGCACAAGGTTTTTGCGAGGGTTAAAAAAGTTAACATATACAAATCTCTTAGCCCAGTGCCTGTCACAAAGCTCAACTAATGTGAGGCATTGTCACTATTCTTATTACATTGTTATTATATTTTTTTAGTGACCAAAAGCTGAGATAATAGTAAATTACATTGTTTGAGAGGATCTGGATCCCTAAAAGTTGCTTAGAAATTGAAATGAAGGGGTAACTCTAACATATACTCAGGGCTGAAAATCACTGCATTAGATAATGAATACTGGAGTACCTAACATACTGTACAGCTTACAAATGTAGTTTATTCTTAGATCCAGAAGGCCAAGCATGCCTCAGTTCAGCCTGTGGGAGATGGAACTAAAGACTTAGAAAATATAGTCGCTCATAAATTTAGTATTGCCAATAGTGTGCTGTGACTCCCCCTCCCATTCTACCCTACCCCTCAAAAACAGAAATCTTCAGATAGGGAAGATATTGGACTCTTGAACCTTACCTTGAATACTGTGCTTGGTACTCCATGACAGTATCTTCAGATATTGGCGAGGCTGCTATGTGAAAAAGCAAGTTGGGTTGTTTTATGTGACTGTGGTGTGCAGGAGCAGCAACAATGAGAGTAAGCTTAACTCAACATATGAAAGAACTTCCTAATTGTTGATAATGACACGAGCTAATATAGGTGACAGCTTTCTGTCCTTGCAGGGATATCTAAGCAAAATTGGATGCCAAAGGGAACCTTAAGCATGTAACAGGTTAGATAACCTCCAAGTTCCCTTCTAGCCCTAAATTTCTAAAAAAGATCATGGATTTATGGTCCTGTTGTAGAGACTGAGATTCCAACAAGGTCATGAGTGGTGCCAACCTGAAGCTAACTGGGTTAGAAGCCTGGACAGCTCGATCTGGCAGCAAGAGGAACAAGCCTATCTGTTTGCTAGACTAGGTGACTAGGTCTTTTTGTAGGTCTCCATTTTTCAATCAATTAACTTAATTTCTTACCTAATGTGACAGGCTTTGCAAACCTACCTGTTTAAATTTGGTAACTCTTGCTTCTTTTATTTCTCATCTTTGTTTCCTGGTAAAGTTTGTTTTCATCTAAACTAAGGGAAGAGGAGTTTCTAGAAACAAAGGCCAAGAGAACTGAGGAGTCAGTTTCCTTGGAGATCAAGAGTAGGGGTGATATCATCTTCTGGACTAGATCTAACTTCTTCTTTCCCATTCAAGAAATCAAAGCAAATGTGAGTCCCTTCAGATCTATTTCTTTAAGTAACATCCATAAACATTGGAGATTGTTTGCAACCATACCTGACAATTGATCACTTTATAGTGGTAGGTTACCAAACCAAGAATGAGAACATCTGATATGTGTTAAAATTAAAGAACGAGGGATTTGAAATCAGTTCTGTTTTCAAGTTTTGGCTTCTTACCTATCAACAGGTTCAATCTAAGTGATGTAATGCCCTTTCGAGAAATTCTTATTGATAGTTCAAATAACCGTTATTCTGTAAGTCGATAATTGGCAAGCTATTACCCACCACCTTCTTTTTTCTAAGTAGAGTTCTATTGGAACACAGCCATAACCATTCAATTACACAGAGTCTGTGGCTGCTTTCAGGCTGCAACAACAAAGTTGAATAGATTGGGCAGACTGACTGTAAGGCCCCCAAGACCTAAAATATTTACTGTCTGGCCTTTTACAGGAAAAAAAAAAAAAAAAGCTACTATAAGGAGTCCTATGTTTTAGATTCAAATTGACAATCCAAAGGGGCTCAACATCTCGAACACTGTTTGAATCATCAGAGAAAAATTTGGTTGGGAATAGTAGTATGTTAAGGCCTGTACTACTCTATATGGTACCTTTGTGCAAACTGGATAAAGGTGCTCCTTTAGACAATTATTGTAATATTCATATTTTTATAACAAGACTCTTACCATCTGCCATAAAATTACTTCATAAATATGCAAATCTATAATGTTTAAAATATGAATTGCACTCCTCTGTCTAACTGTATTCAGCAGCCCAATATAGTACTATCATCTGGTAACAAGAACACTACTTAGAGTCAATAATAGACCTAGGTTCTTCTTCCAGCTCTGAAACTAACCTGCTGATGTCATAGGCAAGCCACATAAAATCTGTCTAGGCCTCAGTTTTCTTATCGTTAAAATGGAAATAGTTGAAAGTTATTTTGAGAAATTTAGTAGACATAATACTTACAATTATATTTTGGACAGCTTCTATAGTTCTAGAACTGTAGTTAGTCCTGAAGAGAATGAAATTAGTTTAAAGAACTTACAATCTAACTGGAAAGTTGTGCACATATGAACTGCACTAGAAACTTACAATGTAACATAAAAAGGTATGTACATTTGAATAATTAGAACATTAGTAATACTGGTTTGCATTTACTGACCTCCTACTCTATGCCAGATGTTGTACTAAGCCCTTAACATGCTTCTACACATCAGCCATATGAGGTTAGTTATTATTATCCCCATCTTAAAGATGAGGAAAAATACTAACTAGCATTTATTATTCATTTACTACGTTCTAAATACAATTCTAAGTGCTCGGTATATTTTAACACATTTCATCCTCATAATACACTATGAGATATATACTATTATTATTCCCATTTTCATATGAGGAAATTTATTCAGAGATTAAATTAGTGCTTTCCAATCTTTTCCACATGATTGCACACAAAATTCTAATATTTGTTTGGCATTCCAGGATAAATTTGAAGGTATTTGGGGCACCTATATGGGGCTTTGTGAGAAACTCAGCACATCTATTTTAATAATTTGACTGAGATGATTCAGTGGAGGATTAGGAGAGGTATACGTGATATAGTCAACTCAGGATACTCTCTGGCCCAGGGAGGGGTGGGTACTAAGTGTAAAGTATGCAATAAAATAACAAAGACTGTATTTAAGAAATCTCACAGGGAACCATACAAATAGTGTTCAAATATAACTTCAACTGTTTAAAATTATTTAAAAGATTGCTTTAAATATTTTATCATAAGAGAATTTACAACCAATAGCATTTTCTGGTGCATCTGCAACCTGTTGGCGCTTGACACACTCAGACTTAAATCACCGGCAAGGCAAATGGGTGATAGGTGGTTGAGTAGAACCAAGACTTGCATCCAGGACTGTCTGGCTTTTAAGTCTATTCTTTTAGCCTCCATACAATCTTGCCCTTCTCCGGTGACAAGCCAAACTGTGTGACCCATACTCCATTTGATTATCCGGGCTTACTCTAAGAATGAACTTATTATCCATAATCTTCAACTAACTTTGTCCCCTTACCCAATTCTCCAACAATTTTAGAACTAGCATTCCATAGTCGTTTCCATTCATTCTCTACCCATAGTCATAACAGGAAGTAGACGGGCAGATGAGACAAGTGAAGATTCTGTGAGTTGAGAGGTAGCAGACTGCCCCTGTGCTCTGGAGATATTGCTTGGGCCCATTCTCTGTGAGCCTCTGCTTGCCTGTGTTCACAGGAAGTTTAGTTTTAGAAGTATCCATTCTCAACTCAGCCTGCTTTGCTCACACAGAGATGCCAGATTATAATAAATGGATACTTAAGCTGTCACCAACCCCTAAATGCAGGAGGAACTCTAGATATGATTCTATTTGACTTCTGTGCTTCACAAGATACACCTCTGAGCAGAAACAATTTCCCTGATGTGCTTCAGATCACCTCCCTGTTCAGGTGAGTATTCTATGACTGAAATTGATGTTGGAAATACATATACATATATGTATACATATAGTTTTAATATGAAGCTTGATATTGCATGTGTGTTATACCTAATGGTGGTTTGTCTAATTTCCAAGCCCACTTGCATTTAAATTCCATAACTCCAGGCTTCTGCAAGGTGGGGAAAGCTGAAGGAGTTTGAAGATGCAGATGGTATTTTATTCCTGGCTTTGTCTGGCATGCTGAATGACTGGTGTGCAGGTGGTGATATGTGGCAGGACATCTGAGGCAAGGTTAGTGACCCATTAAGGTGTCCTGAGCTCTGATTAGAGAGAGCGTGGAGCCAGCAGAGCTGTCAGCATTCAGTTTCCTTTTGATTAAGGTCTACCTCGTAACCCCTGGAGGCCACTTATCCTTCCCACCTCTAAGAAAAGACAGAGTTAAAGCCTGAGGTCATTGCTTAGTGGAAGCCCCAGGAGCTGATTGGACCAGAAAGGGCCTCTGTCAGCAGTCATTCCATTATCAGACTCCTCTACTGACAGGTGAGCTCATGCCCTGTGATACACAGAGCTCCTAAGCTAAAATGCCTCTCAGGGGAGCAGCTTCTCAAGAAAGAGTGAAGATACTTATGGAAATCCACTGGTGAGGTAGGGAGGTCAGGGGAAAATAAGATTATTAATTATTGTGGTCACTTTGGCTGTTTCAATGGTGAGGGTTTTTTGGTTTTTGTTTTTTGTTGTTGTTGTTTTGGTTTGGTTTTTTGAGCCCATGCTGGAGGATATGGCATCCTAAATAAGAGTTCTGTTTTCTATTCTCGCTGTGATTCAGTCGAGCTTATCTCAAAAAGCTTTAGTTGATAAGCTCCTCACTCAGCTGCAGCTTCTTAAAGAGAAAAATTATATTTTATTCATCATGGTATTTCTAGACACAGTGACTGGCACACAGTAAGTGCTTGAAAATGTACTGTGCTGAAATAATTATAGATTTAATGATGCAATATCTTGGATTTGCTTTAAAGTAATATGGGAGGAAGGAAGAATTGGGTAGAAGTAAAGATGAAACAGGATTGACCATGAGATGAAAACTGTTTAGGCTGAGCAATATGTCATGGGGGTTTGTTACACTATTCTTTCTAGTCTTGTTCAATATATTCAATAATAAAAAGTTTTTATTAATATCTGACTTATGTATAAAAAATGTTGCAAGATGTGCCAAAGACTGGCTCAGCATTCTTCACAGGCTCATCTTTTTCCAAGGCACATAGCTAGATTGCACTTTGTAGTTGGGCCATGTGACTTAAGTTCTAACCAACAGAATGTGAACAGAAGTGCTGTCAGTTTATTACAGTTGTGACCCTTATTCTGCATTATCCTCAAATCTTCCTCTTATCCCTTCCCTCTAGGCTAGATATAAAACATTAGTGAAGAACTCTGAACTCCTAGGCAATAGTGGAACCTTAGGTGAATGAGCCTAGATCTCTGAATGACTTCATGGAGCAGAACCACCACTTACACTCTGCTGAAATAGACTGTGCTATGACAGAGATAAGCCTTTAGTGTGTGTGTGTGTGTGTGTGTGTGTGTGTGTGTGTGTGTGTGTGTGTGCATGCGTGCATGCCCATTTAAGTACAGTGTTGAATTGCCCATAATCTGGCAAACCAGGTTTTGAGCCTGGCTAGACATGGGAGGAGGTTTTCAGTAGTTACTTGACCTTTTATGGTATGCAGATCTACAATTAAGTACCTCTGAAGATGATACTAATGTTAACGATAATAAAACTAACATTTATTGAATAACCACTGTATGCCAAGTACTGTGTTAAGTGATTGATATGTATTAACCCTTTTATTCCTCATAACGTCCCTCTGAGGGAGAAACTGAAAGAATAAGTAGCTTGCCTAAGTCAAACAAGTCATGAGTGGCAGAGCCAAGATTCAGGTCTGACTGCCAAGCTCTGTCTTTGCACCAGCCTGCAACACTGCCTCAGTATTTTGGACTTGGCCGTGAAGAATGAATGCTAGCATGAAGTGGTATCTGGGCAGTCTGATATATCACCTATAGAAGCAGTGCTGGACCCCCATTCTGAGGAGGAGTATAGACCAAAGCCTACTCACCTGCCTTTGTAAAGGGTGTCCTAGTGAACAGAATTTAATGATGGTGTCCTTGATCTTCTGGAAAAAATCCAAGTGTGAGAGCTTCATTCACTCTGAATGGTTCTCTGATTTAATTCTCTTCCACCTCCACTCAACCGTGACCTCTCCTGTATTTGACACAAGGAAAAAAATGTCATCTCCACTTACATCTCTCACTCCCCGAAACCCCCAACTTGGCCCACCCTTTGTGACTCCCTTCTCCTGATCCCACCCTAGAAACTATGTCTCTCCTCTCTTCCAATCACCTTAGAGCATGTTCTAAGGCAGAGACGCATGTTAAATGTTCATTAAACCTCCAAATGAGAGCTGTAATGAATAACTCCCTTGCTTTCTGACCTCACTTGTCTGCCACAGATGCTGCCAGCCCTCAATTGCCAGCAGAGCTGAGGATGGGGTAACATCAAGCTTTTTTCCAGTGCTCTATCTAGGACAGGGGTTTCAAACTGCATTCCATAGGGAGGCTTCAGGAGTCACCTGAGAAGATGAGAAAGGACACAGAGAATGTCGAGTGAGTAGGACGCTAAAACCCTCAATCCAACTTATACCATAGCCATTCCCCTTTATCTGTTCAGTGTTAGATTGCATTTGGAGAATTGTTCCACTCTTGAAATGGAGAGAGGGGAAAAAGAAAAACAAAAACAAACAAACAAACAAACAAAACCGCTTGCTTTAGAAGATCCTTTGGATCTCCAAACCTTTGACCCTCTTTTATGTCTTAAACCTCTCAGGTCTCACCATTCCTGCCTACCAGGAGCAGTGGTAGAAAAGAATCCTAGTTGACTGTCCCAACTCTAAATATCCCACTCTCTAGGCTCCGAAGCCAAGGGAAATTACAGCAAAACAGAGCTCAAGCATAGAGAGAGGGACTATGTGCTGCTCCCACAGTTTTAAGCCTTACGTAGAGTAGGTCCTAATGAACATGGCATGAATAGATGAGCCAATCTCTATTGGTCTGGGTGTAGTTTCAGTGGGGCAAATTGGCATTGGGTCTCAGAATGGCCACGGTATTTATTCTTCAATATTCATAGAAGCAATATCGCATAGACATTAAAAATGGGATCTAGAATAAGATTCTCTGGCTCCAAATCCTGACTCTGCCACTTTCAAACTATGTGACCTTGTCTTTGTAAAATATAAACAGTCTTTCCCTCGTAAGGCTGTTGGGAGGATTGAATGAGTTAATATGTAGACAGCACTTGGTGCCTGGCATGTTAGTGGGCAGTAAACATTAATAAATTTTAGCTCTCATCCTGTTACCCTGTTCGAGTGCTGCCTCCTGACTCTCCCAGCAGAATTCATTACTCAGCTCTTCACTTTTGTAGCACTTTGCTCAGACCTCTGATGAACCTGTAGGGCTTTTTTTTTTTTTTTTTTTTTTTTTCCCCAAACTCCAAATCAAATTAGGTGGCAGGGACAATAAAGCAGATTCTTTGAAATCAGGATTCATAGATATCTTAAGTGAAGACCTTACTCCTTCCATAGCTATTATGGTTATGTGTCTGTCTCTCCGTCTCAACTTGGCTCCTTTAAGACAGACTCCACATTTTATTCATCTTTGTATCCCAAGGGCCTAGTGTACTGATAAGTGCTCACACTGCAGTTTGAATGGGTGAGCAACAGTGTCTCTGTCTGGTGTAGAGTCATCCTGATGGCTGCCTCCTGGCCTTCCTATCTGCCTCGCTTCTCAAAGTCTTGGCCCTTTTCTCTGTCCCAAGATGAGGATGAAGTTAAGAGTTCGGGCAGGTCCAGGGCACCTCTTCTGGGCCTGGCTGTGAGGCTATGAGAATTCAGAGCAGGCAGAAGAAAATAACATTTGCTGAGCACCTACCATGTTTCTGGAAAAGTGATGGGTTCTTTACGGAACTTAATTCTCACAGCGGTTTGGTGGAGGTATATTCTTGTGTTAGGCTCCTTTTTCTAGATTGGAAAACTGAATTTAAGCAAATTTTCCAAGGTCACATAGCTGATGTGTCCGAGACGGAGTTCAAAGCTGGGTCTGACTCCTAATCGTGTGCTCTTTCCACTGTCCTCGCAGGCTCCCACTGAGGCAAGCCGAGATCTGCACCCCACCCCACCTTCCTGTTCCACTCCTCTCCTCTCTCCCTCAGTCGTTCCTTTATGCTTCCATATTATTCTCCCTAATATTATTTTTTCATCTTGAGTTGGATTATTTATCACTTGGCTGTGTCTTCTTATTAATATTACCAGAGCTTAAATGTTATATATCCCCACTGCCTCATTTGCCAGCACGGTGCTGAGCACTTATGAGCTTGGCAATTAGACTGAACTCAAAGGGGCCATAACATCAGCATCTTCAGCTGCTTTCATAGGGAAATGGACTGGAGAGGAAAAGACGTGAGACGGAGCGGTGCAGAGCAGTACAGAGCATATGTGTGGTAGCGGAGGGACCAAGACAGGGAATCGGGGCGATGACATCATCAGGCATTTCTCCCTTGGTGTCCTCAGCCTTAACTCAAAATGGCCTGTCTATGGCCTGGGGCTGTGAGACTCCAGAAGACCCTAAGGTCATTTCGTCAAACAGCCTTTTCTATCTTACTTCTATGCCTGGTATCATCATCATATCATCATCGTCATCCTGAGTACACTGAGTACCTACTGTTTGCACATATTTCATTTGATCCACACAATGATCCCATGAGCTAGGTATTAATATACTCCATTATATAGAAGAGGAAGCTGTAGCTCAATCAATGTAAATAACTTGTTCAAACTCACACTGCTAGCAAGTTGCAGGACAAATAAAAAGGGCAGAAAGGCCTGAAAATTAAGGGAGAGAGACATGGGGGCGAGGGGCACCTGGCCATCAGAATAAGTCCCTCAAAGCTGCCCATTTTTGAGCATCTGCCCAGATGAGCTGGCAGAGTATAGGAACAGCTGAATGGCACTATTCTTAGCCTTAGAGATAGAGCAGAGACAGAAAAAGATTCCTACCCTCTGGAACTTATAATTGAAGAGGGAGATAGATGATAAATAAGTACACGAAACTTATAGTGTGTCAAATGATAAGAATTATGAAAGAAAGCAGAGAAGCAGAAAAGGGGTATGAAGAGTGCTACAGTGGAGATGGAGGGATAATGTTTTAAATGTAAGGCCTCACGTTTGAGCAAAGAGTCGAAGTTGATAAGGGAGTGAGGGACATGGCTAACTAGGTGAAGAGGGAACAGCAAAGGCAAAGGATCCAAGGCAAGAGCATGCCTGGCCTTTTTAAAAATAGCAGAGAGGCTCGTGTGACTGGAAAGGAGAGTGACAGGAGAAGAGGTAAAAGAGGTCATGGAAGACTGAATTTCGAAGATCAGCATAAAGACAAATAAAACGGAAAGATGTTGTAGGATTTTCAGCAGTGGAAAGACACCATCTGACTCATGTACTAAAAGTGACTACTCTGGTAGCTGCCTTGCGAATAGCTTGTGGAGATAAAAGTAGAAGCATGGAGATCAGTTAGGAGGCACTGCAGTCATCTAGAGGGATGATAGAACTTATGTATGAAGACCAGTCTCAGGAACCAAACTGCCTGGGTTCAAATCCCAGCTACGCCACCTACTAGCTGCATGACCTTAGGCAAACTACATATTCTCTCTGTGTCTCAGTTTCCTCATCTGAAGAATGGGGATAATTGTACCTACTTCTTAGTTTTTTGTTTTTTAAGTATTAAATGAATAAACATGAAATACTTTGACCATAGGGGTGAGGATTAAATGAATTAAAACACTTGTGACAGCACATAGCAAATGTCACTTTTGTATTTGATGTTATTGTTAACATTATTATTACCTTCTAAGTGATAGATGATGATAAGTCAGGCCAGAGTAGTCACAGCGGAAGAAAAATGGTCATATTTGAGGAATATTTTGAGGGTAGAGCCAATAGGGTTTCCTGACAGGTTGGATGTGTAGAATGCAAAGAGAGAGGAGTCTAATCTACCACTCTCATGAAAGAATGTTTATAAACAGTATTTTTAAATCTAAAATTCATTAAACAATTTATGATACTTTAAATTAAACAATATCGTTAAGCAAAAAACTTAAAGTTATCTTGTAGAAGAATAATTGTTGACATAGGAAAATGTTCATGATATGGTAGAAAGTGAAGAAAACAAGTTACAAAACAGTATGAACACTCTGATTCCATTTTTATGAATACAACTATATAACTGAAAGGCTTTATACCAAATTTTGACAGTAGTTATTTCTGAGGGTAATTGGGATTACAGCTGGATTTGGTTTTTTGTTTGTTTGTTTTTTGTATTATATGTGAGTTTCTCAGATTTTCTGCACCGAGTATTTATTACATTTGTAAGTTTAAAAAGTATAAAAAAATAAAAAGTAGGATTCATTAGGACTGAGAGAAGTAAATTGGACACTGTGTAAAGCTCCCGATACACCTTCAATAAATAATTTCCTTTCTCATTCACAAAAAAATAATTTTAGACTATTTATATTTTGAATAAATAATAGTCACATTCAAACATTTAAAACCATGAAAGTAAAAACTCTCCCTCCTACCTCGGACCTCCAGTCACTCACTTCCTTTTCCTATAGGCAGCCAATGTTATTGGTTTCTTACATATCCTTTAGAGAAAACATATGCATATATAGGCAAACAAAGTTATATATTCTTTTCATTCCTTTTTTTTGCACAAATGGTGTAAAACTATGTTTATGCCTCTTTGAATTTTTATTTTATACTCATTCTATTGGTGATCTTTTATGTCAGTATATGTAGATATTCCAATAATTCGTAGCCGCACCATCGTATATTTAACCAGTCCCTATGGGTGTACATTAAACCCAACGATATTTTCTAGAGGTGGCTCCAAGTACAAGGATAGCCTGCACTTTAGGAATGAGCTCCCTGCCTCTGGTCTTTTCTGGGCTTGCAATCATCACCCTCTCTATAAACTCCGTTTATGTCTTGGCCTTCGCTTCTGGGCCGAAGGGCTCCAAGAGACCCTGTAGCTCAAACCTGTTCTGGTCACAGTCTTTTTCTTCTTTCTTTCTTTGGCAATGATTGGGTCTGGCATGGTTCTGAAGATATTTTTACCTAGGATCTAAGAGCCAGTAGCCATGTGTCGTGTATTTAATAATCGGTTCCGTCAGGGAGGCACTCTTTCTACACCACTGTTTGCTTCTGCACTGTCTCCCACCCTCAGTTTTCCCTCTGGAGAAGTTAGTGGGCCATGAATCCATTTCCCTCATCTGCTTTACCATCTCGGAGTGCCTGGAAAGAGGACTCTGGTGTTGGCACCTACCCTCACACCCTTGGTGACAAATGGAATGTAGTGACAATGAGGAGCCAGGCCGGGGGGTAGCATGGTGACAGGAGGGGGTGATAGATGGATCTTCTGGGCCCCGCCAGATGATCTGGAATGTGGATGTATGTGGTTAAGTGAAGAGGGCTTAGCCTACTGTAAATCTTCCTGAGAATCTCTTTGGTAGTAGTTCCGGAGAGGTAGTTAGGACCTAAACCAATAAGAACAGCCTAATCCCTGTCCTTACATGAAGCCTGTAAAGAGAGAATCCTTTGGGTCATTGGTTAATTTCTTGATTAAACTGATATTGATTGATTGCCTATTACATGCAAAGTGCTCTGTTAGATGGTTCTGTAGTCTCTATTTTATCGTTTTTCACATTATAGTTTCGCCTCTCTTGCTCGGGTCACTAAGTAGCAGTCCTTTTCATTGCTGTTGCTGCAAACTTTTCAAGCTTTTTCCCTAGGGCTCAGACTATAAACCAGAGTACAAGTCCTTGAAAGTCACAGTTTAAATCAGGGCAGTTACAGAAGTAGACATCTGATTAGGATGGTACATAGAACGAGCTTAATCAATGTTGTCTCAACTGAACTGATCAGGGTCAATGAAAGTCCTTCTGTAGAACCACACGGGGTACCACGTGCCCTCACTCACTGGAGATAATGGGCTTGGGTACAATTATCAGCCTAATTTCTTTTTACATCAGTGTAGATTTGATGTCCAGTAATATATGTGTTGTACCTTTAATGGCCTTTTAATGATGAAGAGGATCAAAGGCATTTTAGATCTGAGCCTGCACCATTAGTTTCCATTCCAGAAATCCACTGTAATTACCACAGCTGCTTTCTCCAAGCCCTGCAAGAGCAATGAGTTCCTGTGAACGTATCTGCACAGTTAATCACAGTCAGCATAGAGCCAAGTCCCATGCAGGTTCCAGGAAGGTGGTTACTGAAGGTGAAGAAGGACGGAGGGGCAGGAGAGGGAGTGACAATGAGGCATTCAGGGCCTGAAGTGTCAGGATCTCTAAGAGCAGGGGTGCTCAGGGCTGGTTCTCTCCTCTCTCCTCAGAGTGTTCCAGGCTTACAGAGTGAAATATGAGTTGCTATAAAACACTGTATTGGATTCTATAAGTCATAGGGGAAAAAACAAAGGAGCCTTTGTAATTCTGCATTCCCCATCCCATTTGTAAAGGTTTGCCAGGGGCAGGGGAGAGGGTGGGGTATGTGATACAGGGTGCTCAGCTGGGGTAAATGAATCTGCACAGGCAGAATGGGGGGCGGGGGAGCACCAGGGAAGGATCTAAGAGGGAGTGAAACTTCCCAGGGAAGGAGACGTTCATGTGGAATGGTTAGTGTGCTGATTCCTCTTTTGAATCCCTAACCCCAAGATCCATCATCTGCCATTCTCTGCGCCCTGGGAGGCTGACCACTATGGCCTGCATCACCCAGGCTCTCTTGCCCTGTGGCTTCCAATTGGCTTTGGCCATAGAGAGGCTTTGGCAGGAAATCGGAAGGTAAGAGAGAGAAGTCAGGGTATTTCTTTCTCCATTCTCTTCCTGGTTAGGTGTTGCAGTTCGGACAGTGGTTGTATCCTCTGCAACTCTGGCTTCTGTCAGGAAGCCCTTCTTCCATGGCTCCAGCTATTAACGAGCTCTAATAATATGTCTTCCTCTCCTTGTCCTTGGACCAGGGATGGTCTAAGCTTCCTGTTTCTGCTAGTCCCTAGATGCCTCAAAGACCATTATAGATTCCCTTAACCGCATTCATATGTCTATAAATAGTACCTTCATTAAATTTAAAATCCTAGCTAGGCATGCCATCTGTTTCCTGTGAGAACTCTAATAGATACAATGGATGTTTCAGAGACTAATGTTTACTAATTCCATTTCCTTTTCCTGGACACATAGGAAGACTACATTTTTCATTTTCTCTTGCATTTATGTTGAGGTTATGCAACTGGGTTCTAACCCATGGATGATGATATGTAGCACTTCCAAGCCGAGCCATAAAATCCCCTGGGGAATTGTCCCCACCCTTTCCCTGTTTTAAGGTAACATTGGAAGCTATATGTTTACGGTTACAATGTCTTAAGGTAGAAGAACTTTGGGTCCCTGAGTTGCTGTTTGGAGGAAAATTTTCCAAATCCATTCAGCTATAGCATGAGTGAGAAATAAGCCTTTATTGTTTTGCGCGGGGAGATTTTGAATGGTTTATTACTGCAATTAGGGTTAATTACCTTGGCTAATTCAGTGGAGGTGTTGAATGAAGAGGTCACCTAAAGCAATGGAGTACCCAAGGCATAAATATAAGGAAGCACATAGTCTTCTAACTTAGCTGAGACCACAATGAGTGTTAACAAAGAGGATAACATATTGCTTTGTGAAAAGAGCAGAGATTCAGATGTCAGAGTTGAGTTTAAATCCAGGTGTCACCACTTTCTAGCTATGTGATCTTAGGTCACTTCACATTTTTAAGTTTTCTTGTCTGTAAGATGGAGGAAATAATACCTATCTCACAAAGATCTTTTGTTGGTAGATTACTTTATTTGTTATAAAATAATAGTTGATACTCAATAAAAGTTCCCTTCTTTTTCCTCTTTTAGCTGTGAATTCTAAACCCAGTTTCAATAACTGGTTAACCATTTCAATCGTCAGTGTACCTATTTCCTCATCTCTAATGGTAGAGAACGATTCACATTATCCTGAGCATCCTGGAGCAGCCTGCTAAATGGTTTGAATATTGGTCAGGAAAGAGGGGTTTCTTTTAGGTCTTGGACTTAGACTTTGTCTTTCACTTCTCTGCCCTCAGGGGCCACATATTGAAATTTGCAGGCTACCTAACACATGTATCAAGCCAAGCAAAATTGAGACTTTAGAGTCACAGTGTCATCCTTACTTCATGACTGAATATGGATCCTGGGACTAAAGTGTCCTCTGAAAAAGTAAAGAGAAAGGACTCACCATAGAAACTTTTTCAGCATCAGGAGGATTTATATGTCCATTCATCCATCCATCCGAAAAATAATTGTTTAGTGCCTAGGATGTGTGAGGAACACTTCTAGTCCCTGTCGTACATACACAGATGGATTAGACACATCCTGCCCTGAAGAGCTTACATGCTTGCAGAATAGAAGATAATTTATCTTCATAAATAACTATGAGACCACGATATGATAAGCATGGAAGGCAAGATAGAAAGTGCTATGGAATTCAAAGGAAAGGAAACACATCCTGGCTGCAGGGATCAGGGAGCATTTGAGTAAATCTGGAAGGCAAGGCAGGATTTGAACATATGGAGATGAAGGAAGGGTCAGACACGGGAAAGTGGAAGAGACTAATGGGGAAATGGTGGCTAATAGACTGGCTAGAACATGGCCACCAGTAGGGAAGCTGAAAGAAACAGTTTTAGAAATGTCCCCTGAGAATAGATGGTGCAGAGCCTGAATCCCAATTCGAGATGCTTGTGATGAGGACAGAGACAGGTCATCAAAGGTTTCTAAGGAGTGCTGTGTACCCTGAAAGGTTAGTTGGGAAGTTGTGTTGAGCACCAGTCAGAGGCAGCAGCCCATGGCCATGAGGCCAATTAGAAAACCTTCAGCCATCTAGGAAAACCTTAATGTGGGACTAAACTAGGATAGAAGCTATGAGAGTATAAAGAATGCCAGAGAGAGTTATTCAGTTTATATTTACTATGTACCTACTCTATCCTCCATTTGTCAGTTACCATGAGGACGAAAACTCATAAGAAACACAACTCTTATCTCTTAGATGCTTGGAATATGACTTGAGGAATGAATCACTCAAGGAAAGCTGGTCTTTTCCAAACTCTTCTCCTTATGGCCACACAGCCTAAGCATAAACTGGTTTACTTCTCTCCCACCTTCTCTCTGCACCCTGTCAAGAGCATCCCACCTCCACCCCAACAAGACCAGCGATAAGAAAGGGTGTAAAGTTACAAGTTACAATATAGTCTGCTGTCCATCCTCATTGAACAAACATTATATAGTATTTACTATATGCCATATAATATTTTAAGAGCTTTATAAACATGACATCATTTTATCATCACACTAATCCTATTAGGTAGAAACTGTTACTGCTCCCATTTTATAAATCAGGACACTGAGGTACAGGGCGATTAAATAATTTTCCCAAAGTCATACAACTAGTAAGCAGCAGATCTAGGATTTACAATCCAAGGAGTCTGTCTTCAGAATCCTTACGCTTAACTGTAATGTTATACTGCCTCCCTCCTTTCCCTCTCCCCACCTTCAGTGAATCAGCCAGAAGGGAATTACTCTTGGACCTGGCCCATCCCCATAGAATCAGTTCTCTCTTCTTGGCTTGTGATGCTGTTCAAGGTCACAGCCATAGCTAGAATCAGCTGACTGATCTCTGCTGCAGCCATAGGAGCACTCAATAATAAGCTTCATTGTCCCTTCCTGCTGTGTGACCAGCCCAGAAAATGGGTGGGGCAAATCAGTGAATGAGTGAAAAATAGCGGTCTTATGAAAGGTGATCCTGAACCTATGGGATCTTTCGCCCTCTGTTAAGACTTAATGCTGCATTCAGCATGCTGCTCTGGAAGGAGCAGATGCAATGGCCATGCTCAGAGCATGGACGCTGACATTTCCTACTCGTGGATGCTCGGACAAGTTATTTAACTTCTCTAAGCATCAGTTTCCCTATCCATAAATGGGGGTATTTACACAGGATTTCCTTCACAACATTGTGGTAAGGAGTAAATGAAACAATTTCTGTAAAGTGCTAAGCATAGTGCCTGACATACAGCAAGTGCTCAGAAAATGTCAGTTGTCATCTCAGCCATTTAAGAAGTAACTCTTCACCTGATCTGTGACGCCAGACACAGAAGTACTCTCTGGGCCCTTATTCAAGAAAAGAACTAAAATATCCCAATAGCCTTTGGAGTAGAAAAACAAGCAGCTTTGGGTCCTGCCATACGAAGATGTGTGTTGTTATTAGTCTGCATTGTGTTGCAAGGCAGTATCTAGTTAAACCACTAGACTCTGGAACCAGACCACCTGGATTTAAATCTCAGCTCTGCCATTTACAAAATGTGCGACCTTGGGCAAGTTCACATCCCTGAGCCTCGGTTTCATTGTCTGTAAAATCAGAAGATGATGATATCCTCCTCATAGGGTTGTTGGAGGATAAAGTGAGTTAATATATGTAAAGTCTTTATAACATGTAGGATGCTAAGGATTAGCTATTATGATGGAATTCATCTGGATTAAACGAGTAAACCTTTTCTTCTGGAAAAGAAGGCTAGGGAAGTTTTCCTTCTTTCTTTAGTGAGGAGAGATAACCCATAAAATCCAGAAAAGGAGATAAACCAGACCTTGAGGGGGGCAGTTTTTCCCCATCCCATGAGGGGGAGATGGGAGAGGAACCCATTCCTTCCAAGACTATGAATCCAAACATAACACAAAGACAGGCAGCTACAGGGAGATGGGAGCCCCCTAGAAGGCCAGGTGAAGAGGGAAGTGAGCTTTTTATCTGAGGCTTCTCAGGGCATCAGTGAGTAAGGCTGCCACAACTTGGTCTTCCTGGGAGATGATACAGAGGCTTTCTGATGTTCCCTTCACCTCCATGCTGAGAATGGAGTGCTCATCACATAAGCCTTTCACCTCAGGCCTAAAGAGAGTTCCTTTGCCTCCTCAAAGGCCCTCATACTATACAAAAAACAGGAAATGAGGCACACGCAAAAAGACCACTGATAATCCATGACAGTAAATGCTACACGACGAAGAAGAACTGCGAAATCAGGAAACCTGGGTTCTAGTTCCACCTCTGCCACAAACTAGCTGGTAGGCTTTTCTAGTCAGAGGGATTGTTTTCTATGTGTCTCTCATCAGACCGGAGAGATTGTCTTGAAACAAGACTGAAACTCCTGACCAGGGTTGGATCCCACTGTTCTTCCTGAAGGATGCTGCTTATTCTTGTGTGGGGGGTTGTGGGTAGAACGTATTCACCGGACTTGACATCCCCCTTTCTATCTTCATCCCTACAAAGGCTCACCAAAGAAGCTGTTCTGGACACTTGCTTAGAAAGAAACCTATCCCTTTACATCCCACCCCCTGAAATGTGTCAAACTGTCAAGCACTGTTGGCCTCCCTGCCAACTCCAATTTAATAATGCTAAAGACCCTGGCTCTCTTTCTAAGCTAATGAGATGTCCAAGAAAGATTGGAAGGAAATGGTATTGTGAGAGATCATGGAAAGCCAATGGGAATTAAACTTTGCTCTGTG
Organism: Rousettus aegyptiacus; assembly: GCF_014176215.1. Classification (NCBI taxonomy): domain Eukaryota; kingdom Metazoa; phylum Chordata; class Mammalia; order Chiroptera; family Pteropodidae; genus Rousettus; species Rousettus aegyptiacus. Next base: position 146,542,489 of record NW_023416306.1, read on the forward strand.
TACCTTTGCTCCGACCTCAATTTTTTATTCTCAGTTCTTTTTAGGGGCCTTTCTCTACCTCTTTGAAAAGATGTACAGTGAGGTTATTCTTCATAACAAGGGCCATCTGCTTTTTGCCTATGTTAGAAAGGTGACAAATTTCCCTTTTCTCCTAAAGGTCAAACTAATTTACTCCAGTGTGAGAGAGTCCAGTGTGCTTCTCCCGAATGACGACTGGGTCCTGAATGGATGTCAAGTGGTTGCAATGGCTCAAAGGTAGGAACCTGCTTCTTCTAGATAAGCAGCCAGGGGGCTTGGCTGCTTCAGGCTGAGAGATTGAATCCAAGTGGAAGTTCAGAGGCCCATGGCAATAACTGCCCCTCCATAAACCCTCCTGATGATTAGTTTACTGCAATCCAATCTTTCCAGTCCTCAGTGCTCTCATTGACTTCCTGAGTCACTTGGGAGAAACCCAGCTTCATTAACTGCAGTTCTCTCTGACTCCAAACCTTGAAACTGCCCTCAGCGTTTTCTGGCTAGTGACAAGGAAGGTTATCATTTCAGATGTCACATACAGAGGATTTTTCATCATCTATTCTTCCTTTGGCACCAGAAGACTGCAGTAGGAACAGAGGTCTCCTTCTGGGTCATTTATTTTTTTAAATTACATTTCAGAGTTAAGATCTTAGTTCCTTCTAGGTCATATTATTTTCTAAAAATGAAAGGTCATTAATACTGACAAAACATTGTACATGAGCAAATGAGTAATGATGTCTTCTTTCCATGATGAGAAGACTTACTTGTTCCTCATGTCTTTATTTTTTCAACACCTCTCTTTAAGAAAAAAAGCCCATAGTCACAGAATGACCTAGTGGAAGGAACCTTAGAGATCATTCAGTGTAGAAAATGAGATCATCTCATTTTCTAGATGAGTGAATCAGGTTCAGAGGGGTGAAGTGACTTGGATACTCAGAAAATAAGGACTCAGAAACATGGTTCCCCATGGCCCCGCTCTTCCTCCTCTGTGATCTGGGACATTAGATGCTCTTCATGTTCCTGCATTTGGGGTACAGCTCTGTCATTTTGGAAAAACATACATAGAATAGAGATGATGTGAATATGAGAGAAATGTTTCCACTTCAGAGTTCATGATAAGAAAACTCCTCCTCGATTCCTTGGCCAGGTCCTCAAACTCCCCGCCCCTAGCTCCTTAGGCTTTCCGGGTATCCATGTCCACATGTACTGGAACCTGACTGGCTATATGAGGAATGTCTGGTATTGCTTCTCTTTCCACCCTGATTGAGACCCCAGGTACAGCTGATAGGAGCAGAGAGAGACACTGGACCCTAAAGAGCACCATTCATAGACTGGACATCTGACGATGACATGGCCTGCTTCCAAAGATTAAAATTGTGGTTAGTTGGCAGTAGGCACTGAACTTGGAAGGCAGCACAGGTCTGGCACATATTGGGCTTTGTGAAGAAACAGTAAGCAGGAAAGGCTAGTTTTTAAAAAGAAGCGAGAACATGGACTCAATACAGGGATACATGGGCATAAGTTACCATGTTCTCCAGAAAATGGGAAAATCTTGGTGATTTCTGAGATCATGAGGCTCTTTCTGTGTTATTTCATTTCCTACTCTTGCCTGGCATGAATTTTCACAATCTTCTATCCCCTGCCTTTTATTTGTATTGGCTTTGGTCCCTTACAGCCACAAGAATGTTATCTTGTACCATTCACATGTGTAAGTCTTGTTCCTCAAACAAGGAACACGCTCTCTCAAAGGCCAAAGTTTTATATCTTAGCTTTTTGAAAAATCTTTCCAGGTAACTTATACATATGACAGCTGTTGAAAGGTTGGGCTGAAAAACTTTCTAGAAATCCAGTTCTGTGAGCCCTTTTAAACATTTACATCAACTGGCCCCAAGGAAGCCTATTTTGAGCTCTCCAGTATAAAGTTTTGCTGTATTAACTGTAATTATACTTTTAAGAAAAATGAATTCCAATGTGTCTTATGTAGTCTTAATTTCCCCAGGCCCTTTTTGCTGGAAGGTTGAGATGGGATTACAAGGATTGTAATACCACAAACATCACTGGCTCATGTAGAACCTCAGACCCTGAAAGTTCCCCTTTACTATTTTTGTGGGTTCCAGGGGATGTCTCACTTGGGTGCATGGAGAAATTTGTTCCTCCAGGGATCACTAACGGTCCTCCATCTCCTACTGATCTGTGTTCAACCTATGCTTCTATTACCGTCTTTCCTCCTCATCCAGTCCTTCTGTGCTGCCACAAGAGCCCTCTTCCTAGTGCAAATCTTGTCACCTGAGTCTCCTGCTTAACACCTGCCTGTGGCATATACTATTAGTTGATGTTCCTTGGCCATTTCCAACACGGTTCTTCCTTGCTGGCAGAGCTGGGCTCCTGTGAAAGATGCCTTAAGTACCAAATAGTCCCCCTTCCAGAATCCCTTGTGTCTAGGACATAGGGATTGACCCAGTTCTAACCAACTGGACTTAGGGAAGACTTCTGAAGTTTTCTGGGAAATATCTTCCTCCTTAGCAGAAAAGACACATGTGAGAGAAATTCCCTTCTTCTTGCTTTCGGATTTTGTGTGTTGAAGCCATAATGCTTGGACCATGACTGTATTTTGATCATGGAGGAAAGGTGACCCGAACCTCTACTGCTGGACTTTTTATTGTTTGAAAAAATTAAATGTCCTTGTAATTTAATCCACTTTTAGATAGGTCCTCTTTTGTCACTTATAGGCAAAAGCAACCTAAGACTTTATCCACAGATCTCTATAGAATAAAATCCAACTTCCTTAGCATGGGCACATAGGCTTTCATGAGTTTGCCCTCTATCCTGCTCAAGCATCTTTTTTTTTTTTTTTTTTTTTTTGGTACCAAATTCACCTTGCATTCTCATTGCCCAGTGACAACAAACTATTTGTCAAATGGGTCAAGCTTTATAAGCCTCAGCCTGGAATATTCTTCCCTGCCCCAGTTAATACTTACTCATATTATAAGACCCAACTCAAATTTTTCTTGACACTTTACACCTTTTGTAGAGTGGAATGTCCCCTTCCTTTTACCCCTCTGTACCTGTAAATACTTCCATAGTAGCACCTGTAACACCTGTTTTTCCTTTATGTATCTGACATTCTTTCCAGCTGTAAGTTCTTTTGGGGCAAGGACATTTTTTTTCAGCTTGGTATGTCCAGTAAGATAAATGTCCTTTAATAAATAATTAACACATAATTAAATAATTGAATGAGTGATTACTTTGTTGAACCCAATCCTCAACTTTCCTTAGTGACAGAATCATTTTAGGGTTTTGCTTTTGTTTGTTTTTAAGTGCGTGAGTCCGTCAGCCTGTTTTAGACCACTGCTGCTCATACTTCAGTATGCACACAAATCACCTGGGAATCTTGCTAACATTCAGATTATGCAGTAGGTCTGAGTAGAGCCTGAGAGCCTGCATTTCTAACAAGCTCCTGATGATGCTGATGCTGCTGGTCCAAGGAGCATATTTTGCATAGGAAAGTCATCAGGATGGCAAGGTCCTAGAGGGCAGAGGAATATCTGCCCATAAGTGTGTAAAGCCCTAAAAAAAAAAACAAAAACAAGTGGAGACTTATTGAAGATGACAATTAGATGACAAAGAACATACTCTGTATTCATCATTCCCATGCAGGAGCTTTGGTCTCCTCTGGGATTCATCTTCAGTGATGAGCTGAGCCTTTCTGGAGCTCTTATTTCTCATTTTCTCCAGCTGGAGTTCAGCCTAGGCCACAAACATTGCTCCTTCCATGTCTTTGTGATAGTTGTCAGGAGCTCAGCCGAGCTGAGAGGGAGAGCACTGAGGTGTCAGAGCAGCTGATTAAAGCAATAGGCCAAAAATGAAAGAATTAAGCTACTAATCAACTACTGCGACAGTATAAGCAAGAGTCTAAAACTGGAAAAGACAGCGACTTCCCCTGTTTCACTTTACCCCTTGGAAATGCGTGCCAGTTTAGGGTCAGGTGTTAGTGTAGATTGGGGGTTGTCTAGCTGCTGAGGGAGCTCAAGAATAAGACTTCAGTTTTATGGACCCTGAAGTTGCAGGCAGAATGAGGGGGAAGGGCTGGAAGTGGAAAAGTCTTCACCTTTTTCCCTTCCACACCTACTCCCCAACCCCGTAAAGAGGCCTCCGCAGAGATGGGTGCCAGAAGAGGACTTCAGGCCAAGGCCTCTGATAGCTCTACGAATGAAGGTGCTTCAGAGCTGGAGATGTAAATGTGTGAAGAGCATGACCAACAAGGGGGCCTGAGTGCTTGACTGCACCTTCCTCTAGAAACTGAGGTTCTTGGGCTGTGGGAAAGGTGGCTTTCCCCCACAGGACTGCTAAGCAAAGCCTTTGTCATTGCCTATGACTGGGCCTAAAAAATTCATACAGTCACACATAGGCTTTAACTAGGTGGTGAACTCCTCAATAGTTTTTCTTACCAAAGTGTTCATTGAAATTCATTCATAATTCTCTCTCTCTCTCTCTCTCTCTCTCTCTCTCTCTCTCTCTCTCTCTCTCTCTCTCTCTCTCTCTCTTCTCTCTCTCCTTACCCCCCTAACCCTTTACCTCGTTCTCCCCACACCTGCCACCCCCTGTAATCCTACACGTCCTTCTCAGCCGTAGTAGTTGCTTATTGTTGCATAACAAACTACCCCAGAACTCAAAACTTAGTGGCTTAAAATCACCAACATTTATTATCCCACAGCTTCTGTGAGTCAGAAATTAAGGTGTGGCTTAGGTGGGTGCCACTGGTTCAAGGTCTCTCATCAGACTGAACAATGTCAGCTAGGGCTGCAGTCTCATCTCGACGGGAGGGAGGGGGACCACTTCCTAGCTACTCCATGGTCATTGGCAGTATTCAGCTCCTTTTGGCTATTTGCAGGAGGCCTACCTCAGTTCTTTGCCATGAAAGCCTCTCCTTAGGGCATCTTATAACATGGCGACTGACTTTTCTCAGAGCAAGTGGGCAAATAAGAGAGCAAACTAGAGTGAACACTCAGGATGGAAGGCATTGTCTTTTTATAACCTAATGTCAAGGGTGACATTACTTCTGCAGTTTGTTAAAACCAAGTCATTAAGTCCAGCCCATATGGGTGCGGATTACCAGGATTATTCAAATTTGGATACCCCCAAGTGTCTGAGGCTTCCCTTCATAAAGGAACCCCAACTCCCTAGGAGCACAGACAAACAGGTCTCGCCACTCCCTTCTCTTAGAGTCCCCACTGTACCCACCCCAGGACTAGAGCTATGATAAATATTTGTTGATTATGATCGACTCTCAACCTCCACTTATTTAAACTTTTCTCTTTTAGTCTGACTTTCTGGGACTCTGAGATTTCTGTGGGAGCCTTTATAGTCAAGCTTTTTCCTGCTGAGCAAACAGACCTTGTCTGGGTCGATAATCCTTGCTGACAGGGCAAGGCAGGGTTATTGTTTACACTCCAGATCTGTCTTCTAATATTTTTAACCTTGGAATTTAGCTAGTGAGAGAAGTAGGAATGATTTGGAGCCCTTTAGAACAGAAAAAAAGATGAAAGGCAAAAAAACTAGTACTTTATGTTTGGCATCTCATTTAATACTCCCAACAAATATGCGGTGCAGTTTATCATGGCCATTTTGCAAATATAGAGTTTGGAGTCCCATAATTAGCAAGGAACAGGGCCAGAATCTGGACCTGGACCCAGAGCTGCACCCTCACCCCTCCATATGCTTCTAGGTATGATTTCCAGAGTGATTTTCACTCAGATCAGGGTTCTTCCTGCTCTAAGGCTCTTTGCAGTATCCGACTTCACTCATTCTAACATCTGTGGCTCATTTAGGTGTCCTGAGATGTCCAGTAAATACCTGATGAGTGAACTCTTCCTCCTCTGGGGTAGGAATGGCCAGGGGGCTTCTGCGCTCACTCCCCCAAGGCCAGGCAGAACATCAGACCTATCCAGCTAGTGTATCTGACCCCAGGAGTGGAGGAGTGAAGGGAGGCAGGGAGAAGCTGGGCTGGGTGAAATGTGACAAAGAATTCTTGTCAGAAGCTCTGACACCTAGAAAGTGAGGGTCACTTGAAGTTTATGTGTATGTAGATGTATGACTTTGCTAATTGGATTTGTTTGCCATTTTCTGCGGGATCTCAGTGGCCTCAGCCCTCTGAGTGGAACTCTTGATTGGGGATGTTGCTTCAGGGGACACTGAGCAGACCCTAAAAGGTATACAGAAGAGTTAACATAGCAGGCCTAAGACTGCTATCTTTTGAAAGCCCTGCTTACAAGGTTGGCCTCTGGGAACCCGGCTTTCAGGAGAGTTCCCACCACCCTAACTGATACGAATGAGTCACTGTGCCTGCACTGTGTGTGTGAAGCAATGTGGTTTATGCTCACCAACTGCTTTCCTTCTGGGAGTCTGGGATTTCATGGGGGGCATGCCACGCAGAGGGTGCTGATGTGACCAGCCCCCCATAAAAGCCCTGGGCACTGTGTTTATCAAGCTTCTCTGGTAGCATTTATATGGTCCATGTCACAATTTGTTGCTGGGGAAATTAAGTGTGTCCTGTATGACTCCACTGAGGTAGTATTCTTGAAAGCATGTGCCTGGTTTCTCTTTGCTGATTTTGTTTTTCATTCTTTTGCTGTAATAAATCTTAGGCATGAAAATGATTAAATACTGAATCATGTGAGTCCTCCTGGCAAAACATTGAACCTGAGATGGTCTTGGAGATTCCTGATAGAGTAAGAAAGGAGGAGAAAAGGGTAGGGGTGGGTTAAGAGCTTTCCCTGCCTAGAGGCTTTTCATCTGCGCCTGCAGAAAATTGTAGGGCTACGTTACTTTATCATTCTACTGTGCTATCTTTCTGTCTCTCTTCCCACCTCCCTTCCAAAATGATTTGGTCAGAAGAAATTAGAATCCCGCTCCATTTGTTATAGCATACAGCAAACTTTCTGAGGCTCTATAAGAAAACCCCGACCTACCCAACTTTTAGAAACAGCAGAAATGATAGATAGAACACCCCTGAGCACTGCCAAATGATTTAAGTTATATAACTTTGAGTTTAAATTTTTTAAGAAATGGTCCTTCATTGGCTCTGGTGTCTGCTTCTCCTATACATTTGCATTTTGAGAGAGTCAGAGTATGGAAATGAGAGAGCCTATATTAATGATGAAAGCATTCAGCTGCCAGTAAAAAACAATTTCACCATAATGCTTTAAGTAAATAGGGATTATTTTTCTCTCAAACAGGAAGTCTGGAGATATGCTGTCACTGATATAGGTTCAGAGGTTTGACAATGCCAGGTCTAAAGCCTCAGTGATCAATTGGTACTTCTCTTATGGCTGTCGCATGGCTGCTCAATTCATCAGTTCTTCACTCAAGATAAGAAGAAGGCAGAAGAAATAAAATGGTGGTACTTTTTGCTGGGAAAAACAATCATTTTCTGTTGTTGTTCAGAATGGTGTCACTTGGCCATTCCTACATTCAAGGGAGACTGGGAAAAAGGAGACTCTAGCCTTCCCAACTTTGTGGGAGACCAAGTTCCACCAACCTTCGGTTTTGCATGGGAGCTCACAGCCCTGGGTTTGAGACATTCTCTGTCTATCTTGTGTTTATGGTTTATTATTCTCTTTGCCATTCGCTTATGTCAGCACAAACTATTTGGCTCAGTTTTTAGACCCTGTGAATTTTATCTAATGGATTTAACAAACCCTTTCCAAAATGAGAAATCGGTTGTATAGAGGCGACAGGTATGTGAAGAAGGCTGAGCCCGAACATGGATAGATCTTTGGAGGAAGATGATCTCAGAGTGCAGTTAAACCATGTCAGCCTAGAATACCTGTTGCCACTCCCCAGAGAAAGCCTGTCCTGGTGTGAACCAGACTCAGAAGCTTATAGCTTTGGGGGTACAGGAGGCACGGCAGTCCCCTAGGAGTCTATCGGAGGAGAAATTGGGCTCCTCTTCAAATCAACTGAATTCAGGACCCTCAGAGGCGAATTGTTGACTTCTTCAGGGCATCATTGTAGGGCCCTTTAGAGCATAATGGAAAAAGGACTCCACCGGGGGCCCTGAGCATGCTGAGAAGTGTCAGGTAATGTCTCATCTGAGTGTGGAAAGGCTGCCTTTTCATTAGAAAGGCTTTACAGGAGTGTGGAGAGTGGGCTGAACAAGCAAGTCGTTTTCTCAAACAGGAGCCACTCTGGCTCTCTCTACACCCATCTGGCCATAACTCCGTCAGTCAATGCTTTCCTCAGCACCAGTGATGCCTGCACCCCAATGATCAGAATTGTCCATCACCATAGCAACCTCAAGAATGGCTTCAAATGAGATCGCTTTGATCCTCAAGGATGCAGGTGTACGTTTCTTTCTTTTCTGTTCTCTCCACACCCCCAGCCCCCCATGAGGCAGGGCAGGGCAGTGATGGAAGGATGATAAAAGTTAGGACTGAAATTAGCTGTTGAAGCTGCTCACTCCAACGAGAAATGGCACATACCTCTAGGCAGAGGAGGAACAGATGGTGTGTAACTTGTACTATCAGCCTCTTGAAGCATCTGCCCTCACACAGATTCTCAGATCTTCTCACAAGGAGAAGGGGATTTGAATTATGGCTTCAGGAAATAGAAATGGGATTGCTTTCCTAGGTAGAATTTTGATATATAAACAAGAAAATAAGAACGTTTTCCAATTATTGCTCTCTCTTGTGCTTGCTTGTTTTTCAGAAGCAGTCTGGTTTATGAGAAAACATTTGACAATTCAATAAATTCAGCAAACTTTTATGGAGTGTCTTCTTTTTATTTTTATTTGATGGTTTGCATCTCACCTCTTCCAACAGGAATTCCAGGCAGCTTACAATCAAGGCCATAAAAGATACGACTAAGAAAATAGAAAATCAGGACCAAGGAAAGAAAAAAGCCAATATTCTAACCACAGGGGTTAACATAGTGATAAACAGATGAATAAAATTTAACTTTGAGAATCCTGAATGAAGAGACAAAAATAATTTATATTCTTATCAGTTTCTCTTGAAGAAAATTTTTCCATGACCAACTCAAATCGGCGAGCTCTGAACCTTCTTTAAGCATCTCAGTTTGTCCATAGTGCATTGCTTTGCCTCACTTATAGACTATGGGGCAAGAGATGTTGGTCCATCCCTGAAAATCCTCTCACATGAGGACTTGCAGACATCCAGCTCTAGCCACACAAGATGGGGGCATCTGGTACAGGTAGGCTCCCAAGATGAGCTCCAGAGGGTAGAGGGGTCTGTGGTCCTAAGTAGAGAAATCCACAAATACATTGGCTTTAGCCAAGATGCCACACAAATACTGTGACACCAGCGAAGGGCTGGAGTGGTTTGAGCAACAATTCGCATTTTCTTTCTCTCTCACTTTTACACAATTAGAGTCCTCTCCGTAAGACCTCCCTAGGCCTTATGATTATGGCTTCCAAAGAATTTGGCAGCCCGTCTCTCTAACTACTGAATGGTACTTTCTTCTAAGTCAATACCCATCCTTCTCTTGCCTTGTCCGCATTTCATAGATAAAACATCCTCTTCTCCAACTACAGTGGCCCAGTGTAGCTGGTGATCTTTCGCTCCATGTGCAAATTCTCCCTGCTTGCCCTGCACCCCCGTCGTGATTTACATGGGCATATTTGAAATTTGTCACATTCCTCTTCATAATAATCATTATTGTTTCTCTGGTGATTTTGTGACAAGCATGGAACAGAGAGATTCACATAAATTAATTCATTTAAGCCTCCGTGCTATAGGGTAGAGGTTGATTATTGTCATTTTGGATAAGACAAAACAGGTTCAAAGAGGCCACATCACTGCCCAGGGCCCCATCACTAACTAACGAGCGTCCAAATTGGGATTTGACCCTAGGAGACTGACTCAAAACCTGGCTTCTCACTGTGACATCGACTGTCTTCATCTTACTCATTATGCCACCGTGATGAAAAGTTTCAACAAGAGAGCCCAGCAGCTGCTTTGCATACACAGCTACATGTTGCTTACACACACTAAAAAGGCGGTTTTTAAAACCAACATTTTACTCAGTTTTAATTATGCATATTAGGTTGTATTTCCATAAATTGTCTTTTAACTGTTTGTGAATGGATAGCCACTCCAGAAAATAAATCTCTTAGTACTCAACATGAGAAAAAAAAAAAAATCCTTGTTAAATATTTTGTTAAAAATCATTTTGTGTTGCTGCCAAAGCAACAGAAAATAATTAAATTCCTTTGCATTTCATGACACAATTTGCATAGCTGTCAGTCTATTCCTATCTGTAAATGTCAGGCGCCCCAGTCTGGGTCCCCTAGGATAACCTGTGTTGGTGTAATTATGATTTCGGCGTTGCAAGCCAGGTTTGGGTGGTGACTTGGCAGTTCATTTGATACCCAGAAGTCTCTAATTCTGGAAACCGACAGTGTAGACGAGACTGGGGCAAGGTCCTGTCAGCCCTAAGAGCCTTGAGAAAACATGAAGCGAAGAAGGGCCGCAGGTCAGCTCTCTCTGCTCCCCTAACCACAGCCTGGCCTGCTCCCGGCACCGCCCTGCGGCGAGCACGAGCACCACACGCATCACAGTCTGGCAACCATATTTATTCTATGCCTGATGCCCAAATATGACCGTGAGCTATCTTATCTTCTATCTATGCCTAGTTTCCATCCCCCCCCCCCACCCATGTTTATAAACCGTTTTCCTCTTCTTTGTAAGGAAATGGCAGCTTTGGAAATGGCTTTGTATTCAAGGAGGAAGGGCACTCTTCAAACAGCACTGTATCCACACCTACATATTTTTCTTAGTGTTAGTTACAACTGAAAGTTATGCTTTCCATCCTGTGTGTGGGGGTTGGGGAGGGAGTGGGAGGGAGTAGAACAAAGGGAGCAAGGACAGAGAGACAGACTCCAAATGGCTCAAGGACGGAGAGAACAAAACTTTTCCTGTTTCCTCCTACAGAGCTCACAATACTGCAAAAACTGTCCGACTGTCTTTGGGCTACACGACGGGGCCCTGGGTCAGCCACACAGACCTACGTGGCTTTGATGGCCTTTATCGGTTACACTAAAGTTAGTCGTATTAATCAACATTGCACTGATGTGTTCTGAGAACTGGATATTTTAAGTGTTCTGAAAATTTCTTCCAGCCAGCTGGTGAAGGCTTGGCTGCTGGTCACCATAAACACAGAACCTAATAGCAGGACACGTGCAAGGGTTTAACCACAGTTATCTACTGGGAAACCCATGCAGCATCCTAGAGAAAGGAAGAAAATTTTATGACTCAGAAAGAAGACAGTGCAACCACTCTAAGCCTGCTGCTTCCTATTATGGAAGAAGCAAGCAGGGAACTCAGGAGCCACAGGGAGCTTCGGTACCAGTGACCATAAACTGGGAGGATTCAGCAGGAAGAGAAACAACTTCCCCAGCTCCAGACCCGGGGTGGAGGTGGGGTAGGGGGTGGGGAATGGAGAGAACAATGAACAGAAAGGAATCTAAAAGAAAAACCAGAAAACCAGAAGGAAAATTGAAAAAGAAAAGTCCCCTGGGCAATTCATTACAGAAGGGACTTAATTTCAGGTCAGATTAAGCTGCCTCAGGTCTTCTCTACTGAAATGGGGTGGCTGCTCAGGGCACCCATCCATTTCTACGTTTGCTTCAGGGAAGTAACTCCATCCTCGTGAGGTCTCAGCAGCCATCCTGGGCTCTCTGGACTAAGGCCCCCATAGCTATACCGTTCAGCTACAGAAAGGTGCAAGGCTGGAGAAGAATTCACAGGAACAGCATGGCTTCTCCTGACAGAGGATACTGAGACCCCACAACTTTAGCAGGAGTCTATTTCTTTCTAATAGTAATCCAACATGAGCTCAACTCTAATTTTACAGGTGGATTACACAGAGAGGAAGCATTCAACAATCAAACCCATAGAGACCAAACTCCAAAAAGTAGCCAAGGAAAGTAAGCTAGAGAGAGACTAGGGCAGTGTAATTCCTCAGAATGTTTTTTATTTTTTGTTTTTTCCTGTATGCTGTGAGGACCAGAAACCAATAAACGTTTGCAATTCGATTTTGTAAAACCCTTTTCTAAGGGTGCCTGGACACTTCCGGCGACTGTGCTGCTCAGAACCTTTTCGGTAGTTGAAGAGATTTCTACTTCATCTTCTCTTTCTCTTGAAGGGTGCTAGGGTAGGCTCAGCATGGAGGAGATGAGCAGAAAGAGAGCCTTCCAAAGCCTAGGTCTATATACTCTAGGATGCAGGAAAAATGCACTTGGTTTAGCTTTTCTTCCCAAAAGAGTAATCCACTTTGCTTTCTTAGCTTGTAGACATTACAATGAGTTTCAATGACTTACAATATATTCAAGTCTGTGTGAGGATGTTTAAACACATCAGTATATCCTAAGGCCATATAGCATAAAACAAAACCAAAATGCCTAATAAGATATAATTAAGGCAATAGAAAAAGAAGGGCTATAACAAAACAGATAAAGGAATATTTGAATAATCCGAACCTGTGTAAACAAATAAATCATCTTGCATTCTTGGGTGATGATAAAATTACTTAATAAACTGAAGGACTGAAGAATTTCTGTGATTGCACAGGACTAAAGCAGGGGAAAACCTAGCTTTCTTTTGATGTTCTCAGGTTATTAGTGATGTTCAAAATTGTACATGAAGAACTATACTACTGGCAATTGAGTAAAACTAGGGAAATGGGGGGGTAAAAAACCTGGTACAAAATTTCCAAAAGATATAAGCCTTGCATAAATACGGGGGTCTGAGAAGCCAACAGTGCAGCAGAAGCTGACATTGCCTGGTTGGCGTGCTGGGGTGGGGGGCACAAGCTCAGAAGAGTCGCGAATGACACTCTCCAAAGCAAAGAGAAACTGCTGACTCTCCCGCTCGCATGGTACTAGGTTTAGAATTCATTTATTCATAGATTTGTTCATTCGCTCAATATTTGTTAGTCTCTGGGCTATATCGGGCTTTGCCCTGGGCATGGGGGACATCCAGGTGAATAAGACAAGGTCTTTACTATCATGAGGCATGTGTTCTGTGGGGAGTAGATTGAAAATAAGCAAGTAAGCCTATGAACAGATGAGATAAAATCAGATAGCGATAATTGGTATGAAGAAATGACAACCAGGTAATGGGGTAGTGTGGCTGGAGGTGATGATAGGAGCAGCCATCAGATAAAGAGGTCAGGGCAGGTGTCTCTCGGGGAGGCAAGTGGCATTTGAGCAGAGATCCGAATAGTGAGAAAGAGATAGTCACGTGGAAATGCCGGGCAGAGAGATTCTAGACAGCAGGAATGGAACATGCAAAGGTCCTGGGAGGCCACAAGCTTGCTGTGCTTAAGAAAGAGAAAAAGACCCACATGTCTGGCAAAGGCCAGGGGAGCCTGGGAAAGGTCTGAGAAGCAGGCCGGGGCTAGATCTGGGATGACCTCGTGATCCAGGGTAACGAATACGGGGCTTAATCTGGGTGTTGTGAGAAACCAGTTAAGATGAGGTGGAGTCTGCCTTACATTGAAAGTCTAGGCAGCAAGCTTACAGCTGGTACTTGTGGGGTCCTCTCCAGCAGAAGGAGTTTGGAGGAAGGAGGGGATGATCTCGGACATGGATCAGGCTGCCACATGGCCACGAGGGCGGGTCCCGCACCCAAGCTGGTCAGAAGCACTTCTTCAGCAACTACGGGGACCCGAGAGGAGATTCAGTTACAGCCTGGATTCTTCTCTTGAGAGGATGGTTGTGAAACCTCTGGAGTGGTTGGCAGCTGTGTCTTCCACCTGGAGTTCAAATAGCGGCGACAGCCAAGCAGAGACAATAACAGCTAACACTCACCGGCTCCTCTGTGCCGTGCTAAATGCTTTGGATATAGTCACTCGTTTTACCCTCACAATGACCCTGTTTCAGATGAGGAAACTGAGGCACAGAGAGGTTAAATTGCCTCCAAATCATGCCGGTGATAAGGATGGGCATCCAGACAGGCGAAGGAGGAAAGCAGGCATGCAGAGAGAAAAGCCGGAGAACTCGGCCTCCCGAATCCCCTACGGCCATCCAGACCTTGGTTTTCTGGCCTTCTTGGAATTCTTGCTTTGGTTCCAGGACAGTGCCCCTCCTCCCTTTTACTGCTTCTCCCGCTTCTGCCAACGGGGGCCTGAATAAATTTCCTTTGCATGCAACCAAGAGTCCTAGCTACCGAATAGTCAAACGCATAGCTGTGGTGGGGAAATCAAGTTTCTATATGAAAATGCAGTTCATTCAGCTAGTGCCTCAGAGAAAAAAGGGACTTTTCCACCCTTTCCCCAAAATATTTCAGTGACGACATTAATCACAAGTAACATTTGTGGCACACCTACAAGGTATCAGGCACTCCTCGGAGTCCTTTCCAAGTACTGAGTCAGTCCGTCCTCACAAACACCCTATGAAGTGTGCGCTATTAATTTCGTCTTTTAGGAGACACAGAGGCACAGAGGGTTGAATTGTGTCCTCCCAAAAGATATGCTTAAGTCTCAGCCACCTAGTACCTCAGAATGACCCTATTTGGAAATACGGTGGTGGCAGATGTGATTAATTAGGATTAGTCAGTCTTACTAGAGTAGGGTTGGTCCTTCCTCCAACACAACTGCCGTCCTTACAAGAAGAGGGACAGGGAGAAGGCCACGTGAAGACGGAGGCAGAGGCTGGAGATGCATCTACAAGGCAGGGCAGGCGACCACCAGAGGTGTGGCCAGAGGTGTGTACCAGCTTCTCCCTCGGAGCCCTCAGAAGTAACCAAGCTTGCTGACACCTTGATTTCAGACTTCTAGCCTCTGGAACTGTGAGACAATAAGAGTCTGTAGTTTTAAGCCGCCCAATCTGCAGAACTTTTGTCCGGCTGCCCTAGGGAGTGAGTACAGAAAGGTTAAGCCATTCCCCGCGGTCACACAGCTAGCGAGGTGGTAGAGGGAATGAAAGCCGGGGGCGTGTGTCTCTGAGCTCCTTTGACCCTCTTCTCTGTGGTAACACATGCCACAGCAGCGCGGGATGTCGTGTTGGAAGGGACCCCCAGCCCGATGGCCAGCCGCCTTCACCTCTGCCCCTGTCCACTCTTCCTCACTTTGGGGCTAAGGCAGAGAGTGCAAACGGTTAACCTGCGCAGGAAAGCCTGGACTGAGCAACTCTGCTGGAGTGAAGGCCAGCCTGCCACACTGTCTTGACAGATGGCCACCCAGCACCTCTCTACACACCTGCAGGGAATCAGAGCCACGGGCTGGCGTGCAGGAGGGGAAGCCTGCTGGACTTGGAATCCTGCTCGGCCTCCCATAGTCTGGGTGACCTTGGCCGAGGTGCCTGACTTCCCTGTGCCTCAGTTTCCTCATGAAGAAAAGGAGGACAAGTCTGCCCTCCAGTGTTGCTGTGACAAATATCACAGTGAAAGTGACCACGTCAGGGCTCAGAGCAGGACCTTAGACTTAAGGGAGAACAAGCAGGTATCCTCCACTCTGTCACTCCACGTCCACAAGGTGCTACAAGTAAAAGCCACAGAGTTTCATCCTTTGCTTCTCTCTCCTCGGCTTTGTCTAAGCTGGCTGACTACGGCCTCTCAGGCCTGACTCTTAGTATGCGCAGCCCTTCTCTAAGCTTCTAAGTGAGATGAGCAACATGAAAAATTAATTGTGCATTTTCTCCTTTTTTTTTTTTCAAGTGGAGAAATTATTTAGGGCTTTGGGGAAGGTGGGGCAGCTGTTTGCTATGCAGCAGCTCATCCCCTCAGCCGTCACCCCTGCCATGTTCAGCAAATGATTCTTCCATTCTCTTCCCAGCAGGTGGTCTCGCAGCTACATGTGTTCCTCGCATCCAACGGGGTGCTCCGGGGACTGCGCCGTGGCGGTGACTGCTGTTTCTAATTACTGCCATATCAGGAGGCAAAGGGAAGGAACTCCGCCAGCCTGGTGGGCCGCTGTGGAAACATGACATCTCCGGTTATCAGGTTCCGGGGCCAGCAGGGCCCGGTTACCTGGCCGGTCACTTGGGAACGAGATCTCGCCTTTCCCTGAACAAACTCAACGTCCGAATCACTGACGGACACAGCAGTCAGGATGCCCTTCTTCATCCAGCACCTGGTGTGCTGAGCGCGGGGTGCGGGGGAGATACAAGCAGTAATAACCACAGCTCCGGCCTTTGGGAAACTTACATGATAGCTGGGGACAAGGACAAGGAAACAAAGAAAAAAAAAATAGCTCAATTTGTCCATCTAACAGCATTTATCGAGAACTGTCCTTGTGGAGTTTATAGTCTAGTTGGGGAGAGCGACAGTAATCTAATACTATCACGAATAAGCAGTTACGAACCATGGCCAATGCTATGAAAGAAAAATGCCAAGGCTATTAGAGCATAATTGGGGACCTGGTTTGTTCTGGGCTTAGAGATGGATTCCTGGATGAAGTGCTCTAAGATCTAATTGTGGAAATGGAAAAGAAAGGTTACTGTAGGAAGTGTTTGCAAAGAATTAACAAGCTATGTGGACAGACACAGAAGGAAATGGATGTTCATATAACTTCTAAGTTTCTGACCAGAATAACTGGAAATCAGAGTCACACTTGTCAGACAGGACAGTTGGAAGGGGGCGTCAGGTTTTCAGAGGAAGCTGCAGAGAACCAGGCAAGTTCAAAGGGCAGATGGAGAGACTGGAAATGCAGGGCAAGGCGGGAAGGCGGGTGGGAGAGCTGGCGGAGGAGCCTTGGGGCTGTGACAGGGGCGACTACAGGGGAAAAGACTACAGGGAAGTGAACCCTGGGGCAAGTGCTCAACTTTGGAAATCGCTCATAGCGAGGGCTTTAGATGGCAGAAAGAGAATTCACACCAGTGAACACGTATCGTGTACCTGGCTCTGTGTTGGGAATTCATCCACTGCCATTGTGTGAGATCATTAGGCAGCAAGACTCAGAAACTCACTCAAGGTCATTTCAGTTAAGTGAGTGTGTGCGAGGGATGTGTGTATATGGGTGTGGGTGGATGTGGTGTGGTCTGTGGTATTGTATATGTATGGTATGTGTGTGAGTGCACACATGTGTGTTATATCCCAGGGCAAAAATCAGCTGGACCACCTGGGTCGTGACCTTAGCAGTCAAGAATGGCAGACTCTTCTCCCATCTTTCTTGGGGCGCAGTCTCTCATGTCTGCTTTTCTCTATGTGTCTGTTCCCCAGAGACAGGATACCTTCCTTGCTTCTCTGCAGCCTTACCCTAGCTTTTTAGTTCAAGTCCAATATTATCCATCCAATCATTAATCCAATAAAATGTATTGAATACCTACTGTGTGTTGGGCAGTAATTTTAGGTGCTGGGGTTACAGCAGATATCAAAGTAGTTTCTTACATTGTAGTAGGGAAGACATATTAAACAAATAAAGATATGATATTTCAGGTGGCAATAATATGAAGAAAAATGAGGCCAGGGGAGGGTCTGGAAAGTGACTTTGGGGCGGTGGGGTAGGGTGCTGTTTTTGTAAGTGCTCTCTGGGAAGGCCTCCCTCTGATCAGTGATATCAGGGCAGGGACTCGAAGAAAGAGAATGAGTGAATGATCCATGCAGATATCTGAAGCAAGAGTATTTCCGGCAGAGGGAGGATGTGGGCAAAGACCCTGAGATGGGGCATTGCTTGAAGGTGTTCACAGAAGAGCAAGGAGACCAGTGTGGCTTTGTGCGAGTGGGTGAGGGGAGGGTCCGAGGAGGTGACAGAGGGGACCAGTTCATGCAAAGCCTGTCGGCACTGCAAGTCATGGGAGGCTGGGAGTAGAGGAGGGACCTGGTGTGAGCTGCACTGTAATGGGTGTGCTGCGGACGCTGTGTGGACAGACTACGGTGTGAGGTCGGGACCAGGGACAGCGGTTAGGAGGCTATCGCAGTGGTACAGAGGAGAGATGATGGTGATCTGGACTAAGGTGGACGCCGAGGAGGTGACAAGAAGAGATCAGATTCTGGATAGGTTTGAAGGTTGAGCTATCGCCAAAGGATCTGATTCGTTTCCAGATCTTTTAGTTCAACTTGTGGAGAGAGGAGAATCTTATGGGCCCAGAGCAGCCTGTGGACAAACTGACCATAGAGAGAGAAGGGGAGGGTCAAGGGGTACAAAGTAGCCTTCAGCAAGTAAGGAAAGATTCTCGAATAAGGGTGTGAGTGCTCCCGTGTTGGCATGTTGCCTCCATCTATGCCAGCTGGTTTAATGAAGCTCACAATATCTTGCCTGTGAGGGAAACAGTGTTTTTTCCGGTCGTCTATTTAAAAAACTGGGGCTGACAGAGGATGAGCAACTTGCCTGTGGCCACGAAGCTGGAAGAGCCTGGATCTGACCTTTCAGATTCTGTCTGATTCTAAAGCCTTTGCTGTAACTACCAAGCCAGGCTGCCTTGGGGGGTGAAGAGAAATGCTGAAGGAGGAGGCAGGGAGGGGTGCAGGTCACGGAAGTCCCCAAAGGGGACTATCACGTCTGAGGAATGAGAAAGTGGCTCACAGAGCCCACATGACAGAGAAGCCAACCAAGGGAGAAGTGAGAGGCTGCCTTTGTCGTTGGCCAGGGGACCTCGTTGCTGCCGCAGGGGGCCAGGTAAGACAAGAAAGGGCAAGAGGCCGGGGGGAAGGCTGGAGGGATGAAGAGCTCGGGCTCTGCTCAGTTAGAAGGCCACCACCGCCTGCCGGCAGAGTCGCGGACAACGACATACTCTGAGCCTCCGTTTCCTTTGTTATCACGTCGGCTTCAACGAAGTCACGCCATGTTAAACGACCACCACGGAAGTTGATTTCTTTTCCATGTTCCATGCTCACTGTGGGTTGGTTTCAGCTCTGCTGGTCCATGTCGTGTTCACTCTGGCCCAGGCTGGCAGAGCAGGCCCTGACTAGGGCCTTGCCACTTCAGTGGCAGAAGATGGTGAGAGAGGGAGGGAGGGAGGGAGAACATCACTGATCACTGCCTGAGTAAATGGGAGAGGAGAGTGTAACTCCCACCACCCCCAGGGAAGGGCAGTAATTATTCGAACAACAATGGGATCTATGATCTGCGCCAGCACCTACCTCCAAGGCCTTAAGAAGCACTTAGTGCCACATGGGCCCAGAAATGATAGCTGTTACTGTTATTAACAGGCTGCAGCACCCCGGAAGGCAATCTGCTGGCTGCATCTAGGAAAAGCTCCCTTCACTCTCATTAAGTAGTTTGTCACTAGGAAGGAGAAAAGGCAGTAGAAATTCCGTCCCCGTTCCCCACGCCCCTGCAGCGTGGCCCGCTTCCTGGCTGAGCGTCTTCTTTGCTGCCCACATCTTTCACATTTCCACTTCAGCTCCTTTCTCCTCCAGGCTCTCCCTGCTCTTCTCGTGTGTGCGTGCGTGCGTGCGTGCGCGTGTGTGTGTGTGTGTGTGTACATATATAAACAGAAATTCGAGCAGAAATAATTTATAGTTACAGATTTTTGCCAAGGTCTCTAGCTAGTCAAGGTATACTTTCAATGATTCCTTAAGACTTTCAAGAGTGTAGAATGAGGAAAATTTTGCCTCCAGCTTGATTTCTACTAGGAAAAAAGAAAAAGCGGAGAGCTGAGGTGATTTCAGTTCTCACAAACCCAGGGGAATCCACTCTGACAGGCCCCCTGATCATCCTCCCTGGAGGCATCGAGGACATGCCCGCATGCTGTGGTCCTGGGCTGGATATTGCCTGCAAATTCATCGAGAGGAAAATGGGGATGGACCCAGTCTAGCTAGGAATTCCCATTTAAAAAAAAAATGACAGTACTGACACTTATAGACTTATCGGGACTGCATTTTATTCAGGCCTGTAACAGCAACCGAGAAGGACAATTTTAATTCCATGCACTGCAGCAACTGTGAGGGAAGAAAGGAAGAGGACAGATTCTCCAAGGCCATGTGGTTAGGAAGAGGAAGAAACAGGAGAAGGTAGTGCCGTGATTGGCTGTAATATTGGCCACAGATTTAATGATTACCAAGGAATTTTTTCATTTGATTTTTTAATTTCGGCCTCACGACAACCTTGAGGAATAGAAAAGCTTGTCATATTTACCTGCATTTTCATACACAATGAAGATGATAAGTGAAGTCAAACGAAGCTCAGAGAGATTTTGTGATTTTAAGCCAAAGACATACAGCCAGCCAGTAAATGAGAGAGGCTAATTGTTTTGACTCTGCGACATGGCATTTTTATTACTATGAGTAGCCTCTGGATGGTAAACAGGTTTTACAAAATGCTTGAGTCACCGTTATTTATTTCTTCATTAGGGATTTTGAGTGTGTCCAAATGATTTTGTTGGGGAATGGGCAACGGTAGTAGAAAGCAAATTTAACAAAGGCTAACCTTCGACTATGAGATTAAGTTCAGGTTCATCAGTCCAGGGCTATGGCCATATTCTCACAAATGGAGAGCGTGACAAGATTTATTACTATGTGAGTTTTAGGTAACCAGCTCGTGTTCTTTGGTTGCAAATAACAGAAATAAACTTGAGTAAGTTAAGCTGATAAACTCGTTAGAAAGATTTCGGGCAGCTCACAGGGTCTAAGGGAAGACTGAAGAACTGGGTGGGCTTGGACTATGGCAGCTGGAGGGATTGAGAAGGCAGGAACCGATCGGTGGCAGCGTTGGGGTGCTGCTGCTAGAGCGAAGGGTCCCAGGAGGGCCTGATCCACCTAATCCGAATCACGTACTGTCCCCTTGGCCAGGGCCTAGCTGAGAGTCCTGGTATAGGGACCTGCACTCAGAAAGGAGAACAGAATTGCTAGAAGAGGGAGAGCTGGATGCTGGGAAGAAAACACTTATCCCCCACCTCAGGTAATCCCCCGGTAAAGGAAAATTTCTACCAGCCCCTGTCCAGGGGCTTTTGCGATGTGGAAAGATTGGGATAAATAAGTGTTAGAGATGGGGAGTGGTGATAGAGGGATTAGGTCAGTTAACACGGGGAGTGAGTGAGTGAGCGGGGAGGAGAGAAAAGGTCTGTAAGCCTTGTCAGGTGCTGGGGCTTGGAGTGTCTCCCAATTAGCACCAGTTAGGGCAGAGAGGAAGTGCTTCTGAGACTTGTTGTGGTGAGTTATGAACTGATTAACTTTTAATGTACTTTGTGAGGTACAAGTGAAGGTTAGCAATTCCCTTTTAATAATGTGTGGGCCCTGGATTGTGTGATTTTGAATGTGACTTTGTTCACAGACTGATTGTGTAGGGCCCTGGATTTTATTAGGGTCACAATTATGTTTAGTGTTTGTCATCAAAATTCTTGGAAAGTGAGTGACTACAGTATAGAAGGGCAGCAGATGAATGTGGTTGAATTGATTCACTCCTTTTTTTTTTTTGTCCTGGTTCTAGAATTACTCATTTTAGTTTTTCCATGAGGAAATTTTAAATTTGCTTAAACTTTCCTTAAAGAAGTAAAACCTACAATGGCTTTATTTTCTAGAAGGTAAGTATATTCTGGCCAGGGGTTGGGGTGTACTTACATGGGGCCTAAATTTCCATTATTTTGTTCTATATAAATAGATCATCATTTTTATTATAAATAAGAACTCAAGTGCATCATTTTATAGATAAGAAATTAAAGCACATGATCTAACCCATAAAAGTTTAATTAGGCTAGTCTATAACATCACGGTGCTTCATGCCTCTTAGAACTTGAAGCTGTACCTAATGCCTGCTTTTTCTTTCTTATCGTCATAATAACTAACTTCCATAATAACACTATGAAGTGAATCTACTCTTATGTCCATTTTATAGATGAGAATGGTAAAGTCACTTGTTTATAGTCACGCAGGTAATAAGAAAGTGTCCTGGACTAACCCATCTGAACAACGGGGTCACTGAATAGTTCCAGCTACTAGTAGAACTCAGTTACCACAACTGCTCTAACATTCAGAAAACAAACAATTATATTAGCATAACTGAGAGAACTAAAAAAGGTCCACTGGTAGGTTAATGAATCAATTTTCAATTAATAAAGTTTTGCTAATACATTAATTTAAAATCTTTTCGGATATTTACTATGTGCTAAGCCGTGAGGACACAATAATGAGCTGAGCGGATAAAATTCCTGCCTTCCAGGAACTTAGGGCTTGGTGGAGATGTCAGGCGATAATCAAGTAATTGCAAAAATATGTATAATTATAAATTCTGAGAGTGATAAGTTCTTCGAGGGTGAATTACTATAGTAATGATAGGTGGAGAGAACACAGAAGATGAAGGGGAAGCCGTTGTATACATCAGAGTCTGCCATCCATCCATCCAAAA
The DNA here is from genome assembly GCF_014176215.1 of Rousettus aegyptiacus. Lineage (NCBI taxonomy): Eukaryota > Metazoa > Chordata > Mammalia > Chiroptera > Pteropodidae > Rousettus > Rousettus aegyptiacus. Next base: position 146,564,743 of record NW_023416306.1, read on the forward strand.
TTTATTGTGTCCTGTAGGCATGTGATATTGTGCCAATTGCCACGAAGGGCATGGAGATGAACAAGATGTACTTCTTGCTCTCAGTAGGAAATCCAGGGAGAAAACACACACACATACACACACGCGCGCACACACACACACACACACACACTTAATCATAACCATGTACCATAAAAATATAGATGAAGGTGACCTGATGGCAGTGACGATTATGATAGCTAACATTTCTTGGCACAATTTGAAGTACTGCACATGGATAACTCATCAATCCTTAAACCAATCCTTTTAAGTAAGGACTAATATTATCCCCAAATGGATGGGGAGGAGATGGAGAGTGGCCGCATCTCAGGTTTGTATCTAGGGTCCAGGAGATAGGGCGATGGGGGAAGATTTTAAGGAATGACTAGAGAATGGCAGAGAGGGAGAGACAAGATGTGATGGGCCTTCAGAAGAGGGGGAGCATAGTTCTGGCTAGAGGCATCAGGAGAAACTCCCTGGAGGAATGGATGTTCAATGTGGACGTTGAAGGACGGAGAGAATTTAGCAGGCAGAGACTGGATCGGCGACACAGAGAGTGGCAGGTGCCGAGGCAGGAGTGCACAGTGAATGTGGGGGGCCGGGCACGGGTCTACCTGGCAGCTGGGTGGGGCAGAGGTTTCTACACCTGGCTGTCTGTCACTCACCTGCAACACATTTTACAAATATGGATTCCTGGGATTCAACCAAGAGATTCTCAGTAAGTAAGGCCTGACCTCATGGCACAGGTGTCTGGCCTGAATCTTCCTTTTCCTCTCTGCCTCTAAGGATTTTCCCTGGAAGAGGCTTTCCAAGTGTCTTAGAAGCTCAAGTAACATTTCAAAAATCCTTCTGGCTGAAAGGACTGGGTTCTTTATAGAATAAGAAGGGAACGTGAATGGAAGAACAGTGATGTCAAGACCAAGAGTGAGAAAAGACCTACTGGCTGAATGAGTTGTCTTGGCTCAGAATCAGAACAATTTTTGCCAAATAACAATAATATCAATAACAGCTATTGGGCACTAACTCTGGGATAACCATTGTGTTAGAAGCTTCATCTGCATCATCTCATTGAACTAGTACAATAGCCCAGAGGAATGCTAACTGGGGCATTCCTCCAGTTAGCTCCAGTTAGCAGATGAAGAAATGAAGGCTTAGAAAGATAAAATGTGCTCAAGTTCCCACACCGCCTGAAAGGCAGAGCCAAGGTGCTGTTTAAGCATCGGTGGGGCTGCACTGCCTGCAGTGGAATGGTGATTGAGAGGGACTCGAGGACCAGGTAGAGAGGAAAGAGCACTGGGCCTGGAGCAAGCATACTCAGGGCCAAATCCCAGCTTGGTCACTCCCGGAGGCTCTCAAAAAAACCCAATTCTCACTCTTGTAAACTGTTGATAGTAGCCACTCTCTCTTCCAGCCTCACTGGGAGGTTGTAAATCTCAAACAAAACAGAGCAAGCATGGGTAATGCCGGATGTCCTGCTATACCTACTTCCTATATAGGGAGGCTCTCCTTCTGCCTCCCCCCGCTCCCCGCATCAACATGCTGTCTCTTCTAAATTTAAAGGGCAAAGTCTCAATAGAGGTTGGAAGAGACAGTTATACTCAACTCCACTCAGCTCAGCAAGCCCTGAGGCCAACTCTGTGCCTGGAATTGTGCCTGATAGGCATCAAAAGATTCTTGGTGATTTGTCCTTATTTAAAGAGGCAGGGAAGTACATAAAATATGAAAGGCAACACTTCTACCCTGCAGGGCAAGGAAGAGCGGGGGTGGGGAATGAACAATACAGTGTGGATGTCCTTTTCCATGAACTTCAAAACCCAGGAAACGGCTGGATCAATAGACTGTCATGTTGAAAATAACTAAAGGACAGGAATATGATGATAATTAGCAGAGTGCATGGATTTACCAGATACAAATCATATAACACTGAAACAATTTCTTTCCATCAGAAGATAACTGGCTTTGGCTTAGGGCAACAAAAAGTAGATATAGAGGAATATTGAAATCTAATGAAGAAATAACTTTTACTTTAGCTTTCTCTGAATTCTGATTTGGGGAAGTAGCAAATGCACTAGTTCCTTTTTTTTTAAATATTTTTTTTAAATTACAGTTTACATACAATATTATATTAGTTTCTAGTGTACAACATAGTGATTAGATATTTATATAACTTATAAAGTGATGACCTTGATAAATCTAGTACCCATCTGACACCATACATACTTATTATTATATTATTGACTATATTCCCTATGCTATACTTTACATCCCCATAACTATTTGTACTTTTTAATCTCTTCCCCTTTTTTTTCCATCCATTCAATGTCCTTCCCATCTGGCAACCATCAAAATGTTCTCTGCATCTGAGTTCGTTTCTATTTTGTTTGTTCATTTATTTTGTTTTTTAGATTCTATATGTCAGTAAAATCATATGATATTTGTCTTTGTCTTATTTATTTCACTTAGCATAATACCCTCTAGGTCATGTTGCTGAAGATGGCATGATTTCATTCTTTTTGATGGCTCAGTAGTATTTCATTGTATATATGTGTACCACTATTTATCCATTTATCTATTGATGGGAACCTAGGTTGCTCCCATAACTTGGCTATTGTAAATAATATTGCAATGAACATGTGAATGCATATGTTCTTTGGAATCAGTGTTTTGAATTTCTTTGGATATATCGCTGGAAGTGGAATTATTGAGTCTCTCTTGGTCTCTTATTATAGTCTTTGTTTTAAAGCCTATTTTGTTTGGTGTAAGTATTCCTACCCCAGCTTTGTTTGTTTCCATTTTCAAGAAACATTTGTTTTCCATCCCTTTACTTTTAGTCTGTGTGCATTTTCAAATTCTGAAATGACACACTTGTAGGCAGCATATGTAAGGGTCTAATTTTCTTATTCATTCAGCCACCTTATGTCTTTTGATTGGAGCATTTAATCTATTTGCATTAAAAGTAATTGTTGATATATATGTAGTTATTGCCATTTTATTATTTGTATCTTTGGTATTTTTTCTTCTTCTTAAAGAAATCCCTCTAACATTTCTTGTAATACTGGTTTGGTGGTGATAAACTTCTTTAGCTTTTTCTTACCTGGGAAGCTCTTTATCTGTCCTTTGATTCTAAGTGATAGCTTTGCTGAGTAATCTTCATTGTAGGTCTTTGCTTTTCATTGCTTTGAATACTTCATGCCAATCTCTTTTGGCCTGAAATTTTCTGTTGAGAAAACAGCTGACAGCCTTATGGGAACTCTCTTGTAGGTAACTGGATGCTTTTCTCTTGATGCTTTTAAGATTTATCTTTAACCTTTGGCATTTTAATTATGATGTGTCTTGGTATGGGTCTCTTTGGGTTCATCTTGTTTGTGACTCTTTGCATTTCCTGAGCTCATACATCTATTTCTTTTGCCAGCTTAGGGAAGTCATCTGTCGTTATTTCTTAAAATGGGTTTTTAATTCCTTGCTCTCTCTCTTCTCCTTGTGGTGCCCCTATGATGTGAATGTTAGTACCCTTGATATTGTCTCAGAGGCCCCTTAAACTGTCCTCATTTTTTTGGATTCTTTTTTCTTTTGGCTGTTCTGATTGGGCGTTTTCTGCTACCTTATCTTTCGAATCACTGATTCAGTCCTCTGCTTCATTTAGTCTCTTGATACTCGCTAATATATATGTGTATATATATATATATATATATATATATATATATTTTAATTTGGTTTTTATATTCTTTATATCAGACTGGTTCTTTTTTATGTTTTCTATCTCTATTTTTATGTTTTCTATTTCTTTGTCGAAGTTCTCAGTGAGATCATTAAGCATCCTTATAGCCAGTGTTTTGAACTCTGTGTCTGGTAAATTGCTTGTCTCCATTTTGTTTAGTTTTTTTTTTTCCTAGAGCTTTGTTTTTTGTTTCATTTGGGATATTTTTTTGTTTGTTTGTTTATTTGTTTCCTCAGTTTGGCTGCCACTTTGTGTTTGTTTCATGTTTTAGGTAGGGCTGCTATGTCTCTTAGTCTTGGTAAGGTGGCCTTATGTAGTAGGTGCCCTTTAGGTCCAGTTATGCAGTCTTCCTAGTCACCTGATCTGGGTGCTCCAGGTGTATCCCTTGTGTGAGTTGTGTGTGCCCTCCTGCCGTAAATGAACCTTGATTGCTTTTGGCCCGTCAGTGGGAGGGATTGACCCTCAGGCTGATTGGTTGTGAAGACTGGCTGTGACTATAGTGAAGGAGTTGTTGTGTAGGGGCTGATCCTATGAAGCAGGATTCACTTCAGAGGGGCTCTGGTGCCTGCTCCGTCTGTCCTTTGGATGTGTCATTTGTGGAGGTGGTCGAGTGGTGCTCTGGTGTGGTCTGAAGCCAGCCACTGCATATGCTGATTCTGGAACCTCTTGGGAGAAGCTTTGGTGCAGGCCAAAATCAGCTACTGCCTGTGTCCTGCCCTGGGCCACTTGGTATGGGCTACAAAGTGGTCTGCAGATGGTTGTCACTTGTGCTGGGCTTGAAGGTGCCTGGGAAAGGCTGAACTACTGAGGCTGGCTGCTGCTAGTAGGGCTGCTTAGCAAGAAGTACAAGGTTTGCCAAGGTCAGATGGTGCTTATTTGAGCTTTGCGAACCTTTGAGAGGTTTTAGGAAAGTCCATAGCATCAGTCAAGACAGGCTTTTTCTGTGGAAAAGTCACTGGAAGCGGCTTGGGTGGGCCCACAAGTTGGGTGGAGTAGGGTCTCAGGGAATCACCATGACAGGGTGACCAATGTTAGCCAAGTTGATGGCTATGGCAACCCCCCTGTGTCTGCATGCTTGGTGGGTGGAGGGCTCAACAAAAGTATAATAGCTTCTGCCAGTATTTCTGTCTAGAAGAAAGCTGGCCCTCCAGCCCTTGCCCAGAAGCCAGACAATTCAGATCCTTTTCATATGTCTCTGGCACCTCTTGAGCTGATGCCCGAGCATTGGAGCTCAGAGTAAGTGAGTCCATCAGTGAGTAAGTCTGGGTGTGGGCCCTTTAAGAGGAACACCTGGGACTCTAGCAGCCCTCCATTTCACTCAGCCACAACCTCCATGGGTTTTCACAGCCAGATTATGAGGACTTCTCTTTCTGGCCTGCAGCCCTGGGCTGGGGAGCTCAGCATGGGGCTCAATCCTCAGGGGGTACCTCCGCAGCTAAGATATTACTTCCAATTTTTAACTGCCATGTGTGGGTGTGGGACTGGCCCATTCTGCAATTCCATCTTTCCTGCCATTCTTGAAGTAGCTTCTTCTTTATATCCTTAGTTATAAGACTTCCGTTTGGTTAGACTTCAGGTGATTCTCAATGATGATCGTTCTGTAGTTTAGTTGTAATTTTGATGAGGTCGTGGGCTAGCACCCACTTACCTACTCTGCCATCTTGACCAGAAGATCCCTGTCTATTGGGCTTGTTTTATGGAATAGGAGGATATTGAAGCAAGGGTGAATGAGGAGTCACGAATTGAATTTGCTAGACTGGAATTTGCTCTGGGTGAGTTGGTGAATAAGCGATGAGTGAGTATGAAGGCTTGTACTAGTTCTAAATTGGAGGTGTGGGGTAGGAAAGGGGAAGAAAAACTGCATCTTGGTGGGAATTTGCTTATCTTGAGAACATGGCTGAGTTACCTCTTTCTTGACAATGGCGGATTTCTTCCACTGAGGCAAGATTGTTCTTGGCTGCTAACAAGTGGAGGAAGAAAGTTTATTGATTGAATTCATGCATTTTGCAAGGGGAGAAATGTCCAAAATTGCTCAAAATCTCTTTTATGGTGTAACTGTTTCTTATAGCAAAGTATTTTCTTTTTAAGCAGCAGCTCCATGTAGCCCAGTGGTTCTCTGTTGCCTCAAGCAAGTATTTTGTTTTTATAAACCAGATACCAAGAAAATTTAGGGCAGATGTGCAATCCTCCTTCTCTACTCACTCTCTTCCCCAGCCTAGCCCTGATCCAGGGTGAGACCTTGAGGAACATTTGGGTTTGGGGCTGCAGTTCTCTCGCTCAGCCCCTTAGAACCAGATGTAGCCTGGCCTCGGGGTCACTGTAGTGCATGCCAGGACTGATTGTTTAATCTTGCACTGTCTGTCCAGTATATGAGTAGGAGGATCCGTCAGATGGGGTTCATCTGCCTCATGAATAAATGCAATAAAACCTCTGCAGGTCATGGATTGTGGCACTTGAGACTGATAAAATGTCCACGAGCCTGGAGAATCCGATGCGCCTATATGATACTTACATGATTATTTATAGTTTATGAGCGACTCTTGTGCTTCATTCCTCCATCCAACATTTATTGAGTGCCTACCATGTGTCAGGCACTGTGCTGGAAGCTGCTGATCTAAAAATAATTAAAAGACACCCCCAACTCTTAAAAGGCCAGAGTGTGGAAGGGAAGACTGACACGTATGCACACATGTGTGGTACAGTGTGATGAGCACGAAGATGGAGATGAGGGACGTTGCAGTAGAAAGTGGATAACTGCTTTTCAGGGTCAAGAAAGGCTTTTTAGGAGAGGAATGAGATAGCTTATCTGGGTCTTAAAGGACTCATGACTACTTCCCACGTCTAGATTGGAAAGTCTAAGAGGTGGGAGCTGGATCACGTGGACTGAGAGTGAAGTCGGGGCACCCTAGGGGAAAATCAAGGTACTGCTACTAAAAGGGAACTAGATGCCAGGCAGGCAAAATGATACCAGATTTTACCTCTTGAATTTCCAGCAAGACATAAGTTCCTTGAGCTGAAACCTGGTACAGAGATTCATCTTGACTCCTCCAAGGCAAACACTTGCCATGGAGTCAGCCTGGGTCTTCAGCTGCAGAGTGTGGCCCTTGGGAAGCAGTTATCAGCATGAAGTTGCCTGAGAAGAGGCTGGGAAGTTGCCCCCAAAGTCCAGCCTTCTTTGTCCTTCTCACCAGCTCTCCTTGGTGCCTTTATGCCTCAAGGACAGCAAGCGCCTTGTACCTTTCCACCAGGGGGCACCCTCACAGACTTACTGATCAAGCAATTGTCTCTGGAGGCCTAGCTGGGTCCACTCCCTGATTCTCCAGTCAAACAGAGCCACACAGGGCTGCATGATGATTCCCCTCACTTAGAGCTAAAACACCTTCAAATGTGGGAATCCTGCTATGGGGAGCTTAAATGTGTACTTCTCATTAAAGTGACAGGAAACTCAGCCCTGAACTCAAAATCGTCTCTAACAGATGCTTAGAGTATTTGGGGTTTTCACACTTTATGACTGGGAAGGAAAGGGGGCTGGGAGCAGGAGCGGAGACAACCCCTTGGCGCAGGGTGGCCTTTGAAAGCAGGGCTCCACACTGGGACAGCCCCAGGTCAGATTCAGGGCCACAGATCACCCGTTTCTTAGGTTTCTCTTTCAGTGATTCCTTGGCAAAGAAAACCTACAGCTGAGGGAAAAAAGCACCAGACCAGGGATTGGGGAAACTGGAAGTCAGGACCCAGCTCTGCTTTGAACTGGCGCAGTCACTTGGGACCAGTCATTTTCTGGGTCCTTTTCCTTACCCGTGAAGTAGGAGCCAGTCCACCCACAAGGAGTGTTGTGAGGGTTAGCCAGAATATCGGGTGGTCTGAGCTTCATCCGTTTCTTCATCTGTAAAAGAAAGAACATGGCACAATCTCTTTCTAGCTCTAAAATCGAATAGGTACTTAAAAAAATGAAAAGTTATGATATAAATACTCGGTATTATTATTATAGTTATTGTTCCAAGTAGTAACTAAAGATCTCACTAAGGTACTAAACAACCTGCTATTTGCCACTGGCTGGTGCTTAGCAAAAGAGAGCAAGGCAGCTCAGAGTTTATGACTGACCAGATGCTTCTCCCTGGAGTAATATTACGACAACCTGCTTGCAGAAGACAATTCCATGGCAATGAGAGTCATAAGGGAAATTGCCAGCACCTCCCCCTGATAAGTTATTGAAACTCATTTAACAGCAAAAAGGATATTTTCAGTAAAGAATGGGTATTATAGTAAAAAAATTAATCTGACTTTTGACTAGATCAATAAAAAAAATGTAAGTGCGGACCCATGCAGGGTTACAGAGGGAAGCAAGATTGTGCTGGGGAAGGACACCTGAGCATGAAGCAGGTAATAAAAGGAAGTTAGATGAGAATATAATGCAAAGCACACAGGATCCACAGGGCATTCCATGGTTAATTGGTGGATGAGTGACAGAGTTGTCTGTGAGGGTAGGGACAGAGGTGTAAGGAGCCGAGTTCATGAAGCTCGAGGTTTAAGGACACGTAGTAAGCAGCCGAATGGCAACCCTTCTGGGTCTCTCAGAAGCAGAGGTCCAGGCTGGCTAACAAAGAAGGGAGATGCCGTGAGTTCCATTAAGCCCAGAGCTCATTTCCTCCCTATTAATGCCCTCTTCAACTTCACAGAACTCTGGGGCTTGGAGGATGTCACAATGTCCCAAAAAGTCTTTTAAGAAAGAGGCTTCTGCTTTAGGAGATTGTTCTTTAATCATAGGAGAATCACCTGTTTGTATCTTCTAGGCTTTCTCTTGGAATGGATAAGCAGCAGCTGGGGAGAAGAAGTACTGTGAAAAGAACTTGAAGGCCAGGTGGTCCAACCTTTGCATCTTGGACAAGTCATTTAAACCAGTCTCAGTTTTCTTATTTGTAAAATGGGGTAATTCTCAGTCAGTGTGAGTCTCTGAGTCAAAAGGGAATATTCTCTGTGGAAGAGATTTGTCAACTCTAACGTCGTTATTAAAAACTGGAAAATGTTGTCTGATGTAGCTCTCCACTTATTAGTTCTTTGAGCCCTTGTTCCTCAGCTGTAAAATGAAGATAATGACAGCACCTGCCATGCAGGTCATTCTGCAGAGAAACGAGGTGCTGTGTGCGGAGTGTTTCATAAGGCCGGGCTCATGGTGCACACGGAATCTATGTTTGTTCCTCCTTTTCTTCTGGTGGTTCAAAGCTCAGTTATAAGAAAGGTCTGAAGCCTTGCTGGAGAAAGACTCTATTATAAACACACTGGTGATTGTCACCTCTGCAGAGGATCTAAGAATTAAAAAAGCCTTCAGTCACCTGTCCAGTCCAGCAATTCACAAGCAGATATCTTTAAAGAGATGGTTCTTTAGCAAACTAGTGCAAACAGCAGTCTGCCCTGATCTTTCCCTTCTCTTCTCCAGGCCTTTGATCTTGGAAAATGAAGAACAGGTGACAAATGGGGTGAGGCCAGCAGAGAGGACCCTCAGGGATGTGCCTCCCGTGAGCAGCTCTGCCCACCTGTACAAGCGCAGGTGGCCCCTCTGTGGCAGAGCAGCTGCATCACTGAGGACTGGAGGTGATGTCAAGTGGTCCCGCCAGCCCGGCACTCCATTGTGACTGGGAAATTGAGTGCTGCAAGTTTTCTGCCAAGCAGGCCATAAATCCTGGTTTACTAGATCAGCCTCACCACTGGCTACTGCTTTGCGCCGGCCCAGGAAACCTCAAATTACCCAGCATCAAAGCTTCATTTGCCTTTACTGGGCTTTTGCTTGGAGTCTTTGAGGCATTCTCTGTCGTCTGACAGAAAGTCCTTATTCTACCCACCTGGTCCCATTTCCTTCCCTATCACTCATCTGTGTGGGCTACACTCAGAGTTCCGCCCTCACAGTCCCGGGGGCAATCCTACCCCCACCAAGGCTTTCACCATCACATCGTGCGGATGCTACCTGAATTCCTACCTCCAACCCCCACCTCGCTCCTGAGCTACATGCCCATGTCTCCACTGCCTACAAGACAGGTTCACTTGCATGTCCCACATAAACCTCATGCCCCAAACCTCCAGACCAAACTCATCGTTTCTCCTACATTTTGGTCTACATTTAGGAGCCAGATCTTATAAGGTGGCATTTCATCCAAGTCTATGAGATGACTCAGAGGAATAAAGCTCAGTGTGTGAATGACGTATATTCCTGGAGATTTCATTTTTTCCTGAAAGATAAGTAAAATACTATAGAGCAGAATGCAAAATCTAAATTAAAAATTTAGATGGAACTGAAGACTTTCAAGTAAATGTGTCTGCAAGGTCTGCCTCAGACTACGCCCCCAGTTCTCAATGGGATGCAAGTTTGTTCTTCCCACAAAGGACTGGAGTTACCTTGAATTAGAGAATAGACATGCAAAGTCATCTATGAGAGAGAGAATGGAGAGGTCCCGGCCAGCAGGCCTCGATTGTAATTGACTGAATGTGTTAGCTGGGGTTGGTCACCAGTGGAGCCCCAGAAAAGGAGTGTACTTCCGCACACTAACCAGGGAAGGAGGGGCTTGGCCAGCAGACATCCAGGCACGCATCATGTGGAGACCAGGTGTGCAGGAGGCATATCTAGCCAACTGTGAGTGTTCACACACCATCAGCAAGAAAATGTAGGGGTAAGTTATAGGCTTCAGGGGAAAGTTTTAATCTTTCCTCTTAGTATCTGCTCATCCCATTTTCATTAATAGTCCTCATTAATGTTTGAGATTCACCTTCTCTCATTCTGAGGCCACCTATTTTAGGTATGGTCTGACCCCTAGATCAGGAGGTAGAACGTGGGATAAGCCTAAGCTAATCAGCATGCTTCATCCCCCTGATTACAGTGTGTGAATCATGAGACTTTTGCAGATCTACCAGAGAAGAGGCTTTGTTCTTACCTAGTTTGGAGTTGTGACTGTGAGGCTGGAGCTGCTGCAGCCACCTTGCCACCATGCAGAGAGAATTTGTCTGAGAATGGAGTCAGCCATAAGGAAGCAGGGATAAGAGATATGAAGAGAAAAACTGACTCATTTTAAGCCTTTGCATTAAGACATACCTGAGGTCAGCCCGGCTGTGTGAACCAGTAGATCTCTTTTTTGCTTAAGCCAGTTAGGCTGGGTTTTCTGTCACTTGCAACCATAGTCTCATGGCACTTGTATGTCAGGCCATCTAACTCCGATGGCAGCTACGCCTTTGTTTCTCCTCACATTCCTCGATTTCATTTCATTATTACCAAGCTGCCTTCTGATTATCATTGGTTTTCCAAGTGAGAGTGAATATACTGATCACATATGTTCATAGACTTTTCCCATCTAAATAAGAGGGTTTTTTTTTTTTAAATTGTAAGGAAATAAACGAGTTTTCTGATGTTATTATTTGGTCACTCAGAGCCTGATTCCTTAGAGAAGGTAGAAGTTGGGTTTCTGGCTTGAAAGATTGAGGGTCAGATTCTGGACTGTGGAAAACTGACCAGAGTAGTAACTGCAGCCTCTGGGCCTTTTCTTTTGAAGAACAAACTGGTAATAACATGTAGCTGTGTGAACACTTTTCTCTCCTCATCCTTCAAGAACCATCTGAAATGTCTCCTTCTCTTTTCCCATTCATTCAATGATTATTTATGAAACATTGGGTACACATAGTGAATAAAACTGACAAAAGCCCGTGCTCTTATAGGGTTTACATTCTAGTGAGGAGAAGTAGACAACAAACAATATAAATTTGCCATATAGATGGTAATAAATGTTTGCGGGGGTGGGAATTGAGAGGTTTTGGACAGGGTGATCACAGAGGCAATTCTTGACCAAAGACCTAAGGAAAGTGAGAAGTATCTGAGCAGACATCTGGTAAGAATGTCCCATAGAGCAGCGGTCCCCAACCTTTTCCGGCTCCAGGTACCGGTGCGCCTATGAGAATCTAATGCCTGATGATCTGAGGTGGAGCTGAGGTGGTGATGCTAGCGCTGGGGAGCGGCTGCAAATGCAGATGAAGCTTCTCTCCTTGTCTGCTGCTCACCTCCTGTGTACTGTCCTAACAGGCTACAGACTGGTACGTGCGCAGCCCGGGGGTTGGGGACCTCCGCAGAAGAGGGAACAGTCAGTGCCAAGGTCAGGTGAAGGCTGAGCAGCCGGAGATGAAGTTGAAGAGAAGAAGGCCTAGAGCATGCAGGCACGTGGGGTCAGAGTGAGGGTGTGTAAGGCGAGAGGATTCAAGGGCTCTGAGCAGAGCAGCAACATGATCTGACTCACATTTGGGCAGGATCCCTCTGGATACTGGATTACAGGAGCCATAGGCAGAAGCAGGAGTGACTGTGGCCTGGACAGGAACAGAGGCTGACAAAACAAGATTTGCTGACAGACTGGATCCAAAGAAAAGGCTGAAGGATGGCTCTAGGTTTTGTTTTGTTTATATATGCATGTATGTATGTGTATATGCATGTATTTAGCCCAAGTACTGATGCGTCAACTTGTTTATGTTATAATGGACACTTTGTAGCACATTCAGTTAGTTGCATGTCTATTCCTTCCACTGCACTGTGGGCCTCTTTAGGGTAAGACGCTTTTATTTTTTCATCTTTGTTTACCCCGAATCTGTGTAGGAGACATTCCTGCAGTAAAGATTGTGTGACAAAACAAAAAGAACCATATGACTGGGTGTCTGAGCAACTAACTCCTCTTTGGGAATCTCTCTGAAAGTGCTGAGCATGGAAAGGGGGCGGTGTTTCCTTACTGGCCGGGGACACAAGCAAGCAGTGCAGTTGTGGAGGTAAAGCTCAGGACCAGTGTCAGGTGGAGCCGACTGCGAGGTGGGTTGGGAGTCAAGGGGGATCAGGGTTCTGGGGCGGGTGGACTGGGCATAATGTTAGGAGCATCAGCTGTCTTGAATTGTGGCATCTGGTCTGCAATAGCATGGAGCAGAGAGACTAGCCTTCTGGAGGCAATTGGCTGTGGCAATGGCCGTGAAGAACATCCAGGTTGGCAGCCTGGTAGAATGAGGTGCACTAGGCACGTGTCACTAGTTAGGGCCAGCAAAGTGACAGCACACAGTGGCGTAGATGAGTGGACAGAGACTGGAGCAGTGGGGAGACTCCGATTATAAATGGAAGTACTGTGTAATCCAGAAGCCCTCCACCCCTTTGGAGATTCTTAAGGAAACATGGGAAAGCAGAGGACTGAGATCATGCAACTGGGTAGGTGGTAGAAATCGATCTAGAGGACATACTGCAAGCTATTAAAGTGACCTTGCCTAGTATAGGACCTAGAGGGTATTTGGTTTATAAGGGCTGTCTCTGTAGGGCAGTTCTATTGATAAGAACCAGTCTCCTTTGTTCTCTAGGAGCGTTGGTGCTAAGGTGGTTTTGTTCTGGTTCCAAATCTCTTCATTTGTCTTCTCTTTAGCTCTATTTGGTGCTGTCCCATAATGACCCATGTCCTTTGCTGGTCCATGCTGGTCAGTGCTATATTGGCTGCTCTGTACATCAAAACTTGTAGAAGGGTTGTTGTGTACTCTTAGTCTCTCTGTCTGCAACTGTTTGTTAAGATTAAGCTTCAATATACATAGACTTCTGCCTCAGTTATATAGCCTTAATCAATTTGGCTTTCTTTATTTTTTGTGAGATCTATTGTCTTCTGATTACAAGAGAAATACATGCCCATTGTAGAATGCGATTGATTTTCTAAAGCTTTTATTTTAAGTTTGTATTCCCTACGAATGCTCTGCTCATCTGGGAAATTTGGGAATTGCCGGAGGGGCAGTTCTCCTTAAATGCAAATACATCCTGTAGGGCCTTTGCCAGCGAAAGGGGCTTCTGGGGAAACAAACATTCACAGCTGAGTGCTGCCTGGAAAACCTCTCTCATTGTGCAAACATCCTTCCTCTATAGCTGTTTTTTGTCCTTCCCTTTCAAACATGCTTTCAGCAACAACAGCTGGAATTAAAACGCATTGACTTACCAGAAAATACAGTCTTGCAGGGGCTTTGCCGCTTGCTTGTTTCATGTTCTTCACTTGGACAGTTCACCTGGGACTTGAATGGTTACCTCAACTGTGTAAAATTTTGTAGTTCATTCCTGTGCTGATTTTATTGGGTATACCCTTTGGTTTCTGAGTATGCAAGGATATTATACTTGCATTCATTTGGTCAAAGGAGAAAGAATTAGGTAGTTAACAAAGCCCAGGGTCTATTACATGCTACACATTTTCTCCTACCTTTTCCCTCCTCCTGTGCTCATTAAGCACTATGGGTCATATGCACGGCGATTACCTGTTTGCATAAATGCCAGGAAGAAAAGAATAGCATTTACTGAAGTCCAGTTTGTGTCCCTCACATATCTTCCGTGACTCAGAATCGTCACCATGGCTCTGAGGAGAGCAATGTCCCTACTTTGCAGGTGTCCCTGGTAGATGGATGAAGAACCTGCCCGAGAATTTTGAGTTCAGTAACCAGAGTTGCTGTGACTTTGGATAAGACCTTAAATACGACCTTGGTGCTAGGGCCAGAGAAATTGCAACTTGAGGAGAACAAGTTAAACTGTTTAATTGTTAAATTGCACAGAGCAAAGGTGTTGATTTCCTGTCCAGATTATTTTTTTCCAGCTCTTTCTCAACTCTACTTTCTCCTCTTAAACAACCTGACCAGACAGTTGCCCAGGGGTTGACATACGGCTGGAAGCAGATTTGTGTGAGCATAGACAGGAGAGCCCAAGGAAAACCTGCTGGCTTGGCTGATGGGGTGACAGCTGGGTAATGGACCTCTGAGAGTGTATATATGAATTAAGCACCTTTCATTTCCTTCGCTGCAAAAACATCAATTAAGCTTGAATAATCCATGGGTTTTCCCCATTTTCAGGCAGAAGAAAATCAGCACACATTGGCTGGAGTGGTTTTTTTCTAGGCTTTGATCATTAATCGTCTTCAGTTCTTTCCTGTCATCTCCACCTCAAAAAGGAAAAAAAGAAAAAAAAACAACCAAGCAAAAATCCCCACGCACTGCCATTTCTGGCACCCGCTACAAACATTTACTAGGCAATTTGTTCAGTCTTGAGTATAATGAAGATATGCATTCAATGTTTTGAAGGCTGACTCTATGAAGAAGGTGCCAGTGTGTTCTTTTTTAAGGTTGGTGCAGGGCTTATTCAGAGCTCTTTTTGCAGGTTCACCAAGTTGATTGGCTTTGAAATCATAGCCTGGTCCCTGGCTGGTTGTGCCTTGTACTTGAGCCAAACAGATGTGTTTCTGCAGGCCTCTCTATCCGACACCAGCCTCATTTGTCTCTAAAAAGCCTCCTTTAACTCATACATATGCGTCTGTATATTTGCCATGATGCTGAAAATGCTAAGCTTAAAGAATTGATAGAAAGAACCTTTCTCTCACCTCAGAGACCATATTCCAAAGGTTTGGGTGACACTGGGCCCACTTGATAGGGTCTCGGCTACCTGAGATGAGCAGCCCTCAAGAGGTCATCTGGATCTTCCTTTGCTTCTAGGCAGGGGATACACCCAAACTTTCCAACCAAGTGTCCCGGCTTTTCGTAAGGGTGACAGTATGTTGAATGAGTGCCAAATGGGTGGTCCTTTACATCTGCACCTTTCTTTAGTCCTCACCACAGCCCTACTGGCTAAAGTTAGACGGGATCTATGAGACTCCTGATGTGCCTTTGCTTTTGTCCTGGAAAAGAGACAACTTCGTGAAGTTCAACCTAATAGGTATTATTAGCCCCATTTTCCAGATGAAGGAAATGAGGCTCAGATTGGTTGACATCGTCTTTTCCTATTAAGTGGAAGAGTCAGAGTTTCTACTCAGTGTTGAGCGATTTCAAATCCCCTCTTTTTTAGTTCTTTAAAAGTTGTAACACCTTTTAATCACACACAGAAGCGTATTTATGTAGATGTCATATCTCATGTATGTAACCGAAGACCTCTTTCAGGTTCCTTCCCTGTCTCCGTGGAGAGCGGCACCATCTGACTGTGGAGTACGTCAGAAAGTGTGACTTACACTTTTGCGCCGTTTAAATGCATCCACCAGTGTGTGATTGCAATGTTTTGCATTTTAAAGTTTTATTTAATTGACATCAGAGTGTGATTTGCTTTTCATTTTTCTTGCTGTGACTTGTTTTTTACTCAGTTTTTCATGTGCTGGTTATCTGTCCATGTTGCTCTAAGTGTGGTTGCAGTTCGTTGATTATAACTGCTGCATAGTATTTTATTAGTTGATAAGCCACTATTTATCCATTTTCTGATTGATGTGCATTCTGGTTATTTCCATTTTTCTAGTATTACCAACAGTGCTGCAATGAACATTCTTACATGTGCCTCTTTGCGTACACATTTGAGAATTTCTCTAGGAGTGGATTTCTGGGTCATAGAACATGAACATCTTTAATTTCATTGGTTATTTCTGAATTACAGGCCAAAATGGCTGCTTCAATCCACACTCCTATTGGCATTGTATGAGAAATTTCTTTTCTCCACATGCTCATCAGTGGTGTAAAATGGTATCTGTTGTTTTCCCCATTCCCATAGCCCCCTTCTTTAAAAACTTCAGAAGAAGAAATGCCACCTTTGCAAAGATAATCTCTCTATGTGCTGATTTATTTTCCTAAGAGAGAGAAGGAGCAGTATTGGGCATAAGTTATATTGAACCTATCATGTGGCCTTTTGCTTCGTATCATGGACACTTGAAATATATAGCACCCAGCACTGTGGATCACCCTTCCTGTGCTTGAAGAAATCCCCATATTATGAATTCTGCCTCCCTAGATTGAAACCATAAATTCACTTTACTAGCCTCCTAAGGAACCAAATTTTAGACAGGGGTCACGATCTATCAGTCAGACATATGAGACGACTTAGGAAGGAGGTGCTGTATTAGTCGAGTGAAAGAGTCGAGAGACATCCTGCTTTCAGAAGCCACAGTGATGGAGCTCCCAATTGTAGCACCCTATGGCTAAACTCAACTGTGATTGCTGCCGAGTCAGGATTTCCACTGGAGCAGTCTAGAGGTGCCATTGTGCCCTCTTCCAGAATGCAAGCTTAATTCTCTGGCCCCTTTACATATTCCCTGAGCGATCCTTTATTAAGTTCCTTTGCTGCTTAAACTTTCTGGAGTGAATTCTATTTGAGACTAAGAATCCCATCGTCATTCTCACTTTCCGAGGTCTTACTATTTGCTAGTGCTTTGCCTACTTATCTCTATCCATCTCTCTAACACTCTGCAAAGCAAGCATTATTAGGCTTGTTTTAGAGACGAGGGAACCAAGGCCTGGAAGAATAACTTGCGAAAAAACAAGTGGTAGAGCCGAGGTTCGAACCAGACTTTGAGTGCCTGCGGAGTCCAGTGGAGGGAGCTCGTCTCTCCCCCCTCTCTGCTCTCGTGTACATTACGCTGCTCTTTTTTCCTTCATAGCACTTATACGAGCTAGAATTATCTTATGTACATGTTTACTTATATTCTGTCTCCTGTAACTGACATATCAGGTACATAAAGAGCAGGGACAGTCCTTGTTCACCATTGTGTGTCCAGCCCTGAAATCACACTTAGCATAGTAGGCACCCATAAATATTTGTTGGATCAGTAAATGATCTGAACCAAACCACAGAATTCTTTGGGAAAAATAATTCTACTTTGCAGTACTATCAAGCTCAAAGTACTTTTCAATACTCTCTTGCATGGGTTCTTTCATTCAATAGTAACGGATTACAATGCTTCTTGCCTCTTAGAACTTGAAGCTGTATCTAATGCCTGCTTTTTCTTTCTTCCTAAATATTTTAAGCCCTTCCAATATCTTTTCAAATGTGCTTCAATGCTTGTCTCCTGGGGCTATGTCCCCATAGTCAAGATGGTTCTGGGGTCTCTGGGGGCTCATGACAACCTCTGTGGCAGAGCGAGAAAGAATAGAGCTGGAGACTCGCTGTGGTCGACAGATGCTCTGCATCTCTTCCCTTTACTAATTGCCCCACAAGGAACCCAGCCTCAGACCTTGTGTTTGAATGAGTTAATGGAGCCAGGATGTCCTCAGCTTTTCACCTGTGAGGGATGTGAGGCCAAATGGCCTCCGTGAATCTGTCGAGCACACGGTAGGTGTCAGCCATTCTGTTCCAATCTCATTCATTTCAGCTCAGACTTTTTCCCCCATCGTCTTTTCCCATAAATTTTCCATTCCACGTTCTTTGGGGCTCGTGTCCTATGACCATTGGTTTACCAATAAATATGAGCAAACATAATTGCTCTGGGCCCAATTCCTTCTCCACATAATTCCTTGAACTGGTCGTGTGAGTGGTCTCTCCCTCCCTTTCATCATCTTTCACTCACTCTTAAGGTCCAGAGTGGAGAATTAAGATGATTGACTGGTTCCCACAATAACAGGATTGTAAGAACCAGCTCTAGTTCCCTCCTTTTAAACCAACTCACACAGCTAAATATTGATACTGGAACATTTAATGGGCAGAGAGAACTTTAGGAAAAAGGAACCCTGAAAGGCAAAGAAATACTGACATACCTGAGATCATGAAAAGAATGTATGCTTTTGGAATTATCCTGGCCTTTACAGCTTGTCTGCTTACTGGCTTTATGACTTTGGGCACGTTATCTACCCTTAACCTCTCCAAGACTCAATTTCCTCATCTGTAAATTACTCTTATGGAGTTGTTTTGCAGTTTGGAGATAATGTACGTAAATCATGGAAAAACCAGTCACTGCTTTTATCAAAGCCAGATCAGCAATGGACTCGGAGTACCTCCATTCCCAGCTTACTGTGCTGCCCAACACACAGACAGCCATGCACACACCGTGCTCCCCCATGTACCCCCACATTATTCACACACCACACATGTACACGCCATATCATACCACACTCACACATCTCACACACGTATGTATACACACCACACACACAAACATGCACTCCCCCAATATGTAGCCCACACACGTGCATACACTCCCTTCCCTACGTATGTACACCGCATACACACACACATCTAGGTTGGTCTCTCATCTGCTCAGCTGGCTTGGTATAAAAGGAGACTGTCTGCTATAATTTGAACATCTGAAAGGCCATTTTGATTTCACTGGGAGAAAAAAAATATACAATTTTACCACTCTATTTGAGAGGTTCAAGGAACTAAATAGAGGGAAAGAACAAAGTAACAATTCAGGGAAGAGTTTCAAAAAACATAAAAAAGCCACCAACTTTGTGATTCAGTTGTAGTTCTGGCCAGAAGGTCTTAGGGAACAGCACGTTAAAAAAAAAAAAAAAAAAAAAAGCAAGAGTTTTGGGTGAAATTATTGGTCTGTTCTTTTCCCAGATAAGTTGGCTCCTTGTTTTACTCAGGTGGACTCGCTGGAAGAGATAAGAACCATAATAGAAGTATCACCTTAAAAATTGCATTGAGTGTTACATTCTTCTGAATGCCTTGAATGCTGTTATGTGATTATGGAGCAACTCTTGGGAGGTGTCACAGCTGACAGCCATCTGCTCTTGTCAAACCTCATGAGCTTTGGGGAAATAGCAACATGTTTAAATTCACATTGAATTACAATTTCAGGTCCCAGTCACTAACCAGGCAGTGTGAAAAATACACACGCTCAATTTAGTGGTGTATTTTGTGTTACATATTACGATCTTTGGGGGACAGTACGAACAAAAGTACCCCTCTTTCCAAGGAGAGAATTTAATTTCCTGAGCACTACAGGGCTCAGCCCTGACACACAGTCTCTCACAGCCACCCAAGGTAGGGGCTGGTATTCTCCCCATTTTACAGACAACAAAACTGAGGTAAGTAAACTGCTCAGGGCAACACTACTAATCAGTGGTGGGGTCAGGTAGAGTTCATACCAGGCAGCTTAACCTCGGAACCCGAGAGCCTCCACCTGTGCTATGCACAGTGATGTTGAGGTTTACTGCCGTCAGGCCAAGATCAAAGGCATGCTATCTGGAGGAACAAGCTTCTTCAAATGAGACTAGAGTATGTTTTCCATAAGAACAATTCCTAGTCAACTAAAGTTCATGTTGGAGAAACATAGTTGCTTCTTAGGCAAATCAGTGAGACGATCAGCTCCAAGTCTCACAGGTGGGAATAATCTGGGCTCTGGCTCTTGTTTCTCTCTCACTCTCAAGCGCTTGAGCGACTCTTCTTGGGATTATTGGCATTGGGGATGGAACAAGAATGTCCTGGCTATTGCTTGATATTTAGCATTCCTGGCCCTGAGGCTCTACATGCCAATAGTGTGCCCAGTCATTGTGGCTGACCCAAATGTCCCCTCCCCGTTTCCCAATCCTTCCTTGAGAACCAAGGAGAGAGCACATCTTTCTGAAGGCCAAGGTGCTAAGGACCAAGGGGACGGCACCCCCTTCCTGTGAGTATGGGTGGGGTTTCTACTGTAAGAAAGAGGAAGAGGAGGCTGGACTGAGAATCTGAAGGACTGAGAATCTGCATGAAGAAGGTGAAGATGGAGAAGAAAAGAGAGACGGAGGCCTGGGGAAAGGGGCCTTCATGAAAGATCAAGTTCGTGAAGGATCTCCATTGTAAGGTGAAGCTCCCTCCACCTTCCCTTCACCTGCTGCTGTCTAAGGCTGTGGTCTGCTCAGGGCTTGCCCTGGAGAAGGTCGAGTGCGTGGAAATTATTCTGGGAAGGAATGATGTGTGCTTCAGCACCACCTTGCAGTGAGTGGCTCCAGCCAAGAAGGGCCTGAACTCCCTCATCGCCCAGCAGGATCGCCTCTGGGGAGATCTGTGGTCCCACTGTGGCACAGAGGACTCCTCTAAGAGACAGGGACATTGTAGATATGGCCGAGGGGTTCTAGGGGGTTCCCCAGCTGGGAGGGCATTTCAGATGGAAAGTCCCATTGAACATTTAATTATATGCTCCTTTCTGGCTAATCTCAACATAGATGCCAGAGTTATCCTATTAAAATACAGATTAGATCACGTCCCTTTTCTGCTCAAAATCCTTCAATGGTTCCCTCTTTCACTCACAGAAAAAAATGAAGTCCTCACGACGGTGTCAGAGCTGATAATGATTACTTCACGGACCTCACATCCTTACACTATGCCCCTCGTTTGCTCTACTCCAGCCACATTTCTATCCCTTGAATATACTGCTGCTGCCTCGGGGCCTTTGCACTGGCTGTTCCTCTGCCTAAATTCTTTCTCTACGTACCTGTTTGGCCCCCTCCCTCACATTTTAAAACTCTGCTGAAATGTCACCTTTTCAGTGACCATGAATGACTATGCTTTCAAATTTGCACTCAGTCCTTCCCTGATCTTCAATGATTCTTATCCTCCTCATTTTATTTTTTCCAAAGCAGTTTTTTTCACAATCTAACTTTTAAACCATGTATTTAGTTCAACATCAGCCCCTTTCCCCCTCACAAGGACATACGCTTCACGAGAGCAGAGATTTTGTCCAACTTGTTCACTGACGTATCACTAGTGTCTAGAACAGCACCAGTAGGTGCTTAACCAATAGCGCAGGATGAAATGTTTACCTTAAGTTGGAATTCCGTTGCAGAGAGAGCTCTAGAGATCTACCTGAAATGTTTTCGATGCTTCTCACACTCATACTAGCTAGTCTTTCTTTCAGTGTGGATGCTTTCGATTTAATCCTTGTATAGCCACGGCACTGAGAATCCAGATGCCCTCTGTACATACAGCCTTACAACCAACCTTGCTGCTTTAGGGACCCCTGCAATGGTCTCTCCCAGTCTGGGTTCTCTGAGCTTCCTGGTCTCCTGCCCATGCCTTGATCTGATAATCCACGAAATGGAGTCCTCCCTATCCTTGATTAGGCCTCCTTACCAATTCCTAGCTATCCTAGGGTCTTTCTCTGTTTTTTTTGTTTGTTTGTTTTTTATTTTTTTCCTTGAGCCAGAAGTTGGGGGACTGTGAGACAGAGACACAGATGAGCAGACGGGCGTGCATCCACACACACTCCCAGGCAAGAGAGCTAAAGGATTTTTTCTGGACTGAAGATGAGAATCATTTTGTGTTAATTTAATGAAAATGACACAGAGGGGCCAAAGTTTAGATAAAAAATAATTCAGAAATTCTAAAAGTTAGAATTAATCAGCAGGTTAAGAATTCTTTAAAATTCTAATGAGCTTTCAGCATTAATGCTGTGTGCTGGGCTTAAGGAAACACATGAAAATGCAAGAATAAGAATTGCCTTTTAGGTAAGATGATAATACCTAATGCATCCGTTTTTCTTGCTACATTCCTTTTTCATTTCATTCTGAGATCCTACTAAACTCAGGAGGTTGCCTTTGGGTTTTCAACACTGTAGGGGAAGATCTAAATATAAATAATAATAAAAGCCACTGCTTTTATTGAACTTTTATTTCATAAGTTGATGGAAACATTTCATATTCACATTAGGTTTTGAACCCCAGTCTTGGTACTTGCTGAGTCCGGTGGGGCTGTTTCACTATTGGGGAGTTCCCTGGCATTTGCATTATTTCTCCAAAGCAGAAGGAGAAAATGCTTTCAGTGAAGCAGAATAGTATTTTTATTTGAAAGAATTCTGTTTAAGGTAGGACACACACACACACACACTCACACTATAGATTGTCCCTCTCTCTCCCCCTGCTCCTCCTCAGGATATATGATAAAATTACAGAGTTTTAGAATTGAAAGGACCTTAGAGATCATCTGTTCTAACAGTGGCATGTTACATATGAGGAAGCTTCTGGCCAGACAGGTTAAGTACCTCATCCAAGGTCATCAGCATCAGGAAGAGACCGGACTACAATTCGGGTTTCCTGACTCAAGTCTAATTTTCTTTCTGCTATACCACATTGCCTCCAAAATAAGATACTATCCATGAAATCATTTTGAAAACTGGAATTCATTATCCAAGTATTGGGTGAGGAGAGGGAGCATGATAATGAGCTTTCTTCAGGGACAAGCCTGACGAGCTCACGCCTCTTTCCAAATGAAGTAGATTCATGTTACATGAATCACATGTCCTATTTCTAATTAGATTCCCTGGTCTGGCCTCCAGTAAATGAGCATCAAAGGGGTCAAACCAATGCATTTTTCATTCAAGTACAGTATCTATATGATATCTAGCCTCTTCTTCCTTCTCACCCTCTCTACCTCCCTCTAGTGTCCACCTCCTGTTATTGCATGTGGGCCAACAGGCTGCATGCATAAGGTCCAAAATATTTATATATTATTTTAAAATTTCCTGGCATATTTTTTATATCAGCAGCTGTTATCAAGAGCAAATTAGAATGTTTTCATATCAACAGGAATAATTGGCTAATATAAAGACTTGGATATTAATTTTAAAAGTCTTTAAAATAGTTTCGTGATTAACATGAGAACATATTTAAAGTTTGGTTATTAAATTGTTATTAATAAAAAATCCTTATAACTAATTGGACTGTTTTAATTGTAAGGAGATATAAATTTTTCAAGGTAGTAGGCCAATTAAACTAGCTAACACATGATTCACTAAGAGAATTAATTGCTACTTTAACTACTTGGAATACTGATAATTACTAAATATGATTGCAAATGACTTGAGAAATTAACATTTTATTTTGGTACAATTAATAGATTAATTCATTAAATTGTACAGTAATTGTAAATAATTTTTCATTAGTCTTATGTTGCTCTCTCTGACATATATGTGTTTCAGCCCTCATTCATTATAATTTCTTTTTCCCTTGAAAGTAGCTTGTCTAAAATTTCAATATTCAAGCCAGACTCCTAGTTAGTGTGTGAAATACTGGCAAGAATGCTCACAACTCTGTTAGTCTTGCTTAAAGGCTCTGGGTTGAGTAAGACAAATAAGTTGCTAACAAAGTCTGTAAACTCTGGCCCCCATTTCCTGACCTTATAAAATTTATACAAAAGGTTGGGTGATATTTGCAAATAAGAAACTGCCACCATGTTCCCAGCTCTTGTCGGTCTGTGACAAATTGGTCAATATGCTCAGTGAGGAGAAGTGGGACTGTACACCTTCCTTCTGCCACCTGCCTTGATCTGCCAGTTCTTTACTGTTCTTCCACACCCCTCCTTGTCTAGAAACACACACACCGTACCATGCGCACTCGTGCACACGTGTGCGTGCACGTGCACACATGCATTCTGAAGGCTGAGCGGAGAGGAATAGTCAAGGCGGACAGTGGAGCCGGGTCTCGGAGGAGAAGGCGGGCTCAGGCCGCGGAGCGCCGTGCTTGCTGGGTCAGTGTCGCTCAGCAATGGCGGTCTGAGGACACACTCTGATCACCTCGAACTCTCTCTGAGAGAAACTGCCAAATAACAGAAAGATAAACATTAGCTGCAAATACGTGTTTTTATGGTTTTAAAATAAAAAGTAAACCCTACTTTAACAGTCTGAGCGTGGGCCAAAAAATTTGATCACATAAATTGCAGTGGGTGGTTTATTGCCAGCTTAATGAAATGACCGGAATGAGCCAGCAGCCCAGGGCCCAGCAGGATGATGGTTGCCTGGTATCAAGTCGGGCTTTACCAGGGTGGGTTCCAGTACATCTGAGGGAGGAAGTCAAGGTGGCTATTGTCTTCTATGTTTGCTGTCCCCTGCCACCTCTTTCTGGTGACAGACTTCCTCTCCCTGCCTGTAGGGGTGGGAGTGCAACCCCGTAGAGACACATCACAGGCCCTTATCCCCAACTGCTGTGATGACAAAGGATAGACATAAGGCGTAGCTATCAAAGGCCTTCCTTAGCTTATCCTTTCTTCACAAGGCTGTAAGGTCTCAGTCCAGAATGTTGGCAGCCCAGGAACCGGCCTTGTGGGGATATGCAGAGAGAAGCAGAGATGGCTATCTAGGAAAGAATGCCCCAAAGCTGTTGTCCCCCAGGCCAGCCATATCCTTTCTTGAAACTTACTATTTTCTCCCATTTTTGGAATAAGTTGACTTGAATTTCTGTTACTTGCAAGTGAAAGATCCTTGAGTAATATAGAAATGACTCCAGGGTTTTAGTTCTGAAGATGCATTAGTGAGGCAGTCATTGCAAGTGATGAAATTCCACCTTTAGTTAGCTTATGCATAAAAGAAATGTATCGGCTCATGGCACCGGAATGTCCAGGAGAGGCTCTCATTTTAGATACTCAAGTGGAATCATTAGGACTCCACTATTTCTCTGACCCTCTGCTCTATCTTGCTCAGTCTTGGTTTTATTCTCAGTGTGGCTCTCTTATCTGGTGGTAAATATCCCCCACCTTGACCTCACCCACCCTTAGGAGCTTTAGGCTTGCAAAGTCCTTAGTTCTCACAATGCAGAAGGAAAATGGCCCTCTGTGTCCCAAAACCCAGATCACCCCCACCATCAATCATTGTGTCCAGAGGAATGGGCCCTGTAACAGGTCAGAACTGATTTGGATCTGCCTGCAGGCCCAGGAGTAGAGAAGGCCGAGCTGCTTGCTAACTGCACATGCACGATGATTCCCTTAGAACAGGAGAAGCTTTGGGAGACCAAAAGCTCTGACTACCTGGAAGGTGGAGGCAATATGGCTGTAACAGATTGAGCACAGAATACAAAAATACAGGAAATGCAGATTAGAAACTATGAAGCGGCAACAGTTGTGGCAGGGGGATGACATTTCAGGCACCCAGTCCGGCATAGGAGAGGTCCTGTGGCTCCACCCGGGAAGGCTGGACCGCGGGCACCTGTTGTTTACTCGTGAAGAGGCACAAGCAGTGCATGTTTCTGGTGATGCTCAGTCTCCTGAAAGGGAATCAGTGCAGGCATCCTGCAAAGCAGCGCCTGGTAGAGCAAGGCTGGTGGCAGAAATGACGACGAGGAGGATGAGACAGCACCAGCCAGCAATCCCGCACACACTAGGCATCCGTCTGGCCACTGTGGCTGAGAAATCTGCCTGTGGGGGATTTTCTCTTGTACCTGTATTTCCCCTTTTTTGTTTGACAGTTTCTTTTTCCCTTTGGCTTGACCAGCATGAGAAGAGTGGGCTGAATTCATTGTAGAAAGCAGACACTTTTGCTGGGAGCCTGCGAGTCTTTGAAAAATACTCAGATGTGTGGTGGCTATAGAGTGTCACCTGAGATTTACTGCCATAATGGGTCAGGTGTAAAAAAAAAAAAAAAAGCCTTTTAATGAATGCTGATGAGCTGGGAATACACAGGGTAAGCCCTGAGCTTCTCAGCATGGAGTGTGCTATCAACTCAGTATATTGAATTGCTGAAATCGCTTGTCCGCCATTGTCTTCCTTGGGATGAAGCTGACATGCCCTGAAAACATCTTTAGGGAGCCTAGATGTGGTTTTAGACTCACTCTCCCCTTCTCTCAGCACATAATGTTCAGAAAAATGAGTTGGCAAGAAAGTTCAGGCTGCAAATTGAGTCAATGGGAAAGGAGATTACTGGCTTCAGAAGAGAGTTTGATATTGTGGGTCCAGCATTTTAGGCATAAGCATTTTAGCTGCATAACTAATTGGTTAGAGGCAATTTTGCCCCAAAAGAGAAAAGTCATGACTTTATTGAAAATAGTAAATGTCTGAATGCATTTAAGATATGTGTTGATTCATGGCAATACTGTGTAAATAACTGATTTTATTCTGCAGGTTGTACCTAAGCACTTGTCCTCAATGTCTTGTGTTCTTAGTATTATGCTTTTTTGGGGGGTGGGGTTTGTTGACTCATTTCCTCATTTAGAATTGCACTTTTTTTTTTTTTTGCTAAAATTTCTTCCTTTATTACAGGAAGTATCAGTTTCCAAATGCTGAGATGCATAGTTGTAAGTGAGCTCTGTGTTGCATTGTGAAAGCTGGCTACACTATTTATTCTTGGCATATGGCCACATGTCCATTGATAGACGTTCCAAAGTTCTATGGGAAATGTGGAACTAAGATTTTATATAATGTAAAAGTGATTGTACTTCATCAACGGAGAAATGAAACCAAACTATCAGCCCGATGAAACCAAACTGTCAACCAGTCATTTGTCTTTTTTACGGCACTTGATTCATCGATGGAGAAATGAAACCAATCAACCAACCAAACAAAAAACCCCAAACTGTAAGCCAGTTATTTTCTCTCTCTATTTTTTTTTTTTTACAGTAAAATTGCTTTATGGGCAATTAATTATGTTGTGAAATGCTTGTGGCAAAGACATCTATGGCAAGGATGCTTTCACAGAATACCTAGAACCATGGTTTGGGGACAAAGTAGATAATCTCATCTCCTTCACGGGAAGGGCTTAGTCCCCAGGGTGACCCAAAAGCAGAAAGCGATTCAGAGATTCCTGGAGTTCACTGTGTAAGTCCTTGGCAGGGCAGTAAATCTATCTAGCTGAGAAAACTGTTTACTTATGGCACCAAACCAAGCAAGTCAGGCCTTAATAGACTGATGCTGGTTGGCTGCTTCCATTCCTGAACTTGGTTCTTTCCACAAAATACTGATTTAAGGCATTTTTGATTTTCTAGACTCCTCTCAAACCTGCCTGAGGAGGTGGTAGAACTTTGGCTTTAAGCAGTAGAGGTAAAGAAAACGAGGGAGGCAGACAGCGAGTGTTTAGTTCCACCCCAGGCCTCTCGGGGAGGGGTTTTACAGTGTACACAAGGTGGCCTGGAGCCTTTGGAAATAGAGACCAGCATTTAAACTGGTGTCAGCTGGGGATGTCAGTAGGGTAGAAGGCATGGTTTTTGCTCTTATGGAGCATATAATCAACTAACAAATCAATAACAAACCATGTCAAAAATACCTAGAAATGCTCCTATTTATTGGCATAGGAGAAACTGTAAATTAATGCAGCCTGGACTGCGGGTGGGATGAGGAGAGGCAAGGAAGAGAAGTGGGGCTCATCTAGGCTGGCTTCTGGGAGCGCAGGGGAGGAGATTGACTTAGGTTTTAAAGATGGAAAAAAAAAAATTGGCTAATTCATTACTCACAATACCCACCGAGAGCCTACTCTGAGCGAGACTCAGCAGGAAAAATGAGAGGAAGAAGTTAAAGCCAGAACACCTCCCCTACCTCTTTCATTCCAGCTCCTCTCTGGCTAGCCTTCCCTAGGCCCAGCTGAGGCCCACCCAACTGGGGAGGAAGGAAGGAAAGCAGCAGGGTTCAAGAGGTAGAGTCTGATTTTTATTGGTTGCAAAGAACCTAGCAGTTGGCCCAGTGTCACTGTGTAAAAGGACAAGTTGCTGTTCTCAGGTCTGGGACTCAGACTCCTTGGGTGGATGAAGTTAAATATCATATCTCCCCTAATTCCTCCACCACTTT
Source organism: Rousettus aegyptiacus (assembly GCF_014176215.1). Lineage (NCBI taxonomy): Eukaryota > Metazoa > Chordata > Mammalia > Chiroptera > Pteropodidae > Rousettus > Rousettus aegyptiacus. Next base: position 146,592,699 of record NW_023416306.1, read on the forward strand.
TGAGGATAATAATTGTCACACTACTTTATTTGTTCTGAAGAACATCGAATCAGCCACTGAGCCCCCACTTACCAGTGGTAAGAAGCCAAGGTTGGTTATGGTTTAGTCCCACCCCTCCCTGGGATCTGGTGGAAATCCCAGAGGACCCAGGCAGAGCATGATCTTCTGGTGCAGGGTCTCTGGTCACCACACGCATAGAGTCATTACTGAGGAAAGGGCTAGAGGAACAGAGTTGCCTGCGGCTTCTGGGCAAAGTGGGATCTTGGCTGCAGTTCTCACAGTGCCAGGCCTAATGTCCACCTCTTGGGCATCCACACAATGGCACTTCTTTAGAGAGAGGCTCAGTCACCTCTGGGTGCTGTGTGGGAGTGCGGGCGGGGAGCGGGGCACAGTTCATGCCACTTATGGATACTCTCATTTTTTTTTTACCCTTCGTCCTTGAAGAAATTTCTCTCCCCATTTTGCCCTTGAACAAGGCTTCCTTAATTGGCTTAGCTTTTGAAACCAAGTGCTTCTATTTGGTGGGGGTGATGGGGGTGGGGTTGTTATAGATGGGGGAGGAGAGGAAATGTGTCACACAGGCATGTGCATGGCTATCTCCTGGACATTTGCAACTTCTGGTTGTAGACCTGAGCTGCAAATGCCAGGAAAACTCCCTGGAGACTAGGCAGCCCAGCTGTCCAACACAAAGGCCTCTTGGGATAGGAGAGAGATAAACACTCCTTATATTTTGACTCCCACTGAAGCAAAACCAGTGTTAATTAATCTCTCAGTAGGTTATTCTGCACATACCTGTTTGCATCTGTGGCTCGCTGGAATTGCCTCTATCTGCATCTACCTAGTTATATAGGGGCAGACACATTTGGGAGGAAAAAGGCCAGAGTCCTAAGAGTGCCCTTGTTGCTCCAACCCCATCATCATTACCACTAACACACACACACACGCACGCACGCACGCACGCACGCACATGTGCAAAGATAGAAAGCCAGACCTGACCGTTTGGCTGGCTTCAACCACCTCTGAGAGGAAATCCATCTGGTGGGAGGTAGGAGTAGGGGGTGGGATGGAGGCTCTGCTGGTCAGGCCTTGGGAACTGAGGCATGTTCTACGGTCAGCTTAGCAAAACATTTGTTACTAGCATGTAGTGAAGGAACCCCCCTCCACATCTCATGGGTTGGGGTGGCCCTGCTCAGCGACTAGAATGTGTCAGAGGTAAAATGGCCACACATGTGTGATTAGAAAGAGTGCCCTGAGCCTTGAGTAGTATCTTATGCAGCCCGAATGCAGTGGTAGAGTCCAAATCGAGAAGACGGGGCTAGGCAGCTGGGTGAGCCACATCTGAGTGAGGAGTGACCCCGAATGCTCCTCCCATCTCCACAGACCCCTCCATTTCTTGGTGGCAGAGGTAGTGCCTGAGTAACTGAATCTCCTGGAGAGCTGATGGGGGTGTCTGGGACGTGCAGGCTTGAGGGGTCCCTCTGGGGTCTTGGCTCTCCAACAGCCTTTGATATGGTGAGGGAACCCTCGGAAACCAGGCAAAACTGGGGATCCTGCTGGGAAATTGAGTAGAGCATAGAGTTGCCAGGCTTTGGAGTGCTCATACTTCATTCTTATTTGCAATCGTTGCCACTAAATATCAAATAGATCTTATACATGACGTTCTCAGTGGCACTGAGTTATCGACAGTGCCTCGCCATCCTGAATAAGGCCCATGAAACTGTAGCATGTTCTAACAGATCACGATGCTTCTATCTCCAGAGGATTTTCTCCTAAATTATAGTCTGTCATCTGAAGTATGTGGTACATTTGGTAGTGGGTTTAACACGTGATCCAAATTACATGTTAATTGGGCCCATGGAGAAAAAGAAATAGATCTAAATAACACAAGGAAAAGGCTTCCCAACATGAAACTGCTGAGTAGTCACTGCTCACCAGTGGCTCCCTTCTAACGAGCTGTTAAGCTGGTTGCATTAATTCATTTCAAAAATGAACATTTTTCCTAATTTGTGTTGTCCGCATTTGCTGCTGCTGTTGTCATCACCATTCACAGCTGTCAATCACTTTGTAAAGCCAAGATGTAAGTAACTGTTTATGGTTTTCTGATCTCTCCCTAGAGGACAATTGCTCCTTCTAGAGTATTCTCTCAGGCTTTGCTAAGACTTGTGTTAAAAGGATCCTGAAATGAAGTCCTGCCCTTTCCCCTGGGAAAGATTTCATGGTTAGATCTTATCACAGGTTTCCCTTTTTAGTCTTTCCCAACTTTCCGTTCTAAATGCCATCCTGGCAATCACTAATTACAATGACTCGGAAGTTATCATTAATAGAGGCCTAAATCATTCAGGTGGAAGATTATTCTTTTGAATTCTTGTATTTTTCTTGGAAGATGTCCTTGAGTTAATTATTTAGTATTTGGATTTTTTTTTTTCTTTTAGACACAGTGTTGTTTCCAAAAAGAACAAATTGATCACAGTTCTGTGGGGGGGATGAAGGGATTACGTATAATGTATGCAGGAGACAGATGTTAAAAATAAAAACAGGGCTCTGGGGGCTTTGCTGTTCCCCGCTGCTGGCTTGTTAGAAAAAAAAAAAAAAAAAAAGAAAGAGAAGCTGCCTGGGCTCAGAGCAAGGGGCAGATTCTAAGGATGCTCCTCAGGTACTGATGAAATACACACCAAGAGAGAGGTGACCATTGCCAGGTTCCCTGAGGGGCTGGGCACAGTGGGTGAGGGGGAAAGCAGGTTTTCAAGCTTGTGAGAGGGTCTGATGGCTGCAGGTCCCATGAGGCCTGCCATGTAGTACACTGAGGAGTCACATCTTTTAGATGGAACTGTCCTGCGGCCCCAGGATTAAAAACCTATAACCACACTGGGACTGTAGGACATTCACTGCTAAACAAGAATATGGAGGTAACCAACCGTTCAGTAGTGAGACACTGAAGAGTGCAAATTAGAATCACACAGCTGAAGAGTCTCTGGTTCTTTGGACAAGGGAAAAAGGCAGAGAGTGCAGAAGCCCCTCGAATCCCCACATGGGCCTCCCTCCCAACCCCCCATTTTTTGACCTGCTGGCATCGCCTTGGCAACTCAGACAGTTTAGCATCATGTTCCCAGGTACAATTCATATTAATGTCCTACATTCTCTTGTTGGCCTCACTGGTATCACTTGTTTTTAAAAAGGACATTGCTGTGTACTTATTCTACAGGCTCAGCAACTCCTGGGGCTATGAAGCTTCAGGGAGGAGGCCTAATGCTGCGGGCTCCGGGCAGTTTGTGGCATCTCTCTGGCATTAGGTTACACTGTCTGGGCCTGATTCCTGCTGACGGACTTTACCCTGCTGGCCTTGGGAAAGCCCGGTTCACAGGATCTTCATTATGATGGAATTCTGTGACAGAAAAATGGAGCAGCTTGGGCATCTGGACTGAAATCCTGAACTATGCAAGAGTGGGGATGGAATGGTGCTTAATGCAAGTCTCTAAAATTCATTCATTCATTCTTTATTCAGTCACTCATCAAACATTAACATAATTAGAAATTCATTCTAATAATGGCAATTTACTGCAAAGAGAGTTTTTGTGGCTTTTAAAGGAAATTGTTTTACAGCACTGAATCTTTCCACATTGGAATAAATTGTTGTCAAAAATGGCCCCAATTTTCTCCTCACCCATATTTGTATATAATACTTAATGTGGCTTTGTAGCATTCTTCTTGAAAGAAAGGAATCTCTTTCTCCTGTCTTGGAATCAGTGCTGGTCCTGTGACTTCTTCTGGCCAGTAAATGTAGCAGAAATGATGGCAAAGCAGCTCGGAGCCTGGGTTTCAAGAAGCCTTGACTACTACGGGTCTCTTTTGTAGAACACCATCACCTAGAGAAGAAGAATGGTGTTTCCTGTCAGAAGAATAGAGGCCACATGGAAGAGAGCCCAGTTTTTTCAGCTTGAGGACATCCTAGATTGTCTCACAACCTGCTGACTTCCAGACACATAAGAGAGCCCAGCCAAGGTAAGGAGAGCTGACTGCCAGTGCACGAGCGAGCCCAGCTAAGGTCAGAAGACCTCCCAGCCAACCTGTAGGCTTGTAAGCAAACAACGACCCCCTTTTCTACACATTCCTCTGCTATACAGTTGGTTTCCAAACATACCTGCACACCAGTATTGTCTAGGAAAACTTTTCTAAAAATGTATTTCAAGCCATTATCCTAGACCAACTGAAATAAGATCTCATAGAATGAGGCTCAGGAATCACCATGTATTTTTAGAAAAAATTTCCCCAGTGGACTTTGATGCTCGGTCAGTTGAAGGAACTCCTGGGCTCTGTCTGCTCTGGGTCATACACAGGTGACACCAACAGGTGACCCCTTCTTAAATTAGTGCTTGAAAATCAAAATCCACCACTGTTTTTCCAGTGTGTTTACTCAGGTTATGTGTTTTTTCTTTTTAATTTGGGGGCGCTCTGAGTCAACTAGTTTTTGAGCCTTTGAAAACCAGAGGGAGAACAATGAATGTGAACTTGTAGAGGGAAACCAAAACAACATAGCATCTGCAACAAAACCAGCATAAACTCCCCAAATGGCATCATGCTGCCAAGACAACTCTCCAACCCTTCTCTGTCGGCCTCAGTAGAGCATGGGCCCTGGAGAGGTTCAATTATCCTCTGCACATGTCCTATTAGGGAGCCCGGCAAGGGAAGTGACTAGAATGTTCAATAATAAAGTTTCCGGGGTTTTAGAATAAAGGGTAGGAAATTCAGAACTCAGCTTGCATTTTTCTTATAGCTTTGACTGCTAATAATAGCCAATAATTCTGTTGTGATACTTGCATTGTTAATTGAAAAATAAGCGATGAATGGCATCATTATTAGGGATACATATCACATTTGGATAGCCATTCATTCATGTAACAAATATTTGTCCACTATCTGTGAAATATTGGACAAGCCGTATGGCTTCTGCTGTCCAGTTGCTTATGGAAAGGAAAGTATAATATTAGAGAGAGACTACGAATTCAGAAGTTTGAGAGAGATCTTGTTCAGCTTGGGGGAAAAGAAGGACCTTTTAACGGGGAGATGGAATTTGAGTACAGCTTTGGGAAATAGGTCGGATTTACAGATGCTCAGTTTAACGGCATTGCGGAGGGGGAATGTTTTCTTTTGTTTTGTTTTGTTTAACAAGAGATTGCAGAGCTCTAATGTTAAATAGACGATGAAAGCAGGTTAAATGATGACAGGGCTAAAAGTGGGGTGGCTCGTAGGAGGCATGGGTGTCCCATTGACCTCTTTTAGTGCTCGTGAAAGACATGACTCACTGATCCTGGGGATCTTTTCTATTAACTCTGAATATAGCCTTGAGTCCTTTTCCACAATGCATTTCACAGAGCCACCACCAATCAATTAGAGTTGGCTTATAAGGAAAAACTCATTCCACATCCCTCTTCGCCCTTTCGAAGGCCAAGGCATTAGCAATTTATTCTGGAGATAACAGCTAGAGGAAACAGCTCCCTGCCCCGGCTGAAGAGGTGATATAATCAAATATGATCTTTGGACAAATAAACTGATGACAGAGCCTAGAAAGTACTGGGATGGGGAGCAAGGAGTAGTTGAGGCTGGGAGACCAGTTAGGAGGCTATTGCCATAATTCAGTAAGAAGTTACAACAGCCACAATTAAGAAAGTGGCAGTGATGATGAGAACAGGAAAGAGAGGACAGAAGCAAGAGGCCTTTTCAGGGTAAAATTGGCAGAACTTGGAGGTTCATGGAATATTGGGAGTTGGGAAGAGAGGGATTAGAGGACTCAAGCTTTATTGCTGAGAGTATGATAGTTCTAGCAGAGGAAGGGAGCTCAGAAGAAGAGGCTTCAGTGGAGTAGCTGGTGAATTTAGTTCTGGAATAATGAGTTTGAGAAGCTGGCACCACATTCAAGGGGAGATGATCAGGAGAAGTTTGGCATTGTGGAACCGAGATCAGGGAAAGGGAGGAGCTAGAAATGTGAATTGGGGAATCGTGTATACAGATGATGGTTGAAGGTGGCGGAGTGGATGAGATCACAAAGGGAAAGGATGTAGAGGAAACAAAAGGAGGGAGCAGGAGAGGGAAGAAGAGAAGGTAGCAGACAATAGCAATCTGTGCATTGAAGCTATCATAGACCAAATTGTACTTGGTTTTATCCTCCTTAGGTCTAAATGTCTCTGGCCTTTTTGGAAGTATCTAATTCCATGTGCTAAAAAGCCTGTGGTAAATACAGCCTCCCCACCTACGTCACCTCCAATCAGTCAGGTTCAGAAAATGACCTAAAGCCCACATGCCAGTTGATAGACATCAGTGGCTGGTCCCTGTGGACTCGAGATTTTTGTTGCTATACAGATGCCCAGACACGTAAGCATGTGTGGAGAGGTGCTAAGGAAACTCCTCCTGGATTCAGGATGCTGGTGCTTTTTGCCTTAAAATGCCCCCTAGTAGACCCTGGGGTCCAGAGGCAGAGCAGGAGGGTTTGCCAGGGCTAGCACAGCCAGGCTTCCAGGCCAGAGCCGCTGCTTCCAGCCAGGGAAACCACTGACTTCCAGTCCCTGCCAGATGATGAGGAGGCCTTGTGGGATCAGAAGAGAGCGTCTAGGACAGAGCTTTGGCATAGGGGTTTGCTGATGCCTTAATGGAACACCCTATTTGGCTTGAAGACTGAAATGGGGGAACCCAACCAGGCCCCACCCCAAAACCTGAGGGCTCACAGTGCACAGATGCAGAGTGCAGCAAACCCTGTCTGCGTGGGCTCAGGGGCACCCCACTCAGTATTTAACCACTTTAAGCACTTGAATGCATCCAAAAGCAGGCCGCTGGAGTAGATATCAAGAAAATTCTACAGACATGATGAAAAAAAAAAACGTTTTAATAAATGAGGTAACACTATGTAGATTCACAGAGGTAAACTCCTATATCGATTGCCTGAATTGTCTTTGAAGCTCACCTTCTTGGCCATTTCTGCCACACCCCTCAGCATCCTGACTCCTTCCAGCCTCTATTCTGCAGTAAGCTTTCCCAGAGGGAAACCTCGCCTCTCCGGCTCCTGTCACACCTGCGGCTCCCTCCTCCTCTGCCCTCCCTCCTCTGAGTCACTACTATCCCTGTCCTTGGTGCCTCTCCATAGGGTCCTCCTTGGCCTTCCTTTTGTTCATCTTTTTGGCTACTGACTCCCTTTTGGCAAAATGGAACTTCTGCTCTGCCCAGAGTTGCTGTGGTGGCTGTAGCTTGGCTGGAGTCTCCTGCTTCTTGGCAGGTGACATTCCTGCCCTCCTATGGAAGGTCACAGCTATTTTGTTGCCAGAGGTGTTAACCACACTTATTTTAGATGGTGAAGGCGTTGCCTTTGTCTTTGCGTTAGCCACAGACCTTGCTCTTCTTCTGAGAGACAATAATGATAGTCGTTTTCATAATAATAGTAGTAAGAGCTAATGCAAACTGCAATTACGGTGTGTTAGGCACTGTTCTAAAAGCTTTGCAAGGAGAATCATTTAATACTTACACTAACCCTATAAGGTTGAGGAAAACACTACTATTATCTTCATTTCCCAGGTGAGGAAACTGAGGCACAGCCTTTAAAGGATGCACTCAAGGTCCATGTAAAGCCCTAAATGCCATGCCTGAAACATGCTAAGCTCTAGATAAGCATTAGCTGCCATATTGTTTTTATTATCGGTTTATGTCTGCCTCTGACTCACTGTGACTTGGGAAATGCAGTCCTTCTAAGTCTGTTTCCTCATTTGTAAAATACAAATCATCTATAGCTCCCTTCCAATGGTGATTTTCATGCTCTTTGCTCATCTCATTCCCGCATTTTTGCAGAAGGAGTCCTGTTTACCCAGGGAGTTTATCTCACTAGCTTTTCCTGGATTTCACAAAGAAGTAATTGCTTGACTGCTCTGGAAGCTTCAAGAAAACAACTTGAAATGATGCCTAGGGGGCATTTTGTTGGCTCCCCTATCTATCAAAGGCCTGTGGAGTTGAAGCTACCTCAGCTGTCTCTGAGAGCCTTCATTAAACCAGAGTGTGATACTAACTCCATGTTTTTCAACCTGGATTCCCCTCCGGGAGAATGTGAGGGAAGAGATGTGAGAGGCCCGGGCAGTTCTCAATTACACTTCTTTGGTTTGATCTTGTATCTTCACTGCATTAGCAGACGAGGCTCCACCACCTGGGATTTGGCCAGAACAGAGGTTAGAAGCAAGGGCTTCCCCTTGGCCATCAAAAGGTTTTTCACTCTTGGAAGAACCACAGTCACAGAGTGTTGGTTTTGCTTCCTGATCTAGTGCCATTTATAGGTGATTGAAGTTCTGAGCTCCCAGTACCCTAGAGAGACAGGCAAGCCCGTGAGCTGCTGGTGTACACTTAAGACCGTGATGCAAGCAGAATGTTCTCTGATCCTATCTTATATAGTTCAGTGAAACGACATCATGGGAGACACTGTTGTCTCTGGCCAGGGTGCTGAAGGACGGAATGTTAAGAGGGAAAACTGTCTGAACCTTGTAAAGCACAGGGCTGTGTCCTTGCCAAACAACACAGTGGAAGCCCGCTGGGTATTAATAGCAACAGCTAACATTTACGGAGTGCTTACAGTGTGCCAGCTGCTGTGCTAAGCACCATTTAATCCTCACGATGACCCTCTGAAGTAGGTCTTATTACTGTTATCACCACCAACACTTTGTAGAAGAGGACACAGACTAAGAGAGGCTAAAATACTTGCCCCAGTCACACAGCAGTGTCAGGCTTTGACACCAAAGCCCATGTGCTTCCTCGTGGCACTCTACTGCCTTTCCCCTGAGTCCTTGGTGCCAAGGACCTCCCCTGACCATGAAGATAAGGGGACCCAAGGACAGCAGTTGAGAGGCTGCTTTGGCCCCACATTTGGACTGGGTTTGCTCTTCGAGGGACCTTGGGTCCAAGGTCTGGGTCTTGGCGTTGCAGATTTAGAAAGTCTGTTTTCAGTTGTCTCAGGAAATTGGGCCTGGGGGAAAGAATTCCTACTGATCCTGGAGAGGACTCGGGACATGGGCATGCAGATGTTCACCCACAGGTGACTCATGCCAGCCGTCTATCTGCATGGTAGTTTTTCTTGGCAAAGAGTCTGCTCAGGAGACTACTCGGCAGATACGCATGTTGCTCAGGGGATATTTCCACCAGTGAAATATTCTTTTCCAGGGATCTTCCTGCCTGGCTTATTAGTACTGGTCTTTGGAATTCAGAGTACTCTCTTCATCTTTACTGGCAATACATTCGTGATCTCCAACTTTTATTTTCTAATATTCCCCTTTAGGCCCCCAAATCTTAGTTCATCACGATACTGCTTTAAGAAAGCCATGGTAGAATTTCTGAGATTAATTTTATTTTATACCAGGACATGAAAATTCCTGCCTTCCAAAGAAGAAACAGAGAGAGAGAGAGAGAAGCAGATCAGGAGGCAGAAAAGGTGGCTAGATGCCAGGGTCAGCTCAGCTCCAGGCAAGCTGTGTGGTCCTGGAGGGGTGAGCCTCATGAGTGGGAGAACCAGAGAGCATCCAATCCACCCCTTTTACTTTTTGGCTTGGAAAAAGCTCAGCATGTACTCCTGCTTGCGCTGGGAGACAAGTAAGGCCCCTGGCTGGAGAGTATGGGAGAAGGGAGAGTGTCAGGGCATTATCGTCTAAAAAAGTGATTGCCAACCTAGAGATCTAGACTTCCAGATCTCATCAGAAATATTTGAACTGGTTTCAACATTTAAGCAAGTCTCTTGGAAATTGTACATTTATACCGATAATAATGTACATGCTAACCAAAATGTCAAATTTCTTTGCCTTTGTTCGAACTATATTAGCTTGGTGTGGTAATACTAGTTATCTGATGCTAATCTGAAAAGTTGGTTGGCAGCCATCTATATTTTGAATAAACAATAAGTAGAAAAAAGATAATCACATACACTTGTCATTTTCATTGTCTTGTTACACAGCACATTGGAGGTGGCTGAATTTCCGCTTGTTTTTTCTTTTAATTGTAGAACATCTTTCACAATATTGGGCTTGTGTAGATAGAACCTAATGAAAGAAGTATGAGGGAATGAAAAATTGGAGGGCTCTTTGTGGTTTTGTTACCTCTCATCTCTAATGTAAGTGGAGGCTGAGGGTCAGCAGAGGACACCTAGAAACCCCTTAGTAGCAGGGAGACCTGGTTTCAGCTTCACAGATGTTTTTCCAATGTGGGGTAAAGACAATTTTATTCTGCTCTCTGATAAAGCCATCTGCATGCTTTCTGTTCACCTGGGTTCTTTAACTGTTCAGTTATTTAAATCTTCAAGGACTGACAACTCCCAACCTCTCTCTAAAACTGTATGTTGTAGACCAGAGTCAGCGCTTGCTTCCAGGAATGACTGTGGGCCTTTCTTCTCCATCCTGTTTAGCAGGTAATTAGGCACTGCCTTGGTGCCTTTACTAAAAGCTCCTGTGTTATACATCTCTCCTGAGGCCTTGTCGTGGGCTCCTCTCACATCTCTGGTGGCAGAAGATTTGAAATAGTGCCATAAAGACCTTGTCATTTTATAACATTTAGTATTTCAGAAATGCTTCAGCAGTCGTCACAATGCACAGTCCTCACATCAATCAGGTGAGGTGAGTGGGAAGATATTAATATTCTCATTCCACAGATGAAGAAATGGAGGCTCAGTGAGCTCCAGGAGCCTGCCCAGAGTCACCGGTGGGTGAGTGTGGATCTGGAACATGAATCACTTATCTCCCATTTTCTTTCCACTATACTAGAGGCTGTCTTTCTAGGCATTCAATTCCAAGTGCAATGGCTTTTAAATTATATCTCTTTACTTGATAAGACTGCTACGGGTGTTTCTCAGAAGACTGGAGTGAGTTCTTATCCCTGTTGAGGGAGTTCGGGGGTACCCCTGGTAGTGGAAGCAAAGGTCATGCTGTAGGTTTCTTTGCTTAGTTGGCTTATTTTTCCATGGTGCCTGGGCCAGCCAAGGACTGGGGAGCCATATGACTCTACATTATTGTTCTGCCAAGAGGTTTGACAAAAGAAAAGGCACCCTGGGTAAACAAAGCGGCCAGCATGCAGGAGGACTGGAACCATCAACCAGACAGCTGTCTCCTTTTGCCTCACCGATCCCAGCTGCATTTGAGCTTTGCTTTCTAGACTTTTTTTTTTTTTACCCCTTAACTTACCTTAAGCTCTAATTCTGATTTCAATAAGGTGGTCAGTTTCTACTCAAGGCCTCACTGCTCTTCAGGACACAGGGCCGATGTGGAAGGTGGGGACTGACTTGTGTCCTCCAAAATCTGCATATTCTGGCTCTGCCATTCCCAGGGCAGAAGTCCACTTCACCGGCCAAAGAGGAGGATTTTCACTTTTCCTTTAGGTTGGCTTGCTGAGTCCAGGCCCAGGCCCCCACACACTAACATCCTCCTGGGAGGCTGAAAAAGGAATTGCTTCACTTAGAGGCAGCCAAGTGGATAGATGGTGAGAAGCATCTGCTTTGGAAATGCATTCCTCACAGCAAATAACATTTGCATGATTGTGCCTGCAAATATCACCATGGCATTTGCTAAATTAAATACAGAGCCTTTGCTTGCCTGACCTTCACCTTGCTCTAGCCCAGAGATGTTCCTGGTGTCTGGAAGCTTCACCTTAGGGAGGGACCCCCCTTAGCTCTGCCCTCTGAGGGTGAGGCGTTCTCTTTTTCACCTGGGAAAATACATCTCTCTCACACACAGAATCCAGATTTTAAGCTAATTTTGATCTGAGTAGCTCATGACATGGAAGCAATGACAATGACCCTTATAGTTTCTATTTTTTTTTTTTTTTTTTGCCTCTCACAAGCCTACAACATATGAGATGATAGGCCTTTTCTTTATATTTTTCACTGTATGACTGTGGCACTGCACTACTTTCTTCCTTTGTCTTCCTTGTCTCGATATTTTTGTACATGTGAATTGTCTCCCCCAAGAAATGATAAGCTTCTGGCAGAGAGAGACTGCATATTTGACCATACTGAGTCATCTATACATGTGGATATGCTATGTTTAGGTATATGTGCATATATGTCTATGTAAGATTATATGAACATAAAGAAGTATATGGGAAGGTACATATTAGGTCATTAACATGTATTATCTGGGCAAGGGGTGGCTAATATCGATGGAAGAAGAAGAGTGGGAGGGGTGGTTAAACAAATAAAAAGGGCAAAAAAAAGGCCATATTAAAAAAAAAAAAAAAGAAGAAGAAGATGTTCCTGGCACATCAGTTCAGCTTTAGGAGATGGGGGAAGAAAGCCAAGTGATAAATCAGCAGAACATATTTATGCATTTATGTAAAATTTTACATATGTATGGGTATCAATAGATTAACATAGGGCACAATTATGGAAGAAAAAAGAAGTACTGTGCACATAAAAGACATTCAATAAGTATCTGGTGAATGAATGAATGTTTGTTGTATGTTTTAATTTTATAAATTAAAATTGGATTTTCAAGGAGATATTTATTAGCTAATGACACCTATGACGCTTTCAGTGTGTCCTCATAATAGGCATCACTAGTGTTCTCTGGTTCACAGGTGGAACAACCTGCCTGGGACAGTCTCAGTTTACTCTATGGTCACCTTGTTCACCGACCAGCTTCATCAGAATTAGCTGGGGTGACTGCTAAAAGTGGAAATGATAGGGCCCCAACCCTGGGGTACTGAATTAGCATCTGAGGGATTGGGGGGGGGGATAGGTAAGGGGTTGGGCTAGGGAATATGCATTTTAACAAGTATTCCAGGTAATTTTTATGTTCGTTAAAGCTTCAGAATCATTGCTCTAGGCATTTTTAGCTGCCCAAAGTGATGCACTGCTTCTATAACTAACTTCAAACAAAGTAAAACAAAGAAAGATTTATTTACCATTTTTAAAAAAGATCATGTCTCATCATCTGACATTTCTTTGTTCTATTGCCAGTATTTAAAAGATCTAATTCATGTGAACTTTCTAATGTGTAGATAGAATGCAATAAATTTATCTAACTCGGAGCCAAATTCCGTGAACTGAAAATGCTTTTAATTTCTGTCAAGCCTGCTTTGTGCGATCATGACCTACCCTAGCAAAAGAATCTTTGGTCTGTTGTCATTCTAAAACAATTTTCTGAAAACAAAATGCAATATATCAAACATTTAAAAGCATCGAGGATAATGTAACAACCATCCGTGCTCTTACCACTCAACTTTGTCCAGTCCTAGCATTTTGCTAGACTTTCTTCAAATATATTTTTTAAAAGAATAGAAAAATTACGTAGCCCTTCCTTATCTGTCCATCTTTCCTCCTCTCCGAAGGTAACCATCGTGCTGGATTTAGTGATTTTATCCCCATAAATATTTGTATATTTTTACTGTAAAATGTTTTCATACACAATTTGGTTTGACATATTTTAAACTTTATATAACTGGTATCACATGGTATGCATTTCTCTGCAAATAGATTTGTTTTGCTCATGACTTATTTATCATGTTGACATGTGTAGCTCCAGCTCATTTAACTATTATATAATAGGGCATAGTGTAATACAGTGCTGTATAGTAGAGCATGGTAATATGGTATTCCTAGTATAGTATTAATAGCGTGTTGTTGAAGGAATGTAGCCCCAATTTTATCTATTCTATTTTTGATGGACATTTAAGTTGTTTTCATTTTTGAATCTGTTACGAACAATGTCGAAATGAAGATTTTGGTGAATTTCTCTTACACTGTGATAATTTTATGTATCAAGCAATGGACTTACGGGTCATAGTATATGTGCATCTCCAGCTTTAATGGATATTGCCAAATTGTTCTACAAAGAAATTATACCAATTCCCTTAACTACTTCTTGAATGTTTCAGCAAGTTTTCCCTTCTGTGGCCTCAAATTTAACAGCAGAAAACAGAAATATAAAAACCAAAGAAAGAAAATAGGTTTGAGAATGCATTTAATTATCATTGGAACTTACCTCAGACTGTTTCCCCCACCCCTCTCCCCACCCCAATCTGGAGCTGTTTCTCCCAGGAGACCACCTCCCTTCAAGTACAATCAGTGCATGTTGGTTAATTTAAGCTCTGGTGACTAGGCATTTGAGAGCAGGGTTTCAAAGGTATGCATGCAAAAATATTTATTTTCTGAGAGTTTAAAGACTAACTGGGAAGCTAAAACATAAATTGTAGACAAAAGTTAATTATTTAAATAGCAGTTTAATAGTAAGAGAGAAAAGATATCACTAAATCATGCTGATTCATCATTGAATAAATCATGCCTACATTAATTCTATAGGAGTTCTCAAGATAGGGAAGTCAGAGCCTATGTGACTCTAATTTGCTGGAGAATGGTTTCCTAGCAACCATTACTAGATGAGAATCAGCTAACTCTGCTTTTCTGAAGCAGACTTTGTTAGAAAAATGAGTTAAATAAATGCTAGCTTAAGGTAGAATTTCACCACATAAAACTATATTTGAAATACATGACTTTTGCACAAAGATCTAAAATGGTTTCCTTTCCCAGAGGCTAACAAACGTGGATATGTGGAAATGGAGGTGTCACTTGATTTAAGGACTTGGTCATCTGAATTTTCCAAGTGTTGGGTATGGACAGTGATGAGTGAAGAGACAAATGACAGACTCAGGGACAGAGGGAGGGGAAACAGTACCGGACACATGAATTGTAGAATCAGGAATCAGGCAATTTCCTAGGCACACAAGGCCCAGGAAGTTTTAGTTCTTAGAGCTAAAGATGGGGAAATGAGTCATTTGTACAGTAACCCTAGAGACTTATTCCACATCACTTCTACTGGTTAACTCCAAGAGATTACACATCATGTATTCCCTGGCATAGAGGAAACAGCATGAGACTGATAATTCATCTCTGATGATGACTGTCTGATTGGAAAAGGGGAAATCTTGTGTGTATCCCAGGAAGAAGGTCCACGAGAGGCTCGTTTATGTATTTTGAGCTTACTGTGCACTTGGTGCACAGCATCCAATAGAAACTGACAGAGAAAATAGCCATCAGTGAAGACAAGGTTTTCCAAAACTAACTCTTTCAGCTAGCACTGCATTGAAAAGACATTTCTTGGGCCTTCAAATAGAAATGAAATGGAGACCCACAGAGTTCTAGAGGTGAAAGAGACTTCTACAGATCAAAAATTTAGAATATATAGAAATGGAGAATTCTGACTTATTTGAAGTCATATTTGTATCTGACTTCTGGAAAGGAAACTGTCTCTTTACCTTTCTTCTTTGCAGAAAAACAAACACTATCAGATACTCTCAGAGAATTTTGTGAGAAAAGGCATAGTCTTTTAAAAAGCTTAGTCAAAAAAATTGAGAATAAAATATTAGTTAAGAGATCTTAAAATATTCTTGTTATTCTCAAAATCTCTTTAAGGTTTTCAGTTAAGGTAAATTTAGAGTTGAGATTAGAGTTCTGTTAATGATAGGTCACTTTAGTGCAATTTTTCAGTGCTGTAATTTCTACTACATGTCAGATGTCATTGAAAGCCTTTAAAAATCAATGCCATGTCAATCTGAAAACTTTATTGACAAATATTTTGTTTCAAGATGGTTAACTAAGCTATACAATTATCCTTAAGGTGTTACTTGACATTATTTTTAATATACCAATTATTATTAAAGGAAACTAATTTCTTTGAATGTAGCCATGACACCAGATATACAACAATGTAAAATTCAGCCCCTATCAAAGCTGGTGGGTGTTCTGGATTCTGTCACCTGGATTTAGCTTGTTCCAGAGGATGCAGTGGTGTGCTGGGACTGCCTCTCTTCCCTGCTCATGGTCAGCGATGTCATTTTGGTACCTTGGAACCAGACATGGTAAGAATATTTAGACCACTAGACGGGGCAAACACTACGAATTGGGGCATTTTTTTAAGAAAGCCAATTGTTAGACATTTACCACCACACTCCTGGGCAGATGTCACCTCTGTCATCACAGTAAATTGTCGATCCTAGGTCAACATTCATTCCACTGACATTTGACACCCAGCTTGTGTGTGCCTATGCATAGACTCGATCTTTCTATTCATCCATTCAAAATACAACCAGAAAGGTAGTCAAACAACTACTTCTTCAAAAAAAAATTTTTTAATTAAAACCAACCAAACAAAAAGCCTCACAGGATCCATTCCATAACTGACTATCAGCTATAATATTTTGTTTTGTAGGGTATCCACACCACTAGAAACATCTATTCCTATAGACAATGGAAACATCTCTGGAAAGCCAATTCGATCTTCTCGAATCTGACTTATTTACATTTCACAATGGGCCCAGGCTAATGACCGTTCTTCCTGTTGCAGGAGCTCCTTCAGCAGCAGCTTTGATGTGATACCCCTTCACTGACCTCCAGAGGACCAGTGACTCAAAAGCACCTTTGATTCATGTTTTTTATTAGCAGCTTAGCTCCTCCAGTATTATGTGTACTTCCCTCTGTTGGTTAAATCCCTTGTTTTTTCCTCTTGGTTGCACTAAGATCATTGCTAAGTATTCATCAAACATGGGCAATGTGCTAGGTACTGGTCTGCCTGGAATCCAAGCAGTGTTTTTTACACTGAAGCTCAGAGCCAATCCAGCATGATATGGATTTAATGAGAGGTTAGAAAGAGCCCAGGACAGCTATATGAGAAGAGATCTGTCCCCAGTCCCCCTAGAAGGCTAAAAGTAGCTGATACTGAGAGGCCTGTGTAATATTCAGTGTTCTTGGTACATTTTTGATTATGCTGATATATTCTTAAAAAAAAAAAAAAACAGCAATGAAAAGCTTACTGTCACTTGGACTTTGGGGTTAAGTCCCTTTAGGCAGAATAGATATCCATCCATCCATCCATCATATGGTAATTTATTAAACTTTACAAAAACCTAGGATCTAGTCTGCTCAGGCTCTGTGGAAATCCCTTGGTTGGACAGGTTTCTGGAGGTAGGGGCTGCAGAGGAGGTTGAGGAATCCTCCTACTATGAACTTTCTTCCTTCCGTGTTCTGGTTGTTGTGGGTAACACCAAACAATGAGGATCTTTTCCCTGTGGGAAATTTGTTAGAGCGAAGAAGCTTGTAATCTAAACTATTGGTTGCCATGTCATCTGCAGTGACAGGGGTAAAGATGTAGATTTTATACTCCCTGCACAATCCACTCCCTTAAGTCTCTAAACAAGGTGGCTTAAAAAGAGAGAGAGAGAAAAAATGAAGGTGAGGAAGGAACTACCGATATCAACTTTTAAGCCTTTCTAGGCCCTGACCTCCTTTCCCAGCTTCATCCTAATCAGGCTTTCCTGTTTCTCAGGGGGGGAAAACGAACTGCAGCAGAACCGCCGTCTCCTGAGCCGCTCCGGGAACGTGCTTGGCCCCCTGACCTACCACGTTTTGGAAGCACGGGACTACCAGCCTCTCCATCCTTCTGTTGCTGTGCTGTGTCCGAGACTTTGCTCTATGCTTACTGACCCTCAGAGAAAAACTCAAGCAAAAGTGGTAATTTGGTGGACGATCACATTCCACGAGTAGAGTCTCATGCTGTGTTGGTCCCACAGATGCAATTAGTTGCCCAACAGCAGAAAGCTCGTTATGCGGTTGGCAGGTACCTTGGCACATTACCCATGGAACAGATGGCTACTGGTTCCATAAATTAGATTTCCAGATAATTGTATAATAGTGTCAACCAATCACTCCTGCCTTGCCCTTCCTACCTCTCTGATAAATTGGAGTAAGTCTGTGTAAATGCACTGACCTCCCACTAATTAGCCATTCCTCTGGGTGGGAACACAGTTGAGAAAGGGTCTGAGGGAGGGCAAGAGGATCTGATTTTTTAAGACATTTAATTAATCTTTAGTGTGCATGCCTTCTCACCCTTTCTCTCTAGTCCCCATTCCACCTTTCTCAAATGTTCTACGTACTGACCAGAAGGCACTCGGTCTCCCTTCAGTCTGTTTTGATGACCAGGTTAGGAGGGATTCCCCTGCTCCAGGTCCACTCTTCTGATTCATATTGATGTGATGCAAATAAGAATACTACCCCATTACTAAGGGATGAAATGGGAGGAGTCCTCTGCAGCAGAACCGCTCGTCAGTACTCTCCTGCTACCACACTTCTTTCTTAAAGGAATTACACTACCCTAACTCAGCCAAGTTCTTCTACTATGTATTCTCCCTCCCACCCAAATGGTAGTGGACTAACAAGATCGGCCAGAAGCCAACTAGATTCCCTCCCTTGAAAAATGCAGAGAAAGGGATCAGGAAGCAGAATGATATCAATGCACATAGGAAAGTGTAGGCACGCCTGCACTTAGAATGGTCTTGGCTCTAGAGTCTAGTAAGTCACCTTTTTCTTGGATCTCACCTAGTCAGAATCTTTTGAATAAATTTCCCTTTCCATCCAAATCTGCATGAATGGTTTTTGTGTATCTAAACGATTCCTCTCTGGCACGTTCCCTGACTCCATTTCCTTCCCCAAAGGAAAAACACAGACACCATGTCACTGTCTTGACTGTGACTGTCCCCCAAACCCTGATGTCAGATGCTAACCACTTTACCAGGTAAAACATTCCTGAGCCAGAACCACAAGTTCAATTATAAATGGAGTGGAATCTTATCTAAAAACCTTTCACCTGGGCTCCACCAGCTAGGGCAGCCAGCATTGCCTGTGTCTTAAAACCATGACACCAATGTTCTTTCCCCCAGTTGCCAAAGGGACAGTGCCATAGGGGCCACACTCCTCCACCTTGGGCTTGCTCATGCAGTGGCGTTTGGATCATCATACTAGTTGGATTGGATACTAATTGTATCCCTTGATTTTCTTGTTTTTACAAGAAGGTGGTTTAGAGTAGTGAGAAGCAGTGCCTTTCACGAAAGAGGTAGTTTGGGACGTGGACAGTCCTTCAGCAAGGATGCAACTAGGCTCAGGCTCAGGGCCAGGCTGTGGTGGAAGTGAGTTCCTGGAGGCAGGCCTGGGAAACGCCCGGTCAGCTGGAGAAGTGGTGTGTTCTTTTGGTTTTGTTTATTTGGTTAATTGCTTTTGCTTATTTGTTTTGTCACATTTTTAACAAACCTGTCAGCCAGGGTGTGTGCCAGGAGCCCATTAGACTCAGTCTTCATAAAGGGATAGTCAGCACTGTGGGTGAGATGAAAACAACCTTCCAAATTTCCTGCATATGAGGAGGATGCAGAGCAGAAGCATCACTCACAGCCTTATCCCAGGCTCTAGACTTGGGATCTTTGAGGCCACACCCTGGTCAACTCAACTAGTGACCACTGCCAACTGTGTAGAGAGTTCTGATACAAATCACTGAGGAGCTGCTAGCTAACCATGAGAGGGACTCAGGGTAAAACAGTATCTCTGTTGTCGTACTGTATTTGGCCAAAAGCACACTAAGGAATAATGACTGTGGGCAATGATCATGTTCTTTTGTGTGTTTGAGGTCTGTTTATATGCTTGGTAACCACCTGATGTCATTTTCAGGGATGTGTCGGCCAAGCAAATCATCCTCTTTGGCCAGAAATGTGAGTCTGTAGTTTATATAAGGCAAGACAGTGAGGTCTGGCCATAGGAAGTGGCCAAACCAAGTGCAAAATGATCATTTCCAGATGTGCCCAGCTTTAGTATAGAGCCAGCTACCTTGTGCAATCAGGCTAGTGCCACCACAATACAAGGCTTGCCGAGTTCTTTTTAGCAGGAATTCGCTCTGTTTCCCTGGCCTATGTTCTTTCACCTGCTTTAACTTCAAGCTGATCTGTTATCTTATTTCCTGAAAGCCCTAGGAGTTTATTACCAGAAGGTTATAAAATTTAAATAAGCACACACTTTGAAAATGGGAAAAAATATCAAAACTCAGACCTCTGGCAGTGGCCAGGTTGCAGGCTTCCACAGATCAAAAACAGGCTTCTCCGCCACTACATGGGACCATCTCTGTCTGGGGGCAAGAGGCTTGCCCTTCTCTGCTTCTTGGGTGAGCAACCATACTTGACTCTTTTTTTTTTGTATAAGAGCAACTTTTGGCCTCAAACCCATGACTCTTTGGAATGTTGGTAATTTATAAAGAGTTATCTCTTAAACTCATGTATCCGAATGAGTAACAAAATTTTAATGGCATGATTTTAAAAAATGCATCCAAAGATAAAATACATCAAAGGATGAAAAAATGACAGGGTCTGTAGTAAGTGCAAGGGAGAGTGTCCAAGCCCCAGCCCTCTTAACACTTCTTTTGTTACAGCATCAGGCATTTCAGGACCTACATCATGTTGATATCTCCAAGGCCACATTAGGCCATTTGGTCAGGGAATGTCTATTGGGTGCTTGCTTTATGAAAGGCCTAGGATTAGGAGCTTAGTGAGGAGAGAGAGAAAGGAATCTGAAGACCTGGTTTATAGTTACAGAGTTTGCAATCTCACTGGGAGATATCCTTTAGGTCAAACAATTTAAAGGTAGTTCTCTGAAATCATAAACTACAAAGTACCAACAGCATAAGGGGTACCAGGGAGAGGAGGGGCTGAGACAGTGAAAATCCATCCATCTTGTCCGGGACATTTTCTAAACACATCTTGTGTTAATATACATTCAACTAAGTCCTGTCTCTAGCCACATGGTTGTAAATATCACACAAGGGTCTCTGATATACTTAGCTGCTCAAATGCCAATGGTGGTTTGGTCAACGTCTCAGCCACATCCCTTGGGAACTTTCACCAATCAGACTGTAAACCAAGAGCTCAATGTTGATCCCCAGCTCCTTTTCTCTCTGAAGTCTTATGAAGTGAGATTTTATTCCTTGCCTTACTGTGATTGGATGGTATTATTACACATCTATAAATTGTCATTACCCTTTCTCCAAGAATGTCTGTGAGATTAATGTTCTCGTCGGATATAAGGGCAACTGTATATCTGGACATATGTGTGTGGGAGAGAGCATACATATGTATGGGAAAGGTTATATATTTGAAAGCCTATGTGTTCTCAGTATGTGATAGAATAAGTGACCTCAATATAATGTGAAAGTTTTGATTTTCAACACTAATGCTTCTGTGGCTATTTATTTCTTTCTCTGTTCTTGGCTAATGACTCAAGGTAACCAGCGCCACGTGGGCACTGGCCTTGTGAGCCAAGCAGCCAGCCTCCCAGGAGGTTTTGTTTATTGAAGCAAAGTGAATAACATGCTTTGCCTCTTATTTTTAAAACTACCCTTTCATTAAAACAGCTAATCACATGCATTTTCTAAAACTTTATTGCTGACTTTTAAAAATGGATGAATTTTAGAGTAGTATTTAAGGGAGCAATCAAGGCCGTATGTGCCACGTGGTGGACCTGTTTAACAAACCTTGGCACATTGGTAGGTGCTGCCTTGTGAAATTTGAAAGACACATCTAGCTTAAGTAAAAGGATGTGCATATCCTAGAGTGGGCATATGGAGTTTGTAATACAGAGGAGAGAGAATAGGCCAAAAATAAGAATAACTTAAAGTTTTAGATTGGTTCTTAGGTCAAAGATTGATAGGATATTGAGGAAAATGAAGATCAGACATATATTACTATAATGTTTTTTTAAACGAGAAAGGCACAAAGATTTCTGTATGTTCCCTTACCCAGAAAAAAAAAACATTCCTTGGGATAAAGTTGGGGAAAAGAATGACGAACTGATCTAATTCTGCATAGAAGGCCTTTTGCACAGGGGCGACAGCAACTCTCTTCATGCAGGTGCTGTGTAATATTACGCATGGCCTTGTCTAAGACAAGAGACTAGAGTCAGTGGTGTTGCAGTCGTCCGGCTCACTGCCAGCTCAGTGAGGACCAGCGGTGCAATAGGCCTGCCAGGTCTGTGTAACCGAAGCTGCGTTAGAAGAAGCCTGGAGGCTAGAATAAGGGAGAAGACAGTCCACGGCACCCTCCTTTAAACAGGCCACTTTTGGAACAATCTCTTTCTAGAAATGCAACTTGGGTGCCAATGATGTTACAACTTTGAGAAATGATGCCTAAACATTTATGTATATTTTTTCCATGCTCTAGAGTTCTCAAAGTGACTACCTTATCTTATTGAACCTCAAAATGAATCTATGATTTAACATTATCCCCACATTACAGATGAGAAAACTGAAGCCCAGAGAGGGTAATAGGATACGAACTCTCTGGTTCCAGGACTGGTGCTTTTGTTGTTGTTGTTTGTTTGTTTGTTTGTTTTCTGTATTTCATGAACTCCAACAAGCCCAGAGGCAGGAGGTCAGGATAAAGATTCTGGATGCTACATTTCAGAAGGAGATATTGAAGAAACTGGAGACACTTGGCCCAAAGGAGAGATGCTTTTAGTAGGCCCATGATAGCTGTTGTCAAATATTTGAAACTGACATATGGAGGAGGGAGGCAACCTCTTTATAGCTCCAGTGGGTAGAAGTAGGAGTAATTGATTAAAATTATGCATGAAGTCAGAGGGTGATAGGAAAACTGTGTCTGAGAGAGTGACAGGTGTTGAACAGCAGAATTATGACCAGATAGGTCAACAAAGAACTGTGTCCAGACAGACTTCAGGGCAACAGAGAGCCAGCTGGGTCACATAAGCAGGCAGGATGCAGGGCCGTCAGCACGAAGGTCTGCAGCTGGTGCTTCTGTGGGCAGGCTCGATCAGTCTGAAAGCATCACTGCTGCTCGGTTTTTATTCCACTCCCAGCAGTGTCCCCGGATGTGGGGTCCTGTCCCGGAGCCTTGGCTGGTCAGTTTAGAAAGCTCATCGTTCAGAGCTGACCATAGCCCCTCCCAGTAATGGCCCCTGTTCTTGACAGGCCTGCAAGTGCTCCCCACCTGTTGGCTATTTTGGGTTTTCTTGTTCTAGGTCCGTAGATGCCTTGTGGCTTCCCTCTGCTTTCTCACAGGTGCTTAGAGCACTTAGGACTTGCTGTTGATGGTGGGTTTTCCCAACTTGCTTGCATCTGGGTTTCGTGAGGATCCTTCATCAGCTCGTTTTGTGGTAGATGTTGTCTGTGGCTGGGTTTGTTCGTTTTGCTACTTAATAGCTCTGTTTTCATGAGGAGATTCCAGAAGGTCCGAAACTTATGCTGCCCTATCACCACCATCTTGCCAGATGTCCTCGGGCTTGCTACTGTTACTTCGAATGGCTGGCTCCTTCTATGGCTCTCTGACCAGGTGCCTGCTAATTTAATTATATTCATTTGTTTCAGGAAAGGTCAGTGAAATAAAATGAGACCTAACACTTCCGAAGAACTTGGAGGTACAAAATAAGTTAAGCCCTGCTCGAACATAACTTAAAGAAGAAACTCAAGAAGACTTAAAAACAGACAGAGGATTTTTTTCACAGTGAGTTATGGTCCTGGGCTGGGAAAGATATGCCATATATATATCCACATTTTGCTTCTTTGCACCAGTAGAGAACAATTCTCACAGTTGGATGTCTGACTCAGTAATTTGTTGGTTTTGCCTGACTGAAGTCACATCATTGATTGATGCCAAATCTTGCTCAATTAAAGGTTCATTTTTCTTTTGGTTGTTGGCAAATGCAACATTGATTATGGGTTATTATCATCCACTCTCTCAGATTTCAAATGCTCCAGGAGCGTCTGCCTGCATACCAACTACTGCAGCAACAGGACTCCCAACCACCTTTCTATTCTGGGCCCAAGGACACCTGCCAATGTGTCTGACTGCAGGGAGGTTATGTGCTCAATCAGGCCCTTCCTTGGGCGATCAAAAGAAGAAAGGATCTTTACCTGATCTCCATCTCACTCCCAGCCCCCCACTTTCAAGCTAATTAAAGACAATGATACTTTGTGATACTACTTGGGTCTTTTTTGGTAGTCTGTTTATGCATTTGGTGGTTTGTTCATTTGTTTGTTTATTTCTTCAATAAGTATTTTTGAGAACAGGCTTGTGGGGCAAATGAAAAAAGTGCAGAGGCTACAGAAAGATGAGACTGAGTCTCATAAACTGTGTGTGAAAACAGTCAAGCTGTATCACAGGAATGCGGCAGGATGTGGCAACTCCGGACTAAGTGCTGCAGCCACACCTGTCAGGCCCTTGCTCTGAGCGTTTCTGAGGAGAGGGGTGACAGCAGCCTGGGCTGCCAAAGGACTTTCAGTTTTCACTCACCATCTTCCACTTCGGGATGGCTCCCCAGCTCCCCAGCATCCTCTGGCCTTCAGCTGTGCCTCCATCGATAGCAAGACTTCATGAGAATGAAAAGTGGTTGCTCTTCCCTGTAGGACTGAGGCCTCCACGAGGAGCCCTCTGGCAGGATGGAGTTGATTTGCAGAGCTGCTCCCGAAGAGGGTCCTCTGCATCCTTGCCTGCCTGCACTCCTGTCTGGCCCTCCAGGTCCCCACCATGACCTGATGCATTTGTTTCTTAGGGCTGCTGGAAAACATGACCCCAACCTGAATGGCTAAAAATAACACAAACTGATTATCTTACAGTTCCAAAGGTCAGAAATTTCACTGGTCTAAAATCTAGGCGTCGGCAGGGCTTGATTCCTTCTGGAGGCCTCGGGGAGACTCTGTTTCTTTGTCTTTTCCAGTGTCTGGAGGCCTCTTGTGTTCCTTGGCTCCTGGACCCCTTCCTCTGTCTTTAAAGCCAGCAGCGTAGCGTCTTATTTCCTTTCTGACACCACTTTTGTTGTCACATCCTCTTCTTCTGACTGACCCACATGCCTCTCTCTTATAAGGACCCTAGTGACTGAATTCACTGGACAATCCAGGAAAATCTCATCTCCAGGTTCTTAATTTAATCACATCTACAAAGTCCCTTTTGTTATATAAGGTGAGATTCACAGGATCCAGGGATTAGGAAGAGGATATTTTTTGGGGGGGGACCATTATTCTGTCTGCCATATCTAACCTCTTTTTTTTTTTTGGTTTGTTTTAATTCTTTTTATTTATTAAAAATTCTTTTTTTATCATGGTAAAATATATATGACATAGAATTGACCACCTTAAGCATTTTTTAAGTATACTGTACAGTTCAGTGGTATCAAATACTACCATCCATCTCCAGAACTCTTTTCAACTGATAAAACTGAAAATCTATACCCAGCTCCTTGTATTCTGATCAAGGCAGGATGACTAACTCGGGGAGGCTCAGCTGTGGCATTCGTCAAAATGATATTAATGAGAGCTAACGTTTAATGAGTGCTTGCCCCACACACACACACACACACACACACACACAAATAGTTAGATAGTTGAGGAAACTGAGGCATGAGAGGTTAAACAGCTTGCTTAATATAACCAGCTGAAGCAAGTGGCCTGACTCCAGACGCATGCTGCTTCCCTGGAAAAGAAGGTTCACTAGGACACCAGGGCGGCCGACAGATGAAGAGTGGTTTCTGAACGTGGCCTGCAGCAGCGGAACCTGAAGTATCTCACATGAGAGGCAGAAGATAAAACTTCTCAGACAGCTTTGTGGCCAGTGTCAATTAAATCGCATCACTCTAGGAGACTGTTAATCAGACACTTCTGTTTGAAAAAAAAAAAAATAAATAATGCTGCTGAAGTAAGCAGGACTTCTCTACGCGTTACGGGAGCGCTGTCAAGCTTGTTAGTGGAAATTCCCCCTGCCGCCTCCCACCCCATGTGGTTTGCTGCTGACACAGCTGCAAAGGTGCCTCCGAGTGCTTTTCCAGCCCTGGCCTCTAGACGAGTCTCTCACCTCGTTGCTTGCTATTAGCAGTGATGTTCCTGTGGGTCTTCAGAAGTCCATTTTTCTTTTTGGAGAACTAGCAAATCTCCACAAGAACTCCGCAACCCTGTAATCCAGCTGCCTGCCATGTGAAAGATTGGCACAGAGATCAGAGTTTAGAAGAATAAAATGTGCTCACAGACACTCGCCCTGAAGAACATGAGCCCATGGAGACTCTAGGAAATGAAAAGAAGATGCCCAGTTTGGATATGGAGCCATCAAGACAAATCCTGTCTGTGGTTTCATGTTAAATGATGCTCTTAATCCCCAGCTCTTGGGACCTGGTATCTCTGTTGAACGTTGATCAGCCTTGGCTCAGAGTCTTCTCATTCCTCACACTGATGTTCAGGGCTGTTTGCAGACACAGTAAATATTTGTCCTGTCAAATGGCATTTGGCTGCTCACATGTCTTGTTTAAGAGATAAATGTCAGGGATCTCTCTCTCTCTCTCTCTATTATGAACTACAAGAAGACATACATACATCAATATCATTCCTACTTTCCTAACAACTGTGAAGCCACAGATAAAGACTAATATCTTCAGAGTTCTCATATCCTGATTAGGTTTGTGTCAACTCAAAGTGAAGCCAACCCCACCTCAGTAATATACGTGCCATGGAGAGCGCAGCCTGTTCCAGACCAGAAGCAATTTCTGTCCTGACAGGTCTCTGTTATTAAAAAGTTAAAGAAAGTAGAAAAGGGAATACAAAGATTGGAACTCTCAAAGATGAAGCTACAAAGATAACAGCCCTGAGCCGTCTGCTTAGGGACGGAAGGAAATCCTCAGTGACTTTAGTCAGGAAGAGGTATCAGAAAACCATAGGAAGGATCAACTACAAGAGAAAAAAGAAATAGAAAAAAAAAAAAACTTCTGCCCTATGGATATTATATCAAGATGACAGGAATAAAGGATAATCATCAGTGAGCAGGGAGCAATGGAAGACCATCATCACCTTTGTCACT
This sequence comes from Rousettus aegyptiacus, assembly GCF_014176215.1. Lineage (NCBI taxonomy): Eukaryota > Metazoa > Chordata > Mammalia > Chiroptera > Pteropodidae > Rousettus > Rousettus aegyptiacus. Next base: position 146,619,351 of record NW_023416306.1, read on the forward strand.
GCTGCAAGTTAAAAGAGCATCATTGGAAGTGATGACTTCACACCTTCATAACTGCTGCGTATTCACAAATGGCAAATGGTTGATGGGAGAACAGGCAAGGTGTCTTCTTGTGGGCGTGCTTATAGATAACCACAGACAATGACTCTGATTGGCTTTTTGGAGCATCTCTCAAGCTGAAGAAGAGGGTGTGGTGAGAAGAAGTCAAAGATTCTCCTGATTTGGGAGGAGGGGGTTATGTGCTTGCAATAGTCATACTATCCCCATTGCCACTGGGGAGAAAGTCACCTGCCCTGGTGAATGAGGTCACATGAAGTTCTGGAGTATCACTGGTGAATATTTTGCATCCAGAGTGAGTGTCTACCTCAACAAAGATTAAAAAATGAGCTTTATCTTCACTGTCTTGTGCACCTCTAAAAAGCAAGGATCAGCCACTGAGTAGAGCTTTAGATTTATAAACTATCTTTCATATAACATATGCGATCTCAGGTGATCTTACCAGTGACCATGATGGGAAATGTAGTCATTATCCCTATTTGGCAGGTAAGAAAACCAAGACCCAGAGGAGTAGCAGGAGTATTCAGAGTCTCACAGTCATGGGAGAGTCAAGGAGGGGCACAGACCATGAAGGGGGAGAGTGCATGCTTTGTCACCCTCCCTCAAACCAACCCCACTGCCAGTTAGAACCTGTTAACCCAGCATTTTCACACATCATCTCATGTGATCTCAAAACATCCTGTGAGGTGTGTTTAATCCCATTTGTTTATCTCAAAAATCCTTATGAGATTTTATTATTATCTTTAGAGATGAAGAAACTGAGGTTTACAGAAGCAAAGTCAATTAAATCACTCTGCTGGTAAGAGACAGAGCTGGGTTTGAATCCAGTGAATTGTTGGTTACAAATAAAGCCTAGGCCCCTTTTCTAGACCACACTGCAGCTACCAGGGTGCATAGTCAAGGCCAAGTCTCAGCTGCCGGTATGGAATCTGCTGTGTCTGGAAGACCTCTCTGAATGTCGTGATAGTCTTGTTCTCTGCCTCTAGGATATACTCTCTCTCTTCCCCTCTCTGATTGTGCTCTCTCTCTCTCTCTCTCTCTCTCTCTCTCTCTCTCTCTCTCTCTCTCTCTCCCCCTCCCCGCACCTCCCCCCACCCCAACCACCCCTGCACAGTCTCAAATCTTTTCAGAAACAATTATTGAGCACAACAAGGACGGCTCCTGGTCATAATCGCACTCACTCAGCAACGCGTTAAGATGCCCTCCCTTCTGTGCCTGTCCCACTGCAGCCTGGTTTCTCACCTTAGGGGGCTGGCACTTACCCAGAGTCCCCTTGGTGCAGAACACAGCTGCTGAGACCACAAGGATTGACAAAAGCAGCTGACATCACAGTGGCTGATTTTGTTGAGTTTATTTTAGGACGCTGTCTACATTCAAGACAGGCTTTTTTTCTTCTTTTTTTTTTTTTCCACCAACGCAAACCCTTCACAGGTTTTACTCTGTTTGCTGACAAATAACTTTTGCGGGAACAGAGATTGGGGCCCAGATTTGAGTTTTTGACTTGGTATAGGTCGGGCCCCTGAGAATGCCCTGCGATCCCCACTTCTCCTACTTTCCAATTATGGCTGCACCTGGGTATGCTCAGCACAGGCAGGAGCTAAGACCAATTTGGAGCCTGCTCGGTTTGGGGCCTCTGGGATTTAAATCCATTAAGGCTGGATTCCTCCTGTTTCCTTCTGTAATCTTCCTTGTAACTTTCCAATTTGAATTTGTTTAAATTGTCACTAGATTGTAGAGCCTTGCTTCAAAAGACTTGTTCCATTGTGAAATGAAAAGAGTTTTCTTAATATGTAAATGATTATGCAAATCATGTCTTTCCACTACCAATTCCTCCTTCTGAACCCAATGCCTGCCGCTCAGACTGCTGTTGCTTCAGAGCTTGTTGGAGGTCACCTGGGAGCAGGAATCTGGGGCAAATGTTACCGTGACTACTGCTTATTGAGCACTTACTCTGTGCCAGGACTGGTGCCAAGCCCATCATGTGCATCGTCATCTCACTCTCCTTCATAACAACTCTCAGGCTTAGATATTATTGATATTCTAATATTACCTAATTAATAACGTTTTGATATTATTAATATTTTTTAAGAAAGAGGTTGAGTAACTTGCTCCAGAGTGCACGGCTTTTGGCAGAGCCAATGCTGTACCTTGAAATCCAATTTCCACAAGCACTGTGCTTTTCAGTAAGATGTCTCCACAGTCAACAAGGATGAGTCTACGACCATGCCGCCCTGAATGTGCCCAATCTCATCTGACCTCTGAAGCTAAGCAGGGTCGGGTCTGGTTAGTACTTGGATGAGAGACCACCTAGGAAGACCAGGTGCTTGAAGGCGTTTTTTTTTTTTTTTAAAAAAAGGATGATTGGGCTGGAGGGTGGAAGGACCAAAAAGGGAAGGTTTGAATTACCTTGATGGGATTCCCCTGGGAGAGCAGGCTTACGACCCAGTACCATACCCTGGGTAGTAAAAAGACATAGACTCTAATGTCAGAGACTTAGGTTCAAATACTGCTTTTGGCACTTAGTACGTGCAATTACAGGCAAGATATTCAACTTCACTTAGCCTGTTCCTCACCCATCAAATGGCAGTAGTAATAATAATAATAATAATAATAATAATTTCCAACTAATCTCCCTACCAAGTTTTCTTCTCATATTGTATTCTATATTTCTAGGATATGTACGAGTGTGTGGCACATGAGAAGGGCCACCAAAGTGGTGGATATTTGTAATTCACTCATTTGTTTATTCAACAAATATTTGCGTGACTAAGGTTATGCAATTGATTTTATCCCACAAGCACAGTGCCTAGGCCTAAAGAACTTTTTAAGTGCCTATAAGAATAATGTTTGATGCTTAAAATAAAATTATTGGCTCCAAGACAGGAAGCAACTTCCTATAGATTAAAAATTAATAAATGCTTAATTGAGTGTCTACTAAACTAACATTATGTCAACCAGTCAACTGTTGACGATTTAATTATCTTATAGTTATGTATAAATAATAAATATAATAGAGTTTATTACACAAGAATAAAGTGAAAAATTTAACATGTTAAAGGATAAATTTTCTTGAAATTAAGAAGTCATTATATATACATGTAAATATATGTCAAGTATTTTATTTAACATATTAATGAAGGAGGAAATCAGTAAGAAATTAGGCTGGTTCAAAGAAGGATTCAAAGACTGGAGACATATGTAGGTCATGAAATAAATTTACAAATAAATGCAAAGCTAGCTTTTTCTATAATGAAGAGGAGGGGAAGAAATCAATTGTTCCTTCACCAGACAGAATTAATTTGCATGTTTATAGACAATAATTATTTACATCACTATCATTTTAAAAAATAACTTACAAAATTTAAGAATAGCTCACAGACAATAAAAGGTTTAAATCCAGAATTAGATAAGACAAAATGGTGTGCTCCAGATACACGTAGTTTGCTAATGAATATATTCAGTAGATTTTTGAATACTTTTGGGTACATCTCAAAGTCTTTCACAATTTTTTTTTTTGACAATCTCTCCCCCTTCCCTTGTAATTATAGAATCTCAAAGAAAGGTTATTCTTGACCACAAAGTAAGGCTGACCTCAACAGGTCTGGCCTGATAACTTATATAAACCAAGGGTGTTCATTAACATTTAGGCTTCCTTAAGTTTGCTTTGCAAATTTTGAGCCACACAGTATTGAACAACTAGTAATGTCACAAAAGTAATTTCTGTCTGGGAGTTTTCACAAGGATGGATTTTAGAGCCTCTACTGTTTGCTTTCTTAAGAAGAGGAAACCAGTGCTAAGAAACTCTTTCCACCAAAGTTCACCTGCAATTCTTATGAATTTAGGTGAATTCTTCTTTTCTTAAGGGCCCCAAATATCCTAAGGTTCCTGGTCCACCAGGAAGTAACCTTCTTAACCATCTGAAAGGCTGGCACCCTGTCAACCAGGAACCTGGCCAGCTTTCCAGGGAGGGTTTTGTGGGCATTAGTTCCATAAATATAGCCAACATTCATCTCTTTAGACAAAGTGGTGGTTATGTCTGATTCTATGAGCACCAGTCTCAAATATGACACTTCAAATATGAACTATATTGCACAATCTATCCAATTATATCCTGGTAAAAAGAAGAATTGATTCTTATTGAAATGATGTGAGTAACTATATTGACATGAAAAATGAGACTCTAAAAGTTTCTGAAAAAAAAATTAAAAATAGAACTACCTTTTGACCCAGGAATTGTGTGTTTATTCAAAGAAAACCACTAGTTCATAAAGATCTATGCACCCCTGTACTCTTGGTAGCACTAGTCACAATAGCCAAGATATGGAAGCTTATCAATAAACAATTGGATAAAGAAGTTACACACACACACACACACACACACACACACACACAATGGAATATTACTCAGCTATTAAAAAAAATGAAATCTTACCATTTGCAATGACATAGATGGATTTAGAGGGTATTATACTGAGTGAAATAAGTCAGACAGAGAAAGATAAATACCATATGATTTCATTTGTATGCGGAATGTAAGGAACGAAAGAAACAAATAAACTAAATGAAAACAGACTCGCTGATACAGAGAACAAACTGTTGATTGCCAGAGGAATGAGGGGTTTTGGGGCTAGGTGAAAAAGGTGAAGGGAGGAAGTACAAATTGGTAGTTACAAAACAGCCATGGGGATTTAGAGTAGAGCATAGGGTATATAGTCAACATTATTGTCATGGTTGTGTGTGATGCCAGATGGGTGCTAGGGTAATTGGGGGGATCACTGCGTGGATTGTATAAATGTCCAGCTTTTTAAATTAAAAACAAACAAACAAACAAACAAACAAACAAACAAAAAAGGCATCTCTTTCTCGACTCTATTTCCTTATCACCTATCTCAATTCTCTGCTCATCTCTGGAGCAGAATTTTCAGCAGATCCGTTTATAATCTCTGTCCCCACTTCCTCTTTTGAATTCACTCTAGTAAGTTCTCCTCCTCCACCCACTGAGGTCCCGGTGCCTTCTCAGAAACACCTGGCACAGACAGTACACTGCTTCCTTCTAGAAACCCTTTCCTCATTGGCCTCCAGAACTCTGCTCTCTCCTGGTGTTCCTCCTACCTCACTGAATCCTCCAACAGTGCCTCCTTTGCTGTTTCATCTTCCTAGCTAATACAATTGAGAGGCATCAGGGATTGGGGGTGTCCCCCATCTCACCCAGGCCCATATATCTTTAAATACAATCTATATGCTAATAACACCCAAACTTGACCTCTCTCCTGAATGCCACCTGCTTCCCTGCACATCTATCGATCTGCCTAATAGAAAATCCAAAATGTAGAATGCCCAAAACCAAACAAACTCCTGGTCTCCCCTCCAAAGTCTGCTCCTCCTACAGCCTCCTACTTTGAATGCAGCAACTCTGTACTCCCACGTGCCCAGGCCAAAGCCTCACAGTCAGCTTTGATGTTTCTCTTTCTCTCACATGCCACATCCAATCCATCAAAAAAATTATTTTGGCTTTATCTTCAAAACAGAACTAAATCTCACTGCTTTTCACCTTTACCATCCTGACCAAGTCATCAAGATCTCTCACCTGGGTTATTACCAAGCCTCCTCCCCCACCCCCCCCACCCCCCCCAGTCTCCCGAGTTCTTTGCAAGTATTCTCAACATGGAAAACAAACAAACAAACAAAATTTCTGATTTCTGGGGGCCCAGTGAGAATCAGATATCATTTAAAATCTGTTTCATTTCAGTTTACAAAAGCAGAGTTTACTATATTGTCATGGGTTAAAGTAAGAGGAAACAGGAATGGCTTTCATATAGGTCCAGAAAATAAAACATTTTAAAAAATCAACATATCCCAGATAACCACAGTAAGATTTCTCTCATCAGTTTATTCAGTCCTGCAATTAATTCTTGTTCTTCTGGATCTTGGGTTAGCAGTCTCATGAAGTTGTCTGCTTCTCAACTAAAAAGAGTTCTGAAAACTTTAACTCAGCCTCTGGTATAGTCTGAGAGTTGTCTGAGGGATATCATCTCAGAAGACTGTCCCTAGGAATCTAATCTTTGAAATTTCAGTAGTTTGAAGTACCTGGTAAAGTCCTTTTCAACGAGAAGAGATTGTTCTTTATTGAAGACATAAACACTGGCCTGTACCTTGTAGCATCATTTTATTTGAAGCATTAGAATAAAACAAAAACCATATGTAGATAACAAAGACTTAGAAATCTGTGGTTAATTTATTATCGATAATTTTGAAATGTAAAATGTCTGATGACCTGCAAGACAAAAATAAAGTCATTTGAAAAGTTTAGATAGAATATCCATAAGGATATTAACTAAACTTAAAAATTTACAAATATAATTTTTATATAAAGGAGAAAATCTTAAGATATAGCATATAATAATCCTGAGACATAATATATAAAATATAATGTATAAAGAACATACCCAAAATATCAAGTAAAGAGAGTTGATAAGTCTGGATCTTATTTTATATTTTATATAAAGTATATGAGTGAGCATTTATGTTCCCACATATATGCCCATAGTCCATGGGTAAATCTGATGTATATTTCTAGCTGAGAATCAACAGCCTAGAAGCCTCTAGATTCAAACTAAAGAAGTAAGGTTTGGGCTAAGTGAGTATTTCACATAATAACTGAATTTATGACTGATAGCACCATACTGCTATAGACTAATATCATCAGGGAAAGCATCTCCAGGACACTAATAAATATAGGAAAACTTGAAAGCAACGATTTCTTGAGAGTTTTGATTAGTGTTTCCCCTGAGGTGAAAACATATTATAGAAAGCAAGAACACTGACAAATTTCCAGGGACTTCCCACAAAGCATACACTTTGTAAAGTATTTATTTTAATACCATTTTATTTATACAGATTTAACCTAGGGCACGTTGAGTGTCGCTGCTGATAGTTCTTCCCATGGAACTCTTACACTGGTCACATATCAAACAAACCTCATTATTTCTAGTACTTTTCTTTTTAAAAAATCAAAGAAAAAATAATTTTGTGAATTTCTTTAAGGGGCTCTTTGGAAAAATCCCAAAGATGACTTTAGATATAAAAATTCCATTCCCCCCAACCCCCAACCCTGCCCCATATTTAAGATTCTATTTTGGGAAGGCAGATTTTTAAAAAGTTGTCAGATGCATTTCAGCAATTGATTAGGATTGGCTCATGGGTACCTGAGAAACAGGTCACTATTTAATCAAAGTGACAATAACATTAAAAAATACACCTTGATGGCAATGCAGTTGGAAAGAATCTTACCTCTGTCAAAAATGAGGAGGCTTTGTTTTTTCCCCTTCAAATAATCAAGGATATTAAAAGGTCAACATAAAACACACAAAAAAATTATTCAAGCAAGACACAGAATCTTTTCTCTCTAGCTAATTTACATGAAAAGTAAAGAATTGCCATTCATATTATAAACAAAGTCATTGATCAGTAAATCCGGGAAGCAAATCCATCAAAACTGAGTGAACTTTGCTAAGATTCTAACATCTTTCATAACTTTTTTTCAAACTCAGGTGTTATCAACAATGGCAAATAGAATTCACATTTTGAATCCCCCGCCCCCCCCCCGCCCCCACCGCCCCACTATCCTCTTTCATGTTGTGAAGCTAACACTTTACATTAAGATAGATCTCTTGCTTAGAATTTACCTAGAAATCCAATGACTACCTATTAATTAACTCAATTTAATACCAATTCAAGGTTTTAAACTACTTGGCAATCTGAGGAATTATCTTCAAGCTGGCATACTACAAAGCATATTATTCTTGAAATAACGTTATGAAAATCATAATTCAATTCTACTGAACACAAATTTACATTATATAAGAGTAATGTTAGTTTATTTAATTAGTAACCTGTATAACTTTAGGAAAAATACACCTAATAGAATAAAATGTATGTTTCACTTATATTTAACACTGATAAATAAGAGAAGGCACAACTGTTCTATTAAACCAAACATAGTAAAATAGTCTTATTTGTCAAAGGCGGCCCTGGTAATATCATTTTCCATGCCGTTCTCTCCATTACCACTGACGTGACTCTGCTTCTGGCACTATCATCTCTCTTTTGGGTTATTGCCTACCCGTAGTGTTATCATTCTACAAATCACTTTTTCTTTTTCTTTTTTTAAATTAACTTATTTTAACTTGTGAAGAAAGCATACAATAAAAAAAAAACATACAAAACAAAAAGTAAAGAATGGCTTTTTATAAAATGAACGTTCATATAACCATTACTTGGGTAATAAAGTATTATTAGCAGCCTCAAATCCTTCCCTACCTGTTTCCCTGATGGTGCCCCTCTCTTCCTGCTGGAGGCGCTCGCTGTGACTTTGTGTAATCCCATTTGGCCTTTTCTTCAGGGTTTTACCACTTAATTTCCAGTTTTTGTTTTCTCTAATAGAAACAAACAAACAAACAAACAAACAAAAAATGTTCCAGGGGGAAATGGTAGGTTACAGGATTTGGGCATAGAAAGTACAAAATGAGTTTGGAACATCTTGTGGTACCAGAAAAAAAGAAAGTGCTTAAAAAAGTATAGGGTATATCAAAAAGACAAAGGAGCTCAACTGAAGGAACAACCAATTGTCAAAATTGGAAAAATCTGAGCAACAAAATAAATAACGATAGGATTGGGTTATAATTTACAGACTGAAACAAATATCCATGAGTCCATACTTATTTACATACATAAATAAATAAAGTGAAAAGAAGAAACATCTTTTCCTTATAGAATTATTCTACACCATTGAAGAACGCAGGCATCATTGAACTATTAGGTGCAGAGGCAGAAAAATGTTCTCCCCCAAATCTTCACATCTTAATCTCCAAAATTTGTAAGTATGTTACATGGCAAAATGACTTTATGGGTGCAATTAAATCAAGAACTTTGAGTTGAGGTGATTACCCTGGATTATCTGCGTGAGCCCAAGATAATCAAAAGGCTCCTTGGAATTAATGTTTAATTTACAGAGAATCCCCTAGAAAAATGAAGAGTAACAGGTTACACAGCTAACAAAGTGGGAAGGGGCAGTGGAATGGAAAAAAAAACCAAACAAAATCTTGATTAATCCTAAAGGTGGCAAAAAAAAAAAAAAAAAGAAAAAGAAAAAGAAAAAGAACATAAAACAGATAGGACAGTTAGAAAACAGACAGTAAAATGATAGATTAAATCCAAGTCAGGGAATGAAGTGATAAAAGCAAATTCACTGAATGAGGAGCATCTTTTAAGGAATTTTTTATAGGCTTGTCAACTCTGAGGTCTCAGATGAAAGGAAGGCTTCTCTGTCATTATTTACCTCTGTAAGAAATTTCTGACCATGTAAATGTATTACATTTCCAATTTTCAAAATGTTAATTAAAATAAATATTTGTCGAATGAATATACTGCTTATGAAAATTCATCGAAGTCTTGTCTTTTGGATTAAGTTTAGATTTTCTCTTTTCTTCCTCCCTACCTTATCTCTTTTTTTCTCCCTTCCTTTCTTCTTTTAACAGGTTGTGAGCGGTAGAGCCGGAGGAGGATGAGAAGGGCACTAGACTTCATAAGTTATATAAATGTCTAACCACTAGGCTGTACTAATATAAAATAATATCGAATGTCAAATGTAGTTGAAAACAAAACAAAATAATACCTGTTCTGAATACCTCATTGGATTATTTTGATAAACTAATGAGATCACATATATGGAAGTATCTTGGAAAAATAAAGTACCCTACATCTTGGCTATTAATATATTTAAGCAACTTCTTAGAAAATAATTGCTTTTTTCCATTCCCCTCATCAGCCCAGTTTGCTGGACAGAAAGAAAAAGGGAAACTTGTAAAAGCTCCAAACAGTCAATTTATTCAGAAAGATGAGGAAAAACATAACTTATATGTTATTTTAGTAATTTCCTTCAAAAGAAACAATGTAGTATTACACTCAACTTTACCCTTAAATTCTCAAAAATTAAATCGATCCTCTCCCATAGTTTTCAAACACTTCTGAGGTGTATCTCAGGACTGCCCGATTTACATCTAACTCCCAGCTGGCTTTACTAGCTGCTGACACTGGAACTTTATCCAGTCATAATCTCTCAGCCTTGGAAAGCAAGAAAAATGGAGACTTTTTAAAATTCGTAAACCGGTGGGCTTTATGTATAAGGAAAGAAATGGAAAGCAGGGTGTGAGAATTGTTCTTAAAAACCCAAATAAGATTATAAAGACTATGATTAAATATACTAGTATCATTTTCTATTATGGAATAATTCAGACACATTTCTAAAAGAAACTTTTCTCTTTTAAAAGATAATTTGGAAATTATAGTAGGGCCTAACAAGAGAATAAAATTCACCTGTAGTCCACCAATCATTTGGGGTCGACATGTGCGCACACGCATGCACACACACACACACACACACACCCTTATCTATTATATATATTGTATTCACTTTTTTGCAACATCAGTTTCAAAGTACATATACAACTCTGTTCTGCTGTTTTTAAAAATACTATTACATCACTAGCACTTTGACATTACTAAAATTTTCTAATTTTATGTTACTAAATTAATATTATTTTAAAGTACAAAATAATATCCCATCATATAAATGTGCCTGAGCTATTTCACCTTTTCTCAGTTTAGATTACTTATATTTTTTTACTATTACAAGTAACATTTTCATGAACATTCTTTAATGTAAATCTTTAATAACATTACTGATTGTTTTCTACGATAGATCCATGAAATTGAAATCACTAGGACAAAGTATACTAACACTTTTAAGTTTCTTGATATATAGTTCTAAATTGTTTTTTAGACACTTTTAAGTCTCTTGATATGTAGTTCCAAATTGTTTTTCAGAACCACTGTAAATTTATACTCCAATCAGCAGTTCAAGTGAATCTTACCATACCCTCACCGGCACTGAGTTTCATTTTAAAAAGAAAAATTCCTTGCCTATTTGAAAAGTGCAGTGAACAAATTGTTTTGTCCTTCTCAGCATCTCTTTGGGGAACATTCCTTTCCCTATTCCATAATCATTTAGATCAGACCCTAGAAGCATGAACAGTAATCAATGATGACATGTATATTGTATGCCGCAATGCGATGACACCACATATTTTATCGCTTAAATTGGCTTTGCATTATAAAAAAGGAAAGCTCCCACAATCCATCTTGACGTTTTAGAAAATGTCTTCTGCAAACAGCATCTTGCATACATATTACTACTCTAGAGAAATCCAGGCTTCTCTGGGTCAGGGTTTCCCTTTCAGTGTTGAAAATCTCTCCAAGGTCTATTTTCTATTTGAATTTTAGGTTCCACACAATGTCGGCCCTGATATATCCTATGCAAATAATGATATTTATAGCCCAGTGTGCAATCCTTTGCAGAAAGAAAACATCTAGAAAGCACAGGCTCTTGCCTAGTATGAGGCAGGGTGGTGGCGAGGAGGGGGTGGGGATGTGGTAGAAAACATTGCATGATCTCACCAAAAAATGCTGGAGACAGAAAAAGAAAAGAAAAAAAGAATGCATTGAATGAAGAAAAGAACAAGGAGCAGGAGTACTGTGTTTTTCAGGGCTGGAGATAGAGTTTACTTTTAAACAAAAGCAGGTCCTGACATTAATGACACATTGATTTTCACAGTCCAGCGTTGATTGAGGAGAGAGGCAGGAGTGAACTAGGGAAAATAACAGGAAGCTTTTGGAGAGCAGAATGAAGACCCTACATGTGTGAAAGCCTGGATTCAGGGATTCAAGTTCAAGAAACCTCTAGTTAAGACTTGTGTCTCATACTGGATGAGGGTGGGCTCCATCTAAGAGCTACTTGTAATTTACCTGGTCACGCATTTCTCCTGTTCTAAGAGTCATCAATAGTAGGGTCAAATAGTTTTTTGTTGTTGTTGTTTCAGGGAGTACAAAAGTTAAATACCCAATACAGTTGTTTTATTAAAGAGTTATGATGGTATAGGGGGGAAACACGCTTCAGTTTGGAGGAGAGTGCTTAAATCTCTCTCTCTGTTAGTCAGTCACGTATTCATAACTCAAGGCTCTGCGGCTTCCCTTGGAAGCTTTTGGAATTGTTTGCATTAAATCTGGATGGACACAGCCGGTCTCTGTAGAGTGTGCCTGGTAAACACAGAATGGTTGCATCTGAGTCACGGCTAGGAAGAGATGCTGAAGGGGACAGGGAAAGGCATAAACTAACAATTACAGAGCAAGAGAAACTCCAGTTAATTTCCTGTTTTAGCAAAAGTTAAAAGTGTGCACTTTCTATTATCTCCCATTCCTAACTCACTCTTTTACATAATATATCGTGGAACTAAAGCCGGGACTGCAGAGCACCTACTGCTTTGCGGGATGGCTCTGGTACGCTTTCCAAAGGGGGCGCTGCAGGGAGATTGTGATGCTGGAGGAGGCAGAGGAGACTTGCTCCTTATTTTTACAGGTTTCTTATTCCTATCAGTGTCATCTCAGCCAGTGAGGCACCTAGGGGGCTGCCTAGGGGGCAATGGCTACCTCCACAGATACCACAGAGTTCTTTTATTATTCTTTCAGATGCCTAGATAACTTTCTAACTAATAATTCCTTATATGAATTTGTTCTGTAACCAAATAACTGGTATGGGTTCTGACTTCCAACTTACCCAGGAGCCTGCTTAGGTCTTTATATACAGTCAGACGTACCAGTGTCTCTCCTTTCGATAGGGTGTTTTGGCTTGTCCGTCAGTCACTAAGTATTTTCTTGCTCTTACTGTGTGCCCAACATGGAACTAGACTATGGAAATACAGTGATGATTAGACATGATCACTGCCCTCATGGTAACCATTCAGCAGCTGATGAAAGGTGATAGTTATGACAGGAAGTGCAGCAAGAGCGGCAGGTTCTGTGTGAGTTTCTTGCCAAATGGTCAAATTTCTCACCCTTTGACTACAGAGATTAAAGTCTACCTATCGGTCTATCATCTACCTATCATATATCTGTCTGTCTATCTATCTATCTATCTATCTATCTATCTATCTATCTATCTATCATCTATCATCTAACGCCTATCATCTATCTGTATCTACCTATCTATATCTATCGTCTATCATCTATCACGTATCCCTCTTTGCCACTAGTGTGGCAGAGTGGGTAGTTAAGAGCCCAAGCTTCGGAGTGTCACATTGCCAGTGTTCCCTTCCTCACTAATTGCATGTCCAAGGACACATTGCTTACTTACCAAAGCCCTGGTTTCTTTTCTATAAAATGGGGATAATATTAATATCTAGCTCTTAGGGTTATAAGGACTGGAAGACATAATGCATTTCAAGTGCTTAGCCTGGCATTTATTGCCCAGTAAGCACACAGTGTTGGCTGTCCTTCCTTAAGGCTTCTTTTGGACTGGAATAAGACAGAAATGCCAAAATCAGAGACGCTGATAGTGGGAGACCAGAGCTGAGCAGGGCAAAGAGTTAACAGTTGGGATGTGCCTGTTGGCCACTCTAAAAAAGCTGCTATTAGGAGCCTTGGAGTGTGATCTCGGACAGTAACTGGGGAAAACAGCCAGTCTCAAATGAGGAGAAGCAGACTTCTTTTCAGTCTACCATCGGAAAATGTAAAAAATTTTTAAAGAATGTCTTGCAATATATATTGTTAATGCCTCAGAGCAAAAGTGTGCAATTCTTGTTCCCAAACAACTATAAATCTCAATTTTTCTGCCTTACATGTTTGTCAGAGGGATTTTATGAGTCCATTTCCTCACTCTGTGCACACCCTTCAATCAAGGTTCTTTTAAATTTAGTACTCTGCCGTTCTTAGTGCCACCTTTCATCAGGTGCCCTCTAGAGCACTTGGCAGGCTCTTGATGATCAATTCTTACGGCTTTCTGTGTTGTTGAATTACCCTCATTTCCCAAACACTAAGCAGAGGGTAAGTCACTCCCACAGGGTTATGTGGGAGTCTCAAGAAGTACTCAGGAAGTGCTGTAGCTCTCGGAGTCTCTGCAGGTTACTTGGCCTGGGTGGACATCATGGAGAGTTCCAGAAGTCCTATATACATGGAACAGCATGTTGGTAAGGTGGGCTAGACAGTAAAAGACCAAGAGAAGAGGGAAAATCTAGCTCTCACATGTTAACAATAGGATGGATAAGGAGGAAGCAAGTTTGACTTAGTCCAGTGGTGTTAGAGAGTGGTCTTAGCATCTGCCCGCACCTGGAGACTAGTTAGCAATGCACGTTCTAATGTGTATTTAGGTCCAGACCCACATTAGACCTACTAATTCAGAAACTCTGGGGGTGGGGCTCAGGAACCTATACCTATGTTTCAACAAGCTTTCCAGGGAATTCTGATCCATGTTAAAGTTTGAGAACCTGTGTTAGCACAACCAAGTCTACAAAGTAGCTGAAAGAGACATTGTGGGATGTTCAGGCATTACAATGAAGACACGAGGGAAAATATCAAGCCTTCCTTCCAGAGCAGGATAAAAGGGAAAAATTAGAATATTTTCTTGCTCTGACTGTGTGCCCAACACGAAACTAGACTTAGCACTGGGGGCATTGTGATAACAGGCAAAGGGGCATTGCAGACAGAGAGAAGTATGTGAGCAAATCTTGGAGGTATGAATCAGTACCATGCATCTGGGAACCTACATAGTTCTAAAGGTCCAAGGGGGAGGGGGTGAAAAAAATGGCAATGGGGGGCTGGGGCTGGGCTTGCAATGGGCTCCCTGTTTTGTTCCATTTTTACTCAACAATACTGCTTCTCTTTTCTCTCAAGTTACTGCCTCTCCTTTGCCCTCAATCCCAATGTAAGCTTCTTTTCCAGTCCTCAGTGGTCTCTTTTGCTAGCCAGCCACACTTCCTCCTTTTCTACTTAACATCTCCCGTTTGTTTCTCCACCATAATGGTTTCAATAAAAATAGTATCTATGTACTATTCACATGCAAATCTCTTACTACCTTCTATTAAGTCTTTCCCACTGTTATCACTAGTTTTGCAAGGAGCATTCTGGCTCATCTCTTCGACCTGTTAGCTTTCTTAAACTTCTTTGGTAGCTAAAAATCCAGAGGTCAGTGTTATTATGCTTAGTTCTGCTTTCTGCACTCGACCAAGGACAAACACTGATTAGTATTCAAAAATAATACATTTAGATTTTCTCCTTAATGTTTTGCTCTAATCATGAAGACAGAGCAAGGGAGTATCATGGCCGGGGCATCCACTCAGACATGACCATCATCTGGTGGTTCCTGGAATCTCCCAGGGTCAAGTGGCTTTTGCTTGGAAACCAAATTTGTCAAATGAACAATGTGGACCTCCTGTCCAAAGCACATTTTAGATTCCACCCGCAATGTCATTGGTGCTTCGTCATTTTAGACACAGGTATCCACATACCTTGGCTCTGGAACTGTGAAACAAACACAATTCCAGAGCCAAGGTATGTGAAACCATGTGAAACCATGATGTTCTCTCTTCCAAGGTATAATAACATTTTGTGGAGTGAAGAGAGAGTAAGGAGAAAAGTGGCAGGTGGCAGAGAAAAGGAAGAGACAGAAAATCACAGTGATCTGAAAATAAAAAGGTGGTGGTGGAGCGGGTCATTCAGGGATCGAACGCAAACTGGCTTGTGCCAAGGACCAGCTATCTGCAGTGAGGAAGAGCTTCCCATCACCTTCAGTGCTTCGCTTGCTCCGAAAGCCAGTCGTAACAATTCTTGGAATAATGAAAAGAAAAATTAGGTTGATGTTTGCTGGAGACTGTATTGGGGTGGGGTGTGGGCACCAGTGTTAGCCGATGTGACAGTTCAGTCGATCCCAGGACTGGAGGGCTGGTCGAGCTTACTTACTGTAGCCCGATGCCCACTTCAGTGAGGGAGCAGGGAAGGCTCCTACCAGCCTTTCCTCAAGGTGTCACCTCAGGAACTTGTGTTTAATGGCTTGCCAGTATTTCATTTTAATTATATTTTCAATGAATATTCTTATCACAGTCATTATCAAAGATTAGTCATAGAAATGAAAGCTCCTTTTTCAGTTGAGTTTTGGGTGTACCATGTCAGCATGATGAAAATGGATATTTTTCTGAAAATGGATTTTGCAAGGGCAGTGAATGTACCTTCTCCATGGAAAGGTGGAAGCCTCGCTCCCAGCCTGTGTGTGGTGAGCCTTAGACTCACAACCTCACCTTCCCCCAGCCCTCTAGCAGCACTTTAGGGCCCATCAAGACTGGCCCTGCTTTCCTTTCTTTTTTTCTTTTTTTTCCTCTGCAAAAAGGTTAACTCCAATAATCTCAGCTATCCCTTGGCCTGCTAGTTTTGTATCACGTTCTAAGTACAAACACTCTGAGCGAGAACCTGTAAAATGTCTTCCCTTCATCTTTCTTTTCCTTTAATCTCCTCCTGCCCTTCCTCCCCCCACACCAGCTCCTCCTTTTCCCCCAGGAACAATGGCACAGCCCTCAACGACCAAAGAACAAAGCACTAAACAAACTCAAATAATGGCCTGAGATAGGAATTGTCTAGTCAGCAGGGTCTAAACCCTTATTCAACCAGCCAAAGGCTCCTCTGTATTTACTGTCACTGCTTTTACTTTGTGTCGGTCTTCACTATAAAATAAGCCACCCAGTGACACGTCTGGGTATGCTTCAGTGTTGCCTCGATGTGGGACATTGCTTGCTCTCTCACTGCCAGGCTGAAGGAGAAAACTGAGGCCATGGCCCTTTTCCCAGGGAGTTGTTGACACAAGATTTCTTTAATTACTCTTTAAGGGCTGCAGCCCAGTGTGGCCCACTGGGAAGGTGAAAATCTTATTCTTGAATTTCTAATTAATATTCCTTCTCACCTTCTAGGGAGTCCTCCTTTGGGACGCCCCATCGCGTTCTGGTTAGAATGCAGCTGGCCTCGCTGTGTGAACACCGCACTGAAATGTTGTGATCCTAGAATTGACTTTGGTTGAGTTTGGTGATGAGCTGAATAATGTAAGTGCTGAATTATTTAGGAAGCTTCCCTATTCATTTGTAGAAGCAACCAAGAAGGCCACTGGGAGCCATTGAAAGGAAACAAAGACAACTGGAGAAGCTGGGTTTATTTTACCTAGCTGCCCCCTTTGTGGGCGCTCTGGGGATGCCTGCAATTAAACTTCCTCCCTGCCCAAATCCTCAGCAGGAAAGATTCACTGGACAGCTGCGGTTTTATGAGTCTTTCTCATGTGAACCTCATTAAACTTCAGATTCCTCAGGGTAAACAGCAAATGGAAAATAAGAGTTCCCGTCCTGGAAGATGCTGAGGCTAAACACTGAGCAATAAAGCCATTCACCAATTTCAAACTTCTCTTCGTTGTCTCTTTGGTGTTCACCAAAGACTTCTATGTGCCTACTGCTAGCCAGTAGAATGTGAAGACATAGAGGCATGGGGATTCGGAGTGGGCAGTGTGTGTGTGCGAAGTCTATGTTGGGAAAAGTTAGTAGGTCTTAGCTCCTCTTATTACAACCCCGGGACCATCTGAAGCACTTCGCGAGGAACCATTGGCCGATAAAACCTCCCCCCAAGTTCCTTCAGCATCTATCTGCAGCAAGTTCTCAAAGTTTGCCTATAGGTGACAGGTCAAAACAAGCAGGCAGACACTGCCAAGCTGTGGTCTGGAGGCCAGGCTGACTCCCACCGGCATCATCACCTTTGCAGGATGAGGCCTGGAAGGTCTTATCCCTGACCTGAATCGGAGATGAAACATCACCTGTAAAATTCTTAATCTTTTAGCAGGAAATGAAATGAATGAAATGAGACATCTCTTGTAGAGTTAATCTTTTTAGTCAACCTAGTTAAGTTTTCTTCCCTCCTTTCTTTGGGAAAAAAGGCCCTCTTCCTCAAATCCTGATAATTGCCCCCAACTGGTGACTCAGATCCTCTGGCTATTGATAAGGGTCATCAGCCCATTGTTAGCAGAAATGGTGTTAAGTCAGACAGGGTCCTTAGAGCCTGAGAGGGGAGGGGACTTTAGGCCAAAGGTCTTTTTTTACTTTTTAAGTAACATATTAACCAAGGCTGTTCCCTTTACTCACTTAATAGGCAAATCAATAATAGAAATTAATAGATATATGACTTAAATAATGAGTTTGTATCTTCTTTTCCTAGTCTAGGAACTGAGGTGGCACTTCAGCAGGAAACCCAAGACCCCACCCTGATTGAGGCAAAAAGGGAAAGAGCTCCATGAAACCCCTATAGGCAGGGACTATGGCTATTCTCAGCAGGAAGCAGATATGGAAGAAGAGACCTCCTGTCCCTCAACATCCATACTATTAATAAGGGGGTTCATGGCTCTTAGAAAAGAGTTAGGCAGGAAAGTTAGAGGGTTTCGGGTCTGCCTGCAAAGACACTGAGGTAATCCTATCCTAGAAGGGGTCTGCCCTAATCTGCCCACATTTAAGCAAGCCAAAAGGCATTCTTTAATTCACACAAAGAAACCAGTAGGCAGAGAATTAGGTACCAGTTTAAGCCATTCACCGGCACCTGCGCAATGAAGACCCCAATGACCTTCAACTCACCTGAGTTATAATATGATGCATATGCCCAGAAGTTCATTAATATTATTATAACAGACTGAATTCTGGGAACAACCATGTGCAGAAAGCAAAATGATGAATCACTGAGTCTTGTCAATCTCAGTTGTCAGTCAAGGAAGCCCATTCCTCTAAGAAAAGGAACCACCCACAGCAAAAAAGGGATAAAAACCCTAAAGTGTTTGTTGCCAGGCCTTTTGAGCCACACTTCTCTTGCTCAGGCCAGCTTCCACGTCTGGAAGTGTACTTTCCCTTCTAATAAAACTTTTCTATTGTATTTCGGTGTCTTGCTCAATTCTTTGTTTGAGACATCAAGAACCTGGACAGTACGCTGGGAGAGGACCCCACTCTCCAGTAACGAACCTGCTTCCCAACATCTAAAGCAGTGATTTATGGAGGTAGCAAGACCCACAGCTGTGAAGGTGAATGGTAAGAAATGGCTTATAGCACTCATAATGAAATTTGCTGATTGTTTACCTGAGAAAATAATTTTTTTTCCCCATATTATCTCTAGAACAATGTTCCTGGAATTTACCTGCTTTTCGATATGCTTTCCTGCATAGGAGAGAGAATGGCTGCATTCTAACCGCCATACGAGGTATGTGATAACGCATGTGAGGGTCACCATTGAGTAGTGAGGGCTACTAATCCAAGGCGACATTTCACCAGTCACCATCTAGGAGACTGAAAACGAGAAACCAATGAATCGACAAAAAACGCAAACAGATGGGCAAAGGCTAAAATAATATGTGGGAGTTTCTCTTTTATACCACCTCCGATTGGTAGACACCATGTGCAGAGGGATTCGGGGCTGTGTCTGGGCTCTGTTGGTAACGCCTGTAATGAGTGGGAGTGGTGGTCACCCTCCCGTATTTGATATGCAATGTGCACAAACCGTAGGACGGACTCTCATAACCAACTCTATTTCCACTTCCCTTAATCCCTTTTCTTAAACTTCTCTCCCAGGAAGAGGACAGCAGAATGAGACTCAAAGTGCCCACTTCTGTTCCCACCGCCCCAGGAGGAAGGTTTTCCATGAATTTTTGTCCCTTCTGCACTATGGCAAGTGTGACAATAAGATCCTGGGCCACTGTGAAGTCTTTGGTTCTCCTCCCATCGCACCTCCCTCCACCTCTCACGGCTGTGTGGCATTTTGTTGTGATTTAAGCTTCAAAACAAATATATCTACTTTGAATGCCAAAAAATCCCCTGTATCAGTATAATCCCTAAGAACTTTCAGTAGTGCACTGGTGACAGTTGTCTACCAAGGTTGGAAAAGACATTTTGTTTTTTATTTATACCACACACAAATTATATGTTCATATTTTAGCTCCAGACTTTCTTTGCAAATGCCCAGAGAGAGAAGGAAAAGGATAGGAAGTAATAGATTGCTTTAAATACTCAGAACCTCCAAACACCTCACTAGATGAAAAGCAAATTAAGGATCCTTGACAGGTTTAAATCAAGTATTGGGGGTTTCTCTGCTGAAGTGAATAAATTTCTAGTTTAATAACTTTCTTGGAATCCCCTCTGTTACTCTATTCTGTGATCCTTTCAACTACTGAGCTTATTCCTGGTATGCAGCATGAGTTTTAAATCTGACAGAGGCTTTTAATTAAATCCTTGTTTATCATTCAGTTAATGGGCTAAGACTAATGATGAAAGGAAAAACAGGCTTTCAGTGATTTTTCTCGCCCATCTTTTGATACTTGAGAAAAATAATAAAGTGATTTACTCAAGGGTGAGTTAGTGTAAATGCCATTTTCCCTATTTGTTCTCCTATATGATTTCTGGCATGATTTGGGACAGCCAGTCACTCTTCTTGGGTACATCAAGAAATTACTATAAATCTGTCTGGAGGAGCTGAGGGGCATCCAACATCTCCCTCTAGCCAGAAGCTGCTGCTAAGTCTGGGCACACTGCCATCTGCAGTGTGATCCTTGAAACTGGAGATGACAAACCTTCAGGGTCACCTTTCTTTTTTTCTTTTTCAAGTGTTTACTCTGGGAACTTTGAACACATTTTTGTTAAATGCGCACCAGCTGGCCTGATTTTCCTGGGCTCGTTTCCCGTGCGTCTTCCTTCTCTGCTCCTTCCATCCCCTTGAATTTCTAGTGAATAGAATTTTGAAAGTTGGGGGTTCTGAGTTTTCTTTTCTGCAGTGAAACCGCATGACCCTGGGACCGTAGCTTTGTTTAATCACTCATATTTTCCATCTATAGAGCTGGGATAATCATACTATTCTCTGAACTATCAAAATGGGATATTGTGAGAATCAGTTACAGAAGCGAAGGTTTTAAATGAAAACAAAAGGAGAAACCACGAGGCTCTGACTATCTGAGGATGTACTTGAACATATTTCTCCGAACCCTGGTAGGAAGGTACCACATGGATACGAGAGGGATGGTTGGTATGCTTGTGGTCATTGTCACGGGGTACACAGAAAACTCAATGACTCTCAGGCACTGTAGTGAGAACACATCAGAAGCTAAGCTTGCAAGCTGACCATCATGGCCATCGAAATGTTTCTAGTTCTTCTTGCTTAATCCAAATGAGCAATGTCAAATTTCCTCATTGGTCTTGTAGGAGGAAAGTTAGAAATAAGATTTGATGCATCTTACAAGTAGACCATTTGCCTGAATTGGAAAGGAGGATCCAGTCTGAGAAGTCTGAAGCCCCCAGAGTGAGGAGTCCTAAGTGGGTGATCCTAGGTGTTCCATGGGTAAACTGAAAGGTTCCGTAAACTTAGATGGGAGAAAATGAAATCTTTATTTTTACTAAACTTTAATTGAAATGATGTATTTTCTCAATTATAAATGTAGACAACAAACCACAATAGTATTGACAGTACCTCAGTATTGTTACCATTAGAAATTGAAGATATTTTCATATGATATTACTATTGTTGCACATACCTTAAAATACAAGTGACACTGATCACTGCTTTGAAATTGCAAAAGTTATTAGACCAGATGCTAGAAATGGTTGAGTTCATAAAGAAGCACATGTACAATACTATATTACATATTTGATTAAAAATATTTTTCTGTTTAATATAATCAGTTTCCTTCGAAACCCTATATATTTGATTTTGTGTATTTAAAAACATTATTATGTGAAGGTTAAGACTATCTGCCCCAGAGTCTGTCTGATACCTTTTAGGGCCCGAGGTAGCATCCATGAGCAGGGGACAAAGCCCAGGCTTTTGGGTCAGTAGGCCTGGGGTCTCAGCCCTGGGTTCACCCCCTCCCTCTCTCTCTCTCTCTCTCTCTCTCTCTCTCTCTCTCTCTCTGTGGGGGTCACTTTGCTTCTCTGAGCTTCAACCCTCCCTTACCACCTTCCCCTCCCCTGCAACATGAAAAGGAAATGATAATAATTTCCCATATGCCTTATGGGGAGGTCAAATCAATAATAAATATCGGGATGCTTTGTAAACTGTTAAGTGTTATGCAAATGCTAAGTACTAATATTCATTGGTGCCAGACACTTTTTTTACTTAGCATTTCTAGCATCAAACCAGTAATGAAGGGGAAGTGAAAGAAAATAATCAGGGGGCCAGATGTTCTGTGTGCAAGAGACTGAAGGAGAAAAGTACAGTGTGGCGTGAATTATGGAACACATGCATGTGGTGAAGAATACAATGGATTGGATATATCTGGGTGAAAGCTACTGCTCTGCCACATACTAGCTGAGTGTCTGGGAAATTAGTTTAACTCTCTGGGCCTCAGTTTGCTCATCTGAAAAACAGGGATAATAGCTGCCCCATAGGGTTGTTGGTAAAGATTAAATAGCGTTTCTTCCTGTGCTGGTGTGCAGGGCTTGAGATCTATGTTTGTATACTTTTCCAGACCCACTGTTTCTTAACAATCCAAGATGGTGCGAACAAAGAGAGACAGGGAGGAACACAAGAACTGTCTGTAGAATTTCCTCATGAGTTGCAAGCCCAGAAGCTGTATTTTTCAACAGTGTGCTTCAGATGAGTTTTACCAAGCATATTTGTAATGCCCATTGGTGAACCTGACTTACTTTCTGGTGAGTTGAAGACACTCAGATCTCCCCTGATGCCACTGGCAACCTCACAACACCCTAACCCATGTTGCTGTTCACTATAGTAGCCACAAGCCACATGTGGCTATTTGATTTTAAGTTCATTAAAATTAAGTGAAGTGAAAAAGTCCATTCATTAGTTGGTAGTCATATGTGGCTCGTGGCTATTGCAGGAGTACAGACCATCACCATCATAGTGCAAACATTCTATCAGACAGCACTGTGACTGGCTGTGAAGGATTGAATCTCCCTTAACAATGCAGCCTTGACTATGTAGGGTAATGTTTGTAAACTATGGCAACAGACAGCCTGCTGTATACCCCTTCCCCAACCCCCAACTTCTACCTGTCTGAATTTTAGCAGGCTCCAGATATGGGGATGGAAGGTACCCACCAAAGACTTGTTTCTATAGAGAACGGAGCCTCTCCAGTGCCCCCTACACAGTGTCTCTGACCTCATGGCAATCTGCAAGGGACGGTCTGTGCAAGAAAAAGGAACATGCTTTCAGCTCACTCCTGGCCTTCCTTTTCCATTTCCTCCACCTTATTTTTTCGTAATGTCTCTGATTATTTTGGCAAGAAGCTGCGGGCCCATCTTCTGTTATCTCACCTACCTCTGGATTTCTCTTATTATAATTTAAATTGGGAAAGGGTTGTAGGAGAAGTGGTGATTTCCAGTGTGAGCCTTCTCTTTGTGTGTGTCACAGGAGAGGAGAGGCTTGTACCCACTCCCTTTGGTATGGTAATATCGCAACTCTAATTTGCAAAAGTTCATTCAACCAGTGGAACGGGGATTCACGAAAGCAGCCGCCTCGAGTCAATGGATTTTTCAGCAAAGTTAAGCACTCATTCTGACACAGCATCTCCTTTATAACAGGATGGTGTCTCTTCTTACCACTCATCACCATCCAGATACACTGAGAGCATCATAAGGATGTGGTTCGTAAAACCATCCTTATTAACAACTAAGAGGCTTGCAATCTCTTTCAAGATTCTTTCACCTGCTTTTTTCTCTCAATATATCCTTGGAAGGAATAGCTTCTCTTACTATGTTGTCTGTTTTCCAAAAGCAATAAACTAATTGCTATTTACTAAGAGAGTGTTTTCGTAGATTCAAGATATGGGTCATTAGAAGGGAAGAGGAAACCGTAACTTAGAAAAATCTGTCACTGCCACCTCATAAATATGAAGATGCATTAGTTAAGTTAATTCTAGCTACTGTAACAAACCCCTAAATAGCAGTGTTTAACACAATGGAAATTTATTCCTTGCTCTCGTAAAGTCCCACCTCATGTTTCATAAGAGGCTTTCCGTGGTGATTTCTGTAGACACAAAAGTACCTTCTTTAGTGTCTTTACCTGTATCTTCTAAAATCAGCTAGCAGATTGGAATGTGAGACCCGTGGCTGGTGCAGAAGGTTTACATGGGCCAGGCAGGAAGGAGCACACAACTCCTCTCAGCTGAGTGTGCAGTGTGTAGTCTGATCTACCTCACGAGGGCTTTGGGGCCTGCTGTGACCAAGACTGCCTTTGATCCACAGTTTTCCTCTTTAACCAGCACCCAGGATGAAAGGGCTTGTTTGTTAAGCCACCACCAGCTTCTGTATCCGTCACTTATTTAGAATTTCTTAGCTGGGTGGAGTCGATAAGGTCCGGGATCCCCTATGCATCTCCTACCTCCATGAGGGAATGCTGGCCTAGGAAGTGCCGAGGATCTCTCATCCCTGGCCTAGCATGGAAACCAGATTTCCATCTCTCTGCTGATAGACTAATTACTAGGATTCAGGGTGCGTGAGTTGGGAGAGACACCTGTCCTCGGCAACCTGAAGTAGCTCCCCTTGAAAATTGATGGGACATCTTGCTACCCTAGCAGTAGTACCTTTCATAAGAGTGAGGGCGTGGTGACCGCAGGTAGCTCTCAGCCCTTTCACGGCAAATCCCCAAAGACCATCATCCTTCCAGAATCTCAGCCCTAGATATTTCATATCGGATCAATTTTCCCTCCCCTAGGACCCTCCCCAACCATCTTTTTCCATTCAAGTTGGTGTGAACTTGTGCAAGGCAAAATAATTTTAATCTGAGAGCAACTAAAAACAATCATAGAGGTAAATCTGTTTCCTAAAAAGCATACAGTTCTCTGTTAGCTGCACATTCTTTTAAAGTGTCTGTAAAGACAAGAGACATTCATCTGTCAATACAGAGACAGCTGCTCATTTGTTCGTGGGGTTCACAACTAAACACTCAGCTTCGGCTGCCCAGTGAGATCTGTTTTAGAAGTCAAGAGAGAAAAGAAGAATTTTTAACTCAGAGCATTGAGCAGAGGGAAGTAAAACTCTATATAGGCACTGGATTCCCTTTGAAAATAAATGTTAGCAAGAAAGACCTAGGATCGAAATTTTCCCCTGGGGTGGGGCTGCTTTCTGCTGATGTGACCTCAGTGCCTTCACATTCCCTGAAGCCAACAGATCAAGATGGATGAGCCGTTCCAGTTTCCTAAATATTTAAAGCCACAGCAAGTTCTTGCCCTTTCCTGGAAGCAATAGTTGGATTCCTGGGCTGCAGCCGGGTACTCTGCTATATTATAGACAAACCAAGTCCATTGTTTTGGCAGGTGACTAACAGTGAAATGGCAGGGCTTGGTCACCAGAGACTGGCCTGCCCACCTCCCTCTTCTGGAGGGCAGGAAGCTCTTTTGTATGCCCTACTTAGCTCTTAGAAGGTTGCTCTGTCCCCAAGAAGCCATTCAATCATAATAGATAGCACAGTGGCTGTGGGTTAGGAAAACACATTTATTAGAGAAGGCCCGAGACCACAATAATTAAGTGACACAAATGAACGTAAGTTAATGAAATCTCAGTCGGCTTGTATGTGCCCTGCCGCTTGCCCGCACCTTGCTATGCAGCAGCCCAGGCTGGAGAAAGCATGGTCGGGCAAGGGGGGATTCTGGAAGATAGGGCTCCCGAAACTGTCCCAAAAAGTTAGTCCTGAAAAGTTAGATCCAGGGCACAGCAAGGACTTGGGTCTGCTATGTTCTGTCCCCAGACTCAGCTGGCAGGTTTTTGTGTAACTTTCGACAGGTCTTTCTATACTTCAGTGTCAAGGTTTGCCAGATCCAGAATCCTCATCCCCAAGATATTTTGAGAAGCACAAAGTGATTCTTTAAAAAGTATTTAAAATAAAATAAAAGGCACTAAAGATGACTGCAATGATATTTGTAGAGGGTTTTATCATCCGTTCATTATTTTAACGAAAATCGATCGAATGTTACCATGTGTCAGACACTGAGACTATGGCTATAAATGATAATAAAATGAAGATGATGATAACGTCAACAATAATAACAACTAACTCCTGTGCTTACTATTTTCCAGGCACTGTTCTAAGTGCACCGTGCATGTTAACCCATTCGTCCTTGCCGTAACCGGATACTACACAAGAAAGTGTGTGGAGTAGGTGAGCTGAGACCTCTGCTGAGAGATGTTTGGCAGCTGAGGGCATGGCCAGGCTGGGAGGCTGGGACAGGCCTCTGGAAGGAGTACTGGCTGAAGAGGAAGTGGCCTGGAGCCAGGGAGAGCATGTCTTGAGGGGACTGCAAGGACAATAGTTCTGCTGGCTGGTGTTTGAGAACACAGTAAGAGATGCTGGGGATAGAGAAGAGGGTAGGAAAGACTTTCTAAAGGAGGTGACAAGAAATATCCCCCAGAGACCTGAAGGAACTGGCCAGGCAGGGGGTGGGCATGGCTAAGGTCCTGGAAGGTCTTAAGAGAAGCTGGACCACAGGGTGCTCAAGCATGGGCACCCATATGGTGGTGGGGCATCGGAAGAGACTGGAGGGGTGGGAGGGGACAAGGCCATCACAAGGCCAGCTGTATTCCCGAGGCCGTGTTCAGGAAGTGGCATGTCATTCTGAGCGCACAGTCAGATTTTCCCACCGAGGAAGAGCTGCAGCGTGGAACGTAAATAACAGAGAGCACAGGGTGCAGCAGGAAGAAAGACACAGAGGCGTCTGGGTGACCCATGACAGTGAGTGATGAGGGCCGAGGCAGGGGCTGGAGGCAAGAAGAAGGTGAATTTGAGATACAGCTAGGCAGTGGGATGAGAGAGAAGGCGGGATCCAGAGTGACTCTTGGGAATCCCACATATTTGCAGAAAGATGACGGCAGCAGAGCTGGGGAATGAGGTTGGGGAGATCCGTTCCTGCCTCAGTGCAGGTTTGTGCTGCCCCATCACGGCACAGGGGCAGGATTCTCCACCGAAGGAGGAGGCTGCTGTGTCTTGCTCAGCCCTTTCCCTCTTATTTCCTCCTCTCTACTATACCCCACCGCTCACCTTCATCCTTGAACATCTTCTGCCCTCAGATCTTTCAGAGCTATCACTAGCTCATTTGAGTCTGGCACATGCTATTAGTTTAGGTGCCCACGTAACTTTCTATCCATAGTGGGGTCCACTTTTGTAAGCAAACTACACGGCAAGGATGGACAGTTACTCCAAGCGCGTCCTCAGCAACTGGGCTGGCCTGGCTCGGCACCTTGAGCACGACGCATTTGCCTCCAGATCTTTTCTAACACAGAACGCCTGCAGGCTTTCTCTCTCTCTCTCTCTCTCTCTCTCTCTCTCTCTCTCTCTCTCTCTCTCTCTCTCTCTCTCTCTCTCTCTCTCTCTCCTATGAGAAATTTATAGATCTCAGTCATAGATTCCTTCAGGATCTATGGATGGATTTCAGGGGGCCCAGAGTCATTGAAATTCTATATAGAGTTT
The DNA here is from genome assembly GCF_014176215.1 of Rousettus aegyptiacus. Classification (NCBI taxonomy): domain Eukaryota; kingdom Metazoa; phylum Chordata; class Mammalia; order Chiroptera; family Pteropodidae; genus Rousettus; species Rousettus aegyptiacus. The sequence goes on from NW_023416306.1 coordinate 146,646,759, forward strand.
TTTGTGCCTATGAGTTTTTCCTGGGAGGAGCACAAACAGCTTCAGATGCTCTGAGGGGTTTATGATCCCCCAAAACTTAATATTCATTGGCTTGGGCTTTGATTTCAAGGTAAAACTTTCCTGGCCAATTTTTCCTCTCATTATCACCATCACCTCCCAATGCTATAGTCCTCAAATAGAGTTCACCTCACCCACTCACAGTATTGCCAGGAAGTCAGAATAGGCATTTGCCTGTTAAAGCTTGTCCTCGTCTTGTCTCCCGAAGCCCCACTATCCTGTATTAAGTATTTCAAAATACTCATTGCACATATGCATAATTTTACGGTAGGAAATAATCATTATCTGAGGTCCTTCTTCCCACTGGTCTCCATCACTTTTGAAGGCAGAGTTGCTGGCTGTGTACTTGCCTGATTTTAGGCACCCCGACTTGACAAGCCCTTATTAAAGACAGCAGCTAACATGCGTTGGGTGCTTATTATATGTCAGGTACTGTGCTTTGCACTTTACTGGTATTATCTCATTTAAAACTCTTGAAGTGTGGTGAGACAGACATTAACATTATCTCAATTTTAAAATGAGGAAATTGAGGTATAAACAGCCAGGAAGAAAGTGGCTGACCCGGGGGTCACACTCAGAAGCAGAATTCCAGTCACCCCTTCCCTTTATCTGTTTCCTTGCCACACTTGAGGCAGTCACTACTCCAACTCTCCTCATAGCTTGAAATCAGTATTACTAGGCATCAGATCCTAATTCTTCTCACTAAAGTCCCTTTTGGAAGCAGAGGACAAGAGTTGTTCTATAGGAGAAGCAGTAGCTTTTTAATAATAGAAATGGCCAGAATGAGTAGAGTAGCTCTCCAAGGGGTGATTTGAAAGGCCAAGAAAGGTTCTGCTACCCCTCAAATATTTCCCTAACCTAGAATTCCAATGTCCCAAATTCCAATATTAGAGATTCATTCCTTTGGGTTGCCCTCCCCTCATTTAACTTGAGCCTCTTAAGAAAAATAAGAATAACTCCGGGGATATGAATTAGGGAGTCAAATGAGCTAGTGATAGCTCTGAAAGATCTGAGGGCAGAAGATGTTCAAGGAGGGAAGAGAGTGAATAATAGCATTGCCAAGGGCCAGCCCTGCACACGGACGCTACCTTGTCTCCATGTTGGAAGGAGTTTTGTGGACTAGACTCATCACTGGATCTTCAATACCAGACTCTCTGGTGTCCTGGCTGGTGCTTCCACAACTGGGAGAGTCTGGGGAAAAACAGTCCAGCACTGTCCAAAGCCTTGAGAGTACCCTTGCATTTCCCTTTTGTGAGGTTGGGGAGCAAGTGATCTATTACTTCTGGGAAGTTGGCCAGTGGCCTGACATTACTTATTAGAGGGATCGACCTCGGTTTCTGGGAAAGGTGATTCTACAGTTATCATCTGGGCAATGTTATCCCTCAGGGAGCTGGAATGTATGTAGTCTGCTAATGGCTTGACAATAGCCCCCCAAATTCCTCTTCTTGGTCCCAGTGTCAGATATCAGGCCTTCCTGTTTCCTGTGGAGGCCATTGGATTATTATCTGGATGACATTGTTATGGGCTGAATTGTGTCCCCCAAAATCCATATGTGAAGCCCTAACCCCCGGTGACTCAGAATGTGCCTGTATTTGGAGCTAGAACCTTTAAAGAGGTGACTAAGTGAAAATGAGGCCGTTAGGGGGGCCCTTGTCCAATCTAACTGGTGTCCTTATGCAGAGAGGAAGTTTGGACACAGAGAGAGACAGCAGGGGTGCGCTTGCACAGAGGGACCACCACGTGAAGAGAGCAAGAAAGCGAACACCTGCAAGCCAAGGAGAGAGGCCTCAGAAGAAACCAGCCCTGCTGATACTTCGACCTTAGACTTTCAGCTGCCAGAACTGCAAGAAAATAAATTTCTGTTGTCTAAGTCAACTAGTCTGTGGTATCTTATTATGGCAACCCTAGCAAACTAATATAGACTCCGTGAGATTTAGAGCAGTAGTCTCCAAAATAATATGTACCCAGATGACGCCTTGAGATGAATTTAAAAAAGTATCATAACATCTCTCTATTGATCTTCATCCGATTCTGCATTAATTTCAATTTCTTATATATGTTTTAAAATAAACATTATAAATGAGTATTGTAGGACATCTATATTATATATAACGCATTGGGGATGTGTTCTTAAAAAAGATTACTGACGAAATAAATAATCAAAAAGTTTGGAGACCTCTGAGCCAAGATGGTAGCTATCTGTGTATCTCTAAATCCTAAAGATAAATAAGAATAATTTCTCTTTCATTAATTGCAAGTGCTCTAAAGGGTTCATCATCAGCTCCCTACGTGTTCCCCAGCTGACTGCTCCCTTGCCTGTATCAGGGAGATTTATGTTGTCATCACTGTAATTGTTATCTATGAGCGCTTGTGAACAATGGCTTATTGAAATGCATTTTATTGAATGGACCAGTGGCAACAGAAAAGCAGTCCATTAAAAAAACATGTTTTATTTTAAACTTTTCAATTAATTCCTCCCACCCCCTTTTCCCTTTCTTAAAGAGGAGACCTAGGATTTTAGGATCCTGAGGTTGGCATAACTACTAAGCACTTATAATAAATATTAGGGAAAGTTATTTGCCAGATCTCTGCAATTTTTCCCTTCCAGTCCTCATGACCTCTTGAAAATCTGTCAATAAAGTAGCATAGTGTACATACCCCAAAATTTAAAAGTGTAAGCGTGGCTCTATTGTGTAAGCGTGGACCCTGCAACTCAAAGAGAAAGACGGCCAGGCCTCATGATCTTCTTGGGGAGGCCTCATGATCCTCCAGATCCTGAGTGATGGCCCACCTCAGGTCCGACAGCATCTTGGTCAAGTTCACTCTTTGGTTTGTCGCTGGGCAGAAACCATTCATGTCCATCTAAAAGGAGATGATGCAGTACCTGATTCCACAGCGGGCCAGTTTGGCCTGACTCTGCCAGGCTTAGACTCACTCCATGATCTTACAGTTAGATAGGTCCTGGAAGTGACCTCTGGCAGATACCACTGAAGTGTGAGAAAGAATATTTCTGATATACATGGTGGCACTATATCAACTTATGCCGACTGAATGTTTGAAGTAGAAAAAGTCAATGCTATGGTGCTGACATTAAAAATGTCTCTTTGGCTGAGTGGTTAATTGCCTTTCATTGTTTAAATGTGCCTACAGGGCACAAGAGAGTCACAAATCTACATGAAGGGGAACCAGCTCTCAAAATTAGCTAGCAGATACATAGCTTTCCTGACAGCTAGTGGGGAGGCCATGCAGCCTGTGCGTTACTCATGCCATCAGCCCTTGGGAGTCACCATGACCTGTGTCCTAAATAAGTACCCCTCTGACAGGAGCATAAGCAGAACTGGCCCCCAAGGGCAAAGAGACCGATCAGGCCATCTCTATTTTGGCATCTCCATGGTGATATAATGAGACATAAACATTATTTCGAGACAATGTTGGTCACACTTGGAGCCATGTAAAAGGCCCTATTGCTTTGCTTAGACCACACAGGGTTAGATTTGGTTCTCAGCTTTCTGGAATAAATGAAATGTAATTATGTAGCGAAGAAAGGATATGCTGTGTAGGCAGACAGATCTGGTATGGGATACTGACTTTTCTTTTTTATGGGTGTGAGGCCTTATGGAGAGCAATAAGATTTCCCTGCTCTCAATGTTCTCATCTCTAAAGTGGGGATAAGACCTGTTCTAGGGGTATCATTGTGGTGAGGGCTGAAAGCAAAAGTGCTCGCAAGGCACGCAGTGCACACTCCCTTTCTTCTCAGTGAGCAGAGAAATGCTGGGCCATTATATTGTCTCAATTTACACTCATCAATAATTGTGCCTCCCTTTGTGTACAGTCCAACATTACAAAGGCTTCTTTTTTGCTGTTTCCTCTCAATAGTATTAATTCATTCTTTTATTCAGCACACATGCATCTTTTGGGTGCTATGTAGGTGCTGGGGACACCGGGTTGAGGAAGTTAGACACTGTATCTGCCCTTGCAAAGCTTCTGGCTCCTGGCCAAGGTTAACAAAGGCCCACTGGCTTGTCTTAGCAGGCGGTCAGGCCTCTCCCAGGAAGTGACGTGAGTAAGACCTGAAGAAAATGCATAATATGGCCGCATTTCCTCCTGTTGACTCACACTCAATGACGGACATTAGTAAATTGACTGGAAAGGCGTACTTGAGGCTTATCAGGCAGAGAGCAAACCCACAGTCCTGGCTTCGTTATTTCTGTTCTCTAACCAACTGAGCTATCTGGCCACATCCTCAGTCTCAAGTTTGAAGTGGGGGACTCAACAGAGCGCAGAGTTTGGCAATTGTTGATACACAATTTGGCACTGGTATTTTACACACTGCTTGACTCAGAAATTCCACTTTCGAAAAATTATACTAAAAAATGAATAACTAATTTTTACAAAGATTTGACTACAAGGATGTTGTTTGCCAAATTATCTTAGCACAAAATTTGAAACAATTTAGACTCTCCAAAATATTGGATTGGGTAAATAAATCCTAGTAAATGGATTCAGAGGAATAGTATGCAGACATTAAAAAACGATGTTTTAGAAAATAGGTATTAACGTGAAAAGATGTTCACAGTGTGTGTTAAATGAAACAAAGCACGTTAGAAAATAGTGCATATGGCATGATTTTCATATTCTTTCTTAGAAAAAATCTGAAAAAATATACAAAGTGTTATTAATAATTATGGGTTATAAAATTAATAATGATTTTTATTGCCTTTTTTATTTTTCTTGTTACTATATATTTTTTGTGTATTAAAGAAAAAGTTATAAAAATAGAGCTTTCACATGAAAAGATGATTAACATCATTAGTTATAGGCAAAATGCAAATCAGAACCACAATCAAACCACTTCATACCCATTAGGATGGCTATTATTAAAAGATGGACAAACAAGTGTCTGCTAGAATGTGTAGAAACTGAAAGCCTAAGACATTGCTGGTGCAGCCACTTTGGAAAACAGTTTGACAATGCCTCAAAAAGTTAAATGTACACTTAATGTACGTCCCAACAATTCTACTCCTAGATAAATATCCAAGAGAAATGAAAATATACATCCATACAAAAATTTGTTCATAGCAGCATTATTCATATTAGCCAAAGAATAGAAACAACTTCATGTCCATCAACTGATGAATGGTAAATGAAATGGAATATTATAAGGCCATAAAAAGAGATGAAGTACTGACACATTCTATAACATAAATGAACCTTGGAAGTATTATATTAAGTGAAAGAAGCCAGACACAAGAGACTACATGTGATTCCATTTAAATAAAGTGTTCAGAATAGGCAAATCCATAGAGACAGAAAGTAGATTAGTGGTTTCCAGGAGCAGGGAGGAGGGAGAGTGGGGAGGGATTGCTAACGAGTACAGGGTCTCTTTTTGGGGGCGATGAAAATATTTTTGAATTAGCGGTAATGGTTACGCAAACTGTGAATACACTAAAAACTACTGAATTGTACACTTACAAAAAATAAACAAAACAAAAAAGTAGTGCTTTCCCCTGTGCCATTAACCCTTTCACAGAATGTCACGGTCAAGGTCCCCCAGCATACACGAGACTTATACCCTTATGGCCTGCCTGTCTTTCAGAACTACAGGAAGTACAGTTGACATTTTATTTTTTTTGGTCTCTCCTCCCATTCTTGGATAAGTAGACGAAGGATTGTGCAGCCCCAGGAGACATGGAAGAAGAGAAAATAAGTTCTGACAGAGAAGGCGAGACCAAACAGAGACGAGAGAAAGGCACTTCGTACTGTGTATGTTGTCGGACTTCAGGTGATGACACTTGAGCAGCTTTGCATCTTGCTCATTTTCCAATTGCTCCCGGAGAATCATCTTGACCTGACTGGACCCACTGAAGAGAAACCCAACCCAACCCAACCTAATTCAACCAAATGCAATGCCAAAACTGGGCAAGCCTGTACTGTCTTTGACTAAGATTATTCTTCTCTTCAGATTTACTACATGCCTACAAGTTAACAGAATCAGAAATAACAACCAAGAGAATACTTGATTTTAGGTTAGTATCTACCTTTGGAGAATGAGATCCTTTATCTGTAAAATAGGGGTGATAGTAACTATTTCATAGAAGTGTTGTGAATATTAACAAGGTAATCCATATAAAAACTTGGCATGTACTAAAGCAAGGAAAGCTAATGTCCCCAGCTCATGGGCTCTCATTAGAAAATTGAAATTCTATTTCATTTATGTTCCTTTAGAAAAAATAAAAAAATGAAAAGGTACAATCTATTTCAAAGAATTAGTCTAGTCACATCGCTTTTCTTTCAAATAGCATTTCTTCTCTGGTTGGTTTTGGACCCACTGCTAATGTGCATTAGTTTCCAATTTCCCTTCAGCCACTCTCCAGAAGTGCAATATTGGTTCTTTGTCTTAGGGATATTTCATTTTCTCAATCATGTTAAATCAAACAAACCTCCCATACCAGCAAACAGAAAGGAGCAGCTCTGGGCCTCTGAACTAATTTGCACTGGCAAAACTGATCGGGCCGTCCTCCAGTGTCTTAATTAGGAGTCTTAATCCCTTTGATTTAAAACCAGAAGAAATATAGGACATGGTAGGAAACTCTGAGCATATTTATTTAATATTGACAAATAGGGTTTAGAAAGTTCACTTAATATACAGTGTCAACAGAAATATATGTCCCTTTCTTTCTAATAATTTTTCCAGGATAAAATATGGCTCACGCTCCAATTGGAACCATCAGTTTTCTTGTTCTCTTTCATTTAAAGAGACAGTTTTTCCCAATCCACTCTATATTTCCAGAGACTTTTGACTGATTTGCTTTAATTTCTCCTGTGACATGAGGAAAGAGAGACTCAGAGGATATGTGCCATATTGTTCACACTGAATTTTTAAAACCGTGATGAATGGGTGGTGGTAGATGGAGGTTGAACCTTAGAATATGGAAACAGAATAACAATGATGGGGAATGATCTCTGCAGACTTGGACGTGGTCTTCCCACACTGGCGCTGGGATGCTTCTGGAGCACTTTTGGTACAACAAGAGTTCTTCTTGAACTCCACCCGAAGTGGTTCAGTTCTTAAGGAAACAAAAGGACAATGTCAAGGTGCGCTGATGTGGCTCTTCCAAGGGCGTGGTAAAGTGTATGTTCAGCACTTAGTGAGGGGCTCAGATCAGCACCCGATGTTGTCACCCAATGGTCTAACCAGTTCAGGTTTCTGGGCAACTTGCCTTTTACAGGCCCATGAGCATGTGGGCATTTGTTAAAAAGCAAAGTGAGGGAGTTAGTGGTGGAGGTGAATCCCAGACACTTTCAAAAGGGTTAGGAAGAGATTCCATGGTTGAAGGGGCTTGTGACCTGCTTGTTCTTCAGACCATATTCTCCCACAGAAGAATGGCTAGTACCTCTTAAAAAGAGTACTCTGATTTTGGGTGCTTCTCAGCATTGAACCCAATGGGAAATCATTCATGATATCACTTACAGGATGCCCTGGAAGAGTCTCGATGTCTTTGATTTAACGTAGACTCTGATAATACTTCAGTGTAATTGGTATGAGCTACCCGGGCTTGGTGCACATAGAGACGAATAATGTTCCCTTTCGTGTAAAAAGACAATCTTTTTAGATATAATTGTTCATGAGTTGGAATAAAGCCAAACTTAATTGTACCGACTCTTAAAAGAATTAGTTTGATCACTTTCAAGAGCATGGAGTAAGTCTAAATAGCAAAACAAACAAACAAAAAAACACAAAACAAAAACAAAAACAAAACAAACAAATAAAAAAAAGTGACCACAGGTGTTTAAAATATTCTCTTTAATGTGTGAAATAATTAACTGGCATAGTTTTTTTCATACATAAAAGTCATTGTCATGTCTTTTATTTCATTTATTTTTACAGTACCCCTGTGAAGTCGACAAGACATAGTCCTATTTTACAGAAAAACAAAACAAAACCAACTAAGAAAGAAAGCTAAGCAAACTGCCTAGGGAAACAGAGTCAAAGTTGGAGTTTGGTATCTCAACTATTAGATTCTAGAAGAATCTGGAACAAATAAATCAGTCATTTGTGTGTGAGTGGGCACTTTTAAAAGACTGATAGGTGATGTTGAAAAAAGTTAATCTTCTGAAATACCTGCAGTTTTGTTTATAATGTTAACTTGCACTATCCTTTAGGAAAAACTCTGCTTGAGAAACAATCCACATCCCATCTAAATTGTCAGTTAATTCTGAAACTAGCGACATATAAGCTAATAAGATTTAATTGTTTACTGCTCCTGGGCACATAATCAGCATCCATAATCTAAAGCCTGATACCTGATATCACACAATTATCCCATTAAGAAGGTGTTTTTTTTTTTTTTGGGGGGGGGGCGGGCTTCCAAAAGTATTGCTTGGTTCTGCATCAGGTAGATAAAAGTAAGAAAATAAAGAGCCCTACCTAACATCTAACTGTGGTTAATGTCTCCCCCTGGAGAAGTGGAGCGGCCTGAAAGGATTTAAATGTAGGCAAGTTCTTTCCCCAAAGATGCTGTAGATGAATCTGCCACAGACCCCAAACACGGGAAGAGACAAGCCTCATAAGCATATGAAACAATTACAGATCAGCACACACAAACATCTGTCAGCAGAGAAAACTTCAAGCCTGCTGAATAATTATGGCTTGAGCTATTGATTGGGACCACAGAAGAGATTCATCCAAATACTTATAATTTGCCAAACAGAGGGAAGTGTGCTGCAGAGAGGTTGCTTCCAATAACAGCATTTCTCCCTCTGGTAATTAAGGGGCGAGCTTAACAAGAAAGAAGGAATTGTTTTTAAATCTTGCCAAATAAAATCTATGTCCATTTGAAAGGTGGCAAATGAGAGATGAAGGGCTTGTCTTAAGAGATGGCTTAAAACAATCGGTCTGGGTCGGGCTTGCATTCTTCGGGAGACTGTATTCTGGTCAAGGACCCTAGATTCTCCCTGACCAGAGGGTTCATGCCCTTCTCCTCTGAGAGATGATGGATCTAAGACCGAAAATACAGCTGGACGCCAAGGAAAGCTGAGGCCTCTGTATGGGGCTCATGAATATTTGCTACCCTACCTTGACCTTGGTATATCGCTTTAAATCAAACTTCAGGCCCCCATCTGTGATTAGGAATGACAATATTACCTCACTGGAACTGGCGAGTAATTAAAAAAAAAAATTATTATTAACTGAAATTCATGATTTATTCAGGTTGCCTTAGTTTTTTAACCCAATGTGCTTTTCCTCTCCCTGAATCTATGCAAGATACCACGTTATTATTTTTAGTTATCATGTCTCCTAGGCTCCTCTTGGTTGTGACAATTTCTAAGACTTTCTAAACTTTAGGTGGCCTTAACAGTTTTGAGGAGTGGTGGTCTGTTGTAGGATGCCCCTTTATTGGAATTTGTCTGATGTTTTTATCATGATTAGACAAATAAAAAGCACAGGGTAAAGATGGCCTAATCATGGTGAGGAGATGAAATTAACCATGTACAACAAATGTATGTGATAATTCCCCCTCTCCAAACATAACACACATGTACACACACACACCCTCTCTCTCTTACACACACACACACACACACACACACACACACACACACACACACTTTGTGTCTTCCAAAGGGTCTAGCACCTGCTTCCAACATAGCGATACTCTAATTTTGGGTAGATGAATAGAATGATGGATGGATAAACATTCTTCTCAGTTGCTGTCTACTGTCCTCATGTATCTCTGTCAGTATCATCTTAAATCTTTCCAAGGATATTTAACCACTTTTTATCACAACATAATAAAATTCATATTAGTGATGTGTGTCTTCACTCTTGTTTTAAGTCCCTCTCATGTGACCCTCCTGGTTTAAATTGGCCACAATTGTTTTAAGACCCCAATACTGGTGAGATCTTAAGATTTGTGTAAAATGTCAGAGGTTACAACATACTAAGCCCCTAAGAAAACTCCATCAATTTGTACCCACCAAGAACAGTTCTCAATCTTTTTTAAAAACTATCAGATATTTTATAAGATAAAGTACCCATCATAAAGAGTAAAAAGTTAAAAGAGCTGGAGTTGTTCGGCCTAAAGAAAAAAAAGTTATAGACGATTTAACTACAATATTCTAGGGTTGCAGAAGAGTGAAGAGTCACACAGACTTGGATTCTAATTCTGGCTCTCTCACAAAGTAGCTGTGTGACTACAAGCAAGTTACTTGACCTCTCGGCAAAATGAGTAAAATAATGCTTACTTGGCAGAGCCATGGTAAGTCGACATGTAGATAATGTATGTAATGTGCTTAGCACAGTTCCTGGCAAAGACTGGTTATTCAATAAAGTTTAGTTTCTACCTCACCTGCTACATGGTTTTAACACATGATAAAAATAAAACCACTTTTTATTTTTATGAATCTTTACATTTTCTCACAATTTAGGGTGATAAACCATTGTTAGCCTAGCCCTTCAAAGCCAACATAAGAGAAAATAGATCTTAATTCAAGTAATAATGATTTTGGTGGGACAAAGCATATTTTTGGCTGTTGAGATAATTAAGCTCAGAACAGGTTATCTGGGGTGCTGTGGACTTTGTCCTTAGGGGAACTTCAAAAGGAGATGGACCACTAAGGACTCACAGCCTTGACCTTACTACCACCCAATAGCCATCAAAACCTTGGCTGACAGGAATTGATTGTGGAGTTCTGGGACATATGGGAGGCCAAGGAGCCACCGTTTATCCTCAGGACACTCTACACCCACCTCCCACCTTGGGGGATCCCCCAAGTTCTGCCCCCAGAGTCACAGTTTCCTGGAGCTGAACTCTGTGTGGTGGAAGTGAATCTTTGTGCATAAACCAGTGTTCAAAAAATATCAAGTTTCTGTATTCTTTTAAAAATCAATTTAAATTCAACTTTGATCTTCTCAGCTGGGTTTGTGAGAAACTCAAATTCAGTCATTTAGGGGCTGCTCCTAACCTGGGTTAGGCCATGGTTCTGGGTCTTACTAGGTGCCAAAGCATTGGGAAAGCTCTTTGGTCCTGCAGAGACCTCCTGGCCATGTAGGTTTCCCTGTGCTTATTGCAATCACTGCACTGACCATGCACATTGCAGTTGGCTCATCAGGCATCTGTCTCAGCTTCTAATAAGTCAGCAGCTTGGGGGCAGGGCTCGTGTCCTTTGTCACAGTATTCCTAGAACTAGGACATTGACCTTATGTAGCAGGGGAGCGATGAATATGCATTAACGAACAAACAACTGTCTCTTTTACATCACAAAGTACGTGAGATGATTTTATTTTTCTCCCCCATGACTGTGAGCCTGATGAGGGAAAGGATCATAATTTTACTTCTATTTCCTCGATGCTTATAGCCCCTCACAAATGTTCCTTGAGTAAATGTTGAATGGTGCTTCTTTTATTACGTATTGCATTGTACTGGTTTGCCTGTCTTTGTACCTGTGTGGTCCCCATGGGCTGGGCTCTGAATTGGTCATTGTCACAGAGATGGTCAATTTTTCCCACATCTATTTTCTCCTTCAAGAGCCTCTGAGTTATAGCTGGGTACGTAAGTGTCACTGATAAAAACAATGTCTTTCAGGCTTTCTTGAAGGCTCACATGACTAAGTTCTGTCTGAAGAGAAAGAAGAGACACCAGCTCAGTGATGGGTACAGCTCACCGGGAGGAGCTCTGCACTTCCCATTCCTTCCTCCCACTGTCTGCAGTGTGGACAGGATGGGAAGCCCCGTTTGGCCATGGGGGGAGTAGAATATTCTAGAGTTAGTGGAGCAACAGGAGAGGAGGCTGGGTCCCTAGTACCGTGGGGCTTCCACGTTGGTCCCAGATTGTTGGGGTGAAAGAAAGAACCATCTTGTTTAAGGCACTGTCCTTGGTGTCTTCGTGAGAGCAGCTGATCCTTTATCCCAACTGCTATCCGTATCCTGGTACCCTCACTGTCCAGTGCCTGGTAGGAGCAGGCTGCTGTCAGAGTGGGGCCCCTTGCTGTGCTGTCCATCTTCATGTTTTCATCCCACCACTCGGAACTCCCAGGGGAGGCCACCCAGTGGCCAGGAGGCAGCACTCCTTAGCAGCGCCAGCCTGAGTCAGCAGCTGTTTTCAGTTTAATGAGATGACGCTAATGATCGTGCCTCCGTGGGATGAACAAACCTGTCCTCTCTGGAGACCTATGGAATTCCCACCATTGCTGAGCTTAGAGGTCAAGGGAAAGACAGCAATCTCAGAAAGGGCAGGCCGGTCATGGGCCTACAGAATCTGAATTTGCTGCCCCAGATCCAAGTCTGAACTTCAACAAAAGGGAAGAGACAGTTCCTGGGCCTGCTTGACCCTAGTAGGTGCCACTGAAAATGCCCTGTCTACCTGGGCTTTGCAGGATGTGTATCACAAAATATCTAAAAAGTGCTGCTTGCTCAGCAGCTATGGATTTTGCCAGCTTCCTCAGGTATGCAATGGTCAGCTGGCTCCTAGCCCCCATGCAGCCTCGCAGCCCTCATGTGCTGGGTGGCATGGAAGTGCTGTTCATTCTGTACTGCTTCACGCTCTGGATTCCTTTGGGAGGCATGGACCCTACTCCTTGGACCCCTGTGTCACAGACTCCAGCTTACAGACTCTTTCTCCTCAAACTCTGCCCAATAAATGTGAACTCTTGCTCCTCAAAACCCTGCCTCATGGACCTCTGCCCCACGGGCCCCTGCTGACTCTTCAACCTTGCCACATTAACTCAATCCATGACTCTCCCTGGAGCCCTAGTTCCTTTTTCTAAACCCAGGTATCCAGGACAGAGTAAGGCACCATTATTCTAAACATTCTTATTTTGTGTTTTGGGGGGGGGGGGGAGATGGGGGGTAGTCATCTAATTCTCACTCATGAAGTTCAGTAGTGCCTTGGGGGCTGAATTTCTTATTTTATCTGACATTTGTTGAATTCTTACTATGGTCAGGTATTTTGATATGCATTTGCATGTAAACCAGCTCAGTGAATTCTCTCAGCAGTCTTATGAAGATGGTGCTATTATGATCCCCATTTTACAAATAAAGTAGCCAAGGCTGGGGAAGCTCTGTAACTCACCATAGTGATCCACTCATGGCGGGTAAACCTTGGAGGCAACATTCATGCCCTGCCCCAGATGACTGCTTCTCCAGGAGCCTCTGGTATATTCTTTGCATCCTAAGCATATGGTCTGGGGCACAAATGCAAAGCATCTTCAATGGGGGGAGAAAAGGTCAGGACCAGATGAGCAGTATCAAGGGTCAGACACACTGGGCAAGAGTGAAGCCAGAAACAGAGCGTGAGGTCAGAGGTCAGGTTCCACGGTGACCAGGAACAAGAGTACAAGGTAAGTGGGGCAGAATGATACAGGGTGTAGGTTGAGTATCACGCAGAGGGCCAGGAGCTCCCTGCTTCTAGAGGCCACCTGGCTTACAGGTGCTGGTAGGGCCCTGGAATAGGGAGGGGCTGGGAGTAAGTTGGGTGTCGGCACCTTTCTCTTATAGTGAAGTAAGCTGCTTCCTACTGCTCCTCTCCCTGCTACCCCATCCTGCCTGTTCCAGGAGGAAGCAGGAGAAGACCCCTGGGTGTGTAACCTGTGCATCCTCCAGCCAGGAGGGAGGAGGCCTGCAGGTGTGAGCCACAGTTTCCCTCGCACAAAGCTTTTCCTCTCCGACCTTGTTTTTCTCCAGCTCCCTCTCAGCTGCAGACCCTGTAGTGACGAAGCTAATCCCCAGGAGCAGTCCTTGCCAAAGCAGACTCCCTCCGGTTTTTTTTTTTTTCCTTCAGATTTTATGTGCTTTAAAATAGCCTTGCTGATAAGTGTCCAAACACAGCAGACCTGAAAATTGCTTACCAGGATGAAAAAACTGAAGGACATTGGCTTCCCGACCTGACTTAGTGCTGTACCCCCTCTCTCATTCCCTTACTTCTCCTAGAACACACTTCTAGGCTCAGAGGCCCCAAAACCTTTCCTCAGTAACACAAATTCCTGAGAAAAATCCATGAGAAGCTGATAGAATCTTAATGGCTTGGCAAAAAAGGAAACTCCATTTCCACCTCCAGATGCTGAAATGAACCAGGCTTTCAGGGCTTGGATTCATACCGCAGTTTGGAGGCAGGGGGCAGACGAGAATCAGGAGGGAGGCAGGATGGCAGCCCAGCATTCATTTTCACGGCCCCTCTGCTGCCTTCCATTCCTCCATTGACCCCTCAGTAACTTCAGGCACCCAAGAGAGGCTGCTTCTGGGTGTTTATAAGGGGGCGGGGGGCACATGATGTCAGAGACTGGACTGGTTACTTCTGCTATTCATGTAACTCAGGGGTCCCCAACCCCCGGGCTGCGGACTGGTACCTGTCCATGGCCTGTTAGGAACTGGGCCACACAGCAAGAGGTGAGCAGTGGGAGAGCAAGCAAAGCTTTATTTGTATTTGCAGCCACTCCCTAGTGCTAAATCACCGCTTCAGCTCCACCTCAGATCGTCGGGCATCAGATTCTCATAGGAGTACCTGTCCCTGGCGCCAAAAAGGTTGGGGACCATTAATGTAACCAAAACACAATGTAGAGGCCTCAGAAACAGTACTATGCTTGGGCATACACAAATATATAAAATACATAAAACATGTTATCTGCCTTTGAGGAGAGTCAAGAAAACACAGGTTGCTTTAGTAAGAGCATCTAATACCTTTGGAGGTTAAAAACGGCTCTCTGGAGGAGGTGGCCTTCAGGCTGAGACGGGGAGCAAGAATGTGAGATAGCGGCCAAGTGGCAGCACGCAGAGGGAAGGACATGTGCAGAGGCCCAGAGGCCCAGAGAACGAGCCAGCTGGGTCTACGAGGCCGCAGGTGGTTCGGCATGACCGCATGGAAAATGGCACGGGTGGTGGTGGGCACGAACGGGCCAGATAGCAAGGCGGGCCTAGATGCTGGGGAGCCTCGTGAGCAGCTAGCGCTTGAGAGTTTGGACTTCACAAGGGCAGGCTTTGTTTGGTTTACTGCTGTATTCCCTGCAGCTAGACGGGTGACTAGCACACTACTGGTGATGGATGACACTCAGTGTGTACTTGTGGTTGAATAAGAGGTGAGCAATGAAAAAAACTTAAGCAGGGACAAGATCTTACCAGTTCTGCCTTTTAGAATCGCCACCTGGGCCAGCCAGAGAATGGACTTCAGGGCTGAGAGTGGGAGGCCCTAATCACAGAAGACAGTGGGGGTAGAGACTTGGTGATTGGTGAAGGGAGATGATTGGAAGGAGGAACCCAGATAAAGAGCATCAGGGGTACCTCCCCCTGTGTGTACTGGGTCAGGGGCAGACCGCAGCCTGAGGCTGGGCAGCGGCGTGCACTCAGCTGAGAGTCTGGGCTCAAATGCGATGTTTAGTTCCCTCATCTGCAAAATAGAGATACTACTACTTACCTTGCGGGGAGGGAGATTAGAGATCGTGAGAAGTGCACAGCACAGTGCAGATACATCACAGATGCTCAGTGTAAGGCCTCTGGTATTACCTTAGCTGGACTTTGAAGGACAGGCATCCTTCCAACAGTGGGAGACGGGGCCAGGGGAGGACGTTCCAGCTGAAAGGAATGAACAAAGCACGTTTTTGTAGGAAAAATGAGGCAAATATGTGAGAGAGCTGGAGCTTGTGATGGCAAGTGAGGAAATAAAGAGGATCATACATGCCCTCCACCTCTCCCCGCCCCGCTGTGCGCCTCCACTGCACCTCTGACACCCCACCAGGGCCCTCACCCACCTCCCCATGCCGGCCTTTTGCTTTGTAATCCACCCTCTGTATTGCAGTGGTGGATTGCATACAGTTTGGACTTAACTCAGCAGTCAAAAGGAGCCAGTAACGGTTCGAGCAGGGAGTGACAGGTCGGCTCTGTGCATTAGATGTGCTGCCCAGACAGCAAGGCTGTGGAGTGAGGATCGTGGTGCATTCGGCGGTGAATCCACTTCATTTGGACAAATGCCCAGGGCTCTCACCACCTGTAAGTACAGCCGAACTCACTCCCGTGTTCTGTGAAGCTCCTCAGGACATGTCCCTGCTGCCGTCCCCCATCTGTCCCCAGTCTGCCTCACACCAGGCTTCTCTTCCTTTCCTCCAGATAGCCCTAAATGACAGATGAGAGAGACCAAGGCCCCCAAATCCCCATTTATAGCAGAAGACAGCACCCCATACACACACTATTTCTTTGAGGGCTGATGTTTCATTTAAAAAATTTATGCCCGTTTAGCCTTCTATTGCATAATGTTCATGCCTATTTTAATTTTTAAAAATGCCTGTAATTTCTTCTAATATAGCTTATTCTACCCAAATATGTAAGCAAAATTAACATCATTGGAACAGGCACCATGCTTATTCTGTGGCTTTGAGTGTGTCTTGAACTACGAGAGTGGGTCCCTGAGCATGTGTATTCAATTTGGGAAGCACTGCCTTACATTTTAGCTTTCTCCTGCTTGGGGTGCCATTCTCTTCTTCTTTTTTTATTTTTTAATTTATTTTTATTTATTTATTTATTTTTTTATTAGGTTTATTGGGGTAACATTGGTTAATGCAATCATATAATTTTCAGGTGTACGTTATCTTTTGACATCTGTATATTCTATTATGTGTTCACCACCCAAAGTCCAGTTTCCTTCAGCTACCATATATTTGATTCCCTTTACCCACTTCACCCTCCCCCTACCCCCTTTAACTTGACTCCCTTTACCCCATCTACCTCCCCCCTCCTCCCCCACCCCACTAGTAACCACTACTCTAGTCTTCTGGTAACCGCTAGTCTATAGTCCATGTCCATGAGTCTCAGTTTGTTTGTCCTGCTCATTTGTTGCTTTTAGGTTTCTATCCCACATGTAAGTGATATCATGTGATTTTCAACTTTTTTAGTCTGGCTTATTCTGCTTAGCATGATTATCTCGAGGTCCATCCATGTTGTTGCAAATGGCTGCATTCCATCTCTTCTTATGGCTGATAATATCCCATTGTATCTATGTACCACAGCTTCTTTAGCCAATCATCTATCATAAGACACTTCGGTTGCTTCCATGTCCTGGCCACTGTGAATAATGCTGCTATGAATATTGGTGTGCAAATATCTTTTTGGATATGGGTTTTCAAGTCTTTGGGGTAAATACCCATTAGAGGGATTACTGGATCATAGGATAGATCAATTCTTAGTTTTGAGGAACCTCCATACTCTTTCTCACAGTGGCTGTACCAATTTGCAGTCCCACCAACAGTGTATGAGGGCTCCTATTTCTCCACATTCTCTCCAACATTTGTTATTGCTTGTCCTGTTGATTATAGCTATTGTAACAGGTGTGAGATGGTATCTCATTGTGGGTTTGATTTGCATTTCCTAATAGCTAGTGATGTTGAGTATCTTTTCATATATTTGTTGGCCATTTGTATGTCCTCTGGGGAGAAGTGTCTGTTCAGGTCTTCAGCCCATTTGATTCAATCATTTGTTTTTTTATTGTTATTGAGTCATATGAGTTCTTTGGATATTTTGGATATTAGGCCCTTATCAGAGGTGTTGCTTGAAAATATATTTTCCCATTTGGTTGGTTGTCTCTTTACCTTGTTGACAGTTCCTTTTGCTGAGCAGAAGCTTTTTAGTTGGATGTAGTCCCATTCATTTATTTTTGCTTTTACTTCCTGTGCCTTTGAAGCCAAATTTGTAAAATCCTCTTTAAGTTCAAGGTCTTCGAGTTTAGTGAGTTCCTATGTTTCTTCTATGCATTTTATTGTTTCAGGTCTTATATTCAAGTCCTTAATCCATTTTGAGTTAATTTTGGTGTGTGGTAATAGACAACAGTCTAGTTTCATTCTTTTGCAGGTGGCCTTCCAATTTTCCCAGCACCATTTCCTTTCTCCACTGCATGTTTTTGGCTTTTTTTGTCAATTATTTGCCCATATAAATATGGGTTTACTTTCGGACCGTCGATTCTGTTTCACTGGTCCGTGTGTCTGCTTTCCTGCCAATACCATGCTGTTTTGATTACTGTCACTTTGTAGTATAATTTGAAATTGGGCAGAGTGATGCTTACAACCTTATTCTTTTTTCTCAGGATAACTTTGACAATTTGGGGTCTTTTGTGCTTCCATACAAATCTGATGATTTTTGGTTCTATTTTTTTAAAAAATGCCGATGGGATTTTGATGGGGATTGCATTAAATTTGTATAATGCTTTAGAAAATATGGTCATTTTAACTATGTTGATTCTTCTACTCTGAGAACACAGAATATCTTTCCATTTCTTTGCATCTTCTGCAATTTCTTTTAATAGAGTCTTGTAGTTTTCATTATATAGGTCCTTCACATGTTTCATTAAATTTCTTCCTAGGTATTTTATTCTTTTTGTTGTAATTGAGAAAGGAATTATTTTTTTCAACTTTTTTTTCTGACGCTTTGTTGTTAGAGTATAGGAACGCTATGGATTTTTGAATGTTAATTTTGTATCCAGATACTTTACTGTTTCTAGTAGTGTTCTTGTGGAGTCTTTAGGGTTTTCTATATAGAAAATCATCATTCTCTTCTTGAGCTGAACTCCTGCCTCTATTTCAGGACTCAACTCAAATCTTACCTCTTAATTTAAAATTATCAGTTTATTATTTCAATTAATAAAGAGTTTATGAGATGTTTTCCCTGCTATGCTGCCCAGCTCCGCTCTTCCCATTAAAACAAACACAGCCTTCATTGTATTTCCATATGCTCTATAACACCTCCATCGCAGTGCCTATCCATCCTGTTCGTCTGCCCTACCAGCAGCTCTGCGAAGGCAAAAGCAAGAGGACCTTAACCTTGTGTGTGCACCTTGGAGCCTATTACAGTGCCTGGCGCACAGTAAGCGCTCTTGTCAACAGAAAGGGAGAAGCTGCTGAAGGTTTTGAATGTGTGTGGAATTGAGTTCTGACCGAGATGGAACGCCCCAAGGCCACTCGAGTTTGCTACTGCAGAATCACCAGGACGGCTTGAGTGAGGTGTCCTACTCCTGTTTTCACTCACTGCAGGTGAAGCGTGTTCGCCTGAGGCAGCCGGATCTTTCCTCTCATGCTAATTAAACACGTCTTTGCTGCCAATTTACACCAAAGCCAGGAGCCTGGAGGAAGGAGTGTCTTTAAAATATATAAAGAACAACATATGACTGAGATGCCATCTCCTTTCCAAGTACGGCCAGGGGCTCTCTGGAAATCTCACTGGCCTCCACGTGGGGATCTTCTCACAGCCTCCAGACCTCCTGTGCCTGGAAGAAGCAGAGAAGTCAGCTGCATCCCTTCAGAATCAGCGCAGGGACTCCCACCCAGGACCAGCCTCCTGTTCCCTTTTTCTCACAGGAGTTTCCCAAATCTGGGATCTTAGGACCTTCAGAAAGTACACTCCCAGCCTCCCCCACTGTTACCCCAGTGGGCCCAGTTGTCCCCGGCAATTGTGAATAAAGGCAGTTTGATTTTGCCACATCTTCAAGGTCCAGGTTTTGACCTTGATGGGATTTACTGAGTCAGGTTACCCAAACACAGTTTTCTAAAAACTGTAGAGTAGTTTTTCTGAGTGTGACACCTCTGCTCTTGTCTCTATTTATAAAGTTCCAGCTCTGGTTTCTGATGGCTCCCAACCTGGGGGTGGGCGTGGCAGGCTTCTCTGTACCTTCTATTTGCCTGTCTTTGCAGCTGCAGGAAACCAGCGTATTCTCTTCCTAAACGCAGGCTACTGAGACTTGGAGCACAAAGAGCAGTTAGTTTCAGCCAGAGCAGTTACACTGTAGGAATCTTTGCCCAGAAAAGAGGAAATAAATCAATGTGTTCTTAAAGCATAAAGACCAAAGTTCTCCAGGAAAACAAAATGTGATATTTAATTATCAAAGCTGGTTTTAGTAATCGCAGAGGGAACTAAACTCCTTGAAGCTCCTAACTGGGTATCCTGATGGTATCCTTGCTAGGTTAAGTCCCAGGCCACTGCTGCCTGCCTTCCTCAATTCCCCTAGTTACATCCTCTTCCTGTCTGACCCCAGCCGTTTGCCTCTATCCTCCTCTCCATCCTGTCCCGGCAGCTGCATCTGCCACTATATTATCATTTATATATGGATAAGGTAGAGAGACTAGGAAGAAACAATAAAGCCTCATTTTCAAGACGAATATGATTTCTTACTAGAACCATTAAAACAGGCTCCTAAACCAACATCCTGACTCTAATTTTGTCCCTCTTTGCCCTCCACACAGGGGCTGCTCCAGATATCAGTCAAAAATGTAAATACGACCCCTCCTGATGCTGGCAGCGATAAGTCTCCTCATTGTCCCGCCCAAGGCCTCCAGCATTTAAACCCTCCTCTTGCTCCTGTGATCTAATCTGCCACCCAGACCTGCAGTGTGACGGAGCTTCTGCCATGCATGGCGGTTCCTAACGCGACATCAGTCCCCAAGCTTCCCTCTGATCAGGCCTTCCGAAAGAGCTAAGTAAGATCTAGGCCAAAAAGTAAATAAAAGAGAAGGGAAAAGAGAACATCTCCCTAAAAGGATTGCTATGGGAAGTAATGGAAGGAAAGACAAATTTTCTTTTCCTTCTCTGCTTCCCCAGCTGCACCATGTTGGACGACAGCAACAGCAGAAGCAGCAGCAGGATTAGGGATACGGGTGGTATGTGCTGCCGCCGCCGCCTCCTCCTCCTCCTCCTCCTCCTTCTCCTTCTTCTCCTTCTCCTTCTTCTCCTTCTCCTTCTTCTTCTCCTTCTCCTCTTCGCTCAAAAATTTTTTATGGAAGTATAAAACGCATTCGGAAACATACAAAAATCATACGTGTATGGAGAACATTCATAAACTGAACACACACATGCAAGCAGCAGCAGATGAAGAAACAGAACGTGACCACCGTTCCAGGGTTCGCCTCACAGTCGCCACCCTCGCAGCAATGCCGACCATGTTGGCTTCTCACACTCTAGAGTCATTTTGCCCACTTTGAACTTTATATAAGTGAAAGCCCACAGCAGAGTCTCTTGTGTCCAGCTTCTTTGGTTCGACATTAGATTGATAAGACTCGATCATGTTGTTGCGGTTTGTTCATTTTCACTGCTATACAATATTCAGTGGTGTGGACATATCACTCTTTATCTAGTCTGCTGTTGATGGGCACTGGGGTAATTTCCAGTGTGAAGTTATTATAGAAACGCTGTTACGAACATTCTAGTTTGTGTATTTGGTGAACGCATGTATACATGTATATACCTTGGAGTAGCATTGCTGGGTCCTGGGTTGTGAAAACTAGATATGTTCATCTTTCGTAAGTGGTTTTAATTAGCATTTGCCTCATACCCACTATGAACACCTATTCATATGCTTATGGACCATTCAGATATTCTGTTTTGTGAAGTGCCTATTCAGGTATTCTGCCTGGTTTTTTTTTTTTTGTGAATTGTCTGTCTTTTTCTTACGGATTTGTAGGAGAAGCTGTGTCTTTTTGAGTAATCCCATTCTCCACTTTGTCCCTCTTATATCCATTTAGGGTAATTCAATCTAGCACATCTTCAACGAGTGCTATTGGCACGACTATGTCAGGAGCATTGGGATCCAAAGAGAAGTGGTGCCTGAAACTCACTCTTTGCTCTCAAACTTCTGGAATGCAGAATCTAGCCCTTAGGGCCACAGTTCTTAGCAGGGCCTTGCCCTCTTCCTCTTGCTCACTTCTTATTCACACCAAGGCGTGGCAGCAGTTAGGTTGGTTTTCTGAAGGTTCAGTGTTAACTCTCCTGTGAAAGGAACAGGGAGAGGGGACGGAACTATCTGAGGCAGATGAAGCATCGCCGACTCCGTCCAGCTTCACAGATCCCTGGGAGCCGCTCTGCAGAGCCGCCTGGCCGCCTGCCCCTCTTCTTTCCCGGGAATGGAAAGCAACAGAACGTAGCAGCAAATCAATACTGAGGCTGCCTTACTTTGTGCCTTCCAGGAGCAAGAGCCATGACTTTGCTTTGGAAAACACAAGCTTTCCATACAACACCTATTTCGGAATCCTATTGCTATGTCTCAACTGATGACTTCTATTTCTCTAGACTTCTAATGTTGCTAGACACAGACATTTAATAGCCATGAGTCTGCCAGCTGCTGGGAAGGACATTCTTTGTGGAATCAGTGAGGACTGCTCTTGATCTCGTTTTGTGACCTGATAATTCTTCTGAAAGGTATTGTGCTACACTAATTGACAAACAGTGCTCCGGAGACCCAGGTCCTGACCACCACCTGACCAGGGCGCTGTGTGACCTTAGCCAAGTCGCTTAATTTCTCCGAGACTTTCTCACTCTGTTCATCTGCCAAATGAAAACCATAATCCCTGTCAGATCTACCTTGTCAGGTTTCTGGAAAATTAAAATAAGGTGATATATATGGAAAAGCATTTTGAAAATTTTAAAGTGCTATGTAAAGGGAAACTACTGCTACACAGCAGATTTTGTTTCAGGTCTTCTTTTAATCATCAATTTCCATTTTACTTGTTTTAGTTGCTTCTCAGACCTGCTAGTGACCCTTGGCTTAGAATTCTTTTATGTAAAGGGTACTTCTTTGGTCTAGATAAACTCTTGTACTTTGGCATTTCACCACATAGCTACTTCCTTGGTGACCTTTTTCTTCCTTTGTTTCTTTCTAGGATCTAGCAGACCTCTCGTCACCTCGACAGGATGTGCGTGGGCAGCCTCTGAGCCACATCAACGGATTTTAATTTCCTCGTGGCTTTGTTAGCATTTCACACTGTTACAGGTCAAAACACAAGGTTATTTACTAGGAATGAGAAATGTCACTAATATGAATCACGGGAGCCCCATGATTTCCCTCCAGGTATTCAGAATAACACACGATGCCCATCATCCTGGTGAGCTGAGCACAGGCACTGGCCACCCCCAGGCTCCTGAGCCCCGCGTGCTTGACTAAGTTCTGAAGGGAGGGCAACCATCTCAGGCTGGGAAATGCCAATGCATGCTAGATTTGTTCCAGGAGCCTCTCCCTTCACTGGCTGCCATTTTGTTGAAGAAAATTCTGGAAGGTTCAAGATCTATTTCCTAAGCAATAAGGGAAGGGAATGAAGATGTTCATTCACTCATTCAAAAGTCACCCATTCATCTTTTTTTACACACTCCTTCAATGGCAAGCACCTTCTGTGAAAATATTAAAGGGAGTGAAGGCATATAGTTATGTACATGCTGTATCTTTCCCCCATCTGCATCATCTTCCTATCATGGTAAGTGTAGAAGAGATGGGCTAAGGGAGACCATGGTAAAGAGGGGCCCCACAGGTCCGAAAGTAAAAAGGGTGCTTCCAGTTGTTGTCAGAAGTAGAACTTTTTGAAACAGTCCCTTCTATCGGTTTCTATAGTCCTACCCTCCCCTTGTTTTTCGTCTTTGCTGCCTCCTCTTCTTCCAAACATTGGGGTGCCTCAGGGATCCCAGGCCCCTTTCTCTTTTCACCAAGAGGGGCCCAGCTATTCCCATGGCTATGAATGGCTTCCCAAGCCCCCAACCCCCCATCCACCCTCCATTTCCAGCCCTGACCTCTCTTTTGAACCACAGACAAGTAAGTATATCTACCTGCTCACTTGATATGTCACTTGGAAGATTCAGACGCATCTCCACTTCTCATGCCAAGAAGTGAGATGTCCATCTTCCTTTCACACCTGCATCACTTCCGCTTTTTCTCATTTCGGCAAAACCAGAAACCCAGGAGACAGCGCTGACACGCCCCTCTCTCTTACCCCCGCCCCTATCATTACTTGCACGTGCTTCTCGAAGCTGTGCAATTCTCACGTCTCCCCTCTCCAGAGCTCCTGCGCTGGCCTCCAGACTAAGTCTCCCCCTTTTCTTCTTGCCCGCCTCTTCTCTGCAGGAAGAAACAGCAAGCGCACGCTCCTGAAAATGAGAATTGGATCACATTCCCTCCCTGTGAGAAAGCCTGCGGAGCCTCCTGCTGCACTCCAAATGAAGGGCCAGCTGCTCTGAGCACCCGCGAGCAAAGCCTGCCCCATCGGCCCCTGTCCCTCCTGTCTCACGCCTGCCTCCCACTCACGACACCTCAGCCCCTGCATCAGGCACTGAGTCAGGGTCTTCACTGGGGCACCTTCTTCTGTTTGACATCTTCTCCCCTTTATACCTCAGATCAAACATCACTTCTCAGGTGTGCCTTGCCTCCCAAGTTATTCATCTCCCTCATTATTCTTATCTTCAATTTGTGGTTCTCTATGTGTATATGAATTGCTGTAATGTCTGCTTCCTGTATAAGTCCCATAATACAGGGATTATGTTTTTTTTTTTTTTTTTTTTTTTTGGTACCGCTGCGTATCCCTCAGTGCCTGGCACATACCAGGAACTTGATCAATAAATATTTGTTTAATAAACAAATGTTCAAGCTACACAAAAGTATCTATTTAAATTGCCAAATATACACATTCTATTCTTTGATAGCATAAAAATTGTCATTTGCAAAATGGCTATTGCCCTTAGAGCTAGGAAAAAGTGCCTGTGCTTCAGAGGGCACACTCTGACCTCTTTTGGTTGTGGCCTTACCCTGGGGAGCAAGGTATCCACAGGGCCAATTGGACACTCCTACCCAGAGCTCCCACCCTAGCTAGAGTGGCCAGGTTTAGCAAATAAACATATGGGACACACAGTTAACTGAATTTCAGATAGGCAACCACTCATATTTTTAGTACAAGTATATCCTGTGCAATATTTGAGACATACTTACACTAAAAAATTATTCATTGCTTATCCAAAGTTGAAGTTTGACTGGCTGTCCTGTATTTTATTTGGCAACTGACATCTAGACCAGATGTATGCAAATGATGGCCTGTGGACCAAATCTAATTGGCTGCCTACTTTTGTATATAAAGCTTTATTGGAATGCAGCCACACTCATTCATTTATGTATTATCTATGGCTGCTTATGGGATCCAAGACAAAGTTGAATAGTTGTAACAGAGACCATACTGCCCACAAAGAATAAAATATTTCATCTCTGACCCTTTATAGGAAAGTCAGCTGATCTCTGTTCTAGGCCATTCTGTGGATGCCCAGGGCCCCAAGTGCCTGCCCAACAACCCTGAACCTACTGCCAGATCATGCAATGGCCTCCCTTCTGGTCTGGTCTCTAAGGGCGACCCAAGGCCAAGGGGCACAGGGCTATGGATGGAGTTGGAAGCACACATTCAGGACCTTCACACTGAAGGGTGGAGCAGAGGGAGTGAGGCTGAATGCCAACCTTTCCTGAACCACCCTGTTTCTGCCCAGAATTCTGAGGATCTCAAAATGCTAAATTTGCTCTTGGCCTTCCATTTCATTAGGAAGATGAGTTTTTCAAGATAGAAAACATATTTTATTTACTTTGTATATTAGATTGATTTAACTTTTAAATAATTAAACATGTGGCTTGAGGCCTCCCTTTATATTCTTGACTTGGATCACTCAAATGTCAGGTCTGTTTTAAGCCATCAAGGTAAAGAAAGGAAGATGGACATCAATAGTGCCATCTTGTGGTGAGATCTACTATCACCATGTCCAAACAGTCTGAGCTCCCCAAATATTTTACTCATCTACAGCAGGGGTCACCAAGCCCCATGCCCTGGACTGGTACCAGTTTGTGGCCAGTTAGGCTGGGCCACACAGCAGGAGGTGAGTGGCAGGGGAAGCTTCATCTATATTTGCAGCTGCTCCTCAGTGCTCGCATCACCACCTCAGCTCCACCTCAGATCATCAGGCATTAGATTGTCACAGGAGCATCGGTCCCTGGGGCCAGAAAGGTTAGAGACCGCTGATCTACAGTTTCAGGAGCCTAGGAAGTCTGCCTATGATTACAACAAGCAAAGTTCCAAATTGTACCACTGAACCATTGGGAGTCTCTAAAATGGTTTATGAGACATTAAAGAGTAGTAAATGATATTCAGCATAGTTTTCTCCAAAATTAGTAATTTATGGGTGGCCTATAATAATTTCTCATTTGTACCGTGCTTAACAGTTTACAAAGCATGTTCGCACACAACTTCATAGCTGAACCTCACAACCACACTGTGAGTTCCCCTGAAAACGGGGACTCTTAGTATCCATGACTCGCCCCAGCCTGTCCAGCAAATCCAGCGCTCTGATCAGCATATTAGAGCCATCTTGCTATTAACCAGAATGGGGGTTAGGCAGAAAATCAATTTCCCTAACCACAAAGAGACCAGAGGGGGTTACATTGAGCAAACTGGAACCTTGACGACGACCTTCTCTTAGTATCCCCAGGCCAAAATAAGGGAGGGGAGTTTGCTGGAAGGGTATTGTAATCCTTCAGTACCCGAAATTTGTGGTTTTCTTATTATCCACAACAAAGAGCATTTAGCAAGAGTTGACTCTCCGACATTTCATTGTTCCTCAAACCACTTTGAAAAGCCCCTTCTCTGCTCTGCAGGCAGTTGCCCACAGGAGTTGCCACAAGACCTTGGCCTTGAGTCAAAGCACATCGGGGTTTAACCTTCACAGCTGCCTCCACCCCAGCAGAGCCAGGGAGATCTGAGCTACTTGGAAGAATTTTAATTCCAGTCTGTCGGAGATTAACATCTTTGCCAGAGATAGCTGTGAAGATGCTTTCTCCCAACAACCCAGCAGTGAGCTAGGGATCTCACCATCACTGGGGCTGACACGCACAGTCGAATTTCACATTACAGCTAGAAACTCATTGAGGGAATTCGAACTGGATGCAGCACTTTAGTTAAATTACACTTTTCTTAAAGATCAATAGATGCTCCAAAGCAGTCCACTGAGTGGGTTTTTGTGTGGCTTTGACAAAAACAGTTTTGCTTCTCGCCTCTGAGAGAGCCAATCTGAACCACCCAAGAGATGCTTTTCCAACTTTTTGATCAAGCATGATGTGATCTGTGTGAAAGTAAGTTTACTTTGCCTTTCATCGTGGACTTCTGAGCTATGCAATGAGCTGGGGGACCAAGTTTATCAGATTCAGGCTCGCCTGCTGATCTCCAGATTCATTCATTTATTCATGTATGCATTCAGTAAGTGTTTATCGAGTCCCATCTATGCCTCAGACACCATTTGGTAACAAATTAATAAGACTTGACCATGCCCATGTGACATTCACAGGTTCATGCTGCTGGGGACTCAATTTGCAGCAGGGCCAGGGAAGGCTTGCCAGGGTTTGAGTCCTGTTTTTAAGTACCAATGCCAGTTAGCAAGACAGAGAGGGGTGAAGGACGGGAACTCAGACTGGCGGACCCCAAGCCCCACCCTCCAAGCTGCTGGCTTCATGGCCTCCAGAGACCTGTTTCTACAGAGAGCATCTCAAGAAAGATGTTCGCCAAGAGATGCTCGGTTCCTAAAGCCTCACCTGCCTCAAACAGTACTAAGAGTGTGGTTTACACAGATGGCAAGGGGAGGAGTGCGGGGAGGCAAAACAGAAACATCGGTTTGTGAAGAAACTGAAACAACCGCGGGCAGAGTCTGTGTGTCCCTCTGATCCTAGCCAGCAGGGGGCAGTGCAGGGCTCTTTGAGGAGGCTTTAGACTACACCCTTGGGGTGGGGATGTCCCTAATGGTAAAGTGAGCCAAGGCTCCTCCTAGGAAGGTTACACCCCCTTTTATCATCTTCACAGTACTATTACTTTCTGAAATATTATTGTTCGTTTGTTTACGTTCTCATGTAGTATCTTCCTCTCCCTCCCCAGGACCTAAGCTCCATAAGCCAAGGCCTTGTCTGTCTTGTTCTCTGCTATATCCCAGGTGACTACATTAGCATCTGGCATATGCTGATTTCTCAATCAATATTTTTTAAAAAATAAGTTAATGAGTGTGTGCATCTCCATGGCATTGAACTGTGGTCATTGTAGGAAAACTTAAGACATATGTGTTGTTTTTTGCCCCTAAAAAACTGTCTTCACATACTGTCTATCCCATGTTTGCCAGACAGGCAGCCAGGAATAGGGGGGAACCACAGGAGAACTTCTTTGCTGGCAAAACAGACACTCTTTTGAACTCTGGGATGAGTGTTGCTGGGCCCACCGTCAACTGTCGATGCCTGGCCAGGAGGCCAAGGTCAAGGGCCAGTAGGTGAGGAGGAGTGGGCAAGGTCCTGAGTCTAGTCCTGTGGCACAGAGGTGACATGAGTTGCCCAGGGCAAGGGGGCTCTACCCAGACCAGCAGCAGGGCATCCAGAGATCCGACTCAGAGTAGAGTGACGAACGAGAAGGTGCCGAAGCCAGACCTGGGCTGTGGACAGTGCAGGACAACTTCCTGGGAGCATCTGTACTCGAGAAACTTCTGAAGGCTGAGCGCGCCCTGGCAAGCATGCCCGTGTCTGCTTTATACATCAAAAATGGCAATTTTCAAAATTTAAGGGTACTCAGCCACAAAGTGATGCCTGAGTATGTTTCGGGTTCTTCCCCACCTGCTCTAAATAATTAAAGCCCATGTTATATCTACCCAGGTGACCAACCACCCCCGTTTGTCTAGGAATGAGCGTGTCTCCAAATGTGGAAACTTCAGTTTTAGAACTGGACAAACTGGTCACCCTGTTACCAGCTTATCTTTCCTTCATTCCTTTCAGCAATACTCATGATCTTTATTTCTTCCCTGATCCTTCAGTCTCCTTTTTCCCTTTTCTTGCTTTCAGACCTTTGTCTCTGATTCACAGGACTGCCCAGTGTCTCCAGGTGTCTCAAGCACCACAGTTTGATGCCATCTGGGATGGGAACTGGTAACAGAAACGCACCTGCTGGGCCTTCATGGCTACTAACGATCTTGCCCCTAAATTAGTTTGGGAAATGTCAAAACCACTGCCCACTCAGATGAGGCAAGAAAAAGCCATTTCATAACTCTCTTCCTATCGTGTGAGGTGATGCAGCGACAGAGAACGTAGTTTTCTAAGTGTTCTCATGGTGCTGAAGTTCAAACCATCATTCACACATCAGGGTTTTGGGAAAGCAGGCTGTTAACCGATGCGTAAGCAGGGCCAGGCATATGGAGGCCCCATAGAGATGTTCGAATTCTGCCAAATGGAACTGATGCACCAGTGCTATGCATTTGCTGACTAAGCAAATTAATAAAACGACAGCAGGCATGCCTGTCTAGGTAGATCTCCTCAGAGAGACAGGCAAGCATTTAGAGAAGTCATTCAAGGTGCAGGTTGCTAGAGGACATTGCTAGCCTGTGCCCCAGATGTCACCCTAGAGGGGATGAAATCCATTTACTTTCCCGCTCTGAATGACAGAATCTTTTCTGATAAAGCCTTTGACCCTGCCCTTCAGGAAAAGGGAATCGTGATTGTTTCCCTACTTACATTTCAGAAATAAGAGAAAGGGAGGTTATTGAGAAGATATTGGGCAAATCCAATTGTGACTCAGTTTATTCTGGCAAGTTCAGGTTGAAAGTGGCGCTTCTGTGGATGAATCTGCTATGATTCCTTAATGAGAAGAGAAAGGCTGAAAAGGGGGCTCAGCTGGGTAAAGAGGAAGTGAATTTTCGAAATCACTTTAGGTCTTTGTTTAATAAAATAATTGTGCTCAGAATAGTTCTGAAAGCACCTGAATGCCTCATGTCATCTCAGGGGCCCTCCTCTTAAATTTCTCACTTAATTATGTGAATGAGAAGAAGTCAGGGATTTTCATAAAATATAATCTTGCTATGAATTCTGTTTGAATCCACTGCTTTTCCTATCTCTCAAGGAACTTCCATATCAAAGCCATCATGTTCAGTTGGTCAAGTTTCTTTCTTTATTTTATTTTATTTTTTACATCTTCAGCACCTGGTCTTCCTAGGTGGTCTCCCATCCAAGTACTAACCAGGCCTGACCCTGCTTAAGCTTCCAAGATCACACTGGATCAGGCTTGTTCAGGGTGGCATGGCCGTAGACTAATCAAGTTTCTGTAGGTGGAAATAACACTTTAAAACAATATTGATCCTTTTCTCTTATAACAGAAACATAGCTATGTTCATGAAAAATTACACGAAAAAAAGAGACTGCTGCTTTTAGTGTCTGTCCTGCATCTCTGTAAGATTCCGAAAATACTGTGTTTTAGTCACATGGCCCTTTTTGCCCTGCCTCAGGGGTGGTCTGAATTGCCCATCACCTTAGACAGTAATTGGTCCAAACCTAAGCACCTGATCCAAACAGAGCCAATCAAGTCCAATTATGGTGTTGGGGGCAGGTAGAGATTTCTCCCTTCTTCTGGAATTATGGGGAGTTTCCTCCAGTTATATTATGACCACTTAGGAGCCTGAATATAGATGGGGAAAAAAAAGCTAATAGAGCTAAGAGATTGTATCCATTGAATAGTGATACCCATAAGTGCATGTCTCTCTGGAATAAATAGAGTCACTGCTGATGTAAATAGTTAAGATGAGGTCAAACTGGATTAGAGTGGGCTCCAGTGACTGGTGTCTTTATAAGAAGAAAAAAAAAGAGAGACACAGAGACACACACACAAAGGGAGTAGGCCATGTGACAACGGAAGCAGAGATTGGAGCGATGTGTCTACAAACCAAGGAAGGCCAAGGACTACTGTCAACCACAAGCTGGAACAGGTCTGGAAGGAGGCTTCCCTCCATCCTCCAGAGAGACCATGGTTCTGTAGGCATCATGACTTTGGACTTCTAGCCCCCAGAACTGTGAGAGAATAAATTTCTAGGGTCTTTGTTGATTTGTTTTTAATTGTGCTAAAAAATACACGACACAAAAATTATTACCATTTTAACCATTTCAAATGGCATTAAGTACATTCATATTGTTATTCAAAAATTTCTATTGTTGCAAGCCACCATATTTATTGGAGCAGCCCTAGAAAACTAATACAGATATATACACACACACACACGCACGCACACGCACACACATGCGCGCGCACACACACACACACACACACACACACACACACACACACTGAGAAAGAGTCCTAATGATATTGATTGAATCCCTGGATCCAGCCATGCCTGAATCTCCTTGGAATTACTGACATGAGGCAATAAATGTCATTTATCTGCTTCAATTATTTTTTGAGTGGGTTTCTGTCAGGACTCCTGACTAATACAGATGGGACAGATTGGTGGCAAATGTTTTTGTAATTCCATAAACGAAAGCCCTGACAAGGCAAGATAAACGGCCTTGTTCAGAGCTATACCAGCCTTTTTCTCCTCTACTTCTCTCATGATTCCAATTTTCTCATTTTGCTAGTACGATGTCCAGTTAGACATTAGCAATTAATAAAATATTTTGGAATATGAGCCAACTTCAAAGACAGGAATCAGGGAACAGCTTACAAAAATACAGCCTAATTAGAAGAAGCCTCATTAAAATGCTAGGTAGGAGGATGTAGAAGTGAAATGAGAATCAGGGAGTAAGGGAAAAGAATGTGATGTGTCTCAGAGAACTACCCAGAAAGCTCCTCCATACACACAGCTGTTCCAAGGCGGCTCGAGGCCTTCCTTTTAGGGGATGAAATTGATGATGCATAGAAAACAATTAATTTCTGTTAAATACCAGCTAGCTAATGAAAAAAATTTTCAGGTCCGAGACAATCCCAAGAAGGATGTACTTATAAATGGCACTGATATTTAGTCAATGAACCATGTCCATCGCAACATTTGAATTTAATGGGACTGGTTGCTTTATATTAATTAACTGCAGATTGATTGCTACCTATATTTGTTGAGATTTGATACAGGTGATTATTCAATAATGGACAAGCTGTTAAAACTTGTGCCGTGATTCCTCTAAGAGCCAGGTGATAACACAGAGGAAATGAGTAGCTATGCTAAAGAACAATCAAATGGAGTAAAGAAAATGAGGTTTGGGTATGTGGGGAGGTAGGGGGAGGGTCACCACTTGCGGCTATGTCACGGCATTGGTGAACGGATTTTGAGTGGCCAAGATGTACTCTACCCACCCTGTCTTTGAAGGCATTGTGGGCATTCAGGTCTGGGTGGGCCAGTTGAGATCAGTAATAGGGTAACCGCTTATTATTAGGCTACCACCCAGCAAAAATGTGACTCAGCCTGTGAACCAAGAGTAATGGATAGTTCCAGCTTTCCACATAGACTGAATGGAACGCGACATGAATACAGCCAAAGTCATAGACCCAAGATGAGATACAGAGGAAGGAATACATTGTCCAACACCAAACTCTACAATGAAAACCTTAGTGACCTTGGATAAGTTTTTATTTTTATTATCTCCCAGCTATAAAACAAGGACTAATAATGGGTTTTCATAAGGCTTGGACATTCATGACAATGTATGCGAAATGCTTTGCGAATTCAAAAGCCCTAAGCCCTGGAAGAATGTTAAGCTTGTTCTGAAGGGCCAGGTGGGATTACTCTGAGCTGTAGGCACAGACTGTCCTTCCAAGCCTCCTGCAGCCATGCTGGGAGTTGCTCAGTGCCTTTGAAATGTCACTAACGGTAAAGCTCTTGCAGCTGGGTCAACAGCAATTTGTCAGATGTGTCAAAGTTGCTTCAGTCTGATGTCTTCTGTATGATTTGGTCCCTTCTTATTACCAGCCTGGCTTCACCCAAAAGTTTGGTTCTGTCTTCCCCTGGCTCCAAGCCGGGCCCTTATGATTTCTAATCCTTTCTGCCACAGACTTGAGGTTTCTGGCACTCACCTTGAAATGGCTGAAGCACACCCCAGCTCAACTCTGTCCCTTGGATGACCAAGTCCAACACCCAGTCTCCCACTGATAACCCAGAGGGTGCTCTGAGCCCTGTTTTTGCCAAGTCCCACCCCATGGATGGACAGGCCAGAGCTGTGGAACATTCAGCTGGAGTTCCTCCTGCTGCTGGAGAGGTAGCTCCCCATTTGTCTCCTGTTGAAATTGGAAGCTCCATCTCTAATGTACTCTACAAGCATACCACACATTCAATAAAGATCCCAAAAGACATCAGAGGGGAGGCAGTGGGAACTGGGGTGGCGGTGAGGGAGACAGCAACGTGGTGAGGGGTGAGGGCATAAGATGGAAGCCCTGGAATCCTGAGGAGCCACATAACCATCTGCACCTCCATATCTGACTTACCTGTAGGATCGTGAATGTGGGAGGATAATCCATATTTCCTGACTCAGTTTTTGTAACCAAGGGTATCTGTTTACTTGGCCAATTAAAGCCTCAGAAAATGATATCTATCATGCATAACTGAGCCCCATGCCCAAGTTCTCACCTTCTGGAATCGGGTCATGTTATCTTTGACTTCCTCTTCTCCCCAGTCCTGGGACTCTGCCCCTCCACCCCTGGGGAAATGTGAATTTTCATCAGACAGGAAGGTCTGAGTCAACTGTGAAATTCCTCCCTAAACACCTCCAATGCCTAGTCACATGCAGTATTTAATTTGCTTTTAATATTACGGATTTTTTAAGTGCCACAAAGCTAAAGCTCAGATAAAGATGAATTTATGTCAACATTGGTTTAGAATGGATTTTTGAAAAATTACCTTGAGTTTCTGAGCAGTTCCTCTCCAGACAGCTGTAGGCTTCTTTGTTTGATGTTGAGCAGTTTGCCATAAATTAATACAACATTATACTCTCTTTTTGGGTGATTCTCTAGTTATTTGATGCTTGTACTCACTTGTGGATTTTAAGCTCCCTACAAAGAAGGGAAAGAGAGCTCACTTTATGAATACCTGTGAGCTGGGTGCAGCTCTTTATTGATTCTTATCACAACCCACAGAGAGGGTTTTACTGTCCCCATTTTACAGATAAGTAACCCAGGCTCAAAAAGGTTCAGCAACTTACCCCTGGCTATAGAGAAAGATCTAGAGCTGCTTGATCCTTTCCATTATTTTTCTAGTTTGCACGTTGGTGCTTAAAATACATCGTTGTTTAAATGAGTAACTGCAAAGCTGACCAGTTCTTCAATAGTTCTGTCTAACATCTAGGAAAGGCTTCTGCTCACAGAGCTGTCAGTTGCAAGATTTTGTAGGGGAAGTAGGTTTGCCACACCCTCCCACAGAGCAGTGAAAACTAGGTTCTTAATGGGGGCCCTAGGGTGCAGCAGAATACCAAAGCATTTCCTAAATCCTCAAAGAGTCATTGATTTTCAGTTTGGCTTGCTATTTTGAAATCTCTGGTGATTATAAATCCTGTATAGTATATTGGAGAATGCTCTTCTCACTGAATTAAAAAGGGGAAAAAAAAAACCCTGTGATCATGGGCCATGTTCAATAATTGAACTTATCTGTTGCTTGTTTCTTACTCTGAACATTCACAGGAACTGTTACTTGGGTAGAGGGGAAACAGAGGCCTTGTCTGAATTTCGAAGAAAGTAACTAAACCCGTGATGGGCAGTGGGATTGAATCAGAGCCAAGGTGAGTCTGAGGACCCAGTCCAGGCTGTACTCCGTGCCATGCTTTCATGGCATTTCATCTCTTAGACTAGAATTATTAATTCTGTGTAGTTTTAATTAGTGTTTGTGTTTATGCAACGTGTCGGCAGTGAGCAAAATGTTTACTAGACACTGATCCTTTCCCCCTCCAAAATATTATAAGCAAAATATATGGATTAACCAACACATCTGAATTCATGAATCTTCAATGGTTAGACATATGCAGAGCGCTGCACTAGAGTCAGGGAGTGGAAGGCACATAGATGCCTAGGATGCAGCATTTACCCTCGAGGGGCTTAGGATATTAGCAGGAGATAAGACACACTGGAGTTGTCTCCAGTAATAAACACCAGACTTGCAAATGTCCTGTCTAAGTGCCATGCAGACACCCTCAACGTCACTGGGCCCTACTGCCCACTGCCCATTCTTTTGGAGAATATGGGAGCATAGAAGTAGAGGAAAAGGCAATTGGGACAAATGGGAAGGGCTTAAGGAAGCTAGGGCTGCATTGGTTCTAACCTCCCTATTTCTCCCCTGGGTTGCGCAGCAGCCTTCTGCCCAGTCCTCTCGTTTAGTGGCTGCATCCCCAACCCATGCCTCAGTCTGCAACCAGACTGGAGTCACCCCAGCATTTCTCTGCCTAAAGCCTCCCATCGCCTACAGAATTAAGTCTAAGCCCCTTCGTGTGCCTTAAAGCCGCTCTGTGATTGTCCTCTCACTCAATGACCAGCAACTTGCCTCAGCTCTTCCAGTCAGTCCCTTAGACAGTCACCCCCAGACTCTGCAGGCAGCAGCTCAGGCCTCTCTGTTTCTCAGTCTCTTGCCTCTACAATCTTCCAATCTCACCACTTGGGTGCCTTGAACTCACTCTCCCTGCGAAGCCCTTGTGCCCAGCGCCAGAGCAAGGCTCCCCCTTTGTGATGTCATTTTCTCACCATACTGTGCTGTCATCATTAATCTGCCCTCCTGGGCTGCAAGCTTCTTGAAGAGAGGGCCTAGTCATTGTTTTGTTTCCAGGGTCTATTCCAGAGCCCAGCGCATAGCAAGGGTTCAGTGAGTGTTTGCTGAGTTGAATATGATGGTTTGAAAACAGAATTCATGGGCTAGCTTAGGCAATGACAGAATTTATCACTTTTTTTTTTCCTGTGAACAGAGAATATTCCAATAAACTTTTAGAACTAATTTAAAAGTTGTAGAAATGAAAAAAATACATGAATAGGACAGGTCACTGCTTTAAAATTTCAGAGAAAAGACAAATTATTGTGACTAAGGTTCTCAGAAATGACTTTGTAAAGCAACGGGACAGAATTAATTTACCATTTATTAAGTGCCTATTGTGTACCAGGCTTTATGGCAGGTGTTTTGTTTAAAAGATGAATAAAAGATGGTTCCTGAAGAAGACTGTACAGTCTGGTGGACCAGAGAGATAGCAAGGAGACAGGTAATTAAAATGCAATGTGATAAGTGCTCTAACAGTCGATATTTAAGTTTGGAGAGTTGAAATAAAATGTGGAAAAGCCATTGGAATTAAGGAGTTATAATGTACTTCCTGCTTAGGACAAACTTGATCCATTCTTGTTAAAAAAATTTTTTTCCCTTTGCTTTCTTAGGGTTAGTGATCATTTCAATCCCTGGATGACATTCATTAACTGGAGCCACCGTTATTGCTTGTGATTGATATGCAGGATGTGTGTAAATTTGATATTCATGTGATCTGTGAGTGCTAAGATGAAGGAGAATCTACCCAGCATCAGGACTGGGACATTGAACACAGCCCAGGTCCCTCCAGGCCCCCAGGGGCAGGAGCGCAAGCTCAGAGGATGCCAAGAGCTCACCAGGAGAGGACAGAATGAGAAAGAAGGTCACTGAGTCTATCTGTCTCATTTGATATTGTTTCTTCTCCAACCACTCCGCAAGAAATTTGTGCAATGAACCCTCTCTCACACCTCCACTGCTTGTGTCTACTTGCAAACTTGTACTTAAGCTTCAAGATCCAGGCTAAAGAATTCAAACTTAACCGTGTCAATTTGGAAGGCCCGGATTTTTGAGCAGGGACTTAATAAGATAAAAGCGGCCTTCTGGGGAGAGGAATCTGCTATATGTGCATAGTCTGGAGACCCTTAGAGTCTAGGCACAAAGTGGTGAGAAATTAGACTAAGGCAATGGCAGCAGGGATAGAAATGATTCTTGGTTCTTAGTAAATCCTTGACCAGTATCCCATAGACTGCCTTTGTATGTTATTAATTAGACTGGGTTCTTTTTAGGTTGCATTACCTCTAATTCTACCATAATTGCTCATTTGTTTGTCTCTACCATTAGCGTGTATGTCCCCTAAGGCCAGACACTGCTCTGTCTCATTTGTTGCTGGCTCCCCAGAACCTAACGCTAGCACCATGTTCAACACATATTTGTTAATGGATCACTAACTATATAGCAACGTTAAGAACTATGGAAAACATCTCATTTGGAAATCACATCTAAACTGAAAGAGGGACCTAATTTTAGAGATGTTCTCAGCCCATCATGTCTCCATCTTTATCAATGAGTTTCAAGCCAGGTTCTCATTAAAGCAAAGTAAGGACAAGTTAGGCAGCTTTGGCTTTTGCTGCTTTAATTTTTTCTTCAGTGATTTTAGCCTCTTGGTCATTTGTAGATCACAGAGCTTGACAACCTGTCTCCCTACCTGTTTTGGATGTTAATTACATCTTTGTTTCTAATGACTTTACAATTCTCACAGGGTGTTGGCAGGGTTCTGGCAGAGGGTCCACAGAGCAGGCTGACAGTCAGTGTGATCATCATAATTTATTTCTGCTCAGACTCTGAAAGTTCATCAGTTTCCCAAATATACAAAATCTCCTTACTAGAAAAAATGAATAAAAGGAGAAAGAAAAAGAAACCACTTTACCCACACTGGTGTCATAGCCAAGTCCCTTCAGAGATCTAAGAAAGTGGCCATTTTTTAATACTAGCTTCATCAATTAATATTTTAAGACTCTACTTCAAGACTTGGTATTCTGAGGCTTTGAAAGCAAACGTCAGATGAGTCATGTATAGCAAAGTAATAACAGCCAACATTTATTGTTTCCTTACTGTTTACCTGCTTATATGCAAGCATCAACCCATTAAATCATCAAAACAACACAGGGGGAGATGGGGTCTCCTATTACCCCATTTTACAGTGGAGGAAACCGAGGCTTGAAAAGGTTAAGTAATCTGCTGTCAGTGTGCCGGCTTGTAAGAAGCGACTCTAGGATTCAAATTTAGGTAGTTGGCTCCACAAGACCACTCCTTCGCTCATATTTGGAGGTCGCCCCAGGACCGTGCGTTAATTGGTCAAAATGTGCAAATTTCCCGGGCAGAGGTTGACTCTTACTTAATTAACTACTGGAAACACCCACCCTGAGAAATAATCTCTTATTTATTATAAACACTGGCAGATTATGGGCCTTTCACAGGTCTCCTGACCAGGGCTGCATGGTACCTTCCGAAATGATGCTGGTGGGAGGCAGAAGCAAAATCATCTATTCTATAACAGGAAACGCCCCAAACAGTAGGCTCATGGGCGTGGACCTCAATTAAACCATGACTTACTGGATCTCTGGGTTTCACAAACTAGAATTTTAGCTGTTAAGGTCCAGCTTTAGTCTGCTAGGCACTCCGCTTTATCCTATGGCTTTGCCAGTTGCTGTCCTGTGCAAAGCCTCCAGAGGCTCCAAATTTCTAATAAAATGCCCGTGTTCTTTATGGTTTTAAATGTGATATAACACATGAGGCATACATGTTTAGGTTATAAAATAATTACAAAGCAACCATCTGCATCACTAGCACCCACAATGAGCAAAAGAGCATTGCACCAAAGTGACGATATTAGCATCTGCTGACATCGCAGAAAGAGACCATCGGGCCTCACGACCATCCCAATGGAAGCCCCAGCCCTACCTGTAAAAACCTCTTTCCCAGAACGTTGAACCCAAATCTGATGAAGCTCTAGGTTGAACTGCCAATTTATACAAAATATAGAGGGTACAATAGACTAGTGGTTACCAGAGGGTAGAGGAAGAGCGGAGAGGGAGGAGGTAGATGGGGTAAAAGGGGTCAAACATGTGGTGACAGAAAGAAATCTCACTATGGACAGTGACCACACAATGCAATATCTATATGCCTTACTGTTGAATTGTACGCCTGAAACTTACTGGATTTCATTAACCGATGTCACCATAATAAAAATTTATATATATTCATATGTGTGTATGTATATGTGTGTGTGTGTGTATATATATATACACACACATGGTGTAGAGGAATGTCAAATATATATATATATAATACATATGGTGTAGAGGCATGTTAAATCTTCTAGACACACAATCGGCAGAATACAGACTTAGGAAACTGTAGGACAAATAATGTAGTTTCTTCAACAATGACAACAACAAATTGTAAGAAAATAGGGAGAAAACTACTTAAGAGAACTACCAACCTAGTTTATATCCTGGTTTGAACAAGCCAACTGTAAAAAACAAAATAGTGATAATGAGTACTGATTACATATTTTATGATATTAAGGAAATTGTTTCAAGTATAATAAGTGTATTGTGCTTATATTAAAAGAGTTTTTACTGAAATACATTCCTATGAAATGATAGGCTCTCTGGGATTTGAGCTGAAACGATCCAGTGGGGGTTGCAGTGGGAAGTGGGTGGGGTTTATGTAAAACCACAAGTTGATGACTGAGGCTGGGTGATATGCACGTGGGAGTCCATTATACTATTCTCCCTACTCTTGAATATGTTTGGAAATATCTTTGATTTTTTTTAAAAAAGTTCTTTTTGAAGGTCCAATTTAAATGCCACCTCACTCAAATCAAAGGTGATTCTTTCTTTTTCTTTTCAGTTAACTCACAGGCTTTCTTTCTTTCCTTTTTTTTTTTTTTTTAACGCCTACAGCACCTGGTCTTCCTAGGTGGTCTCCCATCCAAGTACTAACAAGGCCCGACCCCACTTAGCTTCCGAAATCAGACAAGATGGGGCACGTTCAGGGCGGCCGTAGACTATTTTTTGTTCTTGAAACATAGCACAAGTCCTCCTTGTTTGTGTTTCTCTGTGCCTCACCTTCCACTCCTCCACAGTTAGCTAGTGCTTCTGTGCCTCAGGGGAAGAACTTTGTCATCCTGTTCCCCTTCCTCATCCTCATCCCTCCCCCTCCCCCCATACCTAGCAAAGTGCCTGGCTGGCAGGTGTCCAACAAACATATGCTGAATTAAATGGAAAGAGACTCCAGAGAGCATCAAAAATATCTTAACTAAAACCTGCCAGTTGCCCGCACCACCAATCGCGGATTGAGGAGCAACTTCTGAGGCAGGATGATCTCCTTTTCATACCTGGGGACACTGAGGCTGGGGAGAAGCCCGGGCAGGCTAAGAGTCTGGGGTGTGGGCTTCTTATACTATCACAGTAAGGCACTTGCCATCCACCCCGCATGAGAGCTGACCCTTACCTGTCTTTTCTGGGCAGGTTCCTCTGCAGAGGCCTTCTCTAAAGAACACAGCCCTCTGTGAGGTTTCCACCCACTTGTCTTCTCAGGCTTTTTTTCTCTGTATGCCTGAGACCAGTGAGAAAATCCTAAGCGTTTGAGTCAGATCAGAAGGTGTTAATGCTTAACAATAAGAATTAACTAATGCCCCAGGAGATTAGAGATAATCATGACCAAACATTGTTACAGAACGATGCCGAGTGCTGGCAATTGCCTGAGACCCTCTACAGCTTTTTGGGACTAGAGCACTCCAGCAGAGGGGATGCCTCTGCCAGCATTAGTGCATCCCAATACTATTCACTGTCACCAACACTGGGTCATCATCATTTCTTTTTCATTTTCACCACGAACATCATAATCATCATCATCTACTATTTCTCAGTGTCATTATATGCCATTACATGTAAATGAGTTGAGCACCATACAATGAAAACAGGCATTTCTGAAGAGAAAATGATCTGAGAATCACAGTGAAACAGCAGCTAAATTAAGTTAGAAATCGACGTTATTTAAAAGCAAACATGCAATTTAGGGGCAGGATAACAGAAAACACACCTATATCTATTGGAGAGCTTGCTACACTTAATCTTAGATCACTGTATTTTGAAAAGAAGGTGCAGCAATTAAAAATGGTGCATGGAGTCATGGACAATAGGGAAAATGCTTCTAACCCTAAGATTACAGGGGTATTTTCTCCTGGAGAAAGAAGAGACCGCATTAGGGAGGCTGGTTTGCATTAGGAAGGGCTGTGTCATCAACTCAGAATATCAACAAAGAAAAAGAAATGGGCCTCATGAGGAGAGATTTCAATTAAAAGAAAACTGTGCCCATGATCACAAGCCAGACAGTCTCAAAAGAGGTAATTGAGCCTCCATCAGCTCATATCTTTGAAAATAGAATGATCCCTTGTTTTTCCTACACAATCTAAGGACAGGTGCACTCAAGGACATTTGGCTGAATGAGGAGACTTCCAACTTTCACTCCCACTACTCCTAAATGCTGTCTCTTGTCTAGAGCTTACCTATTGCCCACTTTCAGTCTCTCATCCCCACCCCCACTGGAAAGCACCTGGAGTTTATTTGGCCATTGGACAGAGCAGTTCACTCACAGCATCTTGGGGTTGTGGCAATACTCTTCAACCATTTAAGCCATCATGGACAATTTCACTTTCCACAGTCTGAATGCCACTAAACCCAGGGTTACCAAAGGCAGAGCCACTGCCTCTCTCCCTGCCCACTTTGCATAAAGAATTGTGAGTTGAAAATGGCCTTATAAAACTTTGGGGCTCACCCTTTTGTTTTGCTGATAAACAAACAGGCTGGAGGATTAACCCACCCAAGGCCATGAGGCTGGCAGATTCCTACTGCTGCCTTGGCTACTCCAGCTCCTCCTATTTCTGCAGCCAAGGAATGGGAGAAGATCAGCTCAACTCCAACCTAGGGGGAAAAAATGAGAGTTTTGCAGAGCTGCAGGTTTTGTTTTTTGTTTTTTGTTTTTTTAAAGACGTCCCCTGGGCATAAAAGAGTAAAAGAGATAGACTGACCTTATTGGAATGAAAGACGAAGATATGCATTCCTGGGAAAGCCGGTGAAGATGGATTAAATTGGCAAAAGAGTAGGCCTTACAGCCACCTCATCCCTGCCTCATGAACTCTTTCATTTATGGTTCATGGAGGACACTCTATGTGCTGGACACTGTGCTCGGTGCTGGCATAAGTAAAGATAAATATAAATCTCTACCTCAAGTGTCTTACAGATAAGAGAGACATAGAGCCTCATGATGCAAGACAAGCATGTAGATACCAAGGGGACCAAGACATCGAGCAGTCCCAGCATTGTGCCTGGGACCACTGGCAAG
Source organism: Rousettus aegyptiacus (assembly GCF_014176215.1). NCBI lineage: Eukaryota > Metazoa > Chordata > Mammalia > Chiroptera > Pteropodidae > Rousettus > Rousettus aegyptiacus. The sequence goes on from NW_023416306.1 coordinate 146,688,514, forward strand.
TCAGAGCCTGAAGCCAAACACCTGGGCACAGCTCATTCTGGGATTGGGGCAAGGATTAAGTTCAACCATTTGGGGCCATGGATACTGCATTTTCTCCTACCACTTTCTTTAGTTCTTTTACTCCTCAGAATCTCAAGTCTGGAATGACCTTAGAGGTCATTGAGCCCAACAGTCTTCATAACATGGGTGGGTAAATGGAAAGTGGGTAGTGAAGATGCTAAATAAATGCCCCATGTCAGGGCGGGGCCTGCGCTCAAACACTCCCCATAGCGAGTAGCTAAGCCACCTGGGCGTGGAACATGAGCTGAACTGCTTCCCTCCTAGTCCTTCCTGGATCAATGAAATGTCAAGAGCCAAGACCCAATGCAAAGCTGGTTTTAAAGCAGAAACCTGCTGAACGTGGACACACTGAATTATTTATGTTTTGTGTCATAAATAATGTATTGAATGTTAATATCAGATTTATAAATGAATCCATCACCCTAGGGGTATCAGTCACTGTTATGTGCTTCTCAGAGGTAATCCGGTCCTGGTGTCCTTGACTAACTCCTGTCCTTGGGGGTGGCTCCCCTGCAGAGTGCTGAGCCCTTCCCATCTCTATTAGTCTGATGCTAATGAGCAGGTGTCTGCACTAGGAACCAGTGCTACAGTGTGCCTTCAGCAGCTAGCTCTTGACACCAGCTGCTTTATCAAGCGCTCAGCAGAGGGTTGTGATAGCACCCCATGGATCCTCAGCCCTCCTATTTCTCCATGCCTCACAGTTTTAGAGATTGAATGTAGATGGACTCATTTTAGGTTGACGACTGATGGCGAATCCATTCTCTCTGGCTATCTTTTGGAACCTGTTTTATCGCAGTGTAAAAATAATCAGGGAAAGTGTAGGTCATCGTTTGACGGTCAGACTGAGTAAAAGAGTGATGTGGGGGAGACGATAGTCTCTAGCAGATTGTTCTAGGACTAACTCTCTTCTATGGAGATGGAACAAGAATGGAAGATTCTGGTCCAAGAGATAGTAAAAGTAATCTAGTTTTGACTTGGTCCAACCCAGAAGGGAGATGGGGCAAAGTGGTTACTAACTATCTCTAAGGTGAAAAGAGGAGGAGGAGGAGGTATGCTCACCCTTGAGGTACCTAAAAGAAGATCTCCGTATCTTTACACAAGACCAGGGAGAAGGTCACGCCAAAGAACACTTGACTGGTAGCTTGGGCAGGTCCCTGTGGCCCAGACCAAACCCAGTGCAAAAGTCCTTCTTAACTTTTGTCTTTAGGCTCAAAGTCTGATCTTATTCCTCAAAGTTTTACCCTAGGGGAAAGAAGTGGCCTTGTTCTTCTCCCCTGGAAATGAAGTGAGGAAGCCCTTGAGCTGCCCACTTGGAGTCGGAATGAGCCTTAACAGTGCAGAGGAGACCTCAGCCTGTTGACTGTGGCATTTGTCTCTGACTCAGAGACATGCAAGGGGCAAGGCCTAAACTCTTAATGCCTGGTCATGGGGTCCCCTGTGAGCCATTAGAGAAGGCTTTGGGGACAGGGCAGAAGTGCCTCTCCAACCAGGCATCCCACTAAGCAATATTCCTGAGACCCTGATGGGGCTCAGCCAGGGAACAGGGTGGCAGCCTGTACGGCACCCAGTCCTAACAGTGGCATGAGAACGATACCATCGCGGCATTGTTACAAGGGGGCACTGACATGTCGATGCGAATGTTCACTTCCGACAAGACAGAGAAAATGACATGGCTCAGCAGGGAATGGGGAAGTGTCCAGGGAGTGATAACTGTTATGGTGTCGAAGAGCTTCGACAATGGATAGCTCTGCTGTGATTTCATCAGCTGAAAACCAATTAACCCTCATGGAGCTGTTCACTAGTGAGGCTGGGCAGTGGGACATGCCTCTGGGGATCTACGCTTCCCTTCCACCAGCTAAGTGTTAGAGCTGAGATGGTTCCAAGGTAAGAAATGTCCACATAAGTGTATTTCACGGGGCCACACATTCTGACAGGCAACACCCCTGCAGTCATTCAGTACCCACCAGGAGATGCCCTGGGAGGACCAGGGTCAGTCAGGAGTCAGCCAGACTGTTTGATATCATCCAGTCTGGGCAACAGGAGATGAAGCAAGAGTGTTTCAGACAGGCGGTACCCACCCAGCATGCCGTCCGAGGAAACTGCTCCTTCCATAGCCCCTGCTGCTTAGGGGGTCTGCATTTCACCAAGTGGCTCTGTCCCCCTCCCTCTTCAGAGGGAATCAATGGACCTGGAAGAGAGCAGTGACCTAAGCACAGCCAGTCCAGGAGCCTGTGCAGACTGAGGCCGGCAGGAAAAGATGGCCAGAACCCATCAGATTCCCTCTCAAGTTACTTCGAAGCAGAGGGAAATGCCTGTGCTGTTGGCAAGTGGAGCTGAGGCCATGATGCCACGACGGGCCAGTGCAGGGCAGGGTGGAGCAGGAGCACAGTCCCTGAGCACAGATGCCCCTGGAGGGAGAGAGACACTGGGAGGAGCCAGGCAGCCGTGGAGGGAGGTGAAGAGAGCAGCCATTTACCCCCAGCTTCTTCCCACATGAACCTTCGCAGTGATCACCCCCACCTGCCTTTTCTCCAGGTAATGTGAATGAGCTTCTGTTTTTTTGCAACCAAAAATGCCTCCACGAAAAAAATGAGGAAAGAACCAGGGGAGGAAAGAACCATCTTGCATACAAAGCCGGAAAAAGCACATTCGTATATCGCGATGAAGCCCCTGGTCACCAGCAGGGCAGAGCTGGAATCGAGGAGGGCAGCGGCCAGAATGGGCAAGAGGGTTGAGGACAGAATTTTTCAAACAATGGGTGACAATGGTCCACTTTTTCTCCCTCCAATCCATTTCAAACTGATTTTCCAACCAATAAAATGCAATAAAAATGTTGTGTTAATGTCAATTTGCTGTAAAAATGTCTAGCCACTTAACTCGGGAATCTTGTTGCAGACTGGTAATGTGTGCATGGATTGGGGTACCACTGTCTAAGAGATTGTCATAGTGGAGCTGAAGAGTCAAGGGCTTAAGGTTACTGGCTTCTAGCTACCTGCTGGTAACTGAATAGAGTTGGTTCAAAGTGCTGGCTCTCAACTGGTGGTGGTATCGCCCTCTGCCCTGACAGAGGTGCACAAGGTCAGAAGCACCCCTGTTGAGAAACACTGGTTTGAAGCTTCAAGATCAGGAAAACCCTGACCTCTGCAGGAGGCCCCTCAGCGATCCCACTCACAGAAGGCCTGTTAGCCAGCATCTCTGCTTAAGAAGAGTGACCATCCTGGGCCCAGGACAGGGCAGACAACAGGGTGCTGGAGAGGGAGCACTAAACTCAGAGCAGAGCTTAGCTTGACACTCCAAAGGACAGAGAGATAATGTAACCTTTGAGAAACTGCAGTGGCTTAAGAATTGTCAGCTCTGCGGAATTGCCTACATCCATTTAATGAGACGTTAATTTCTCTTTACACATTTGGTTTTCAAAGATTCTAAGAAGTAATTATTCCTGTACCAATCGACCAAGAAGAACAATCCCCGACTTAAAATAAGCAGCTTAAGGAGGTTTGTCTCATCCCTTTGCAAATATGAGTGAGTGCCTTCTAGAAGGCCGGGTTGCATCACAGTCCAGGTGAGGTGGGAACCTGGCAGAGACGTGGCCCTTAGGAGAGATGGCAAGGGCCAAGGTGTGAGGGAGGAGGGGAGCTCTCCTGTCTCTCAGCTCCAAGACTGGGGAGAATAAAAAAAGAGGAAAGAAACCCCAAGTAATACCACTGAGGCCAGTGGCTGTAGAAATATAAGCACCAGTGGTTTACTTTCCATTTAGTGTTCAATAAAAACTGTCTACGCTGAGATAAAAATTGAGATTATCCCCTTTCGCCTGTTGGAAGAGTCAGTCACCTTATGAAGGAACCCTTACGAAGGGTTTCACACAAGAGGACACATCCTTCAGTTACTTTATTTTGAACCCCAAACGCTGGAGAAACCAACCCAGCCAACATCGTAGAAGTCACCTCTGATGAAAAAAGAAAAAGAAATGAGAGCCAAAGAAATTGAATGGACTTTAAACTCCATTAATTGCTCAGTGTGTGATCTCACAATTTTAGCTCCATTATTATTTAGCTATTACTTATTGATTTTAGCTCCATTTATTATTGCTGAGTGTGTAACCTCACAATTGCAAGTATGGCCATCATTGGAAATAAGCCTTTTTAAGACTCACTTTAAGGGACAATACAGCAAGGGGTTTATAGGTTGTAAAATCAAGAATATGTCTCCAGAAGAAGTAATATCTGAAATATCTAACGATTGCTCAGCATGATTAATCAGAATGGAGTGAGGAGTAAGCTTAGCCCACCAGCCAACTTCCAGCCTTGCCCACTTCCTCCCAATGCACACACACCAGATATCCAACTGTCCTTATGTTGTAAATTTATTTTTTTATGGCATGGGATAGAATTTCCAATGACTCCATGATATCCATATTTAAAAATTGGTGTATTCCAGAGGAGGATTAATGTAGGTTTACTCAAGGGCAGTTATGGAGGAACAACATAAGGGCACAATCTAGGGACCAGGATGATTGATCGTTATGGGAAAGGAACAATCAAAGATGAAGCCAAGGTCACCAGCCTGGGGGAACAGAAGACTGATGGAGCAATTAACTAAAATTGTAAACCAAGAAAAGGAACAGTTTGGGAAGGCTGGTGAATCAGGGGCGAGATGCCAGATATCTCAGATGTAGGTAATATGGAACTGGAGGACAGGAAACTGAGGCTAAATAGTCCACTAGTCCTATAGCTATGTTATTTTTTCCAACATCTTTAGCATCTAACTCTATGATTAATGCACAGTAGGTGCTCAATAATTGAATAATCTCAAATGGAGAATGATCTCCATGAATGTGATAGCTGAAATTTAAGGAGAAGCTTAGCATAAACAAATGCAAAATTTGAGGGTGGAACTACAAGGAACATGCATGCATATTTAGGAATGAGACCTCTGGACATGTGAGCCAGAGAGGAGACAACAGCAGAGCAATAAAGAATTACAGTAATGCTGAGTCAAGAAGGCCAAGTCAAAGGAGAGTTTTGAAATAGAGGGGCAGTAAACAGAACAGACTGAAAATGCAAGAAGACTCTAGTAGTTTCCAAGCTGCTATAACTAAGTACCACAAGGTGGGTGATTTAAAACAGAAATTGATACTCTCATAGTTCTGGAAGCTAGAAGTCCAAAATCAAAGAGTTGGCAGGGCTGTGCTCCCTCCAAACCCTCTAGGAGAAGATTCTTCCTTGCCTCTTCCCAGCTTCTGGTGGCCCCAGGAGTTCCTTAGCTTGTTAGCATAACTCCATTCTCTGCTTCTGTCTTCACATGAGCATCTTCTCCCTGGAAGTCTCTGTGTCTTCACATATCTTCTTCTAAAGACACCGATCATATTGGATTTAAGTCCTACCCTACCCTAACCTCATCCTAACTAATTATATCTGCAAGTTAGGATGTATTCTGAGGTTCTGGGGGTTAGGACTTTAATGTGTCTTTTCAGGGGGACATAATTCAATCCATAACAAGTACCAAGCACAGACTGTTTGTGTTAGTGGTTAGGAGGAGGCTGGTAAGGTTCATAAAATTGCTATTTGACCCCCAAATTGGGGATGGAGATCATATGGCAGGAGGATAACGAGTGAAGGGTAAAGGCAAAATGAAAAGCGTGGCAACGAGTGGAAAGTGAGAGAAAGAGTATGAGAGGCATCTGTCCAGATGTCTTTCCTGCTTGTAATTTTTTCTCTCCTGCTTGTAATTTTTTCTTTCCTGCAGGTACAGGGGCTGTTTGTGTGCTCTGTGGAAGGTTTGGTTTCATGCCATCAATGTTCATTCTGTGACTTGAGGGTGCTTCCCTAGCAGCGTGTGCCACCTGGCATGTCTGTGGGTCTTGACATCAGAGCCTCTTTACTCAGGATTTTAGTGGCCAAAATTGGTTGTCATTTGGTTCCTATGACTTCTCTTCTTGTCAAACCAGACCACCTGGCTGTTTATGCAGGTATCAGGTATCAGATGGGGTTCCTTCATCTCTGGAGCTCAGTCCCTGAAATGTGAGAGTATAACTTGGTCAGCAAACAGTGTTTATTCATATTATCAGACTGACATGAGTTCAAGAGGGCTGATTGGGAAATAAAATCACATAGTCAGCTCTAAGATGAACTCAGAGCCTCCTCTGGCCAGTAAGGTTTTCTTGGAGGATTAAGCTGGTCATTCTTGGCTCTTGTATTCCTTAGAATGGATAATCTCCTAGAACACATCTTCACAGACTTCTGATAAGCCCACACCATGAGTTAGGCATGGTTTAACCTCAGGCTGTGGACACAGCTGGGCCTTCTCACCTCGGATATGCTACCAATGGATTGAGAATGTTCCAAACAATGGAATTAGGAACAGGGCTTGGTAAATGGGGAAAGGAGATTATAGGAATCTCCAGCCTCCATAATACTAGTCAACAGTCCAGGATCTGAGAATGTCCCCCGGTGCTTTGTAAAAGTGGCTTCTCCATGAGAAGGTATTCGTGGAATCATCTAGATGAGCTGGGTGTTACCTAGTGAGACAGTTATTTTTCTAGATAGCCATTCAGCAAAGCAAAGGGGAGGTTAACCTGTGAAAACATTCTTCAGTGGAACTTTTGGAAGATGCAAAGATGGCTGAACTCTCAGCCTACAGAAAAACTTAACCGCTTCCTGGAAGACTTCTCCATTTTTCTTTCTTTCCTCTCCATATCTCCTGGCCTCTTTGATGCCATTTGAAGCCATTTTTGTTCAGATTATGAGGATAGTAACTAGTAAAGTTTATTACAGGGCTTGAAAGGAGGACTGCTGCATAATCTATGACCCAGCGGTGGCAGCCCCAAAATGCAGATAGATCTGCTCCAACTCTCTTTTCCTTCTCCTGCAAACTGGACTCATTCTACAAAGAGGGGCCCCAAGAAATTCACCAAGGCTGCATAGCACACTCAGGATCTATGGAAGAAACAACGATTCTTCAGCTTAGCTGGGAGCATGGACGAATTACAACTTTATTACTGGATCTCAGTGAGCCAGCCAGCCAGCCAAACTGTAGACATATGTTTATGGGGGCAAATGCCTTCTCTGCCTTCATCTTTGTTTAGTTTGCAACTAGAGTCTGTTTTTCTGTATCAGCAAGAGCAATTTAAGCAACTTGTCTTTGTCTACTCTTCTGGTCGTACTAGGTAAAGTGGAATGCAAGAATTAGGAGGTGAGGATCCATTTTCAATACTGTGGTCTGTGAGCTTAACACAAGATCTTTTTCCTCCTGACCCCCATTAGGTCTCAAACAAACTATCTGAAATATTTCTTCTGCACTGTCTGAAGACCTTATGTTTTGAGTTGATTTTGCCCTGTTGGTGATGAGTTTTTTTGGGTCATTCACATGCTAGTGTATTTATGAGCCTTGAGCCATTTCTAGAAGTGGCAGCTCCTTCTTAGAGGTATTATGTGTGTCTTTGGAAAATCTCCATGTCAGGGTAATTGCGCCATATGTGATTTGACACTATAGCCTCCGCCTACAGTCAGTCCTAAACCCACCACAACAGAGATATACTCCCCCACATTGCCTAGCCCTTCTGCATTTAGAGCCAACTGATCACCTCAGAGGCCTTGTCTTTTAGACGGTACAACTACAAAATGACAGAACTTGTATCAGCTTGGGTCTTTGGAAGAAAACTGCTCTGGAGAGCCCTAAGAACAACAGTGAATTTTGCATGAATGAGAAATAAACTTAAAGTTTTAGACCACTAAGAATCTCGGTTTATTTGTTAAGACAACATAGCCTAGACTATTCTAACATATCCACTAAAGGTTTAAAGTTTGGTGAATCTTACAGCTTGGCCTAAACCCACTAATTTATAGATAAGGAAACTAAAGCCCAGAAAAAAGAGGTGACTTATATAAAGTCACAGAGAGAAAGTGACAATGCTAAAATTGGAAGTTCCAATTTAGTTCTCTTTGCTATCACAGAGCATCTTTTGCACTGATTTGTATATAACCTGAATATAATATTTTCAACCTCATTTCTCAGTTAACTTGGGATTCTTGATTGACTGAAAAATAGACCCTACTGAGCCAAGTATTTGTGTCTTGTTTTTTGATAAAATAACTATTTCAACAATGATCTTAACTGTCCTGCCCTAATTTCAGAGAAAATAAGACATTGCTGCCAGACCCTATACACATGTAATTTCCTTGTAGTGTATAGCTTGATGGAAACCCTGAGTTGGGGGTGGTTAAGATATTTGGGAAGCTTGAATTCTGAAGATATTTCAACAGCTCTCTGTTCTCACTAGCCAGCTATCCTGGTGTGTGTGTGTGTGTGTGTGTGTGTGTGTGTGTGTGTGTGTGTGTGTAGAGGTATTGCTAACCTAGAGTCCTGATGAGTGGAAGCCAAAAATCAAATTCTGGATGAAATCTGAAGGGGAATACTAGCTCAGGTCAGATTACCATATCCAAAGCAAGTAATCAAATCATGTGCACATAAAATAAAAATTAGAGGCAGCGAGAAAATGAGATGGAGACTGAAAACTCAGGGAGAACTAGAAAGGTTCAGAACAAGTGAGATAAAAGGAGGTTTGGCGCTATCTTCAAACCCTAGCAGATGTCCCCAGCTCACGTGTATATGCCTGCGGCATGTGATTTCACAGACAGCTCAGATGTGTACAAGTGACCCAGCCAACAGACCCTGACCGAGAAGCTGAGATCAGAAATACTTTAGCACACACCCACTTCAGCCCCCTATGAAATATAACAACTCTAGACTTGCCCTTCTTGTCAACTTGGCCCAGCTTTTCTGAAGTTTTGTTGTCGTTGTTGTTTTGCCTGCGTATGTCATTACCAGATATCACCGTGGATGCTGAGAGCACGGTTTCCTACATCTGTTCTTCTCCCGTTACCTGCTGAAGCAGGTGGATGCCTACCCCAAATTTGGTTCTGATGCAGAGACTGACACTGGCTTCCACACACCAAGAAGGAATGAAGGTGTTTGGATTGCATGATCGAGGTCTCCGAGGCAAGGCGGACGGGCCACTCAGGCAGGTCCCACATGGCTGAGAGAGCAGGAAATGGACCTGGCTCTGGCAGGGCTTATGTTGCCCTTAGGGAATAGGACCAGAGACAGGAGTAGGACTGGCGAGGCCGTTCCCCTGCCTGCTCTGTCTGAATCTCCCACCCTCACTGAAGGAGGGCGTACCCAGGCTTGTGTGGACACAAAGGGAAGGAGCGGGGGTGGTGTTTAAAAGCTGTCAGCAGTCCAACATCAAAAACTGGGGTCCGATTCCTCCAGGCTCACTCCTTTGCCATAGCAATGGCCTCTCCATTGGTATGAGACAGCAGGCCAGCTTTCTGCCTTTAAAGTGTGACTCATATGTTTCTTTACCTTTCTGCTGGTGTCCCACTGCTCCCAGCACAGCTTGGCTCTTCTCTCTAAGCAAATCCCAGCCTTATCCTTCCCTGCCGCCCAACCTCATTCCACCCCTCCCTCCCTTCCAAAGGCATGGCCAGCAGGGTACCTAACGTACTGACCTGTTTTGGAGAGAGTAATTAATTGGGGGAGAGCCCTTCCTGTTAATTGCAGGTGGCAGTGATTAGAAAAAAAGTGAGAGGATTTACTCTTTTGAAGATTTAAAAAACAAAAACAAAAAGTCCCAGAATAGAAAAGTAGGGAAAAAAAAAAATGAAGCATGCAGAGGGGAAGGACAGTGGTTCTAAGAATGGAGAGAGAATTAGGCTGCATCCTCTCATCCTAATTGTTCTGGGTGATTAACCGGCTCTGCTGCTCCAGGAGAATTCTGCTTCGCTTGAGCCCTTCTATAGGGCACCCTGACGATGATGCCTAGAGGAAGACAACAGAGTACAAGCCAGTGGAAGTTAAATTCCGACACTCTTCAGGTCTCTTATCCCTATGATTCTGATTTGGCTTCTTGTCTAAAGGAAGCTGGTCGACGGCCAGGCTTTTTTGTTCCTGACAGAAACAAGCTCACAAAACTCTCCCCTACTGAGGGCTTTAATTGGCCTCCTCTTTTGTGTATATGTGTGAAGACATTCTTCTGCCTTCTTTGTAAATAGTTTCCTTTTCTCTAGAGTAGAGAGATGGCCCCAAGCTTTATAATGGATTTTACATGCAGAGAAGGGAAAGAAAATAATTTTACAAAACTCTTTCCTCTGTTGGCTCGATACACAAAGAAATATTCTCCTCAGCCCCAGCATCTCACCAAGCTAAAATTGGCTGCTTCATTAAATGAACGAGAGATGTGAAAAATAGAGAGACGTTTAAGTCATTAGGTCCCTAGCTGATTTTTTCATTTTAAGGCTTTCTCTTTTCTTCATATTTGTCCTTTTCTTGACACCATTTTTACTTCTGTGCGATTTACTCTTTCCTTCATATCCCCTTTATTCTCACTATGTTTATGTCCAGAATAAAGGAGTTGAATGCACCTGTTTTCAGATTTTATGTTTTTGTTTGGATGCTGCTAAACTAGTGAGAAAAGCTTAAAAAATAATTCCTTTATTGATGTAATTACAGCATATTATGGTGCTCTTAAAACACACACACACACACTCTCTCTCTCTCTCTCTCTCTCTCTCTCACTCACTCACAATTATTTTAAACAACTCTGGCTGAAAATATCTCTCTGGGCACCAGGTGATAGTCATGAGGGTAGCAGGCATGAGTAAATAGGTAATCTTAGAAATCAGAGAGATGTTTGGTATAAAATGGTATCAAAGATGGAGTTTGGGCCAGAGGACCCAGAAATACTTGAAGCCTGCCCACATTGATTACTTCTTCCAGCAGGTGAAGTCTACGAGGAAGATAAAAGCACAGCACAGTGGCTGGGCAAGCAGATACTTCATGACAACTGGGACTGTCACTCTAAGACTTAGGAACTGTATTATGTCCTGGAGTACCTATTTGTCCTAGGCTGGTGAATCAAATGAACTTGTTATTCCCCAAACCACACTCAACCCCACCAGAGGACTCAGAAATACTTCTTTTGCAGACTGATTGCATTTCTATAGAAATTGGTAAAGCCAGTACAAGAGATAAGCCCAAGAATAGAGTTTAAAACTATGATCCATCTAAAATGAGTTTTGTTTATGATGTGAAGTAGGGGGTCAAGATTCATTATCCTATGTGAAAACCCAGTTGTCCCATTGAAATGTTTTGACATCTTTGTTAAAAATCAATTGACCATGTTAAGTATTGGGTCTATTTACGGGCTTTTGACTTTGTTCCATTGATATATTTATCTATCTTTATGCCAACACCACACCTACTTGATTAACTTTATACTAATCAGGGAGTGTAGAATTCTCCAGTATTGTTCTTCTTTTGTAAGATTGTTATGCTATTCTAGACCTTTGCATTTCCACAGAAATATTAAAATGGCATATCAATTTCTTAAAAAAAAAAAAAAAAACCTGGCAGAATTTTGTTTGGGATTGCATTGAATCTAGTGATCAACTGAGAAAAAAATGACTTTTTAAACAATATTGTGTTTCAACACCATGAGCACTGCATGAGTTACAAAACTCTTTATTTTTATTTCAGTCTTCTTTAATTTCTCTCAGAAATGTTTTGTGTCATTTTATAGTTGTGCGTGGTGGTAGAGTAAGACTGATACTCATCGTTCTGTCGTGGTAGAGCCAGAAACAAATTACTGATTCTTGTTCTTTAAACTCTGCTCTTGGTTTACCTTTCAGAGTGGCTTTGCCAGTTTCTACAGAAATTAGTCTGCAAAAGGCATTTCATTTGGAGAAGCAGGGCTTTCAAGGGTCTTAGCAAACCTTGCTGTGCTCAGAAGAAGGGTTATATGCTATTAATATGGGCCATGTACCCTCACTACAGAAAATCCCGCTTCTGAATGAGAACATTCCACGCGGCCCCTGGACAAGGTGTCCCATTAGGACAAGTTTTTTGATTAGAGTCTTAGATTCACTGGCACTTCCCCACTTTGATCCCCAATGTTTCCCTCTGTGTGTGACCTGCTAAAGTGACCTTCTAAAATGTAAGTCGGATCATGTTGCCCCTTACCCCATTAAAATTCTCCTATAGCTTCTCTTTCAGTTATCTATTATTGCATACCAAATCATCTCCAAAGTTAGTGGTTTAAAACAACTATTTATTATTTGTCATAATTCTGTGGGTCAGTAACCTAGGTTGGGCTCAGCTGGGAAGTTCTGTTAGAAGCGCCTGGGCTCACACATGTGGTTGTTATTATCTGGTAACTTCACGGGTTTCAGAAATCTAAATTTTCCCTCATTCAAAGATCTGGGACTTTGGTGCTGGCTAAGCCAGGCCTTGTTCTCCATGTGGTCACTTACCATGTAGTAGTTCAGACTGGGATTTCTTACATGGTGACAGAAGCAGCTCAAGAAGGTGAGGGTGGAAGTTACAGGACCTCTCAAGGCCAAACCTTTGGGATTATCACATCATTTCTGCCACATTCTGAGGTCAAAGTAAGTTACGAAGCCAGCCCAGATTTCAGAGATGGGATCATATAGTCCGATTCTTGAAGAGAGGAGTTGCAAAATATTGTGTCCTTATTTTTCGATTTCTTACAGCCTCCTATTGCACTTAATGTAGACTTCAAATTGCTGTTTATGGCCCTGCATAAACTGAGCCCTGTTTCTCTCTGAATTAACCTCTTACCAATCTTCTTTGGCTTACCACAGTTGCTCTCACTTTAAGCTTTCATAGTGCCTGTTCCCACTGCCTGGAATGCTCTTCTCTCAGATCCTTGCAAGGCTGAATTTCATTTTGTCTTTAAATTCAAATGTCAGCTCCTCAAAGAGGCTTTCTCCAAGCATTTCTCCCAGTCACGTTTACCACATTATTGTTTCATTTTTACATGGCACTTAGCAATACCAGAAATGATCTCATTCATTCATTCATTCATCCGTCCAGTCATTCATTCATACTTATCATCTTACCAGAATTTAAACATCACAAGAGTATTGTCATTGACTCTCCGGTTTACCTCTGTATTCCCAGTGCCCAGAAAGGTGCCTGATAACAAGGAGATGCTGGATGATGATTTGTCAAATCGGTTAACCCCTTTGTCTTTTTCACTTTGAAAATCCATATCTCCTTAGAAGACAGGACAAAAGTAGGTGGAAAAATGAATATCCATCCTTAAAGTTGGGATTTAAAAAAGATCTGTAGGCTCTTTTCCTGTCGCTGGTCCTATTCCCTAAGGGTAACATAAGCCCTGCCCGAGCCAGATCCTTTCCCTGCTCTCTCAGCCGTGTGGGACCTGCCTTAATTCTTTCTTGCAATCTATTGGGCAAATGCTCTACCTTAGATTCAAATGGCTGTTTGCCCAAATCCAAACTAATGAGTTTATAATCATTTTTTTACTTTTTAATTATTAATTATATAGTATTTTTTTAAAGTTGCCAACTTGAAACAATAAACAGAAAACCTTTATTCTTAGAAAATACATGCTTTTCTTAGAAAAACACTTTTTTTGTCTGTGGATATAGCAGTTATTAACTACTATTAAATTAAGCTTTTCCCATGGCTATATTCTGATTTAAACGTTCTTTTTACTTTTACAAGAATTCCATCTGAGAGTCCTTGTGTCTCAAGGCTGGCGGTGGAGCTGGACGTTCAGGCTAGATTTTTATTGTGAGGCTTTGTGTCTTCTCTCAGCTGCTAGCTCTATTCTCATTTAAAGTCTGCTAATGACTTAGTTCCTCCAAGTATTTGATTGAACTCCCTTTTTCTCAGCACTAGCTCTTTTACTTCTCTTCCCTATATCAAAATTAGAAAGAGGGGGGAAAAACACCTAGTTCTTTATCCTGAACACATGATTCTGCCCCCAGATGCTTTGTAATACAAAGAAAGTAATTTCTGCTTGTCTTCAAATAAGAGTCAAAATCTCCCTTCATTGAGTTTTCTCATCAGGAGTTCTTTAAAGTAGTGATTATGCACAATAGGACTTATCTTAGCGAAGCCATAGCAATGGTTCCACAAGAGGCAGTTTATACAAACTCTTTTTATGATAAGCATTCCCCAGAAACTCTTTCTAAAGAGAGAGAGAGAGAGCGCGCTCTTAAACAGAAAAACAAAGAACATTTAGGCTGAGCTCCTGCAGGCTCCTTAGAAGAGAGCTGGTTCCAGAGGATGGACCTCTGAGTTGCAGCAGGGATGGCAGCAGGGGTCCCACTGAGTCGCCTTATGATCTCTGGAACCACATCTGCTCCTCCATTCTCATTCCTTCACCAGGCATGCGAGGGATGCAATAAATGCTTACTGAGTACTCTGCTGGAGTGATCTGGTTTCTGGGCATTCCACAGCACAGTTACTTAGTACAACCTGAAGGAAAACTTCTTTCTTCTTTCTACGGCAATGGTCCATTCATACATTTGCACATTGCTAACGAAATCTGATCACCTTTAGGTTAAAAGTCTTTTAGAATATACATACAATTGGTACTCATTAAGACAATATTTGTGTGTGATATACCTAGAATGAATAAAGAAAAATGACCATTGGGAGTTCATGGTCTATAAATGTGTAAATTTACATCAGTGTCCTCTGATATTTTTGGATTGCACAGGTAAAAAAGTAAATAACCCCTTAAAATGTATATGTATGTATTTAAAAATTATTCAAATGTGCTATGGTACCAATGTTTTATGTATATGAAAATATATAAAATATATAAATTAAAACAGGATGAGAAAAAAGAAACAAATAATGTTTTTAAGTAATTGTTTTATTTTTTAATGGTAAAATTTTATTCCTACTAAAATCTGTTACACATTATTAATATTCTTGGTGAGAACAATGCAATTGAATATGCTTCTTTATGTTTTAAAATCTCAGGTTAGGACTTTGTGATATGATCATTCAATGGTCTAGTTCTAAGTTTGGTTTGTTTTCTTACTTGGTTTTAATGCTGTCGGGGAAAAAAGAAGATGCTTCACAGATCCAAGTGGAGGCATGCACCATTGGCCTCCTTTACTAAATCATGGTGTTCATTGTTCAATCGTATTCACCAATTATGCAAAAGTTTTTGTAGAAATTTAGCTAGCATCTTTCTATATTCTCTGATATCAACCTGATTTTCTTACAAATAAATCAGAGGGGGCATTGATGGAATATAACTATGTTTTCATATTTTTATAAAATGTGTTCAAAATTGATTATGAGAATGATTTGTAAATGCTAGAAAATGCAGTTTCTTAGTGTGAAAAATATGAAATTTTCATAGGTGGTGTGGAGTCATTTTCAATAACAAACTCACATAATGAGGAAAAAAATCTGTTCACAATGCTCTTTCTGTAGCACAAGTTTCTTTTGAAGAGCAATTACTTTCTCACATATTAGTAAATTGCCACTTCGACCTTAAGGAACAGATTAGGTGTATGTATGTATGTATTTATTTCCTGCTAGATAGAATTCTACTAATAGCTATTTGTCATTATTTAAAAGGTCAGGTATTCGAAAAATGGTATCTGTGCAAAAGCACAATCAGCAGTACATCCTCATGTATGACAATTCTTAAAGACTTTGCCTCAAGATAACCAGCAAACCTCTCTGTACACCAGTGATTTGCATAATCTCTCCATCTGTCACTACAGAATGATCTAACAATTTTACTATCTTGTAAGTGATCTTATTTTTATAAAATCCATACCAACCATAACGTTCTATATTTCTTTAAGGTCTCACAACTCAAAGTGTATTTCAAGATCAGCAATGTCGGCATAACCCGGGATGCTCTCAGGACAGGCCAGACTGAATCAGAACCTGCGTTTCACCGAGACCCTGGTGGGTCACACAAGCATTCATGACAAACAGACACCTTCAGGTTTGAGAGTAACACCCTGTGGAATTCCGGCTTCCACACCTTTGCTGCAATAGCTCGTTTAGAAAAAGTGAAGTAAATGAATTTCATACATAGGGCAACTCTGGAGTCTGACTTCCAAGTCCTTTGTCTTCCTCCAGTCTACTACCTGCTTCATCGGAGGTAGCATTCATTCAGTTTTCAAGAACTCATTTTCTGTGGAGAATACATCTTCTTTAGTGCCTCTCTAGAAGATAGTTCTTTACACAGTTCACTATTGAAAAAGAATCTAGTAATACCATTAACTTAAACATCTATATTTTCACCCCAAAACATAACATACCTCCTACTTGGTGTAATTTGTTCTTTGTTTATTTCTTCTAACTTTCCACCCATCTTTTAATATTATTTACTGATAAAAGAATCCATTCTGGTTTGTGGCCATATTCTTTTCCACATCTGTTTCAGCCATCTTTTCCCACAGAAGAAAGAAATCAAAAAAAGATGCATGGCCTTTTGCTTCTTCTAAGTAAGAAACATTAAAAGATGCTTTTTTTTATATTGTCATATTATGACAATAAAAAAAATACTGGATTGGGTATCACTTGGACTAAAATATTTCTGAGGCTATTATAGAAGTTTGTGTTCTAAATGTGTAACTTTTGGCTCTTCTAGTCACTATGTCTCCCTACTCACATTCAGCCCAAACTCAGGTACAACACACACCTGGAGCAAATTAATAATAGTTTATGATGGTGGATACAAATACGTAGTATTTTAAATACTCTTCATCATTTCCATTTATTTTCATTGGGCTGATTTTCATCACAAGTGATCAAGTCACCACTATTTCACCTCTCAGTGTGGATGACCGAGAGCTCATTTTGTCGTCCATTTAGGGGTTGTCCGTCTGGGAAAATCTTTCAACTGCTTTTTGTTTGCAGAGCAATTTAAGCCATGTGTCCATGAGAGTTAGTTTGTTTAAAATTAGATACTATGTTTCCATCAATGCCCCTAACAGAGAATACTTCACAGGACACTGAAGTGAAAGGAGAAGGGGTGCCGCATTGGAAACTCCTGATTTATGTCAGTGCAATAGCCACAGGTGATAACCAAGTACACCTGAGCCGGTTATTTATAACACTCAGAGCAGCCCGCTTCAGTCCAGCTTCAGAAGCAGAAGGAGGTATTTGTAGAATGTTTCTGCCTGGAAAAACAGAGGAAGAAAAAGGGCAGGGAACGTTTGAAACAGATGGAAAGAGCGCCCCCTAACACAGACTCACATCCCTGCTCCCTGGACTGCCTTTTCAGTTTGGCCCTTGGAAAACTGGCCTTCGCTGATCCAGGAGCTCATTGCTTGCCCTTCTGGGTGTAAAATGCACGTAACCCGCAGCTGTCTTGTTCTCAGTTCACAGACACTTCTGTTTTCCCACATAACTCTCTTAAACTCTTTCACAGTCCAAAACTCTTCTCCCATAAACAAAGAATTGTTTTTCTTTTGTCCAAGAGCCAATTCTACGTACTCCATGAGATTAGTGGAGGGCTTTTCCCCTCTCTACAAAACCAATAAAGCTGACTTTGCTGTCATTAAGTTTTATAAGGTAATGCTGACCCTGTCTTGATGTGTTCTCCTCCAGACTGCTTTACTCATCAACTACAGTCAAGTGTTAACCTTTCCAGACATAAATAATGCAGCAGCACCTTGGTCTAAACGGGAGAGGAGCGAATGGCCAGGTCTTTAACTTGTCTTTTTCCCTTGAATACTTCCAAACTTTTTTTGTGTGTGTTTGACAAAGTGTCAAAACTGTACTTCTTTTTATCTGTTAAGAAATTCTCTATCCTGCCCTGAACTCTTGCTGTATGCCATTTAACTTTGCAATGTGGGTAAGATAACTTGAGATTGGGCACAGCCACATGACACGCTTTGGCCTGGAGCATAATAGCAGGCATGACAAACAGAGGCTGCTAATGCCCTTGGCCACTGGAGCCTGTTCTCTTGCATCTCTGCCATCACCATGAGAAGACAAGCCGAACCCAGCATACTGGTCCCGGGATGAGGCTGAGAGTTATGAGGAGCAGAGCCCAGTCACCCCAGGCACTGGAGAAGAGGCTCATCCAGATCAGCTGACAGCAGAGAAGTCCCAGACAGGTGAATCCTGTCAAGATCCATGGAGCCTCTCAGCTGATTTCCAGCCGTTTCCAGAAGTGGGAACGTACACACTTATTAGTATGTGCATCTTTGTTTTTGTGGTTGTATCTTAATTGGCACTAGATCTGTCCTCCTGCCCAAGGCCACTCCTTTTAATGCAGTCTGGACCCAGATAAGCCTCCTTTATCAGGGACCCCTCTCAAATATAACCACCCTCCCCCCCCCCCCCGCTGCCTTCTGTTTTATAAAAATTTTCTTCCAGATTGGCTGTTTCTCATCAACATTTGAATCACCTCAACTTTGTCCTATCGTTTAGTTCCTAAATAATTGCCTTCTGCTTTATCACTGTCCTCTTCCGCTCATCACTTCATCTTCCCCTCCCTTTCATAGGTAGAATCCTGAAAGAGAAGGATTATCCCTATTCCCAGATTCTACTTTTCCACCTCCCGTTCATTCTGTAACCCACTTTCCTGTCGCACCATCGAAAGTGCTCTTATCCAGGCCACCAACGGTCTGCTTGTTATTGAATCTAATGGATACTTTCCCTCCCTGTCTTCATTCCCCTCTTTCTCTTCTTCGATGGTCCCTCTGTCACCATGCTCTCCTAGGTCTCCAACTTCTCTGATGACCCTCAGGCTGCCTCATGGGCTTCTCATCCTCATCCCATAACTTCAACATTGGTTGGTTCCCTAGGGCTCTTCTCTTTACCCTCTACGTGGGGTAATCTCATCCACATTTTATTGCCTCTACTACCAACAATAGGCTGATGACTCCAAAATGTCTAAATCCTACCAATACTGAGCTCCAGATACCTATATCTGAGAGTCTATTGGATGTCCCATAGGCAAATATGAGATGTTAAAATTTAATTCACTGTCTCCCCTCCAAACTAGCCCTTTCTCCTGTGTTCTCTGTCTCAGTGAATGGTGCCATATTTTTCACCCAGTAAAATAAGCCAGGATCCTTGGCTTTTTTCTTAACTTCTCTTTCCTCCTTCCACATTAAATTCATTCTCAAGTCCTATCAATTCTACCTTCTCAATATATCTTCAATCTGTTTACTTCTCTCTATCCCACATCAGCCATGTTCATCCTTTGACTTGATTATTACTTTATCAGGCTCCTAACTTGCCTCCCATCAGCACAGATCCTGGCTCCAAACCATTTCCCATACTGCAATCAACACCATCTTTCTAAAACAGAAATTCAATCATGTCATTCCCCTGCTTAGAACTTTTAATGATTTCTCATTGTCAGGAATTACAGAAGGCTCCTTGTGATCTGGATGCCTGCGTATTTCTCCAGCTTTACTTCTTGACATCCCTACCTTGAACGACTGGAGGCCACAAAGAATCACTTGTAGTTGCTCAAGGACACCCTGTTTTCTCTCTCTTTGCAGCTTTTGCACCTCCAGCTCCACCTGCATGGAACAACTCACACCCCAGCCTTGCCCTGGAAGGTCAGGTAGAAAGCATTCCTATGTCCCTCACATGCATGGGCCCATCACCCCCTGCTAGCTCTACCACTTAGCCCATCCTTTTGCACTCAGTGAACTCTTTCCTAGTCTACTATCCATGTGTAGGGCCTCAAGGCAGAGATTTGTATCTTGTTCATCACTGTATCCTTAGAACCTACCACATCTGGGAACATAGCAGGTGTTCAATCAGCAATCATTGGCTGAGCCACTGAGAAAAATAAATGAATAAATTAGCAAGCTTATGAACCACAGACGTCTTACCTGAAAGCTTCTCCACCTTGTATACCGCAGAACAAAGACCTTCTAGTTCCTCGAAGATTTCCTCCTCTTGTCTATCTTCTACAAATGGGTTTTGTCTTTATTTTACTGGCACTATCTTTAGATCCTATAAAAATGTCTTCAATTTCTTTTACTAGCTATCTTAGAGCAATAAACTTCTCAAGTTTCCTTTGTTTCTAATGACTGCCATATGGGGACATGATACGCTAATGCTCGCTTCAATAAGCCAAAGTTATTGTTAAAACAAACTGAACTACCTCCAGCTCACCTCCCTTTTTAAAGGGCTCACTAAAATTGATTCTGTGAAATAGGCTTTTAAAATATATCCCCCTTAAGGAGAAAATATAAACAGGAGAGGGCTGTTAGCTCAGAAAACACAGGCCTATTTGGAGACACAGTTTGTTTCACCTGACCACACGGGAGTTGATAATGCCCATTGGCTCGGTGCAGTCTAAACCTGCTTTCTACCACAGTAATGGACTCAGAGTTCTCAAAGCTTCTGAGACAAAAATGACATCAGCTTCAGCCACGAATGATTTGAGGAGTGACCCAGCTATGACATCTGCACAATTCATGTGTCTGTGTGACATCAGTAATAGTGTACATAAGTGTTATAGTATGAAATGTCTTGTTCATTTCTGCTAGGGTTCCCCCACACTAACAAACCAGAGTATCACAATTCTGCATCTAAAAATTTTCTTATGACTGCGTAAAATCTGTGGATTATGCCCGTTTACACACACACACACATACACACACTTACTTGATATTTATCTAAGCCTTCTGTACTATATTCTAAGACTGTAAATAGTAAACAGCCTGGACCAAGCATTTTCTTACATTCTCATTTGAAATCATACTGGAAATAGAGGGTCTTGGAATCGTCAGAAGGAAGGAACTTCAAGGCTGAAACACAGTTTCCAAATGGGCAAGAAAGCTCAGACTCTCTTACTCCTGTTTGCAGACTTCCTAAACTCTGGTCATTCGGCCAGGTGGCTCTTTTGAACCGTAATCACTTGTGTCCACTGTCATAATGAAATGTGTTCTCAGAGGCCTGAAAACATAACCCAGACAGGGAACACAGATGGACAGGCAGAGGAACATGCATCAGAGAGAGCTGGCAAGGCAGTGGGGCCTCCCAGCAAACACAGCCCCGGGCAGGGTATCTGGAGAGAACCCAGGTGAGCTCCTACTAGTGATTTGAGGCCATGAGCTGTCAGTTGCTTGTGCAGGTGCTGATATATATTTTTTTATATCACTTCTATTTTTTCCCTTTAAACAGAGGTATTAAACCATTGTGGTGTCAATAGGGTGAGTGAAAAACAGTGGGAAATCTTATTATGCACTAGAAAGAAACATGGAAATGAATAAATATGGGTTATAGTAGAGAAGCAGAAATGAGTCTTAGAGAATGGGTCCGCTAGAGGTTCAGCCTTAAACCCAGCAAGCACATCACCTCCCTACCTCCATGGGGTATGTGATCTGTTTTCATTACCCATGTTAGGACTTTTGTTTTCAGTCTGAAGAAGTAGAGTTCAATGTATGCATAATTCTGGGTATTTTCTCTTCAGCCATAGCAATCATAAGAACAAAGACAGGGGCTTCTAATGGCTTGAAAAGGTGGTAAAGTCGCCAACCTCTCGTGATTATATACCCCTATTAGTTCAAAAATGTATATTTATTTCTTAATACATCATAAACATGTACTGCTATACTAACATAATGTGGACATGATGAAGCATATAGCAAAAACAGAAGCTAAGCAATGCATGAGATAAACATACAGAGGTTCTAACATAGCATTTTCATTCCACACAATCAGAGGTTGACTTTCGTGCCTCCTGCTGTGGGGAAGGTGAGCCCCAGTCAAGGGGAGAGCCATGTGTGGGCCCACTGAGGACAAAAATAGATAAAGAGAGTGAACCTGGTAAGTTCTTCAGAGAGGGAACTCATAAATATGGAGAAGTGGAGTTCCATTTCTGGAAATCCAAAAAATCTTCCCATTCCAAAATAAACAAATAAGCAAACAACTTAAAACGCTGAATAAAATGTTTAAAAAATTCAGAAGCCTTGGGACGGGAGATAAAGGCTGAGAATGTGGACACGAAGTGGCAGTGGAGGACAGCAACTGTCCTCAAGGGTTTCTCAGCTCCCAGCACCTATTCCAGTGCCTTGGATTTCTTGGCGATGTCCGGACAGGTAGAGAGTTTGAATGGCAGGGATTCCTCTACATGCTATTCCCTCGGTGAAAGGATAGATGTGGGGGAAATTCTGCATCACAAGAGCACTAACAAGGAAACTTGTCTGTCTCTGCCTTGGCCCTTGGAAGATGAAAAATCTCTTCCAAATATTTGTTAACTACAGGCCTGGTCCCATGCAGGTTTGGGGATTGAATTCACACTATCTTCTCTTTGAGACATCTCATGCTCAAAGAACAGCTCTTAGTCACAACGCTGGCCCTGAGAAGCATCAGGAATAATTTCTATGGGGAGAGATTGTCCCCTTGCTTCTCCTGTCTTCATGCTTCCTGTCTACTGCGAGTCTCCATGTGCTCAGAGCTACCTGGACGAGTTAAATGTATTTCTTCTCTCCTTTCTCTTATCACAATGAAATAATGTTGGGAAGCTCCTGACAAGTTGCATCACCTTTCCCGAATGGATTGTCTGTACCAGATGTTAGAGATGAGATCCTATCCAGACATTCGAGAGTCTCAGCTATGAGGTACCACCCGGGATCCCAAGGAGGCAAGGCCAGAAAGGCCTACTCAGTTGACACAAGAAAGAAGAGACTAATGTCCTTGGTCTTCCAGCAGCCTGATAGTCAAACCCATTTACAGTAGTTCAATTTGTTCATCACCTTTTGATATTTGGGTGACACTAATAGCATTGTCAGGTAAAGTGAAAAGAAAGCAACAGGGAAACAGCAGGATGCATAATTAAAACGCAGTGCTGATATCTGCCCTTTCATTGTGGTGCTGAGAGCAGTTCATTAAGAGAACTTGCCAACTAGAAAGGATCAGACAGAGTATGCGCCCGGGTGGGCCTGCGCTCCTCCTCAAGGCTGTGGATACAGACGCTACTCCCTGCCATCCTCATGCCTAGGTGGCTCCTGGGTCTGGAGTGCCAGTTTGTCAAGCACCTCATGACGCCAGAGCTCCGGGCTGGTTCTCAGCACCCCGGCCCTGGAGAAGTGGTGGTTTGGAAGTGAATCCACTCCAGGATGGAATCCTTCAAGATTTCAGCAGGCTGTGGACATAGGATTGGCTTTTTGTAGGGAACTGGACTATCCATGAAGACAAAGGCTAATCTCATGTTGGAGGAAGGGTACTGACAGAGGCTCACTCATAAGACAATGAGGTAGGGAAACCCGAAGCATCTGAGTAATTTCATTGTTTCCAAATAGCAAAGCCGTTCATTGTCCTTCACAGAGAATAAAGCTCAGGCATGGTGTCTGCCTCATTTGCTCCTTAGAACAAACTTGATGGGGCAGAGATTATCTGTGTCTTTACTTTATAGATAGAAAACACTGAGAAGAGAAGTCAAGGGGCCAAGATTAAGGTTCTGTGGCTGGTAAGCTTAGAACCCTAGTCTTTTCTATGCAAAGACAGAGCTTTCTTCATGAAAGACAGTGCTTGCAGCCTGAGAAGTTATGCAAGTATATATAAAGTAGTATTTGTATTTAAAGAGCTCTTTCTGCATGTTAAAAACTGCTCTCAGGGTTTCACATGTGTTAACCCATTTATCTTCACAGCTTACCCTAGAGAGTAGGCACTGTTTCTACTTCCGTTCTACAAAATTGGAAAACTAAAACTCAAGGTCATAGAGCTGGTAAAGTGGCCAGGATGATACACTCCAGAACCTGGGTTCTTAATCTCTTTTATAAGTATGTTCTTTTATCCTTCCTCTCCTCTCTACCTCCCTCCTCCCTCTTTCCTATCTCTAAATAAGGGCCTGGTAAGTACAGGAACGCTAAAGCAATATAAAGAAAATGGGAATTGTGTTTTTCTTAATCCCCAGTGCTGTCACACAGGAGGGTCTCAGTCTAGATGGGGTCTTTGGCGGGTTTTTCTAAAGAGGGAAGGATCTGCGTCAAGGCATCTGCATTCTAAACCCAGTCATTCTTGAAACCATTGGCACGAGGCATTGCAAGTGCTTTTTGATTGTGGGCAAAAAGAAATCTGACTGACTGGGACTTAACCCAGGGCTTGGCAGTGTTAGCCCGGGCTGGAACTAATGAGCCACAGCTCCATCCCTGTGACCACAGTGGCCCAGCACTGGCATCCACAAATATACCCAGGTGCAGAGCCCCCCACAGCTTTTCCCAAACCAGGTTCTGTTCTGGAAGGGCCAGCAGGGCCAGCAGGGCAGACCTGCCCATGCTCTCCTCACAGTACCTCCCCCAAAAGCAGGTGTGTAGGTTGGCCAGCCAGCAGATAAGGTGACTGCCCCCCGGTGTCATACATAAGGTTTATTAAATTGCAGAGCACCAGAGCTTGTTTGTGACTGGTCGGTCCTTGGCAGCCTGCCTTTGTCATCCCTGTCACAGACTGTGTTTTGCTGCCACAGCTTTATTAGGATGCAGTGACACCTTGCAATTGCTCCTTTGTTTGGTCCCATTGACTGGACCATATGTCTTAGAAGCCTCTGCCAGTAGATCTATCATATATTAATTACCTCTGCTTTGGATTCTGCAAACACTGACAGGCTAGTCACGGGTAGAAAAGGTATCTTTAGGGACAAAGATGTAGAGGAAGGGACAAGTCCAGGTCTTGTGGGGCCCGAAGTTTATACAATTTTGAGGGCTCCCTTTAAGAAGAGCAAAATATTATGAATGAGAAATGTTTGGACCCCACAAGGGCCTTGGAAGGAACCTATGTGAGTGAGACGGGGTGCTGATGATTAAACTTCATTAGTTTTGTGGTAAGAGCGCCTCCTGTACAAGTGACTGACAGATGTATGGAAGCAAGGGTGTCACGATGGTTGCCATTTGAATAGATGTCTGTCAGGGCTTATTTGGGAACCTGTCTACAGAAATTGGTCTTCATCTTTAGCACTCAGCAAAGCGTAAGAAGGCAGGAGAAAGAGATGCAGCTCTCAACTCAAAAGGGAAAAGTCAAGGTGTCCACAGATTACTCCAGCGAACAGGGCACCAGGCAAAGGGGCAGAGAGAGTGAAGAAAACAGAAATGTCAAGAGAGCGACATCAGGGTTTTGCTCATTCAAAAACTCACCGAGAAATGAGTCGACACTGTTTTGGAGGGGAGAGGAAGGGGTGAAAAAATTAACTAAAATATCTTTCATTCATTCCATTTACCCGTAGGTGGGGTCGTCCCTATGTCAGCTAATTTCTATTTGTTCTCCACTCACCCCCCCCCCCCACATACACACACCATTGCTTCCATGTACTCTCCGCCCTTCTCTACTCTGCTATTTGCCTGAGGCTACCCCTCCAGACTGCATCGCCCAGTCTCCCTTGCCTTCTGGCTTGGAGTTGGTCTTCGCCAATGGGAAGCACCAGCAAGAGAGGAGAAGATGAGAGGCGAAAGAGAGCCTGGGGTGATTCTTCCCCATCCCCTCCTTGCTTTAGCATCGCAGTACCTGCAGGGGCTGAGCAGTTATGCGTCCATGACTACAGCTCCCACTGGGCCCTGGTCACAGGCCCAGAGGTGGCAGTGGCTTCCCACTGTTAGTAGTTTCTAGGTGATTCATCATGCAAGGGACTGTCGGCCTGTCCCACAAGACCTCTTATGAAAGACAGGCATGAAGAAAGGAGGAAAGAGAAAGGGACGCACGTAAACAGGGAAAAGGGCAGAGAGTAAGACAGAGATAAAGGGAAGCAAACTTGAAATGATTAATCAAGAGCTCTTTTCCTTTGCTAAACCCTAGCTACTCATTCCTAGTCAGAATTTCTGAAAGATCTTTGAAACATAACCTAATGTAAAAGGTTGATAATTTGTAAAGCAGCAGGGATTCCTTTGTGGAAACAAAGTGGAAGGAGACGACCACATGGTCTTGAAAGGAGTCCTATTATTTTGAAGTAGGAAATTATGCTAAGGTTGACCTTGTGGCAGGAGCATCTCTCACTAGCCTTTAGAAACTGATGAAAGGTAAAGAATAGAGCCAAGGGTCCACTTTTCTTTGGCTGTTGGGTCAGAACAATCTGGGCCAGAAGAAAGTACTGGATTGCTGAGGCCTCGACCACCTTAACCCCAATTAGTCATGGGCCTTGAACAAATCCCAGTGACTCCATTTCCTCTCCTGTAAAATGGGATTGGCAATGCCTATACCACCAATCTCCCCCAAGGCGCAGTACAAAAGAAACATTTAACAAACGTCACATTGAACAGGAGCAAAGTGCCACCCAGAGCTGGGTCTTTTTATAAGTTAATGGTGTGAAGTCCAAGAACAGCAATTAAGTGTTGAAATTTTATAGGTTTTCCAACATATTGAAGGTTATAACAAGAATTCCACAGGAAACAAAATTCAGCGAGGACACTATAATGAAGAGCCTTCTTACAAAGGTACAGGAGGGTTAAGAGATACAGCCAGGCATGTAGAAACATCCAGAAACTGCCTAGAGAAAGACTCTACGACTGGGCTCTGCCCAGGAACTTTTATGTAGGACAAAGCCCTTGGCATTGGCCATAGGCTCCCTGGGGCTCATGTATGCACAGAGCTTTTTTCACAATGAGGAATTGATTCTCAATAACCTAAAAAAATAACTTGCTATTGATTCTCTCCCTGCATCAGGGAAGAGCCAAAAGACATCAAAATGTTATGACCAAGAGAAGTAAAATGAGCAGATGTTCTTTGCTCTGGGTCATTACTTCTTTCTACCCTGCTTAGGGATTCTGTAAATCACCAAAAACAAGAAGAGTGAAAACAAGGTACAGGTGAGGCAGTGAAGTTAACCATAAAAGGGCCACTCAACTCAGCATACTAGTGATCTGTCAGTGTCTTCACAACTCGATGCCTTGAGCTGGATACCTGACCAGGTATCTGGGCTAAAATTTTCTCCAGGCTAAAATTCTATACCTGCTGGGAAGTCAGATGATGAGAACAAAAGGGAAAATAATTGGGCCACAGCTCTATTTGAGTTACACAATTTCAGAGATGGGATCCCTCTGCCTAACTCTATATAAAGAATACAGCTTTACTATGTAGCATCTTTCACTCTATATCCAAAAATGCCTTTCAGAGAAAATTTATTAGTGATTTGGACAATTTAAGAGTTTCAGGCAGAGGAGACACTAAAGTCTTTATTTGAGATTTTATATGAACTAGTAATTCAACGACACATAGAGATAGTCCTCTTCAAAGGGGTCTAAGTGATTCCTGCTGCCTCAGGTTCAGGACCTCTTACATTAGAACCCACCTTGCTATCCAATTGGTGCCCCACTCTGTGCTTTGGCTCAGCCTGTCTTCCCTCTGGCTCACGTTACTCTCGTCTGAATTGCCCTCTGGTCTCTCAGTTCAGGTCATTCAGACTCTATGCAACCTTTGGATTATTTAGGAACTGCCTAACTGATGTATTTCTCAGGGAATAGAAAGCCAAGTCATCTGCTGCAAATGGGAGGATGAAAACTAGGAACAGGGATAGGGTAGAGCTGAGGAGAGTAGAAAAGGTTTAAAATAGCCATTGTGGAACCAGAACAAAAAGCCACAGGTGCCAAGGGGTTGGCATCTATAATGCATCTATAGTGTGCCATGATGGGTTTTAATAAGTTCCACCAAGCAGCAGGGCTTGCGAAAGTGACTGGCTGGATTCAACCAGAATTAGGGTTGCCAGGGTGCTGATTCTCAGTGGAGGGACAGCTCATGAGGCAGAGCAGGGTATGGGGAAGAGTCGTGGAGTGACTAGTGACGAAAAACATAATGGTAGAAAAGGAGAGAAAGCTAGAAAGTGCTGGCGGACTGTGAGGCCTGGCAGAGCCAGAGAACCGGAGATCTCGAAGGATGGAAAAATATGTCTGATGGGACTGGTTATATGTGGGAAAAATGGCCAAGAGTGGAAATTGCAAATTTAAGGGTAAGTGATGAGAAAGGAAGTGGGGAGGCTTGGTTCAGCGTGTGGCTGTAGTAGTTGGTGGACAAGGCAGAAGATAAGAGAGGAGTTGAGGGTTTTGGACTGGGCTATTAGGTGACCTGTCCTCATGGACCTCGAGGTCATTTAGCCTAACAGCAGGAAACAGATCTTGCCAGAGAACATGAAGCTGGCGAATCTCAGTGCTGTGACTGGAGCCCAGGCCACTGAGCTACCATCTTTCGCGTACCCTCAATTATCGACCACTGCCCACCCTTCCTGCTAACCATGCTGGAAGCAGCTCAGAACAAAGTAGCTTCATGAAGCTGCACTCAGATCTCGAATTCTAGATGTCTGGATGACGGCCCCTTCCCTGCTCAGGGAGACCCTGGGGTGCATCTCTCTCTGGGGTTGAGAATCTTTGCTCCTAATCAGCCTCTTCATTCTGGGTAAGTCCTTAAAAGTACCTACCTAGAGATTACCATGGAAAACAATGTAATGAACAAAAATACAAAGAAGGATGAGTGAGGGTCTTGTTTTTATTCTCTTGGTTTAGATCTTGGCTTTCCTATAACTCTATGTCTGAACTGCAGTCAGTTCAACTCCTTTCTTTTTGCCTCCCAGTCTTTTCGATCTAGGGAGGATTCTGGTAAAGAGAGGGCTATTACCTGATGAATCTAAACTAATTTTCTTATATACCTGTTTCTCTTGTTCTTGACTATTCTCTGAATGTTATTCTGTGCGAATGTGCTTTTTGTATCCTTGCCATGCTGTCCCTGAGAAACATGAAATCGACTTAATCAACGTAGCATTCAACTTAATTTCCAGTTAAGACTTCTGGCATTTAATCATGGTGCTAGTTTTTGGTGTATATCAAAAAGCCAATACCACCATTAAAAACAAAATCCAAAGATTAG
Organism: Rousettus aegyptiacus; assembly: GCF_014176215.1. Classification (NCBI taxonomy): domain Eukaryota; kingdom Metazoa; phylum Chordata; class Mammalia; order Chiroptera; family Pteropodidae; genus Rousettus; species Rousettus aegyptiacus. The sequence goes on from NW_023416306.1 coordinate 146,717,197, forward strand.
AACAATATGCCTTTTAAAAAATAAAAATTTCCTAAGTTTCCTCTTAAAAATGAAAATTTAGCTACCAAGAAATAACTACAAGCTGGAGGGAAGACTGTGATTCTTGGTAAGTCCCATTACTTCCCTGGGCTTTAATTTTCTAGTCTGTTGAAATATCTGAAGTTCTTCCAGTTCTAAATACCTATATGAATATACTTAAATAGCTAAATTGCTTTTATGAACCCCAAAGAAATTTGTTCACAGAGAAAGAGAAAAAGTCTGGCTTAGTTTGATTTTTTTCCCCTTAGAAACACTAATGGAAATCCTGCACCAATGTTGTACCTATTCACATCATCATTTTTTTTTATATTGCATCTCACATCTCAGCAGAGAGCTTATCTTTACTCTATTTCCACATTACACTCATGATGTCTTTGTAATTCTATTCACTGTATTGAGGTTTGGAATACCACTTTCTTGAAAGATAACACCCGAAGCCAAATTCTTATAAAAGACTTTCGCTTTGGTTTGAAGAGTAGAGATGAGTTGGCAGTAAAGATAAGGCCCTCTTTCCATGTTAGGACCAAAGAATTCTGAAACCTTTAGAAGCCCGATTATTAACTGCATACTTCGCTAACAGTGACAAAATAGACCCATTATACTTTACAGTAAAGAAATATCACCTTTAACAAAAAGCAGGGACAAAAATTCCATTTCATCATTGTTTATACAAGATCTTGGAGTCCTGGTATGGCTTTTCTTATTGCTTCCAACATTACGTCATTTATTACCAGCTCATTTCAATTTCCTTGTGTTGAGTGTCTTCCTTTACTGAAATTGATCTTTTTAATACCAAGCATAATGTGTTCTCCATCTCTTAAAGGAAACCGATGGACTCTTGCCATGACAGGAGATAACTGGAAATCTATATGCTCCGTACACCAATTCCCCATCAATATACTGAAATGTCTTTTCTTTAAAAATAACAGCCCTGCATGAATTTGATCACTTTCCCAAATTAGTGTAATTGATGTACGCTGAGGCCTTAATGATTCAGAAAGTGCATACTCATGGGATATTTAAATAGCTATTTTGTAGGGAAATAAAATATGGACCAATTCACTTAATACACATTCCCTGAGTTTAGGTAATGCTCAGAGGTGGGCCAAGGGCTGGCCAATGTGTCAGGAAGGCTGCTCTCAAATAACACAGAGGGCAAATGGCTTTGTATGTGCATAGACACGTCCTTTTCCTGGCTTTCAGTGAAAGATGCGAAAAACTACGTTTGAGGACATGATAATTATTACAGTGGGAATTATTACACCAGTTGTTTCGAAAACTGAGATGAACCTCAGTTTTCTAGCCTTCAAATTCACATGATAATAATAATTTCTACTTCCTGGGGTTCTTTGCTAATGCTGAATCTAAATGAAGTGCCAAAGCACTCTTGGGTCTGCAGAATAGTTCTGAGAGTCCTTGGAACTTCTTCCTACAGCACACTCTCACCTTTCCCAATGCAGCACTACTGCTCATGGAGGCTATTCTGGGCACGCTGAACAAATGGATACATACATAAATAAATTCCTCCACCGACACCTTGTAGGCATGCTCCAGCTGCATATTAGCTAGGAGGACCTGGCTGTACTACTGCCAGCTAATAGGTAGTGAGTATACCTCCACTCATTTCTAAACCCTCAGCAGACATAAATAATCAATCATAGCATTCTTCCAAATGGGGCCTTCAAAATATTTCTCAAGACAATATTCCAGGCAGCCACTCTGATTATTTAGAGTTGACACCAGAGATAAAATCCATTTGAAATCTGTTATCCAAACCCTTGCCAGGGCATTAAGGCTCACCAGGAACTGATGTTTAGATTATTGATTCATCGTGGTTGCCATCCTGGACTGTCGGAACTGCCCTCAGCATTACCTGTGTGCTCTGTGGGTGGAGAAGCCTGGGAAACCAAAGTCTATTTAAGGGCTGACCACACTGTCTGCCCAAAGGCCCTGCAGAGGGCTTTCCTATTTGCTTTGCCTCTACCTGGCAGTTCATAAACCTGCCCATCACACCTTCTTTCTCAAGCGAAGTGGCCCACTGTCTTTTACCTGCAGCCTCTGGGCTTCCTGGTCATGGTCCAGAAACTCCCCACAAGTTAACCAGGTTAATAAGCCCTACTCTTGTTCTTTACTTGTGTGCCTATTACCCCTTCTCTGTGTTGTTTTCAACCTAATTTAACCCTGATCCTTGCCTGAAACCTTGTTCCTTGCTGCTCAGACTCTCACCTGAATCTCTAACTCCCTGATGCCCGCTTCTCTGCTCCCAGTCATCTTGCCTATAGTTCTGATGACCCCTGGCAAACTTCAGACACATCATGCTGAATGCTTCTCAAGGTTGTCAGCCTCTACTGGGGAAAGATCCAATAGTCACTGCCTTTGTTTGGTGCCAGCTTCTTTAAATCCATTATTTAATTTAATTTTCAAAACAAAGCCAAGAAGTTGGTATAGCATCATTATAACCCATATAGAGGGAGTGAGGAGATAAAGATTTAGATGTTAAACAATGTGCCTGAGGTCACAGAGTTGGTAGATGGAAGAGCTGGGAGTCAAGATCTGTCCCCAGAATCTGCCTGTTTAATACTGCCTCCTGATTTGATGCCTACATAGTGGGCTTTGGGGCAGGGGGCAGGGGGAGGTGGCAGGCAGGGGAAGTGCATAGTATAGGGCAATTGCCTCTTTCTTACTCTCCGCTCTCCACCCCTGCTAGCCCCAGCTCTGCTCATCAATATGACTTAGGCTCATGCGACTCATGTGAGGAGAGGGAGGAAAAGCAGCCTTCTCTGGGTACAAGAAACACAACGCAGTGATTTGTAGCATGGGGCCTGATAATTAACTAAATAGGATCCTTTGCAATGAGACAATCTCACTTGTTTTTATTGCCACATTAAAATGTGAATCTTAAGCAAAACAAGAACATAAATCTTACTGGAGGATGCTGAAGTTTAAAAACAATATATACTCAACTCAGTTCTCAATAGAGAGAAGTCTTTATTGAAGGCCATAAACATTTTTGCATGCCGGGGGAGAAATATGACCATAAAACTAGCTCCGGTTTAGTGATTTGGTAAATGAATGGAATGTTTGCCTAGGTCCCAGCAGGATTCTTAGGGGGCTGTCGTTAAGTCCCCCATATTCAAGAGCATCTTTCTGTAAATCTGTGTTGTCTAACTGCGGCCTTTCTCCTGGGGGGACTTCTGGCATTTGGGGCTGGATATCTTCATTTTGGGGACTGGACATTTATATGCCTGAGAATAAGCCCCTCCCATGCCCCAAAATACTTCAATGCATTTCCTGAAGAATCCATAGCAGTGGTACACCCCTCCGGCCTACCACGGAGCCCCAGGACAGGAGTCAGCAGACAGGGTGAGTCTTCACTTCTCCAGGCCCTAGCTGTTCCCTCTATGCAGAGAGAGTGTCATCTGCCTTGGACTTGCCTCTAAGATATGTGATTGTTCAGAACAAGGAAGAGGTCAGGAGAGAGAGAATAGAGAGAAGGTTAAGGTTTCCAAAGAACACTTTAGAGCTGACTCTTAAACAACATGGGTCTGACCTGAATAGGTCATTTTCACTTGGATATTTTTCAATAAATACAGTAAGTGTAGTTTCTCTTCCTCATTTTCTTAAGATTTTCTTAATATTTCCTTTTCTCTAGCTTACTTTATTATAAGAATAAAGTATATAAACACATATAATATACAAAATATGTGTTAATCAATTGTTTGTGTTATCATCAAGGCTCCTGGTCAACCATAGGCTATTAGTAATTCAGTTTTGGGGGAGTCAAGTTATATGTGCATTATTAACTGTGAGGGGGTTAGCCCCCCTAACCTCTGCTTGTTCAAGTATTTATAAAAGGTAAAATCTTGACTCCTATACATACGAAATGACATATGGCATTATTAATGAAAGAATTAGTAAGATGTTACAACTAGTTCAAAGGAGGATAAAAAACATATATAGACCATTGATAATGCTGAAATAAATACAAATAGATACAAAATTGGTGAGTATCTACAGGGCAACCATTCACTGCCTCTCAGCTGGACACAGTTTGCACTTCTATGAGCAAGAATCATTTGCATTACTACCTGTATTTCATATATTGACAGAGTTGTAAAATGGCTCTTAGATGATGAATGATGAAACTGAAGGGTATTCTAGATAAGACATCCAGTAGTCAATTTTGCCTACATCCAGAATCTTTCACAATTTTTCCTGACAAGATAATTAGGTGTGATGGATGTCCCTGAAGGAAGACTCTGTGTCCTGTTCCTATTCCCAACTAAGCCGAGGGTGTGGCAACATAAACACCAGAAGAGTTGGGAATGGGGGACTAGACAGCACATATACCAGGCTTCTCCTTGGTGTCTCTGGAAGGGGATGGGATCCACGGACATTTTCCAAAAGTCCACAGCAGAAGAGACATGGAAACAGTGTAGAAATGGCTTCATGGGATCTCTTTACACTTAGAATAAACAGTACAAACTCACCCCTGTTTCAGAGCCTTTGTACTTCTGTTTCTTCCTATTGAAAATTTATTCTTCCAGATGTTTGTTAGTTGCTTACTTCTCATTTTGTTTCAACTGAAATGTCATGCTTTGAAAAGACCTTTCCACAGCTGGTACCCTTCACAGTACCCTACATCACCGTGTGTGTGTGTGTGTGTGTGTGTGTGTGTGTGTGTGTGTGTGTGTCTATGACCTGGCTCCTCTTTCTAGAACATAATCTCTAAGGTCAGGGACTCTCAGACTTGGGCACTGACATCCCCAGGGCCTAGATTATAGTGGTTCTCCATAAATATTTTCAGATTCCCTGGTTGCTCAGGCAGCTAAGCTGAGGCAATGTGCTGCTTTCTCACTTGGCTAAGAGTGCCACAGGTCTGATACTTGGATCTGACCTCTTAACTGGGACAAGAAGATGCCCTTGATGGATCTAATATAAATTGTAATTGCTGAAGACTAAAAAGGAAGGCATGAATTTTAGGAAATAACAGTTTGGCTGGGTACCTCCACAGTCAAGCTCCTGATATGTTAACACTATGTTAGACCCTTAGGCATGAGGCCCATGCCAGGGAAAGCAGGGGCAGGAAATAACCCCGAGGTAATTGAGTTTATCCTGAATTGGTGAGATTGTATTTTCTCCTACCATGCAGAATGGGACTCAAGACAGTTAAAGAGAAATTTTTAAACGTAACATGTTTTTAAACCTGAATTTTGTGGTCTGGAATTATTTTATCTGCTACGTAAAAAATTTTGTAGGCTAACTATCAACATTTTATTAGGTAATGAGTATTGCATAGTCATGTGTATAAAAGGGCACCAGGGGCAAGAGAGGAGGAGAAAGTTAACACTTTTGCTTTTACTAACCTACCTGGTTGTACCCTATCATCTTAAAATGAATATTCTTTACTATGTTTATTGGCTTTGCTATTATAGTGAAGGACATGGAAAGAAGGAAGTGGGAGATGGGAAGAAAACAGGTATCTCTAATTTGCATCATCGTCACACAAAAACTTTGAAGTTATTCATTCATGCTTTCGACACATGTTAATTGAATGCATGCATGTGTCAGGCACTAGTCTAGGTGCGTGGGACACAGCAGAGAACAAAAAGGTAAATCAGCTCTGCCCTTAAGGATCATATATTCTAGCAGTGGAAGAGAATAATAAGTGGTAAATAATAAACAAGTAAATTACATTGTAGATTAGAAGGAAATGAGTGCTTTGGAAAAGAAAAAGCAGATCAGGATAAAGAAGATCGGAGTGAGTGGTGAAGGACAGAACAGGTTGAGATATTATAAAGAGTGGTCTGGAGAAACCTCCTTTGAGCAAAGTTGAAGTAAGGAAGGTAGGTCCCTGAGTATCAGGTTGAGGGATCAATTAGAGCAAAGGCCTTGGGTGGTGGAGTGGGATCATGGTTTGTTTAAGGGCAAGGACAAGGAGAAAGCCCATGTGTTTAGAGCTGATGAGGGAGGGGAGTGTGGCAGGGTTGTAGTCAGAGTTAATAGGAACTGGATCAGGTAGAAGGTTATAGGCTTTTACTCTAAATGAAATGGTGGTTGTGTTTGTTTCCCATGGGTATATAACAAATTATCACAAACTTGGTGGTTGAAAAGAAATTTATTCTCTCACAGTTCTGGGGGTCAGAAGTCCAAAATCAGTTCTACTTGGCTGAAGTCAGGTGTCAGCCTGGCTGTCTCCACAGAGGCTCTGGGGGAGTATCTATTCCTTGCTTCTTCCAGCTACTGGTGGCTACATCACTCCATTCTCTGCCTCCACGGTCACACTGAATTCTCCTCTTCGGTTTGTTGGTCAAATCTCCCTCTACCTTCCTCTTATAAGGATACATGTGATTACATTTAGGACTCACCCAGATAATCCAGGACAATATCTCCATCTCAAGATCCTTAACTTAATTACATCAACAAAGATCTCCTATAAAGCAACTTTCATAGGTTCCAGAGATTAGAACGCAGATATTCTTTGGGGCACCATTTTTCAGCCAACCACAGGGGACCTTTGTGGGGTTTTGAGCAAACCTAATCTGAAAGGATCCCATTGGTAGTGGGTGGGGGAAGTATAGAAACAGGAAGACTATTATAGCAGGGAGGCTATTATAGTAATCCTGCTGAGATGATAGTGGCTTCATTCTGGATGGTAGCAGTATAGACGGTAAGAAATTATCAGATTAGGTGAATATTATAAGTAAGATTTGATATGGGGGATGAGAGAAAGGCAGAAATCAAGAATGATTCCAAAGTTTTGAGCCTAAACAATTACAAAGATGGGGTTGCCATAGACAGAGAAGATCAGAGCTGCCAGAGGAGCAGGTTCAGAGGAGAAGAGTGATGGTCCAGTTTTGGGCAAGTTAAGTCTGAGGCGGAGATGTCAAGTAGGCAGCTGCATATACTAGTCCGAAATTCAGAAGTAAGGTCTGGGTTGGAGATCTATAGATGGTATTTAAACCTGAAAGACAGGATGAGATTATTAAGGAAATGAAATCAGACAGATAAGAGAAGAGGTTGAGCTCCAGGACATTCCAATACTGAGAGGTTGGGGAGAAGGGCACAAATCAGAAGACTGAAAAGATGTGTTCGTTGAGATAGGAGGAAAATCAAGAGAATGTGGGGTCCTGGAAGCTTAGTGAAGAAATCATTATAAAGGAGAGAAAGGGCTCAATCATGTAAAATGATGCTCACGGGTCAAGTAAAGTGAGAACTGTGAATTATCTTTGTATTTAACCAAATGGAGGTCATTGGTGATCTTGACAAGCAGGTGTGCTCTATCTGGATCTTTGTTGCTGCATTTGGGGTCTGGAGAGGCCTCATATTACACCAAATGCTCCAGCCACATCTTCATTGAGGATAATGGAACATGAGGCCTGTGGAAGGCATGGTTTTAGTTCGTCAGATATGGTACGGCCGACTTTTAGAAATCCTCCCTGCATGAAGCTTCAAGGTCTGGTGGGAAATACGGTGAAGGAGAGTTTGGGGCTAGAATGGCACCTGGGGCCTTTAAACAAAGGGCTGCTCTAATCTCAGAAGTTGGTGGAGGGGGTGGGGACGGTAAAGGGGCCGCCCTAAAAAGAAATTAGGCCGTGGACTCACTCAGAGGTCAAAGAGGGGTAGCACAGGCTGAGGCCTTTTTGGGTAGATGATTTAGGGTAGGTCAGGATGGCTGCTCAGCCTTTAGTGCCCTGTGACCTAGTTTGGGGACTTCCTTCTAAACTACCTGACAGAAAGGACCACGAACTGAAAGGGCCAAGTGAATGTCTGGTGATCAAGAGGGCTGTGACCATTTACGGGAAAGGACAAATACTCAGAGCCATAGTCTCCCTGGTGGAGGGGAGCAAGAGCAGAGCATGGAACAGAGATAATGGCAGTGAGTTACGTGACTCGCCTGGGGTGAGGCCGTCCCACAGCTGGAGTCACTAGCCTTTTGACCAGCAGGGAATTCACTGGGCCCCCAGACACCATTTGCATTTTGTCCTTCCCAGACCAGAACCTCTGCCAAGGGGTCTGGCTGCATGCAAGTTGGCCAGGCTTATTCGGAAAGCTAACATTTCCCAGCACAGAGGAAGTGGGGGAGACTAAAGAATGTAGACTAAGCACCTCTCGCTGCTGACACACTGCTGACACTGGCAGATAAGAAGGGATGAGTGGCATGTGCTGAATGCAAGCTCCAGTAGTTCTTGACTCACTGCGTTCAGATGGCTGGTGTTCAGGGTACTTGAAATTATTTATTCAGATCCATCATCCCTCTTTGGGAAGCCTGGCCAGTGCTGGCAGGCATGTGCTAGCTGCCAAGGGAGAGGCGAAGCAAGTGTGTCACGGCTCATACTTGCCTAACCCACACATTAGCACTCCTGGCCCCAGGCACGTAAAATCTGAATGGACTGACTCTCTCCCCTTTGTAATGGTGAGAATTCAAGGGGCCTGTGTCTCAGTGATTCAGGCGACTCTCTGACTATCCACTATCTAAAGGGCAGGTTTGTGTACCATTAACTCCTGTAAAGAAAATATATAATTCTTCATGAGCACCCAAAATGGAGGTTAGAACAAAAAACTGTCTTACGTTGTTGTAGTAGGCCCCACTGAGTAGAAATACTAATGACACTGAGAGTTGTGTCATTAACCATATGACTTTGAACAGAACATGTTACCCCTCTGAGCTTCCATGTTCTCATTAGTAAAATAAGGGAATTAGATAAGATTAAAAGATTAGATAAAAGTGCCTTTGCTTTTTCTTTTCTTTTCTTTTGCCTCTCTTTCTCACTCCCTCCTGTTTTTCTTTTTTTTCTCAGTATGGAAAAATTTTCTCAAATGAAGAAAATAATTTCACTGGGAGGAGGGATGAGAGTGAGCCCTGATGGGTTCCGGTCCCTGGTTATTGTCCTTTCCTAAGGCCTGGCTGCAAAATCACCCTCCTGGGTAATTTGGGATACCAGCCTTTTTGGTTAGGCAAGTTACCTGCTGACAGATGAATTCTAAGTAAATACAATGATTTCACACAGTTTATCCTGTTTAATCCTCATAAAAATGCAGCAGGGAAAGTATTATGATCTCCGTTTTATAGGTGCTTTTTGGTTACCTGAAAATTAGTCCTAGACTGAGTGTTAGGGAGACTTGAGTTCTAGTCTTAATTCTATTATGACTGCATCATCTGGAGTGAATTAGCTTCTTTTGGCCTCGGTCTTTCTCAAAAAGCAATTTTAGACTGGTAGAATGGGTCAGAAATCCTGTTTGTAATTTACAAAATCAAAGACCATGACCTAGGAGATTTTGGATGGCATGAGCTATCAGTAAGTCTGGCCTCAGTCTCTTCATTTCTAAATGCATGAATTGGGTTGTATAGTATCTAAGATGCCTTCTAGCTCTAACATTCAACAGATTATTTTCTGGGTTGAATTATCAAGAGGTTCACGCTCAATCATAAAAGAGCTGAAAATAGCTAATATATTTGGTAGAACATTTGGACAACACAGTTATAGACTGACTTGTATCTGCAATAATTCTTTCTGGCTCTGAAAACCTTTGAAATTTTTATTTTTTATTATGACTACATGGATCATTACTTGGCAAAGAAATTTCCCCTAATATTAATCTATGAACATAAAAAATTATGTGCTGGGATAAGGGATATAAAAATAAAATCTATTAACTTATTGACAATAAAAGTAGGGGCTGAATTTTCATAAAAAATGAACCAACAAAAGCCACCATCAAAACTGGATGGACTGAGAAAATATAAGCTTAATTGACCTGCCCTAAGTAAGTGGTTTTCAAGTTAATGTTTTCCAGTTCTAGGCCTTCTTGATTTGCTTGAAATTGTTTAATTGAGAGAATTGATCCCCAAATTCCTAGCCTATTGTCAGCTCACTGAAAGCTTCTACTTTGATTACCATCTTCACACTCATTAGCATTCCTTGAATGAATGAGATTCCAGAAAACCAAGATCCTATAACCTGGCTGCATTAATGGGAAAACACTTAAACAGCCCGCTAGACTGGATCTCACTGAGTTCCTAAATTGAAAACTGATTAAAAAATATTCTGGTCTACCAATTATATTGGCAAGCACTTTCAAAAACTCACAAAATTTTGAATCAAGTTTAACTTAGAAGCTAGTTGTTTTCCAAACATTCAAGATTGAGAGAAAGAAACAAACAGATCTATTCATAGAATAGTACCTGGGACATGTCAGGTAGTCAATAAATGATATTTAAATGAATTAATTAGTTTTACCTAGTTGTACAAGTATCAACGTTTTTAAGCATATGTATAATATGTCTATATTTCATTACACATAAAAGGATTAAATATTTTTTATTTTGCATTATCTGTCTTAATTCTTCACCTCAGTTTGAATGTTTGCTCAGCTATTCCACAGTATATGCCTCCATATTGCCTTTAGAGCGTCATCTTCTGACCTTTAGTGACCTTGTCACCTGAAGCTTGAATGACAACGGGGAAAATTCGATTAACTGAGCCAGGTAAAAAGAGTCCTTTGCCTTTCTCCTTCCCATATAAATATGGATAGATAAATAGATACAAATCTCTTTTCTATTTCAATTTTAGAAATATACATATTTTAATTTTACTTGTAGAACACAGTTAAAATTCGGAATTTACCTCTTTTCCTGCTCTAAGCAGCATGTGATGCGATGGCGTCCTCCGCCAGTAACAGAGCTGTTCATCTTCATTAGATCACCAGGCCGCTGGCCTTCATTACCCTGCCACAGCCTCTCATTTGATTTGCATTTCAAGCTTCCTGTCTAGGTAATGATTCTAATTTTGAAAATTTCCAGAAGTTACAAAAAAGAAGCTGGGCCAGAAGGAAAGGCGAATAGAAATGACAGGCGTGGTGCTGACTCCCCTCACGCCTGCTTCACTTGGCACCCTCTGGAGAGAGGACAGGCTGCAACTGCTTGGGACCATGGAGCTGGGAGCCTGAGCCTAGTTCTATGCTGGTTTTTCTTTAGTAATTGGACACTCATAGTTAATGCCACAGAAAGCTTAGAAAACCAGAATCATAGCCCGAAACCACCAAAAGCTTTAAAATGCGTTAGCAACTAACTCTTACATTCTACACACCTGCCACAGCAACTTGCCCCCTCCCTTCTGCCCTCGGGACATTTGCACATTATGTTTTTTGGGTCTGGATCTCTCTCCTCTCAGCTCTCCCTTGGAAAAATTCCTACTTATCTTCTAGGTCTCAGATTATGTACAGTTTCTAAGAAATACCTCTCAAAGAATTTACCTAATTTACAAACAAAGAAAGGAATTTTTGCCCAAGAAATTTCAGATAATTCTACAGCAGATGATTTAATGAAGCCCTAACCACAAGATCTGCCCCTGAGATTTACTGGATGTTCAAAAAGCGAGCAAAAACAAGATCCCGGGGCATTCTGAGTCATTGTCCTTTCCCAGTTCCTCTGGGTGAGCTGTGCCTCGGAGCAGAATTTTGCTTTCTGCAGCAGGTTACTGTGTCATCCAGTCACTCTGTGTATACACAGAGGCCTTGGCAAACCTGACAAGCCCATAAGTAGCATCGTCTGTCAGGCTCCAGGGCTGGCTTCACACCCGCTGACTCATTTCCCATTGATCCCAATGAACTTTCCGAATACCCTGGAGGCCGCTAATCAAAGTAGCCGGGCTTCTGCTATTGGGACCCATGGTGGTTCCTTCTTTCAATAGCAAGGTGGGCTTGTTCCCTTTGTCTTCTGGAGCCTGAGTTCTGCAGACTGGCTGTGAGCTGGAGGGGACCGTGGAGAGGAGGCGATAACATGAGGGTGTTGAGGAGTGAAATGCTTGCACAGCCTGCACACCGACACACAGGGCCGCGGAGCACAGCACCGGACTTGCTGGAGCTCCAGAACCATTACCACATTTACGACCTCAGCGATTGCTCAAGTTGGGGAATGCCAGACACTTTGAGTTTGTTTTCCTCTTCAATTGGAACTGACATTTCCCCACGATTGAATTACTTTGAAATCAAGGAATGGCAGCTCAGATAGTTCATAAATTTATTTCTGTTCTACCTTGTAGCATTTATTACAAAGGCTGATCAGCCAAAGAATATGGGCTTTCTGATTTTTTATTTCCTGTTTTATTGCAGTCACCTTTTAGAACAGAGTGATGTGGTTAGCAGGGTGGGGGTGGCTCACAGGCTTCAGGTAAGGATGTACCAGCGTGGAAACATCTGTTCACTCTCATAGACTCCATCCATTGCCATTCTACCCAGGCTGCTAAAGAAAGGATCTAGAAAAAGATATTAAGCACCACAGGAGGGGGATGGGTCGAGAGTCACCAGAAACCCCACACCATGTTTGTAGCAAACCCGGAATCAGAGTGGGCAGCCATTGTCTCCCACCTCCACTCCCTGCATCTCTGGGGGCAGGTATAGAAAGTGCTGCTGGTCAGACGGAAGAGATTATAAACTTTGGAGTTCTGGTGAGACATTCTGGGACTTTTGGCGGCTGGAGGTCCTCAGTCCTTGTATATGTAGGATGTGCTTGTGAGAGAAAGAGAGAGACTTATTTCGTTATACAAAATTTTACCTACTAGTGGCAGACCCCGGGTAAGGGCCTAGGAACCCATCAATGAATTGTCCCTATTCTCCAGAAGCTCCCAGCCATATGGGGTCACTGAGCTGAGAGCCAAGTTGGGCGGGTCCAGGGTCCTATGAGAGTACTATAGAGTGGAGGCTTCTGCTTGGAAGGATGCTTTGACATGGACGATTGCCTTCTAAATTAGACCCAGATTTACTGACACAGGAAAGGAGGCAAGGGTGCAAGGCAGAAGCCCACTCCAGGAATGATAACTGTGCATTTGACAGTTTAGCAGGGTGGTAAAGAGCCTTCCCAGGCTGACATACTGGCTTTGTCATTTGCTAAATCTGTGGCTTTAAACTTTCAGTGTCTCCATTTCTTTGTTTGTTAAAAAAGGGGCAAAAGTGATACACCTCGTAGGGTTGCTGAGAGGACTGAATGAGAAAACCCACGTGATGTCTGAATATGGTGCTTGTACATCAGGAGCTTTCAGTAAGTGCAGCTCCGTTAATGGGGCAGGACCCGACTTTGTGTGAATTTCAGAGGGGACCAGGAAGGTGAGGAACACCCAGGACCTTCGCCTTTGTTCCTTGGACCCTGTTCACACAGAATAGGTTGATTGATCCAATCATAATCAGCCTGAGAATTCATGGACAACTTATTTTAAGTGGAAAAAAAGAGAGCAAAGGTTTTTAGCTATCTTACACCTTATTTAGGGTTTAAATGGCAGCTGTAATTCTCACTTGCTTCCTTGTGAAATAAAATGGCAAGGAGCACAGCCTACGTCTCCTAACAAGGAGAAAAAAATCTCAAATTGGTGAAATAACTTGTCCTAAATCCCACACAGAGATTATTGAAGAGTAGGGGCCTGAACTCTGATCTTTTAAGCTATAGGCCCGGGCCTCCTAATAAATCACATTGCTTCTTGTCATCTACTACCCAGCAAGATCTGCCCTCCACACCTTCGCTGTGGCTGAGCTGGTCACACAAGGTGAAATGATTCCATCGAGCAAGGCATGCTCAGAAACAGAAAATGTCGCCTCAGGCGTTTTCTTGGATGTTTAATTTTAATGTAAAATCTAGTTCTGACCTTATTGAGCAAATACTAAATGATTGCTTCTCTTACATATCTCTGACAGCTGAGAAGCTGAAGGGGATGGGGCACCAGGCAACTTTTACTGGTATGAGTGGGAACTTGACTATTTATTGTAAGTCTGCTTAGCTGTTCATCCAAAGGAAAACTGTGGTTTATAATTACAGAAAATCAGTAGCTAGAATTATTAATAATAGCAAAAGAAGCTGTTTGTGCAGCAAGTAATTTGTGGTAATGTTTTGTAATTGATAGCCCTTTTTATTATTTAAACACTAATTAATTCATGTACCAACCAATGTATTTATTGACTTTACTTAAGGTGTTATGGTACCCCTCCTAGCTTAAAATCATTCCTTATTGTTTTCTTTAGATAATTAAAATGTACTGTTTATTTGTTCTATTTGTGGGTATTTATAGGACTGTACCTTCTGAGAGAAACTTATGGGCAGTTCTTAGAAGAATGACCACATGTCAGCTCTGTTTTTTCAAGGAGCTAGCTGGGTGCTCTTCCTATCAGTAGTAGAATTTTCAGAATGTCTCTTGGTAATGTTCCCACACAGTCTTCCTATTGTTGGCTTCATTTAACCCATCTGTAACATGAAAAGAGTAAAATCTGTGAATGCAGCTGCCATTTTGCAACAATGACAGGACAGTTCTGGCTTTTATACAGACAAGCTGCACGGTCAAGTCCCCTTCGGCTCTCCATGCTACAGTCCTATAAAATGAGGGAGATGGAAGTGGCCATCCTTAAAAGATCTCAGAGCTCTAAATTTGAATGTGTTAAGAGAATCAGTGAATATGCTTTTTTTGCAGGTGCACTGAAGGCTCTGACTGCTAGAAAGAGGAAAAAAACTAAAAGATTAATGGGCCTGTATTGCTAGAGGATTCACTGCCAACAGACATGAGCTGCCTGTTCCTATTTAGTATCTCTGTATCTTCCTGAAGCCCAAGTTTTACTATTTGACTCCTAACCCTTTAAACAATAGGCTGCACATAAAATCTACTGAATCTCAGCTGTGGCTCTAGGCTGATGTTTTATGAGATATTCCAGAATATTTTTCCAAGTTTATTTATAAGATGGGAATCTTTACATTCCACTTATTTGACATGTTAATTTGTTTTTGTTTTTGTCTCAGGACAAGACAAAGAGAAGGCATTTATAAGTATTAGCTTTCATCTCCCAAGGTCAGAACTGAAAGCCCCATGCAGAAAAAATCAACTCCAGAATGCAAATATGTTGTATTGCTACTGCCAGCTTGTGGTTATGAAAGTCAGTTAGTTTCAGCAACTATGAGAGATCAAGATCATAGATTAGCATTCCTTGTCATTCCATTAGCTCTGTTCTGTTCTATGGCTTCATATCACAGTCTGAGCTCCACCCAACTATCTTGCATATGTGTGTTATTTTTTGTAAGAAGACTTTGCCCTGAACTGAAGCTTGGTGCTGGGTTTTTGTTACTTGTGGCTGGACCTTCTGCTCCATCTTGGACCTACCAACGCTGAACACTTTTCTGAATCACAGCTGGGAAAAGTTAAGTCTCTTGGTACAAGAAGCCTTGTCTGCCTTGTTGAATCCGACGTTCAGATGCTATCCCTTATCTCAATGGATCTCCCATTCTACTGAGCAGGTCTAATGTCAGGCCCTAAACCTTCCTCCCAGTAATTTGCTCAGCCTCAAATAAGCTGTCATGAGCCAATCTTGCCAATTGGCCCTGAGGTACAACCATGGACAGCATCTCTTGAGATGTTATACAACATTTAGAAAAGGCCAAACAAGCAGACATGGTTACATTTTAAAAAGGAAAATTGATAGAAAACCGAAGGGCTACCAAAAAAATTGGCTTTGGGCTTTCACTATGCTGGAATTCATTAAGAAAGAACGTGGGTGAAAACAACTAAACTTTCTTTAAAAAAAAAAAATTTCATTATTGGTTTCAAGTATACAGTACATTGGTTTCACATTTATGTAGTTCATAATATGATCTCCCTGATTGCTCTTTATCTCCTCTGGCTCTATAGCTAGCCATTATCTTACTGCTGACTGCATTCCCTGTGCCGTGCTCCCCATTCCTGTGACCATCTATCAACTACTAATTTGTACTTCTTTAACCCTTCACCCCTTTTCCCCTAGCCCTAAACTTTCTTTTTAAAGAAAAATAGTGAAGAAGAATTTGCTGTAGACATTAAAATATGCTATGATTAAGCTAAAATACGCATTTTGGTACGACTACAAAATTAGACAGACATATCAAGAAGAGATAACCTAGATATAGACCCTGATATTTATAATTTATCTACAATAAAAGAAGAATTACAAATTCAATACATTGACTTGGGGAAATTTAAGATTCGAAGAAAAAAAGAATTAACAGATATTTCTCCTACAGCATTCTACAAAATAATTTTCGGTAGATGAGATGGATAATATAGTTAATGTATAAAATGAAACTTAAAATAGCATAAAAATTGTTAAAGGATTTTTATTCAACATCTAGATGACAAAAGACTTGTTAAACATAAAAATAATGGGGAAGGTCAAACAGACGTGACTGAATAAACATCTATATATATATATATATATATATACACACACACACATATAAAGATCAATGTTTATACTCAAAGACAAACTGAATAAGTGGTTGTCAGGGAGGGATTCTAGGACAGTAGCAGTGACAGCAGTGTGGTTTTTAAATATCTCAGAATTCCCACATAAAAATAGAGCATCTAAACAGCAAAACATTTTAAATTGATGGACAAAATTTATAACAATGTTAAATATTCTCACAAATGACAAAATACAGGCGGGGCAAACCACCAATAGCTTTGAGATCTGCAAGGCATCAGCACGTACACCAGAGGAAGCCGGGAGGGGGAATTCTGACAAAGCATACAGGCCAACTTGAGACCAGCAGCCGAACCTAGGAGGGGTTTCCCCAAACCAATAAGTGGTGAGTGCAAGGGAGTCTGCGACGAGGTCTTAAGGGGCCCCAGAGTGGTCCTTATAGTCCTGATATTGAATTGAAAATATCAGTATGAACACAGGAGATGTGTGCATGTATGTGTTTTGTGTTCCTAAAAATTGCCACGGTGTGCAAAATCATGCAATAAAAATCACTGGGCTTATAGCAAAAATTGGGGAAGGGGCACAACACTCAAAAACTTTATGAGTGACACATTTTCTAAAAGAATAGAAACCTAGCAAAGATGGTAGCACAGTTCTATGCATGTTAACTGGTAAAGAAATACATAAGTACTACAATAAATATAGCACTTTGCCTTGAGAAAGACCTGAAGTTTGCTTGTGGAAGTGGGTATTGAAAGGTTGTGGCTTGTTAGGTATTGAAGTAGTGGAAGGAGGCTTACCTGTAACTGAGTGAAAAGTTGTAGCAGCAGCTGTGGGCAGCTGGCTTGTCGTCTTCTGTTGGGCATTGGCGCTGAGCACCAGAGTTGTGAGATCTTTTGTAGCCTTAAATCCTGTGTCATTTTTTTTCTGCCCTTGAGATGGGGACCTTTTGAGACATGCATTGGGTACCTGTTTCATCACAATTGAAAATGGTATCCATTGTATAGCTGCTTTCTGTGTCATTACCAGAAATTTTTTTGCTGCTTTCTCATCTGTACTTGTAGCTTCATCTGACAGCTGAAAACTCTGTTAACTGTAGCGGTATTGAAACCACCAAACCAGCTACTCCTAGCAGTAAAAGTTGCCACTTCTGCAGGATTTGGTAACTTCAGTTTAAGCTCCTTGTAAATAAATTGTGCTTTCTCTTTGTGGGAAAATTATTCCAGATTTTTTCTCTGTTTTGCATATTTTTATATAGCTTAGTTCAGCTTTACCTAATATATCTCCTGTATAACATCACCCATAGGCAAATGCAAAATTTGTGTTAGGCTCAAATTGTTCCTTATTATACCAATCATGTTTGGACAAATTTGCATTTTAAAAACAAGTGTTATAGCAATCTGTGTGTAGATTTTCCCCCCTATTAACTCCTTAGCTCTGTCCACTGAAAAAACACTACAAACAATGACTAATTTAATAAATTAGCAATGAGCATCCCTGGCATCGTATTCCACTAAACTGTATCAGGACTTCTTGGAGGAATGGCCAGCTACAGGTCTGGGGCAGCAGACATATGAGATGAGCCTGGAGTATCTTGTCATTCCAGATAGCAGGAAAGGTATTAAAGGCTCGGGTCGTGTCAGCAGGACTTGGGAGCCAATTGAAGAAGCTCCCACTGCCAAAGGTGAGTCAATTTGTAATTCGATAAGGATAATAAGTGTATAAGTGTATTTAAATCCATCAAATATGTTTAAATCCACGAGTTCCTACTGACATTTGAAAAAGAACTAATTGGTCGCTGTCGGAGGATGAAAGGCACTTACTTATTCATTATCTAGAAAACTGATAAAGACAAAGAATCAAGTATTTGTCTTGCCTTTCCTTCCTGAACTGTAATCAAATCGTAGATGAGAGGAAACATTTCTTTATGGAGGTACTTCAACTAATAAATGAAAAAGAAATGATAGAACATCACCATTTTGCAGCCCCCAGTGAATTAATAGATCTAGGCATTGAACTTCAACAGCTGCAAACATCACAAAAAGGGAGACATGAGGACATTATGTGCCTCCTGAGGAAAAACACACCACCAACCATCTACAATCTTGCCAAAGATTGCCAAAGGGATCAAACTTACGTTTAATCAAGCCTTTGGATCCAGCTACCAATTTGCAGGAAATACAGAGCTCAGAGGAACATATTAAACTGTTTCTTGAATATGCAATCAGCAAAATTCAGACTGCGGGGAACTTTGCAGGTTAAAAGGTTCAGGTCCTTAAACAGAAAATTCATAAAAATGAGAGGGAGTCTAGGTGGAATTTATAGGTTAAAAATGATTTAAAAGACATGCCAAATTTTTTCAATTTGCAAGGCTAAATTATAGTGTCTTAAGGATGCACCTTTTAGTGATAAAACTACAAAGAATGGTTGTTATAAGAATCAGGATAGTCAGTAATTAAGTCAAACTAGAGAAAATAACAGAAATTATGTTCCCTGGGCAACTGCGTACGTGGATTGAGATTCACGCCCAGTACATGCCTTTCTGGCTGAGCTTTTCCTAATCGGCCTGGTCTCAGGATTATGCAAACGCTTGCCTCTCTGGCCAGATCTGTATCGCCTGCAGTAGCAGCCACAGCGCCTTACATCTCCAGACTGACCCTCTGCCACCCTTCAGTGGGCTGAGGCTGCTCCCTAGGAGGAGCAGAGCTTCTGCTTTATTCCCAGATCTCCCCTTTTAGACTGAAATTTGGTGTTTGCTTTTGGCCTCCATCCTTCCAGGACAACCAAAAAACAAAAACTGGTGCTGTGCCTGTCTGAGTCATTTTCCTCACCATCCCCACAAGAGCCCAGGAGTCCTATTTGGCTGCTTCATGACAAGCCAATTAGATAAAGATTGTTAATCAGAGTAACGAAGGGAGAAAGGACCTGAGGAAAGGGAAGGAGGGAAGGAATGTGGCAGAGGCAGTAATGGAAGACCGAGAGCACTGCCCCTCCTTCCCTGCTCTGATGTTTTATTCAGACTATTTGCAAATGAGCCAGTGGAAACAGCATTAACAATAAATGAGATGCATTAGACTGCAAAGAGGATGGGGAGGGGGATGGGAGTGTTGTTCCTTGCCAGCCAGGGGCACGGGGCTCCCTATCCTATCAAGGGAGGTGAGCCCTTCCCAGGTGGCTTTTCTCGCTGGCCCACCGGTACCCAGGCCTTCTGAAGAGGCTCATATCTCATTTTTCAAACCACATAAGAAATTCACAGATTTTTCTAGCACACAGTAGCCAACCTAAAAGATAAAGTCAATATGTCAAAACCCGAGGGCTGGGAACTTTCACTCTCAAGTGCTTGGTTAACTGTAAAGCACAAATCAAGTATTAGCTACTTTAATAAAGAAAGAAAGTAGCTAATACTTGATTTGTGCTTTACAGTCAGCCAAGCACTTCCTCAGGCATTGTCAAATGTTCCTCATTATAATCCTGTAAAGAGTAATGGTAGTGACCGACTTTATAAATTAATAAACAGCAATTTACTCAAGGCCTGAAACCCCTCACTTTTAAGAATTCAGGTGTTTTTATAATTCTT
Organism: Rousettus aegyptiacus; assembly: GCF_014176215.1. Taxonomy (NCBI): domain Eukaryota; kingdom Metazoa; phylum Chordata; class Mammalia; order Chiroptera; family Pteropodidae; genus Rousettus; species Rousettus aegyptiacus. The sequence continues at coordinate 146,737,019 of NW_023416306.1, forward strand.
TCCTTTTGGATAATTTCCATAAGCTAAAATTCCCCCATCTACTAATTCACCTAGACGTGTATGATTTTCTTCCTCCCATTCAACGAATATGTCCCGAGCATCCCAGGCACTGACCTGGCTGGAGAATAGGAAATCCCAGTGGATAAACAGTCCTACTATTTTATTTTATAGGTGATCAAACTGCCCACTTTCCTCTTGCCGTGAATCTGATTCTACTATAATTAGTACATCCTATTAAAAAAAATAACAGTAGCTGTCATTCATTAAGTACTCATTAAGTACCAGGCACTTTGGGAAGCAGTTTACAAATGCTATTTTATTTAAAGCTTTGAGTACATGTCTAAGCCTAGAGCTCATGCTTACAAACAATATGCTGTAACATAGTTCTTTTATAAAGGGGAAAGCTTTACTTTTTCACAATGACTCTCCATCCATTAATAGCCTCAGTGAGACTTGACTCCCAACAGAGAGACCCTTTGCACCTGTCTGACCTGGAAGCGTGATTCTGCCAGTATATCTCTTCCACCGTATTTTCTCTTCACACCTGTCAGCATTTTGGGTAAGGGTCTTCTCAGCAAAGGAGTATAGAAGAAGGCCAGGTTTCCTTTTGAAGCTGAGACAAAAGCTGCTTCCTATTTGCTAGGCCAAGGGGTCCCTGGACAACTTAGAGAGATACTGTCTGGCACCCACCTCTTTCTAAGGTCATCCAAAACAGCCCCTGATATCCTGGGAAGGCACTAAAAAAGGACTAGTGCTCAAGAAGGTAATGGCTGAGCCTTGCTTCTGAGCATGTGGTCCTCACTGCAACAGCATGGACACCAAGCTCCACTCCAACCTACTCAATCAGGGTCTGCTTCAACAAGATCTTGGATGATTGGAGTACACATTACAGTTTGAGTTTTTTGAGGAGAGAGTATAAGGTGGCACAGTGATTCTCAAAGTGTGATCCCCAGAGGCCAGAAGCATCACCTAGAAACTTGTTAGATGTGCAATTCTGGGCCCCACCCTAGACTAACTGAGTCAAAACTTTGGGGGTGAGAACCAGCCATCTGTGTTGAAGAAGGCTTCCAAGTGATCCCGATGCATGCTATCGTTTGAGAACCATTGGCATAGACAATTACCTCTCCAAGCCCTGGCTCACTTCTTACACATCTCTTAGGCCGCCATCTTGGCCAACACTTGAGAGAATGGAAGGAAGGCCTTGCATGCTGGGTTTTCCTTTTTCCATTTTATTACCCTGGGGATACTTCTGAAAACTCAAGCTTCTGAAGGAAACCTCTTTTGCTTGGAATTTAATCCTTCATTTGCATTGCCAATAATAGTGTGAGGAAAGAAGTTCCAGGACACCAGCCATTTGGTGGTTTTTAAGTGCTTTACTGTATCTGGTTAGAATCATGCCTGGAAATGGAAGGCTCCGGTTTCTCGGCCAAGAATAAATGGGCATGGAGCCACAGGGAAGAGGGGCTCTTGCGGTCAGAGGTAGTGGGTGGGGCAGGTGTGGGCGTGGACCCAACAACACTGGCCCAAGACAGAGCCAAGCTGGGGGAGAATAACTATACAGACAGAGGAGGCGAGAGGATATGAATAGCCCCTAAATGGATATGAATAGCCCCTCACTGGCTGTCATGAAACAATCTAGTTCGCCTCCCCAACTCTGATCAGTTCCATGCCTACCTCTCTCCAGACCCTAGACCTCTATTTCTTCAGTCTGGGGAGGTGTCAATGCTGCTAAATGATATTAAGGGAAAGAGGGTGATTGTGTTGATTAATTCCTTCAGAAAGCAGGGTTTTGTTTTGTTTTGTTTTGTTTTTGAGATTGTATATGCGAGGCACAATGCCAGATACACAAAAATAGACCAGTACTCCTGACCTCACAGAGCATGAATTCTAGTGGAAGAGATGGGCATCGCTCTCTCAATTACATGTGCAGTTACAGCCTGTGAGCATGGTAAGGGCGGGTGCAATGGGGAACCTGGCCTCGTCTCAAGTCAGGGAAGGCTCCCTTGGGGATGGGGTTGTTTGAGTTGGGGTCTATAGGTGTTAACTAGGCAAAGGAAAAGGACATAAATCAAAATGGAGCATGGCAAGTTTAAGGATCAGAAAGAAGACCCAAGGAAGGAACCCAGACCATGGCAGATGGTGGCATGGCATCAGGTGATGTGGGATTGGTGGGCAGGAACCAGGCTGTGCAGATTTATAAAGCTTTGAGTCTTTATCCGAAAAACAATGGGGAGCCTTTGAAGGTTTTAAGCAGAAAAGATTTGGGGACAAGTTCACATGTTGTAAACCTTACTCTTGCTATACCATGAAGAGGTGAGTGCCAATGGCAGGGCATAGGCCAGTTATGCAGTGGTCCATGGGATTCTCACTGAGTGCTGGTGGTGGGGTTGGGGAGAAGAATGGAGAACAGAGGCTTAGATGAAATCCACAGGGCCTGAGTAGACTGGATATGAGGTATGAAGGAAAAATAGGCATCAAAGATGTCTCGTAGGCCATTAGACGAGGTCACTAGACAAGGATAAAAACAGGGTGAGAGCTGGATTGGGAAAGAGGGAGAGTGGATTAGCTACAAGTGTAGAAACAGTGCATCCAGAAAGAACAAGAGAGTCTGCAGTGAATGAGACTCGCTTAGAGTTTAATTCAAGTAGGTGTCCAAAAGCTCTCAGTTCATTCATGGTGATCTAGTGTGTTGATTAGGGCCCTGTTCCTAGTATTGCAATCTCTGGGCTTTATTCCCTCATGCTTTTACCAGTAGGTGGAAGGAGGAGATAAAGGATGAGACGGGGGACCAGGCCACTTATTTACACACATCTGGTAGATAAATGGAAATTAAAGGGCCTCGCCTACTGGGAGTGGCAGTTTATTTTGACTATTCAGTTTACAGGACCACAATCCTCTCCCTGGAGGTAAGAACTGCATATAATGCAAGTTACATCTCTGGTAACTTTCTACAGTAATCCCTTAATGAATTAGTTAAGCCATCAAGGCGTCCAAACTGCTTCCTACCATCTTTTCATCTTCTAGGTTGTTTGCCTTTAAAGCTTGGAATGGAACTGTAGAGTATTTATAGTAATGGGACATTTTTTGTGCTACTGGGGGAAGGAGTCTTCGATATATAAACACTAAAGAATTGCAGAAAATAAACCCAGTTAGGTGTTTTTTAGGCCAGTTTGCAATGACTCCTTGCTCTGTCTCTTGGAAAGGTGCATGGGCAGTAGCCACCGCTGGGCTTGGAGATTATCTCTGTGTGGAAAAGAGAATTAAAAACAATAAACTTTTAATTGTACTCTCGATCTATTTCAGGATGAAGAATCCTGATAGATTTAGGTTTCTGTATTAGCCAGGGTTGGGGCAGAAATCAAACAGTATACTCTGAAGAGATGATTGAAGATAAATCAATAAAGGAACTATTTCTAAGGGTGTGAGGAGGGACAGAGGAAGCCAATACAGGATAGTGAAGCATCCAGGCTCTCCGGAAAGCTCTAACATGCCAAGGCATGGAAAGGGAAGAAGAGATAGTGGTCAGGTTTTCCTGCATCTGTAATACTACCTGTAATCTGCTAGGGAATGAAGCCACTGGTCAACTACAGCCCAGCAGGGAGGGAGCCTGGGGAATAAATATTCAAAACTCTCTTCTAACCAGTGCTTCTCCCCAGTCCATCCAAATCAGAAACCAACCAGCGAGGGAGCGCATTGACTCAGTTCACACAGGTGGCCTCCCGGGCACAAAGCAGGGTGAGGAAAAGTAGAGAGTGGGGGAGCAGAGACAGGCAGAGAGAACCTAGCACATGAGCTGAGAGACCGAATTGGATTTGCAAATTTACGTAGATCAGTATATTTAAGTGGATCTATGCATTTCACTGCCAATATTCTTCTGCTCTCATAATGATATAGTTGCTCCCACATCGATAGTATTAAACAAAACAATAACAAAAATCACAGCTGCCAGCCCAGGTAGCACCTGGGGTGAGGCAGGGAGGGAACTGTACTGAACAGCACTGTCTGTCTCTCTGTTGTCCTCTCGGTTTCCCCTCCCAAGTCAGCTGTGCCTCTGGCCATTGGCTAGCTAGCCATTCATTCATTCATTCATTCATTCATTCATTCATTTAAAAGGAGGCAGGGCTTGGATTATTGATGAAATCAAAAGGATAAGGTTAAAAGTCGCATGTTTCCACCCTGCCCGTTATTGGTCCAATAAATAACATTTCCTCTGTAAAGCTTTAGCTTTCATCTCAAGTTTGTGGACCAGACTTAAGCAGACAGTGAAGCGTCCCCTGAGGAAACCCTCTGTGATCCTGGCTAAGTTTGATCTGCTCTCCCCATATGTAGTCATAACACATAGTTTCCACCCAGACACTTTCCCCTTGGCCCTGCTTTATTTTCCACTGTACAGCACATTCAACAACAGACTTTGCTCCTGGTTTTTCCCTGGCTCGATATATTCTCCCCTCACTGGAACTTGCTAGTTTTAGAGCAGTTAAAATGTTCCCTTTGGTAAGTCAGGGAACCCTGGAGCGCCCCAACAAGAGGCAGACCTGCTCGGACACTGCCCTCTGCTGGAAACTGTTGGGACTGCTGAAGTCTTCAGCGGGGGCTGGGTGTCACTGTTGAGCAGTCCGGGCTGTGCCCTCCTGCTGGGTTGTAGATACACCAGGAATGTAGATAAGGCATTGCTTACTTAGTAAATCCCCCTCTTTAACAACCTAGAAGCATTCTAATATAATGCAGGAAGACTCTTTTTTCATGACTTGACATCAAAAAGGATTTCTAAATAAGGCACAAAAAACAAACACATGAAAAACTGAAAAATTTGACTACATCGAAAACAAGAACTGCTGTATGGCAGAAGACACCATAAAGTTAAAGAACAGAAGGAGAAAATACTTGCAATAAAGGATTAGTATCTAGAATATATAAAGAACTTTTACAGATCAAAAAGAAAATGCAAAACAATCACATAGAAAAATATTGTAAAGATATAATATGCTAATTCACAGAAATATAAATGTAAAATGTAAATGTAAAAATTTAATAAAATGAATTGTAAAATACAAATAAAAAGGAAATATAAACATAAATTTGGCCTGAAAACGCATAACAAAAATGCTTAGTTTTACTAGTAATCAGAAAAATGGAAATTCAAACACGATAGTTTCGTTTTTGTTGCTTCACCTATTAAATTGGGGGAAAAAAAGGGGTATAGGAGAAAAGATATTTCAGTATAATATAGATAAGACCGTAAGCTGGTATGATCACTTTGTAATTTGGCAAAATCGATTAAAATATAAAATGTTCATACACTGTGATCCAGTGATTCCTTTTTTCCATTTCTTCCCCAGAGAAATACTTATCATTGGCTAAGATGGCAGGTTCAAGGATATTTGTGGCAGCTTTGTTTGCAGTAGCAACCAGTCAGAAATAACTTAAATGGCTGTCAAAATGGTATTGGCTAGATAAAGTGTGGCTCATCCATAACACACACACACCAGATTTTTTTTTTAAATGTATTATATGTACTTAAAGAGAAAGATATTCAAGACATATTGTTGAGTAAACAAAAATCAAGCTGCAGAATAACACATGATATATAACTTACGATTAAAGACACCCCTGTACATTAAACAATATTTTAGATGCATCAAATTGTTGGTGAGAAAAATTACCTCTGGGGTGGAGACAAGGACTGGAGATACTGCTCAAAGTTGACTTCAGTCTCATCTGTAATGTTTCATTTTTTTATAAAGAAAATATATTCATATATTACTTGTATAATTAAAATTAATAAAAATTATTCTCATTTAAAGGGAAGAAAACCTTTCCTACTTTTTATTCATAAAGCACCTGGAAGGGCCAGGGCATCATTGAGCTCTAAGCAAAACGGTGTCTTGTGCGATTTGTGAGGGGACCTGCTAAGTAGAGGGCACTGTGGTTGTCATGGAGATGGCTGCCTTCAGCACATGCCATCCTGTGCATCTACCTACACATCAGACCATCTCCCATTCAGTGTTATGCATTTTAATCTTGGTTCACAAACTCAATAGTAATAATACAATCTCTAACACTTATTGGAGGCGTTTGACATTAAAATGTAATTATCTTAGTTAGTCCTTTATGCTTTCCCGCTGTGTGTGTGTCTCTCTCTGTCTCCCACCCCTGTCTCTACCTCTTTCTTCCTCCAGATGAGGTTACTTAGCTTTAGAGATATTAAATAACCTGTCCGAAGTTAGTCGACCAATATGTGGTAGGGTTTGTCCTAACCCCAGCAGCAATACTCTCAATGATTTAAACCATATTACAAAATCATAAGCATCTTTGTAGTTTTGTTAACTTCAGAGTATCAACATCGATGTCAGGAGCTTTCCTGGGTTTCTCTGCCATTTAAGCCATGTCCATTTGCTATGTTTCTCTGAAGTGAAACGGCAGCTGGTTCATTGGTGGGGGACGGTGGTGGTGAGGGAGATCTACCATAGGATGAGGCATTATTCAAGCCACTACAACTGAGAAGCTCAGCAACAAATACACACTTAAGGAACAACTGAGAGGTTAGGAATAATCTCAACCAGAAGACTACTTTCTATATTTTTAAAATTAATTTTCAGAACAAAATTCATCAATAATAGCCAAGGTTGAAGTCTGACAATAATATAAGCCCTGCAAAATTTTCATAAGATACAATGTGCTCCATCTTTCCAATTCTGGAAACTTTTTATGCCAACATAAAATGCATTCCAATGGTGCAGGCCTGCTCTCACTGCTCAGCCATTCCTGCCAGGCAAAGAGAACACAACTGAGCGACTTCAGGGGTTGCAGCGACATGTTTAGGGGCAGGGGCCCCTGCCGGGAGGGCTCCTGGGGTCAGAAGGCAGATCTCCTCTCGCTGCGGAAAAAAACGCTTTCAAGGGATGTTTCTGGAATAAGCTATGAGTGGAGGGGGCAGCTGGTTTACAAATCAGAGCTGTGATTCCTTCTCTCCCAATTAAAAAAAAATGTATTAATCTCTATTTGGTTTCTTACTTGAGAAAAGGTGTGTCTATGAATAATACATAGACAGGCAGGCCACACATGGATCTGAAGGCCCAGAAACCTGAAAGCAAGTCAGACCTACAGTGCTAAGATTGCAGAATAGATTTTTAAGTAGCATCACGTAGGCAAGGAAAACCCTGGGAGAGCATAAAAAACGCTCTGCAAATAATAAGCACTTCTAAGCCCCTGGCTATGTACACAAATATATCTCTTCTCAGATAATGGTGATTGAAGGTCACTAGGTTCTCATTTGAGGAGGGGGGAAAAAAATCAAGAAATGCAATCTCAAAAGAGATTGAAACATTAGGGTTTTAATGAACCGATATTTCAGGGCAGAGAATGAAGAACATTTACATTTTGCTTTCTGGGTTGGAACTCCACATCCTTCCACCCGCCAGGGACTGACACAGGAGAAAAGGTGGTGGGGCAACACCCCTGGGGTGGGGTGGGTGGCTGCAGAACTCCTAGGTCCATTCGGGATTCCACCCCTGGCCTCCCAACAGCTTAACTCTGACTGGTATTCCCGCCAAAGCCAAGATGTGCTTTTCTAATTGTTAAACATGAGATAACACCAGGGCCTCACACGGATTAGGGAGATTAAATGTCAGCAAAGCCTTCCACGTAGGATTGATAATGGGCAGGATCTTAGCCTGGACCTCTTTAGAGGAAACAAGAAAAAGATACTGAAAAATGTGCCACTGGCCGGCCTCAACAGAGTAGGGCAGGATCTTGTACTGCTTGATTTGGTCCTTCAGAGACCAGAGGTGTCCCCAGATAAAAAGGAAGCTGTGAACATCACGAAGACTGTTCATCTCTCCAGTAAAGGAGTATTGTTGTCCCAAGGAGGGGCGGCTTGAGACCTCAACTGCTTTAACATACATGCCCGCCTGTGTGAGCACATGTATATGCAGACACACTCATGTACACAAATACATATGCTTTTTATTAGTTCTGTCGAGAAAAGAATTTTCATGGATAAAAGATTTGGATTTTTGTCTTGTCCAAATCCCTTCAGGTATGTCTCGAGATAAGACGAGTCCTTTTAAACTTTTCCGTATTTGAAAATATAACAAGTGAAATATTAGCTCCCCTCCACCCACTCCACCCCTTTAAGTAAAACGGCCGGCATTCTGGAGCAGAAGGTATTTGGAACTGTGGCAGGAAGCACATTAATATGTGAACTGAAAACAGAGAGATCCCTTAAAAGTCTGCCCACATTGCAGAATTGGAAATAGATGAACCTCTTTCCCATTACAGCAACAATATCACAAGGCAGGATTTGTTTGCAAGAAAATGAATTGGCAAACAAGCCGGAACTAGAAGGTGGCTCCCACCTCACTCTGCAGCCCGAGCAGGACTGAAGAGGAGACATTCAAGGTGGTGGTGGGCTCCCAGCAAAGGCAGGGCAAGGGGCTGCACAGAATACCCGCCATCCCAATAACGCTCTCTTGACGGCTGGCCTTAGTACTGATGGAACTCCCCCCTCAAGTCTCATGGTTGAAGCCAGGTAGGTTTGTGTCAGGTCAGTAGGTACCTTGTCCTTTAATCTCACCCTGATGGGACCATTCCTTATGGTAGAGACATAATGAGCACAGTCTCTGCAATCTGTCCCCTGACCTTGCTTTGGGGCTCCACTGCACATGAACTCTGTGACCTTGCACAAGGCACACAGAATGTGGACTGGAGTAGGTGAGTGGTAGGAGGAGGCTTGGAAAGAGCTACAGAGCCTTATATGCCAGAGATAGGGTGGCACCTTTATTCTTGGGTCCTTACATTCCTTAGGTCCTTACTCAAACCCCTCACTCTGGCTCCCATGCCCAGTTTGCGGGTCATTGCTCCCCTTGGCTGTGAGTCAACGTTCTGACATCTCTCTTCTGACATTTCTCCAGGCCCTCCCACACACCCACTTAGCACTGCCTGAGGCTTGCCACCTAGTCACATAGACCTTTAATAGCTGGTAAAACAGTAGCAGGTGTCAGAACTGAGAGAGAAAAAAATCTCAATCCCCACTGGAGGGCGAAGATCATTTTCTGCTTTTCCATTTAAAGGGAGAAGTGAAAAGCATGAAATCACATGCCAACAGGGAAAAAGAATTTAAACCAGAATAACCTTGACAGGAGCAGACTCCAGCAGTTTCCAGGTCACAGGTCCCACAGCTGAACTCCTAGGGAGAAATAGGCCTTGCAAGCAGAGACACACAGGTAAAAGTCACCTAGGCCCCTGCCCTGGGTGCCAGCCCCCCACCTGATGGCCTGCTGACCTTTCCACTTGGATATGCCTCAGGCTCTCAGGCTCCCCCTCCTCCAAATTCTTCTTGTCATCTTTCTTCCAAATCTGCTCCTCTTCTAGGTCCCTTCTCACACAGTGACTCCCACCCGAGCCAGAAATCTGGGAGTCTCCCAGGACTGCTCTTTCTACCCAACATCCCCACCACCACTACTGTACCAGCCACAGCTACTCGGCATCTCAGCGCAGTCCACTCTGTCTCTGCCTCCTCCATCCTCATGGCCAATAGCCTTCATTTAGCTTCAGCATCTCAAGCATGGACTCCTGCAGTAGCCTCCTGGTCAACCTCCACTCCAACTCTCTTTTTCTAATCCAGACTCGATTTTGCTCCCAGTATGTTCTCCCCCTCCCCACAAAAATGCAAATCTGATGATGGAACTTCTTTTTGAAAATCCTGAGTAGTTTCCCTCTCTTGTCAGGGTAAATTCTGAACTCAGGCTGAAGAACAAGGCATTCCAAGCCTCACTCCTCCCTCGCCATCCAATTTTATCTGCTCATCCACTCACCCCACCAGCTCCATTTCAACTCTTCCTCCCAGTGTTGCATTCTAGTTTACTCGCCCATGTCTTTGAGAAGTCTATCTTTTTCTTGTCTTTCCCACGAACTCTTGCCCCTCCAGACCCAGTTCACGTGTCTCCCCTTGGGCTCTTCTACTTGTCACCTCATGCATTTCCTCTATTGCACTAGCTTGTACTTGCGTAGTCACCTTTCTGCCTCTCCCACTGGCTCCTTGAGAGCAGGGACTCTGTCGTAATCATCTTCGGATGCTCGAGGCCGAGGACAGTGCCTGATGCAAGAGTCTGAGCAAACGTCCATGGGAAGTGTGAGCCTATGAATGGTTCCCTCTAGGACCAGGAGATGCTCTGGAGAAACTGTGGGCACCTAGGGGAACGTGGTGGGGTACAAGAAGAAGGATGCTCCCACTCCTCAGGGACCTGGGACAAGTCCTGGGCCACCAGGTCAAAAGGGCAAACTGAACACAGACACTGAAATTCACCAGAATAACAGATGAAATAAAAAATATAAATGTCTGACCTGATGATGTCACGGGAGAGAAATTACTGCCTGTTCCTGAGATTAGAGAAAGGCCAATCCCTCATTTTGTCCTCTTCTGAAGGAACATTCTAAACTGGACTCGGGCCCACCAGGCATCAGGATCTATAAGAGCCAGGGTACAAGGATATCAGAAACATCACTGCACAAGTAAAACAATTTCTTTTTTTTTTTTTTAGGTGAGGCAAACTTTGGTTGACTTCACAGATTGCAAGGACCTTGTCAGCGTACAATTCTTTATTTATTATTTTTTTTACACCTACAGCAGCACCTGGTCTTCCTAAGTGGTCTCCCATTCAAGTACTAACCAGGCTTGACCCTGCTTAGCTTCTGAGTCCAGACAGGATTGGGCTTGTTCAGGGTAGCATGGCCATAGATTAAAAACACTTTTTTGTAATTATGTAAGGTGACAGATGGTAACTAGACTTATTGCAGCAATCATTTCACAGTATATATGAATATCAAATGATTATGTTGTACACATGAAACTAATCTAATGTTATATGTCAATTATATCTCAATTTTTTAAAAAAATCACTGCTTCACCAGGGATCTGTATATGCACAGGATACTTAAAGCTGATTCTACTCACTTTTTTTTTTATTGAGGTAAAAGTCTCAAAACATAAAATTCACCATGTTAAGAATTTTTAAAGTGTACAGTTTAGTGGTTTAGTATATTCACAGTGTTTTGTAACCATCACCGCTGATTCCAGACTGTGTTCATCACCCCAAAGGAAACTCCATACTCATTAAGCAGTTGCTCCCTAGTCACCCCGCCTCCCAGCCTCTGGCAGCCACTAATCTACTTCCTGTCTATAGATTTTCCCATTCTATTTCATATAAAAGGAACCACATAATATGCGATCTTTCGTGTCTGGCTTCATCCACTCAGCACGATGCTGTCAAGGCTTATCCATGTTTCAGCATGTATCAGTACCTCATTCTTTTTCATGGGTGAAAATATTCCATTATGTGGATATCTCACATTTGTTTATCCATTCATCAGTTGAAGGGCATTTAGGTTGTTTCCACTTTTTGGCTGTTGTGAGTATTTGGCTGCTATGAACATTTGTGTACAAGTCTTCGTGTGAACATATGTTTTCATTTCTCTTGGGTATATAGTTAGGAGTGAAACTGCTTCATCGAATGCTTAACATTTTTTGAGGAACTGCCAATATGTCTTCCTCAACAGCTGTACCATTTTACATTCCCACCAGCAATGTAATTCACTCACTGTTTAAAGATCTTAGATCTTAGATGTCAAATTTTTAATATTAGGGCCTCTCCTATAGACCTTGCAAAAACACAACCAACTAGATAGCAACAGAGTCAGCATCTAAAATCTGAAATGGGCAAACAGCTTCAGGCCGAATATGAGCTGATCCTTGATGCTTTGAGCCCTGTACCTCCCAAGATGTGCTTCCTGCAGCCATCACTCAAGGCAGGGGTTCTGCGCAGTTCAGAATCTCAAGGATGTCTCCTAGATCTATTAGGTAAGAATGCCCATGTGAGCATCTCCACTGTACCTCGCTTATAAATCAGATGGGGAAAAAAAGTGAGTCTAGACTTCATTGGCAAGTAGGAATGAGAAGCCTATTCCAGGGAACTATTTTATTAATCGGAAATTAATTTTTTTTTTTTTTCCTGAGGAAGCCAGAAGGCGGGGATGGGGAGATGGACCAGCATAGCAGGGTGCAAGAGGGCTGGCTGCCAAGCAGGCAAAGAACAGCCGTGGACCAGTCTGGGGTTAGGTGAGATGCAGGTCTGGGCAAGTGGGAAGTCTGAAAGCACCAGTAACAGCATGGCCTAAAGGAATAAGTCTGGGGAGAAAGACCAGGCCCATAGGTGACAGGTGAGAACAAGGCAGGTACTGGCAGGCCCCAAAAGTAGGCCCACAGGCCTTTCCACTCAACTTTGCCTGCTGGTCCCGCCTCCCAGCTTGCTACTGTTCCTCTTCAAACTATATCCTAGTATTAAAAACAACGCTTATCTCTAGGTCTCTGAACATAGGACGCGCTCTCATCTTACTCCTTGTCATTAATACAACTTCCAAATGTAGTTTTCAGATCTCTGAAAATTTATACTCTGCCCCATCTCTAGAAAACTACTTAATCTTCAGCTCTTGGCTCCAGCATATCCCTTCTACGAAACCATCCCCTGATGCTCTCTGAGGACCTGTGGACACCCTTCCTCATACCCTCTGCCCGTGATATTGCCTTCTCTGACTATCTTGATTCATAGTTGTTCTCTGCCCACCCCATCCCTCCCGCTGCCCCCCAGGGGTGAGAAGTGTTGGGGCAGCACACAGGTGCCCAGTGCCTAGGAGATGAAAAGCTACTTTGCTGTAAGTCTGCTCCTGGCAACTGAACAGAAAATGACCAGAGTTAGTGATAGAGAACCAGGCTAGGGGTTCAGGGCTTGACCACAGGAAGCACGAGCAAGGCAAAACAGACTGGGAGAGGGACAAGAACTAGAGAAAAAGGAATGGAGACAAGGCCAGGAGAACACAGAACTCCCAGACACCCATCGAGGCTTGCTCTGTGTGCCCCTGCAGGAAAGGAGACAAGTCCTATTTTGTGCCATCCTCTGCACTATAGGTGTTCATGACCAGCTGGTACGAATTCATTTCTTGTTTTCCTCACCCCCTCCCTCCCAACCTTTCTCTTTTCATCTCTCTCTCCCTTCTTTCCTCCCTTCCATGCTTTCTCTTCTTTCCTTTTTTACTGGTCATGGGATGTGTACCTCCCTTTTCAGATACGGTGGGGGTGTTACATGCGAAATAAGAGTGAATAAGTAAACTGAGGTTCTGAGCTTGATGAGTTAGAACGCAGACATGCATACATACACCCCTCACTTGCTAGACCTACTAGGAGAGCTGGGATTGGGTATCAGTTATAATTGCTTTGGCTGCAGAAACTAGAAACTAGACTTAGGGTAGCTTCACTAAAAAGGGGATATTTTTTCTCTTTTCCAGAAGGGCCATATGTGAGTCTTCCAGAACTGCTGAGTGGTTCTATAATGCCATCAACATCCCAGGCCACCTTCCTTTTTCTGCTTCTCCATCCTTGGCATGTGGTCCTTTCACTCACAAGAAGGCTCCTGAACTTCCAGGCATCATAACTTCAATTAGGAAGTGAAAGGGGAAGGGGAGGGGAAAGATGGAAAGGTGAATGCCAACTGAGTCTGTCCCTTTGACTTACAACTCATTGGCCGGAACTGTGTCACATGTGCACACACCTGCAAGGGAGTCTGGGGAGGTTTTTTTTTTTTTTTAATTGGGCGTATTCCCATCCTGTAAAAAGTATTGGGGTTCAGATAGTAAGGGTGAAGGGGAGAATGGATATTGAGGAGGCATCTAGCTGTGTCTGCCATGGATTCCAAAGGCAGCCTTCATTCTGCTACAGAACACTGTCTTCTGAGAGCCAGCAGACTGGGAAGAGATACAGACCTTGGAGATGGATGGCCAACCCTGAATCCCAACCTTGGACCAACTGTTTTATCATTTTGTGCCTCATTTTCCTCATTTATCAATTTTGGGGGGGGGGGGAAGTAACACCCAATTCGCAATATTGTCATAGGGTTAAAATCAGTTAGCACATCTAAGATACTCAGAATAATGTCTGGTACATAATTAGCCCTCAATAAATATTAGTTATTTTTGACTTATTATTTACTGAATATCTACTATATGCCAAATGCTCTACATTATCTTCTCTAATCCTCACAACAAATGTATGAAGGAAATAAATGAGTTCAGGAGGGGTCCCAGGCTCTACTCCCTGTCATTTAGCCACTTCATTGAGGACTTCCAATTCTTAAGAATTTCTTTAATAAAAACACCTCTAAGAAAGGTCTCTATGCCCTTTTCAGCAAGCAGGTTAGCAGCTGACACTGTGGCAGAGATTAGTATCATCAGCACACCAGGATGTCAGACAAAGTCCCTTCCTGGCACTTGCTAGTAGGTCATGCCCTGGGTTCAGTTCCAAGTTTTGAGTGAAGATTTAATCTAATTTCTATTCTTTCTTGCTTGATCTGCAAATTGGCTCACCCATCCTAGACACTTAAAGAAATGTGTTCGTGATGCTCAGGGGATAAAGCTGACATACTCAGAGCTTCCAGTGGTCAATTAGGGCAGGGTGGAATCAACAGAAATGCTGGGGTGGCGGACCATGGGGGAGGGGCCAGACCAAGGTTCACAGGCTATTCTAGCAGTTGGCCCCTGGGTAAGGTTAGACTAAGTCAGAGAAGGCATTAATTCTCCTTGGAAGCAAAACCAAACCTGAGCGCCCCCTTCACCAACTCCCACTGTGCTCTCCAATCCCAAATAAACCATCAGATTGGAATTGACTCCTAGAAGGCCAGTCTAAATGAAATTATATATTCCTGGAAGTGCTTTGAAAATTTAAATACTCCTACCTCTGTAGGATAAATTCCACTTTTAGGAATAGTTTTGACAGAGATAATATGCAGAAGGATGTTCTATTGTGGATTTGTGTGCAATTGTGACAAAATTGGGAACAACAAAAGCATTCATGAATAGGATGTTATTTATGGAATACATATTTGTATTTACAGAATACATATTTTTAAAAACAAAGATGTACATCAGAATTTACTAAGCTGAAAACATATTGCTGACATGTAGTTAAGTAGGAAAAAGCAGCACATTATGAAGTAGCATGTAAGGTATGTACCACATATCACAATCAGGAAATAGATACATATACACAAATTCATACATACATATATAGAAAGGCAGGAATACGGACAAAAATAAAGACAAAGATGTTTGAAAAAATTTCACCAAAATGTTAGTGTTGGTTTATCTCCATAAAAAAGTGCCTGCAGAACCAGATTTCTCACTGTCGATGTGGGAATTTACAGATAAGCAAGGGAAGAGGCTAGAATAATCCACATGGTAATGGATTAGAGTTCGAGACATTAGTATGAACTCGTATTTAGCTTAATAAATGATTACATATAGAATATTTATAGATATGTATATACATACAGGTTAGGATACCCACATGTATTTCTTTGTTCTGTCAGCCGAAAGAGCTTAGAAGAAATTTCACTCCAGTAACAAGGAACACACCTAGTATCTAGATCTTTATTTCTAATACTATTCTCCAATAAGAGGAATGAGGGGTCCTCAAAGAAATGGCTGATTCTAGGACTAGGGCAAGAAATATACAGGATGAGCCTAGAATATCTTCTAGTGCTATAAAGAAAGAAACTACTAAAAATAATAATAAAATAAAATAACCCACATTGATGGATATGTCAAAGGAGCACAGAATTTCCAATGACTAATACTGGAACACCTTGAGTAACAAAATAAATAAGGTAGTATTGGATTATAATCCAAATATAAAATAAATATGTATGAATCCATACATATAAACAAATGATTGAATAAATTAATAAATTGGGGGAAGAGGAGACAAGATAAATTGTTCGAGCAGAAGAATTCCAAATAATTTATACAAATATTCTGCCCTCAAAGAGAGGGAGCATAAGTCCTCACTCCTTAAGTGTGGCTGAGCATAGTGACTTCCTTGTGAAGAGGACAGTACAGAACGAGAAGGGAAGAATAGCTTTACAGCGGAGAAGCCCGACAAACTCATCTCAGTCTGGTAATCAAGGTCAGCAGCAACAGTCATAAATCATGTTGATAGTATGTAACCTTGATATGATATAATAAAAATGACACTTTGCCCCTGTGATCATCCTCCTCAAAATTCACAGCCCCAGTCTCATCATGAGAAAAACATCAGACAAATTCCAGTAGAGGAACATCCTCCAAAATGCCTGTCCGGTACTCTTCAAAAGTGCCAGGGTCATCAAAAACAAGGAGAGGCTGATAAGCTCACAGCCAAGAGGAGCCTGAGGAGATGAGTAAATCTAAAATTGTTAGAAAATATGAAGTTTTTTTCTTTTTAAAATTCCCGCAGAACATTTTTTTCCCTAAACAATAGAATCAAAGTGAATTTTGATCTCAACCTTTAATAATACAGAGTAGTAGTAAAAGCTTTGAAAATAAAGCTTTTTCTTTAAAGGTTTTCCAATATTCTGGATCAAGTTCTTACATGGGATTTAAGGTTAAAGTTCTTGGGCTCTCTCCAGGAAACTGAAAGCTTTTCCCAAATATATCAGAGGCAGGCACAGCCCTGACTGAGAACAGGGGCTGAGGAAGGGTGAGGCTTCCATTCCTGGGCTCTTGATGTTCTCATTACACAACCTATAGGTTAAATGTGTATATCTCAGCACAGCCTTTGTGAGATAGCCAAGCCGACTATTTCCAGCTACACTCCCAGTCCATCTCAGTAGTTGTCTTCAGGCCTTAGTCCATCTCAGTAGTTGACTGCTGTCTGCTCATGGAACAGACCCAGAGGAGCTTTTCAGAGAGGCCATGGAGTCTCCAGATAGAAGTGTACAGGTAATGCCCAAATACTGGGGGTCATAGACCCTCAGGCCTCTGATTTACTGGGGATGGTCTGACACTCTGCCATGAGAGGCGGTTTACGAAACTTCCCAAAGATTCCCTCGGCCTCCACCTTAAGTCAGAAAGAAGAGTCTTAAGAGGCTGCACTTCTATGAATCAAGCTGAAGATTGCAAGCCACGGAATTGTTTTATTTCTTCTTATTGATTTTATGTGTGTGCAATTCAACTAAGTAGAATTATAACAAGTTGTGTTCCTGATGACACAGAAAATATACTATAAAAATAATTCTTCTGAATAGTCAGAGAAGTCCCCAAGTTAGCACTAGGATTTAGAAACTATGTCAGAAAATAGCATCTCTGAAAACTGAAAATGACAAAAATCAATATGCAATGAATGGGATTAGTCTCCATATTTATTCATTCCCTGTAAGGCATCCATCCTCAGAGATGTTTGAGAAGCACATTGTAGATAAGACTGGAGTGTCTCCCAAAACCCATCAAGGGCCCCCGGAGTTTTCTGTACATCCATGGGAAAGTACTAATCTCAAATGGGCTTTAGCTTATTGAGATAAACTGCAGTTTTAAAAATGGTAACATTTAGATGATAAATGCAATGAAATGCTCTATATGGACTCAAAGACAGGAGATAAGGTATAAAAGTCATAGTCAGGGTATTTAAAATAGGTCTAACCAAGCAAGAGTCTAACCAACTTATGGTTTCTGGTTGCTAGAAAAGTGTCCTTTCCTGGGACAACTAGGACAATTCTTTAGGTTCTAGCAGAGTTGGTTCTTTGGAATTAGGTAACTCTTTTTCTGATTGTCAGTTCTCTCTCTGTTTGTCAGTTCTCCAAGGAGCATTATGATTTTTAGGGAAGACCCTGGGAAGAGGTGATCCAAATAAATAGACATAAGTATCCAATTATTAGAAATACTGTATTAATATATTTATAAATCATTGTCTTATGAGTTTGGAAAATGCCCCTCCATACTCCAGAGCTAGAGCACACTTGCATGCACAATGCCAATGAGTATCCAAACCCCAAGGCTGAGGACTCAGACGTTGGCTGAAGATGTTTCCTCTGAAGGTTGCTCCATGAAGCCTCCTTGGGCCAGCAGCTGGCCTCATTGATGCTTCCTCATAATAACCTTGGATCATGGTTTTAAAAATATCCCAAACCTTAAATTTTACAAGACTGCCTATTATTTAAGCTACTTAGAATCATTTCCTTTTGGGACTGGCTAATGTTATAATCAGTGAAAATGGATTTGTCTTACGGAAATGTTTCTCTAAGTCTGTTTGATTTTTCAAATTCATCCAAGACTAAGAGAGTTGGGTTCTTTTTTTAAATGCATTGAACCACTTGGTGACCCCTACCCAGTGCTGGGTATTAATGAAGGAATCATGACAAGATATATTTAGACTACAAAGCCCAAAGCCTAAGCTCAAGTCCTTTGTGCATGCTGCACACACAGACTTTTTGTACTGAAATCATCTTCTATGGCCTGAGAACAGCACTATTTAATGGATTCCGAAGTTTTCTCAGTTATAATTTAAAAAGCAACGCTCACAAGAGGTGCATTTGTGCTCCCCGTCCATGTGCAGAGAGCAAGTCTCAGTTGCATTGGAGACATTTAACCATGGGTTAGGAAGAATATGTGTTTTAAAATCTTTGTCTATACGTGAGTAAAAACAATCTTATTCTTTAGTATATGCTCTTTTAAAAAGGGTTATTTGGACTCTTTTCTGCCTTCTAGGATAAAACCCATCACTCCTCTTTGCCTGCTTTGCCATCTCCTTTCTGTCAAATGTTTTTTATCACAAAGAAACTGCAAGGCTTCAGGTCATACTCAGCATTTCCCTTGGTTTCTGCAGGGCTTCTTGGTGAACACACTGCCTATTATGATTAAAAACATTTGCCAGCTGTAAAAAGTCTTCTCCAAGCCCCTCTATAAAACAATATTAAAATCAAGACTCGTGCTGTTATGAGTTTCTGGAACAACAGTCCTGGAGGCAACAGCTGCTCTTTCTTATTGTTGTAACACCACCTCTCCTGGTAGCAGTGAGATAGGCTCTTATAAATTTCCAGGAGGGAATCTACTAAGGTTCAAGAGTGGATTCCTTGACTTTGCATGATCCAGAAGACCCCCTCACCCCCCCCCCCCGTCAGCCACTAGCTAGCTATGTGGAAATGAAATAAAAAAGAGAGGGAGAAATAGAGTTCTCCAAGACCCTGCATCCCTACATATCTAATGGCCCCACTTGGAAGCAGCTGCCTGGGCCAGACATGTTGCTGCCTCCTTCAGGCATGACTTCCCATCTGGATGGAGTATTAGGGCAGACATCAGCACTTTGCACCAAAGATGAACATGGGTTTTAACCTCCAAAGGAACAAGGCAAGGATCTCTTAGCTGAACAGACTCTAAAGAAGAACAAAAAGGGAACTTTTTGGCAAGAAACCTGACCTAAAAGGTCTCTGGTTTGCTTCCCCCATCAAGTCCATGCTTTCCAGCTCAGTTTTAAGTGGCAAGGTAATTATACTTCACCTCTCAAGTGACTACAAGCCTATATTATTTTCTTACTACTTGCTTTTGTTGCCCTTGGGAGCCCAGGAGCTAAACCATTTTAATAGACTATAGTAATAATATTAAGTACCATTGATATAATAATATCAAAGCCTCACAATGAACCAATGAAGTGAGCATTGTTATATCTATTTTATATGTGAATAACTTAAAAATAATTCAGGAAGCACATGATGTTGACATGTCTCATTACTAGAGATGCGAGTTTCGATAACTTGGTTAATGTGGTTTCTGCCAGTCTTCTCCACTCGCACATTACTTTCATAATTAATAACTATATTGTGGGGAATAAAATAGTCTACTTCCCAACACACTTTGACTGGTTCATTTTAGCATCCATTGATGCTCTTGTTTATAGCAATTATTACCGTGGTGTTTGCAAAGGTGTTTTCAAAAAGTTTTCCATCATTCCTTCTATATTTTCACTGAAATTCTGTAGTTAGAGCTTTCTATTATTTCCCAGTTATTTGTTTATTTATTAGAGTATTTATTTATATCTATAGACTCATGGATATTTATTTTATTCTATTTCATTATTTATTTTTTTGCTCAAATTGTCCCAGATTTGACCAGTGAAAACTTTTTAAAGTTGGCTCCTCTGTCCTTTTGACATATCCCCATCATTTTTTGAGTACTTTCTTACTTTCTGGAATCTTAAAATATTGTAGGCTGCTTCTGTCCTTTTTCTAACCTAGACCAGAATGAGCTGTTTCTCCAAAGAGCACTGGTTGCTTTTACTAGAAAATGATATTTAAAAACCAGGATTATCACTAGGCATGCTTGTTGCTAGTGAGGTACATTTCTTCTAGAGACTTTCAGCGGACAGAGCTGGAAATTAAATGTATGGACACACACATGTCTATATCCTATAGTTGTTTTTAAGATAGATTAAGATTGACATTTACTAAAATCTGCTTACAAGAGGAAGACATGGAGACTCATAATACCACAACGGCTCAGTCCCACAGCATTCTCAATTCCTTCTCGATAACTCTCAGTGGAGTTATAAGCATTCTTTTACATACTTTTATGTGGAACATATACACAGAAATAGATTAGTAACTTGAGCAAGCTATAAAGTCATGGCAGTATCCATGTTTATCCATGTTCACAATTTGCTTTCAAAAAGCTTAGGAAAAAAGTTCTTTCTACTGTATCTGTAACTTTTTTTTTTAAGTTGGGAATTGCTTTAAATTTTCAAAAATTAATCAAGAGACAAAAATGAGAGAAAAATGTTTTTTGTTTGTTTGTTTGTTTGTTTGTTTTTGTTTTTTAAGTTAGAGATTTAGTCCAGGAAACCCAACATCTGAATACTAGGAACTCCAGAAAGACAAACAGAGTAAACAGAAGGGAAAAAAAAATCATCAAAGAAGTGCGATAGATAAAAATGTTACATTTTATCCACAGGACACAATTTTGCAGATTAAAAGCCCTATTTACCTCTCATCACAATAAATGGAGAAGACCAATGAATATCATCATGAAATTTTAGAGCACTGGAGAGAAGAGAGAATACAAAGAATTTCTGGAAAGGAAAAAAAATAGGTCACATACTCTTTACAAGACCATTTTTGGCTGAAGAGTAGATCATTTCTCTTTGCCAAGCCTCAGATCAATAAAATTCTTTTTATAAGACAGTGACTGAAATGTTCAAAACCAAAAGAGACATACATCATTCAAAAGGTTTTTTTCCAACAAAATTCTGCCATTTTCTGCTCAAGATAATGTTAAATTATAATAAGAAAATACTAAAACTAGGTTCTCAGCTTTTTTGTTTAATGGGACTGCTTCTCGAATGGTGTCAAAAGTCAGAACGGAGATTGGAGACCCACCCGCCACTTGTCTTGGGAAGGCTGAATGAAAGGGGATAAGGATAAGGCTATCCTTATATCCTGATGTAGGCTATAAGAGAATATAGAGGATAAAGGTCCAAGGATAAGGTGTGTGGATACCAGCTGCTCGCTGCTTCTCTTGGCTGCCTCTTTCATTTATATCCAAAGATGTTTTACAGGGATGCCAGTGAACTACAATTTTTCCCTTGTAATGTGGTTCTCCAAGAGGTAGATGACTTCTGTTTTCAAATGGAGATTCTATAGTATATCAATCATGCAAAAGTTCTCATGACATAATATAAGGCATAAAGAATATAGCCCACATCCTCACTCTCACCCTGTTTTGGTTCTATCCCTTGTTTATTTTGGTATTCTCCTGGGAATAAAGCAATATAAGCTTTGTTGCCCTATAGTTTCCTAGAATCAGTTCTCCAAATGTATACATTCCCAGATAAAGGAAGCCACCAAGAATCTCTGTTACACACATATAGGAAGAGAATCAGAAAGTGTCAGACATTCCAACAAAGTCATTTGTTCCTCTATGGGAAGGCCAAGATCAGCCCATGGCAAAAGCAGTAATTATATATTAAGGCTAGAGTCTGAAAGAAAAAGAGAGAAAAGGCTGTGATTCTAAATTGCCAAACCCCCAAAAACACCTGCTGTGGAATACTAAGGGCTATCAGTAGCACATTGGACACCTCCAAAAGGCACACACTCCTATCTCTATGAAGGACTTTCCAGGAAGCCTATGTGGCATCTTTGTTCAGATTAGAGAAAGGAGGCCCCTCTGGGCATATAATGTCAGGCTCAGAGCTTTGGCATTTCCCTTTCTCTGGGCAGAGTCAGTCTAATGAAATGTACTGGATTCCAGATCCCACTTTATGCTCCCTCAGCCCAATACCTTTGTGCCCTGAATTCACAAAACACCCAACATATGTGGTAGCCCTTGGCATGTGACCTAACCTGGTCCTTAGTCAGTGAGCTGGATTGAACTCTGACTGCTCTGTTGGTAGAAGAAGCATAGAGAGACACAAAGGAAAAGAGGGCATTTCTCTCTCAGGCCTCCAGCAACTGGTCCAAACCTGTCCCTTCATGCTGTCCTCTTGCCTTCTGTTCTGCTTCCATCCCTGCTTGTAGTACACAAGCAGGGGGGCCTCCTTCCAAACAAGAGGTTGCCCTAGGCCCATCGTAGCACAGCTCTGGTAACAAAATCATATGGACTTTCTCTTAAATTAATCCAATGAAGAAGAGGAAGATGACAGCAAGAAGAAGGAAACCCAAAAGTGTGACTAAGGGAAGCAAGAATGTTTCACTTCTTTCCATTTCCTCCCCCAAAGCCCACTTTCTTGTTAAGTCAAATAGGTGGTCCTCAAATCAGTTAAACCTTGGGTTTGGGGTTATCAGTGGAGACTTTGCTTCCTTAGAGGCTGGACTATGACCCCACAGCCATCAAGAGCCGAGCTATACATTGTGGCTGCAGAATTCGAATGATGCCAAGTAGAATACAGAAACCATGAGGGACTGTGCCAAGGGAGAGAGGAACCAGGGGTCTCAGTAGCTCCACTGTCTGAACCTCACTGTCAAACATGGTTTCTGTTGTCATTCTAATTATTACACTCTTTGAATGTCCTCCTTAAGGTTAGTATAGCCTGGGTGAAGTATAGGATATAATATAGAAGGCTCCAGCTATATCGGTCCCATTTGGATAGAAACTCTTTGAGTCACAGCCCTAGTAAGTCCCCAGTGCCATGGGAAATGCAGATTTGTCAACAATGTGTCACTCCCTTTGGACAGCTCCAGGGTCTTCTCATTGATGTGATGCAGATGAACACCCATTAAAGTTATCTGTACACCAAGAGAATTTAGACTCAGCATTCAGGTTGCCTCTGATCTTTCTACCTGCCCTTGAGCAACCAGCATCATTAAAAGAAAGAGCAATCCTTCTCAATTCCAGCGAGGGAATTTAAAAAATCTCCATCCACCCTCAATTATTTTTACTGCTCTCA
This sequence comes from Rousettus aegyptiacus, assembly GCF_014176215.1. Lineage (NCBI taxonomy): Eukaryota > Metazoa > Chordata > Mammalia > Chiroptera > Pteropodidae > Rousettus > Rousettus aegyptiacus. Next base: position 146,760,249 of record NW_023416306.1, read on the forward strand.
TTGTTGCCCAGCGACCTGACTGAGAGTAGCCTTGAGACCCATGCCCCTCACGACCCATCAGCAATCAGGGATATTAAATTTTGTCTTAACCTAATTCCATTCCAAATCTGAGAGTCTTTTGGTACCTTAGGAAGTTTTGAGTTACCTATTAGGAGTGTCAAAGTTAGATTTCTATTGTAGAGAAATTATTTCTTCCTTAGAATAAAACTCTTCTAATTAGGCCAGTGTCTAATTAGGCATTAATTACAGTGAATCCTCACCTTCCAAACACAGGAGCCAATCAAATCTCCTACCTTCCCTATGTTTGTGAGCCATGGAGACAGACTGCTTGTCTAGATCTTGACTCTGGTACTTATATCACCTTGGCAAATCTCTCTAGGCCTCAGTTTCAACATCTGTAAAATGGAACTAATAATGGTTTATAATTCATGAGATTATTGTGAGGAGTAGATAAGCTAATATATGCAAAAACACTTAGCACAGTATGTGGCACCATTAAGTACTCAATAAATAATAGTTGCTGTTACTATTATTACATAACTTTGGACCAGTGAGGTAAAAATTTTCGTCCTAAAGTGCTTAAGAGTGCTTTATATCATCCTCAAAATGTGGTTGAAAAATCACATTACCTTCACACCAAAACAATAGCTTGCCTTGCAATTTAGGGAAGTTATTTCAATAAACCACTGCCCCAGCGGTTATTGGTCTTTATGATCCCAATGAATATTCTTGAGGTAACAGTAACGTTCAGAAATTAAGAATTTTTTCTCTTTCTTTGGCCCTGCTGCTCCAATTCTATTCCATCGCTGACATCTCCATCTGAGTTCAGCCTCCAGGGAAATAAGCTTAGTCTGGCCTGGCCAAGTGCTGATAGCAGGAAGCAACTCTTATGTGCAGGAAGAACCACATGGGGTTTCAGTTGTGGCTCTTGGTGTATCCCTCCCTAGCACGCCAGGTCAAATCCCGCCTAAGCTCCCCTCTGTGCTGCTGGATGTTCGCAGCTCTTGAAAAGAGGCAGTTGGCCACAAAGGAGCTTCTGACTGAGTGTAAAGCTCTTTGTGGCCTTGGCTTCAGGGGTTTGGGAGCATGTGGAGAGAAGCTGAGTTGGACCTTCTTCTCAAATAAAGGATCAAATTCAGATGCAGTTTTAGCACTAGTTCCCAAAAGGGCTGGCTTCCCCGACCTGCCAAACTAGGAAGAAGAGAGATGAAGAAAATGGTGCTTTAGGGAAGCTAGCCTGCTATTTCTGTAAGAGGTGGCCTGGAAAAGAGTAGATCTGAAGACAGGAAGCTAGCCCAGAAGGGAGACAAACGGGCCTAAACCAGGTGGTGCCAACAGTGAAAAGGAAAAGGAAAGAATAGGTGTGTCTTAGTCTACCCAGTCTGCTATAACAAAACCCCACAGACTGGGTGGCTGACAAGTAACAAATACTTATTGCTCACAGTTATGGAGAGTGGAAGTCTAAGATCAGTGTGTCAGATTCTAGTGGGGGTCCTGTCCCAGGTCGCAGACTTCTCATTGTGTCCTCACATGACAAAAGGGGCTTGAGAACTCTGTGGGATCTATTCCCGTTCATGAGGACCCCACCCTCGTGACCTAATCTCCTCCCCCGGGCCACACCTACTAATACCATGAACTTCGGGGGTTAAAATTTTAACAAATGAAATTTGTGGCAATGAAAACATTCAGACCATAGCAAGATGAAATATGGTCCCAAGGAAAAGAAATTTGTAATACTGGCTATTTGGGTGCCCAGGGGGCAGAGGAGAAGGAAGAGATAAAAAGTTCCAAGGACTTAAATCTAGGTAGCTGAAAGAATCTGTGACCAGGAGGGGAGCCCAGAAATGATAAACTTCTGATTTTGACTACATCACCCTGTGAAGATCCAGTCAGCAGCACACCTGGGGGAAAGAAAGCAGTCAGGGCTGGGAACTCAGACTTTGAAGTAACTCATATCCATTGGGAAGTTGTGAGAATGGGTATGTCCTCTGAGGGAAAGAACATAAAAAGAGAGAAGTTTATTTTAAGGAATTGGCTCACGTGATTATGGAGGCCGGCAAGTCTAAAATCTGCAGGGTAAACCAGGAGGGTGGAGACCTAGGGAAGAGCCAATGTTGCAGCTTAAGTTCAAAGGCCATCTGCTGGCAGAATTCCTTCTTGCTCAAAAGACCTTAGTCTCTGCTCTATTAAGGCCTCAGTTGACTAGACGAAGCCAACCCACATTATGGAGGGCAATTTGCTTTACTCAAAGTTCATCAATTTAAATGTTAAACTAATTCAAAAAATACCCTTCTAGAAATACCTAGAGTAATGTTTGACCAAGTATCTGGGCACCGTGGCCCCACCAAGTTGACATATAAAGTTAATGGACACAGAGGATGAGGATATATATTCGAGCACACCAAGGATAGGGTTTTAAGATAGATAATGATAATCAAACATGAACACTAACTGAGAGGCCAAGGATTAAGAAAGATAAATCCACCAGATTCTGTACTGGGGATCATCGCTTACCTCCTTTCTCCTGCTAGTAAGTGTAAAATATTAGTTAAGAGCATGGGCTTTGGCTTAAAAAAATTCTGAGCCCATAGTGACTCAGCCATTACTTGTGACCCTGAACAAATCGCTTGCTCTCTCTGGGCCTCAGTTTTTCTATCTCTAAAAGGGGGATGATTGTGTCTATTTCTTGTTTATTTTGAGCAGTATATGAAATAATATTTTTGAGTGTCTACTATATACTCAGTGCTTGATAAAAAGCTCATATTCTTTAATCAGATTAAATTAATTAATTACATTATTAATAGATTTATAATATATTATATAATTAATTTATAATAGATCATTTATATCATTATATCATTAGATCATTTTATAATAGACGATTATTGTCTCAATCATTATTATCTTCATCTAGTCCATATTCTAAGGGCACAATTTAGAGTAGAAGGATTAAAGAAGGGATGGATTAGAGATTATAGGAGGCATTAAAAAGCGAATGAGGAGTAAGGAAAAATGTGTGCCTGCACTGGATTGCAGATCTGCCACTTTACACTGAAACTCAGTCCTGAATCCTGGATACTTTTTATTTATTCCTTCCCCTTTATAAGCAGTGTACTGCTTTCTCTTAATCAGTAACAGTCAGAACAAGAGAGCAGACTTTTTTCCTCTACTTTGTGCCTTTGTCACCAGATCAGTACATCCCAATTCCTATGGCTTAGCCCTTGATTTTGATGCTGCACTTCTTTGAGAATGAGGGTCATAGTGGACCACATCACCTCCTTCCTCCAGCAGAGCTGAAGCCAATGAGGAAAGAGCAGGTGTGGCACTCACACCATATACGCAGGCATGGATTCTGAGTCCTACATTTTACTTAGGGTTTCCTTGACAGTTGAAATCACCTTTCATTTATTTTTTCAGCCCAGTTGAAGAGGGGTTAATGACTTTGTCCAGAGAAACAAAACAAAAGACTCAAATCCAATTAAAAAGATCTCAGAAACAAGTCAGGCATAAAGAGTGTTCCAGAAACTCTACAATTGAATTTTTCATTGACAAATGATCCTGCCATCATTGTAGATAGGGTAACATATCTAATTCCTATAATTCTGTATCTTTAACTGAAGCCTGCAGGAGATGCTTTGATGGAAAGAAAGATCAATGGGACTGAGAAGAACATATTCCACTTCATCCCCTCTCTCTGAATTCAATTTCTCAGCAGGTACTCCGATAGCTTCTCTCTTCTGCTCCTGCCTGAAGCCAATTCTCATTTATCCAACCCTAATGAAGAACATGAAGCTGAAGGATTCACCAGACACCTAACCTAGTAAATACCTCAGTTCTCTTCCCCAAGAAATTTCTTCCTCTTGGTAATTTCATCTGACGTTCTCCACCCAGAAGAGAAAGAAATAAACTGGAAAAATGACCAGAAAGATAAGAGGCAGAAAATTAAATGGCCCATAGAGTTCAGAAACAAGAGAATCTGCTTTAGTGTTATAAAGGTTAACCACACTTGCTTTATGCTTAACTCAGACTTGGTTTGGCGCTTCTTTTGCCAGCATCCAAACCATTCACTACAAAGTGGCCCACTATGTGACACACAATGCTCCACATTGCTAGTATGAAGGCAAGACATAATCTTGGAACTAACGTTACTTGGTGTGTGATCTTGGACAACTCTCTGTGACAGTTTTCTCAGCTGTAAAATGGGTACAGTAATAGACTCTACCTCAAAGGCTGTGATGGGAATAAATGAGTTATTATGTATAAAGTATTTAAGTGCTATTGTAGAGATATCATCAAAGGAGCCTAGGATACCTGAGAATAATTCTACCAGGATCTTCACAAAGCAAATATTGAGTTAGGATTTAAGGAAAATAGTAAAGGGTTGGAAAGACCATCCTAGAGGAAAGGCAGCATAACAATGACATCGAAAGGAAAATATGCACAAGTCACTGGCTGGTGAGAGAACTGGGAGAGGGAGGCTGCTGGGGCCTCAGGCCTCCTCTTCAAACTACTGGGCTTGTGCCCACAGGGGCGAAGGCTATTCAGACAGATGACCTATGAAGGCCTGCTGCAGGGAGGAAACAATCCTTGGCTGGGTACAAGAACAGCAGTCCTGGAACAGAATGGGGAGCATCTCCCATCTGCTCGCATCAATTCTCTTAGCATCTGTTCCTGTTACTTCCCTAGGGAAAGGAGGAGGGAGATGAAAGTGATGTCTGGCCCGAGATGGGATATCTTTCCAGTCTCAGTTCCCTTAGCTGCATAGGGAAACTGTGCATGTCATCTGGCTCTTCAGTACTCCCAGCTTCTATCTGGAGTCATGCTTCAAAGGGAGGAACCACTCAGAACCACTGTGCAGGCTCTAAGTACTATCCCAGGTACCTGGGTACTCCCAATGCCACACCTCGCTCCTCAGAGTCACTCTGAATGACTAGGCTGAGTGGCAAAGCTGGTTCAGATGGTCTCATTTCAGGGAACTTTTCCTGGTTCTTCACTCCATCTGTTCAAACTCATTCTCAGCCTGACTCATGGCTGAGCATGCATGGATTTGGAGAGCAACAACTCATCTGACCAGGAAGTAAATATATGTGTATATTAGATATACACACACATGTAGTACAAGATATAGATATAGATACAGATATAGTTATACACACGTGAAACTTTTCCTAATATAAAGATCCAAGGCTTTGTAATGGTTTTAAATTATAGCAAAGTCACACACACACACACACCATATCATAAATATAAATTGACAGGGTGTGAAACTGCATCTCGTTTACTATATAATGAAATATCATAATGATACTTTTAGAAATAATGGCTTTTCTCTGAACCACTTTTCTTTTTAGTATTTAATATATGTCATTACTACAGTTTCATTTGTTTTTCAGAAATACTCAGCTAAATCCATTTTCCTTGTTGTGAAACAACCCAAAGGGCAGAGATCCCTGTCTACATTGTTTGCAAGTATTTCGAGATTTCTTAAAGATGCATAACTATACACAATTGAGCATACAAATCTACAAGGTGCTGAAAAGGATACCTTCTGAGCTAAGCTCAGATTAACACAGAGGCTTTGCTGGTTTTCAGGGACCAAAAAAGTTATAAAGGTGAAGCCAATAATAAAGCAAATGACCAAAAACAATTTTTTATACCAGGCAAGACTTGTTTTTCAGTTGAAGTGACCAAAACACAACTCAGATTCCTCAAGCCAAACAAACATGGGGAGAGTGGAGCGTGGAGGACAAGTTTCAACACACCCAAGTACGGGAACCAAAAGGAAGTTATCAGATCTTTCTTCCTCTCAGCTCTGCTTCTTTCTCTGTGTTATCCTCATTCTCTCAGACTGGAGAAATATTTTGGTTGCAGAAAATTCTAACCATCATCCCAGCAGATCCAGGAAATTCCAGAGGACTATAATTAGTTTGACTTTGGTCACATGTCCACATATGTCCAATTACTGTGGCCTGAAGGATGATGCAGTATGATTGCCCAGACTCTGGTCACATGCCCACACTTGTGGTTTAGTGAAGCAGACTACCATGAGTAACAGTCCCACCAGAACCACACGGTACAGAAAAATGGCCACTTCCCTTAAAAAAGGGAGCCAATGAAGAAGGGTAGAAGGAAAACCAGACAGATAAAGCAATAAGTACCTACCTCAAAATTCAGTGTACTGGTTTCCCTCCACTTATACTTAACCTCCTAATAGTATGTGCAGGTCCATAAAAGAGGAAAAGAAGGTTTATCTATATTCATATATACACACAGACAGAAGACTGACGAGAAACCCAGAGAATGCTTCAAAACCTACCAGTCACCATTACCACATGGAGAAATCTCTGCTTTCAGGGAAGCCAAGTTCAAGTCAGAGGAGATGAGTATGAGCAGGAAGCTCATTTCCTCCAGGGACATTCAGGACAAGTGGAGGAAAGGCTAGTCAGCACTGCGAAACCATAGTGGAGTCAGGCTGGGTTCAGGGTGAAAGCTGCGGTTTCTGCCCCACCCCAGTCTAACACCTGCCTCATGCAGCCCGGCATGACTACATCACCTGCCTCAGCCGTGCGCTTTGAGCCCAGCACAGACTGTAGCTCCATTGTCCCATCACTTGCTAACCCGGATTTAACTACACTTTTAGATTCAGCTTTTTGCTTCTGCTTCACCAGGTTGTGAGAGCTTAGATTTCATTATTTGGCCAAGACTTGCAAAACTAATATTAAGGCAAATTAGTCCCACCCTAATGAAGCAATTACATGATTCCGGCTCTCTAAACTCCCAAAGTCTAATCCTTGTTCTGAAAACACTGATCTTAATCACTCTTTCTGATTTTATCTTCCCTACTTCTCTTCATAAATATTTTCTTCAAAACACTATACTTTAAATTATTGTCCTTCAACTAATATTTTTATATCTTAGTTTCTGGGCTTTTGTCTGCTATTCCCTTCACTGGGAAAGTTCTTTCTCCCATCAAAATTCCAGTCATTCTTCAAACGTTAGCTCAAAAACAACCTTCCTCATAGAGATTCCTATTGTCTACCTCAGTAGGAAATAATTGCCACCATTTGGTGTTGGAATCAAGCTAACTTATATAGCTTTAAGTGCGAGATTTCTCTACTGGCCTCTCTGATACTCAGCCACCGCCTTTAGAAAGTGACTTCAACCCCAGCCAGAAAAACTCATACATGCTTTGAGTCTAAAGAAAATACTTCCTTTTGGATTTTTATAAGAATTTAGGATTGAGAAAGAACTGTGAATGTGCCATACAAATATAAGCCTCAGTCTCATGAGCTAAGGAAACCAAATTTATATGAATCTATGAGTCTCAGAACAACATATAAAATGTGTGAGGATCTGATATTACAAGGATTATTCGTTTGGAGTAATTTTTGGCGATTTTGCTACCAGGCATCCATAAACTACAGTACTCTCCAACAAACACATCTGTTAGAAGTTTAGCCTACAAAAAGATATCAACTGTATTTTCAGGGAATCCAGTGTACAAATAAGTTCCTAGAAATTTTAAGTCTTATAGTAGAGCACATTAGTTGTTAGAGTTTATGAAATATGAAAACAGCTTCTAAAACAGTCTTTTCCTTTACAAAATTGCCCTAACTTAATATAGGTTTATTTTTGAAATCGCCTCTACCCAAGAGTTTCTTCCTTGTTAGTATTCTGTTCTTTACCAAGTCAAGCTCTTCCAGAGATTTCCCTGTTGGACACCTTAGATTTACAGATATCTTTTAAGAATATGTGTCAAGGAACAATAATTTTTCTTTATGACCAGACTTCTAAAAAGCATTCTTACCTTTTCTTCTTGTCACCCACTGCAATCTGGCTGCTGGTCTCATCTCCTAAATATCTCTCACCAAGTTTATAAACAACACCTGCTGACAAACTTAATGAGAAACTTTGCGGCCCTATATTACTTGACTTCTCTGTAATGTTGACATTAGGGGCCACTTTCTTGCTTTTGAGATGTATCTATTGAAGCTCAGTCTTTGCTTCTTCTACATTCTTTTGAGAAGTCTTGACTGCCAGTGAATTCAGCTTCCCACTAAACATCTTCACCTTAACACCCACCTTGCTTATCTTCACGCTCAAAATCTGCTCCTCCACGAATGCCCCCACCTCAGGAAGGGCACCATCCCTATGTACCCTGCTGTTGGGAGTCATCCAAGATTCATCTTCTCTCAGTCCTCACATCTAATCAGGCACAAGTTCTTCCTAGTTCTGCCTCCCCATATCCCTCAGATAGGCTGCCTCTCCCTTTGCCTTTGCTAGTGAGTTAGTACACACATCATTTCCTGCCAGTGCCTTGTAGCCTTCTGGCTGTCTCTGCTATCATTTCTATTTTTTCCATCTATTCTCCCATTGCTGCCAGGGTAATCTGAAAATGGCATCATGTATCAACCCTCACCAGAATCATTCAATGATTTTTAATTCCCTATAAGACATATACCAAATCTCTATCATAACATATGAATTGGTCCCTGCTTATCTGCTCTGTCTCCTCTCTTGCTTCTCTTCCCCACCATACTCTATGATCAAGACTCTATGATCGAACTGCAAATGGTTCCCAAACACATCAGCTCCCAGGCCTCTTTGCTCTCACATATGTTGTCTTTTCTACCTGGAATGCCCTCACCCTGCTGGTCTTCTTGGCAATATCCCACTCACTCTTTAAGTCTCAGCCCACATGCTACCATCTCTGAAAAATTTCTTGCCCCTCTGGACAGTCTTAGGTTCTCTTTCATCTATGTTTTCACTGTACTCAATACATGATAATAGCTAATCTTTATTCAACTAGTATTCAATAATCAGTCAACAATAACTAATCTTTATTGAGCACTTAACAATGCACCAGGTAACATTTAAGCACTTTTATACCTTAAATAATCACAACTCTATGAAGTAGTTACTATTATTATTATTATTTTATAATGAGGAAATGAAGGTACATAGTGATTAAATAACTTGCCCAAGGTCACATAACTAGTTAGTGACAGTGTCAATATTTGAAGCCCATAGCTTGTTCTCAAAAATCTCTCCACTCTACAGCCTTCATTAGAGCAATAGAATTTTTATATGACAACCATTCTTTGGCATATTCTTATTTCCTGTCGATGTCTTTTTATCTTTGTTTTCTCAGGGACTACACAGGACTCAGTGGACATTTGGTCAAGGAAAGTATGAATGAATAAATGAATGAATGAATGACTGAGACAAGTATCTAAAATATCTCTTGCAAGCATTTCTAATTATTGCCTCCCAAGTTTCTAGTCTGTTCTTTCTTCATCATTAGCGTATCTTTCAAGGTGGTAAATCCTGCAAAACCTGACAGTAAATAGCCTCTTATGAATAGCAAGAGGCAAAAATCACTAATCAAGCACCACCTGCATAAGAACCAGCCATGGAGAGTTCTGCTGGAATTTGTCATGGCCACTGCAGCTCAAGTGCACAGAAAACTGACCACGCAGGCCACAGGTGCCCACAGACTTACCTTCTAGGGACATGAGTAGACTGACCTGAAACATGAGTAGACTGAGCTGAAAGACCTGTGGCCTAGGCACTTGGCCTGGGGTTTTGTTGCTTTCTCCTGTGCCTTTTTTACCCTAGAGAAAGGGGGCATCCAGGAAAGAGTTTACGTGTTGCCATCTCGTTTCCGAAGTTCTTTCTTCTTTCCAGCAAAGTTCTTGGCTTTGCTGATTTTATTCAAATTCCTCCCATAAGAGTTCTGCACCCTCTCTCCCTGTCTGCTTCACTCTTGCCCTGAAGAAAACCCTAAAGCACACAAGAAAGGAAGTCACAGGGGTTTGTTCTTTTTTCTACTCTACAGGATTTGCAAGCTAACTACACTCTTGAAGACTGTGCAAACATGTGAAATCGTGTGACTAAATAGTTACGCACCCAGACCCCAGAGCTAGGCTGCCTGGCTAGGAACCTGCAAGCCGCCACTTACTAATTCGAAGTGTGTACAAGCTTTTTAGACTCCTGATGCCTTAGTTTCCAAATCCGTAATGTGAGGATGGTCATAGTACACATCTCATAGGGTAGCAGAGAAATTAGAAAAACATAATAAATATAAAATGCTTAGAAAATTGCCTAACGTGTATGTGCTCAATAAATTCTTACTTTTATGATTATCATTAATAATAAGTACTGAGTCCCTATGGAATAAAAAGACATGTAGCCAGTGTCGTGTCAACATATAAAACGAAGTCCTAATTTTTGTCCCTATAAGAGTTTATGAATAAAAAAGAAGGCAAAACATAAAAGTAAGAAGTTTTCCAAGGCTATAGAAGCAAACGACACATCTGCCAAGAGGGACATTTTTGTCTTCTCAGCAGCTTAGCACCTCTCAGAATACAACTTTCTGCAAGGGAAATCAGAAAACTTGGGAGGCATTTCCTACTCATCTTTGACAAAGTCATATTTGGGTCTCTTGCAGGATTTCTCAACTTTGGCTCTGTTGGGATTTTGAAAGGATGATTCTCTGTTGTGGGAGCTGTCCTGTGCCTTGTGGATGTTCAAAGGCATCCCTGATGCCAGGAGCATGGCACCCTGCAGTTGTGACAATCATAAATATCTCTGGGTATTGTCAGTATCCCCGGGGGGCAAAAATCACCCCCGGCGAGACCTACTACTAGTCTATCAGGATTTCAGGAACAATACCCAGTGGGAGCTTGCTGCTACATGAAGGAAAACATAAAAACACAGGGCTTCTTTCCATGAAACCTGGGACAAGGCCCTATTTCACTACCCTAGACAGGAGACCTTGGTCTTATCTCTTCACCTCGTTCAAGCTACCTTTCCTTGTAGAATTGGGTTATTGTGCAAGGCCTCTCGGATTGTAGTGGAGATTAACTGAGTTGTGTTTGTGAACTCACTTTAACTATAAACCACCATTCCCCTGTAATGAAGTATCATTTTAAAAAAATCCAGGAGTACTGTTAAATTATACACATGAAACTTACTGGATTTCGTTAACCAATGTCACCATAAAAAAAAAAAATCCAAAATCCAAGAGATTATTAATCCAATGTGACTGTACCTCTGTGTGGACAAATAAATTTGAATCAAAATATTATCATATTAGAGTCTAAGATTTCGAACTTAGATCTAAGAGTCTAAACTTACTTCATAAATAGTCACTGAGGACCCCATCCATGCCAGGCACAAAGCCATGCTTTCAAGAGACAATAAGGATGGATCAGGGGCAGCCTTTACCTCAGGGTGTTATGGTCGGCCAATATGCTCTCTGCTCCATCATCATCTGTGCCCAGGACTGGATGAATCAGCCCTTAATGCTCTCAAGAATGATAAAAATTGAGTCGCAAAGTCCTATCAGCTATATTGCCCTGTATGGTTATCTAGTGTTGGAATTTCACAAAGGACTCTAACTTAGCCTTTAAAATCTCTCAGAGGGCAAGACATCAACATTTATCGAGTCTGTACCATGGGCCAGCTTCTGCCCAGGTTCATTCAGGACCATGAGGAAGATATTATTATGCTGTTTTTACTGATGAGGACATTGAGGCTCATAAAGAATAAAGTAATTTTCCCGGCATCATAGGGTAAGTGGCAAAACTGGGATTTGAATCCACATTGATTTTAATCCAAAGCCTTTGGATGCCACACCATGCAAATTGAGGTGTATTTGGAAATGATGCTAAGGATAGTAGAAAGTTGAATGTACTACTCAGATCATCTATCCCAGGGATGTGGATGCCAGAGGAAGACACCCTGCTCTCCTGTGTGAATCCCTCATTGGGGAAATGCCAGGTAAATGGCTATCACAGTGACCTGCAATCTCTCTGTTCAAGAGATATTGTCTAGGCTGAGCCAGTAGAATCTGGATGCAGAGTACAAAAGAATGAGACTTCTGACCAAAAGAAGCATTTATGATGGACATTCCAGTCTGTGGCTTTTTGGAGCCTAGCTGTCCCCATAGTCCTACAGAATAGAGTGTCTCTCTCTGAAGCAAGCCTCTCCATGAGTCAAATGGGTATAAATAACTTAACAAATCAGCAGAGCCAAAGTAGGGGCATGAAGCAGAAGACATATCACTCACAAGGCCAGATCCATAGGAATAATGCTCAAGGTCATCCTTGACAAGTAACAATAGTATTATGATTTTGCAACTCTGTAATTTCCATTACGATATATGAATATGCTTGGGGGCCAGAGTAAGGCAGATTGATAACTTCATTTAGAGCAAATCAATTGGATTCCACTGATAGATTCATGAATCATCTAGGAGACATATAAGGGCTGTCATAAACACTGAGTTTTCTCACTTTATGATTTTTACAAGATTCATCAATTTCTATCAAAAAAAAAAAAAAAAAACCACTTCTATTTGGGTTGTTAATGTAAAAGTTCTAGAATTCATGAAGTTAAACCCTTTCTAAAATTCTGGCACCTTGGCCAACAAAACTTTGCATTGCACCTTTAATATAATTAACATGAGTAAAGGAAAAGTATGCTTATCCAAGGGTGAGTTTATCAGCCATGACACTTAGAAAAAAAACCATAAAAGCAACCAATGGCAGTGTCCACAAAAGCAGTGTCCTGGAAAGAGGGAGACTTAACTGGTCCAGACACCCTTATCAAAAGATCATTAGAGACAGCTTAGTCTCACACCATTAACGCTTAATCAAATATTCCTTCTTTTGATTCCATATGTGACTGACTGAGTTGGAGCTGGGTGAATTAGATTGTGCCACCCTCTCGCCCAATAGATCCCTTTATATTCCATGATTTACATAAAAGCTGAGAAGTCACTGGGGTAAAGTCTTAAATCCTGGGGTCCAGGAATAAACAACATAGCTGGTAGTCTTAGCAGGTAATGGGGCTTAGTACGGTGGCAAGAAGAGAGTATAAGATGCCCAGGAACACCTCCATATTGTTTTTCATAGTGGTTGGACCAATTTACATTTCACAATAGATCTTCCATATGATGCAGCAATTCTACTTCTGGGTATATACCCAAAGGAAATGAAAATAGGATTTCAAAGAGATACATGTACTCATGTTTATTATAGCAATATTCACAAAAGCCAATGTATGAAAACCACCTAAATACTCATCAATAGCATGAATGGATAAAGAATATGTGGTGTATACACACAATGGAATATTATTCAGCTGCAAGAAAGGAGGGTATCCTGCCCTTTAGAACAACATAGATGGACCTTGAGTACATTATACTGTCAGACAGAAAGACAGTACTGTATGATATCACTTACATGTGGAATCTAAAAAAGTGAAACTAATAAAAAACAAAGAGCAAAATGGTGATTACCAGGGGAAGGAGTAGGAGATAAAAATAATGTTGTTTAAGGGAACAAACTTGCAATGAGTAGTAAATAAGCCATAAATATCTAATGTGTAGTATAATGAATGTAGACAACAATACTGTACTATGATTATGTAATATGAAATATAGCTATAATGGCAATCATATTATAATATATAAATGTATCAAAGTAACACATCATATATCTTAAATTTACACAATGCTATATGTCAAATTTATTCAAAGAAAGAAAGAAAGAAAGAAAGAAAGAAAGAAAGAAAGAAAGAAAGAAAGAAAATAAGGAATTAAAAAAGCAAGCCAGCCAGCCAGCCAGCCAGCCAGCCAGACTGCCTGCTTCTTCTACCTGTAGCAGAAAGAAAAAAAGAGAATGCCCAGGGATGATGTAATGCACTAGCACCTTACCTCCCTACACTCTGCTGCCATAGCACTGAAGTGTGCAGTTACTGAGTTTCTAAAGCCTACATAGCCTGATATATGAAGATAAAGATCTTCCTCCACCCCTTGCCACTTCTTTGCCATTTGGTGGGGAGCAAGGAAACTAGTAAAAGCCAGCTTAAAGGAGGAAATAATAGCAGTGTTAAGAGCTGACTCACCATGAGGGAAGAAGGCTTGAACTATGCGCCAAACGCAACGCTAGGGCCTGGTGTCGGAAGGGGTTAGTGGTTCTTGGTGATGCGCAGCAACCGACACTAAATCTGTCCGGAATCACAAGCATGCCTTGTGAGAAAGAGGTTGCACAAGCAACCCTGCTCTGGGGACTTTGCAGAACTAAGAAGAAATATTTCTTCAGAGTGGGGATAAAGGTATCTTTGGCCTTGAGTCCTATAAAACTGTCAGAGTTTGTGTGTGATATTTAAGTTAATCTAGCTGTGATAGCATCAGGCACGCTAGGCTCAGATTTTGGCTTTAATATTTAGAAGTTATTTTACTTTCAACTAATTATACAAACTCATTTTGCCTTAGTTTACTTAGCTGTAAAATGGGAATACCAATAGACTCTAGGTACTTTTACTTAGATAGACTTGAATCCTAGAACCACCATTTACTTTCAACATTATTTTCAGCATGTGACACATACACTCTACTCCTCGGATTCCTCATTTGAAAATGGGCATAATGATTCACTTAACTTTTTGGGTTGCCGTGAGAACTAAATAAACACCACAAATAAAACATTGTCAACATTCAAAACCACCTCAAGTAACCCTTCAGTTTCCCCGAGAAGTGAGCTCCCTTTGCTGGCAGCACGATCTTGGTCTGTAGATGCAAGTTCATAGAGATGAAAAAGAACAAAGCTCTTCACTTAGTAAGCAGCCAGCCCTGCTCCTGTTCCATGGAGGTCACTGAGCACTACACCTGCATCACACTGTCAGAGGGGTGGGACTCAGTAAATTTTATGACCTGTAATAACAGTCCAAGGGATGCGGCTAAGATAAAAGTGCTAATCAAATTCCATGCTTCAGGGTGTGAGCTGATTTACTGCTAGGCCGAGAAGGCATTTATTCCCAGTGGTTCTGACAGGCACAGGGGGCTAGCACTCTCTGAGGTTTCTCACACTGCCATCCACTTCTGAAAAGGATCCATGAGTTGAGTAGCTCAAGTTCACTAGCTGGGCTTCTGTGGTTTCTCACATCAGAGGCAGAGGGATGCCATAAGACAGGGGTCCTCAATCCCCAGGCCGCAGACCAGTACCAGTCCATGGCCTGTTAGGAACTGGGCCACACAGCAGGAGGTAAGTGGTGGACCAGCAAGCCAAGCTTTATCTGTATTTACAGCCACTCCCCAGCGCTAGTATCATGGCCTCAGCTCCACCTCAGACCATCAGACATTAGATTCTCACAGGAGCGCCAGTCCCTGGTACCAAAAAGGTTGGGGACCGCTGCCATAAGAGAAGCTTCACAGACAAAAGATTTGCAGAGAAAGAATGACAGGAACTGTGTGGAAAAACCCTAGAGAACTTGTGTGCCAGGTTCTGGTCCAAGCTAGGGAGGAAGGAGAATCCTCCTGACCTCTGTTCCTTTCTATTTGGTGTCTTAATTTCTTTAGAAATCAGCTCTACCCTCTGCAAAATTAGGATAATAACAGTACCTGCTTCTTGAGGTGGTTGTGAAGATGAAAGTGGGCAAGATTGGATTATGGGATACACTTACAGATAGTGCTCACAAACTGTTCAGCTGGCAGCCTGACAGCCGTCAGAACACAGGCCCTTGGCTGCGAGACAACAATTCTTATGCCTAATAGCTCTGTGTAGTTAAGATCTTTGGCTTTGGATCAGAAGCATATAGATAGACCAAAGTCTAAAATGTTTTTAAGGTAACTGTAAAGCCATAGAAACCATAAACCTAGTAATTACTCAACGTCTAAGGCAATTCTTAGGCCCTAGAACTTGTGCCAACAGGAAGTGGGCTGCCAACACTTTTTGACATCCAAAAACTTTGTTATCCTAGTGCTCATGTAGAATATGGCCACGGAGGACAACAAACTAGGAAGATCCTTCCAGGAGCAATGTAGGCATCGAGCAGCCAACCGACCATGGGGAGAACAGGCATAACTATATTCCATCCCCAGTACCTCTCTAGCCTGAGCAGCCTCTCAGCTGGAACTGAGATGAGACTAAGCTACACCTCCATGTGTACCCTCAAGTCTACTCCAGGATGCTGAGGGTCAAGTAGTCCACCTGCAGGTAGGCTGGTCTCTCTTTGCTCTTCCTAACTCATCTTGCTCATTCTTTAGATCTTTGATCAAATCAGTCTACCTCTGCCCGAGGTCTTCTCTAACCACCCCAGGCCACAGACCACTTTCCTTCTTCAGAAATCCTTATAATTCTTTCTACTAAACATCAACATTATGCATGAAGATAATCTCTGTACTTGTTAAAATGGACAAATATATAAGTCATATGTTTCAAAGGGAAGAGCTCTGGCTCTGAAGACAGGCCCTGGCACCACCATTTGTTAGCAGAGTGAACTGTGGTAAGTTCCTTAACATCTCTAAGACTCAGGGTCCTCATCTGTTAATTGCAGATAATCACACCTTGTAGGGTAGTTTTGAAGATTAAAATAATATATGTAAATCACTTGGCACACAGTAGGAATTTAATACACTGAAGTTATTAATATTTGTATCATTTAATTTTTCATTTGCTCTAGTTTTTATATCTAACTGAAGTTTAAGTTATTTAAGGATAGAGTTGAGCCTTGTATATTTTCATATTCTTCAAAGGTTAATGCTAGTGTCATGAAATATTTGTAACTTGAAAACTCAAGTAACACTTGGGGTAAAACCAATTTCTTCCCTTTGGAGTTTCTAAAATACTAGCTTCAGGAGATTGAGGCAAAGTTTGTGTTCATAGCAAATGCAGTATCCTTTTTCTAGTGTGAAAATGAGTATGCACTGGAAGCAAATGATCAGTGCATATTTTGGATCCAGACATCCAAATATTGAGAATCCGGGGATGGAGTCTATGTGGCAAGAATAAACACAGAGCAAAAATAGAAATATAAAATAGAATTCTTCCTACTTCTCAATGGAAATATGAAGAGAGGGGGTAAAAGATCCCAAAAAGGAATCTGGGCAACAAGTTCAAGAATCAGAGACCAGCAATGAGAAGGACTTTATAACTGAATTAGGTCTTCTGACTCAGGCTGCAAGTTTTTATGTGGTATGTGTAGAAACAAACAGGCATCGATTCTGGTCTGATCCCCAGGTTAAGCAGGAACAAGGAAGCATCTGACTGAAACATATTCTCAAAAGTTCCTCCAGGCAGATATTGATACGCGTTCTCTCTTACAACCCAAACAAGGGGGAAAAAACACTTTGAGGCATATTATCTAATCTATTTTCATCTTCTCCAAGAGCAATGATGCCCTCTTTCTATAGTCCCGAAAGAGGCAGAGAAAAGTACTGAGGTAACGAAACATAAACATAGAAGGAAGAGGCTGCTGCTGTTTGATGGTGTCGAGAAATCTATTCAACTTGATCATCTCACATTTGCATCCCAGAAAAAATGAACTGTCTTCCATTCTCCCATCAACATCCAAGTGACCTTTTTTGCTCTCAGTAGTTTAGTGATCTTTCTTGCAATACTTCTGTGTGAATTAGGGGAAAACATACCTTCCCTAGCCGAGCCCAGCTCCTTATGTCCAGCACAGTCCCCCTGATTTGCCACTGGAGCTCGTCACATTTCCCCACCTCGACGTTCTCTCCTACCATCAGTCGTTGCACCACCATCAGCCTTGGAAAGCCACATAACTCAGGATGACAATATCAAGGCCATTAAGCCTCCATACATCAGCAAAACTGCCTCGCTGCTGTCTCTACTCCAGGTTTTGAAAATATGTCACGGCATACACAGGCCCCTCAAGCACTGGACTTGATGGGTTGTGCTCAGAAGGCCACTTCTAAGACCAAAGCCATTTTTCACTCCTGTTGACAGTGGCCTCAACTGCTGATGATCATAGCTCTGGGGTATTACCCAGGCACGGCCCATTGCTCAGATCTCGAAAGTGGTGATTTGATCTAATGTGGCATACTTCACAACATGTTCATTCATATACGTACGCTGAGACATAAATATAAATTTTCCTTACTTGTGATTGGGGAAAATCCACAGCCTACAGTGCAAGAATCCACTCACTAGGTTTATGAATAAATTGATCAGGATGATGTAAAGTCAAGATCCCCAAATCAGATCTAATAATATCCTAATTCCCAAGTAACCAGAAAAGGTTCTGAATCCTAGTGGGGAAGACTTTTTTCCTGGAGCCCATAAAATTTGACGTCTACCAATTTCAGTGGCTCTTGGCATACAGGCTGCCTCTTGAGAGCTCTCGTCTTCCTCTTTTCAGTCCCACATCCCAACTTCCACCTCTAGGCAGATTTGCAAATTGATAGACAACAGTATTAAAAACACAGTGATGACTTAAAAGCAAGTGACAAAGTCAAAAGTACACATATCTAAATTTACAAATGTGCATGACATTTGCCAAGAAATCTATCCATTTTCTGTGGTGATGTAGCCAAAGGCTACGAGATAGTATGACCTCGTCTCTTGTCACTTTCTAGGGTTTGACACTGACATCTTAATTGTGAAGTGTTGTGTAGCCTGTACAAACTAAACTTCAAGATCTCAATTTAATACACACTGGCATTTATTTTGAATTAGGGCTCTCCTTCATTTTCATATCAGATCTCTACCAGTTTAAATTTCTCATGGCAGTGTCTATATAAATCACCACTGTCCTTTACAACACTTGCAATGATGGAAATGTTTTGTCTAATAAAGAAGGCACTAGTCATATGTGGCGATTGAGCACTTGAAATGTGGCTTGTGTAACCAAGGAACTAAATTTTATTAAAATATAAATTTAGCCACATGAGAGTAGTGGCTATTATATTGGACAGCACAAATTCTAAGGGCTCATGACATGAGGCTGTGTTTGCTTCTCCAACATTTAGCAAGCCCTAGAATAATAATCTAGCCCAGAACGACACATGGATGAAGAGGAGGAATTTAAATGAGACTCAGACACATCAAACACCAAAGTGAATCTGAGACAGCCTCCTAGATGCAGAGTTTACAAGGGAAATGATTAGTCGAATTGGTTCTATGATTCTTGGGCCCCTTCAGCAAGATAAAGGCTACAAAAAAAAAATCAAAGTATGAAGAGGGGAGAAGGTGAGATAAGGAGATTCTTTGAAGAAAGTCGCTGCTACTGCTATTTTGTGATCTGCCTCAAATCCTCCCAGAAGGACAAAATACAATAAGGATTAGCTATAGACACAGGTGAGAGAGAACTGGGCTAGAGCTGGTTAAATTCCACCCAAGAAGACTGCCTGGAAGAACGACGGTACTCTAACAGCATCGGCCTAAGCAGGGTGGACCCTCTGGTGTGCCGATAAATATTTAAGAACCAAGTCTCTAAAAACAAACCAATAAGCTCTGATGTTATGTATTTTGCCAATTTCCAGAGTATAAATACTCCCACCTTGGCCAATTTCCAGCTACCAGTCTGAAGTCCCTGAACAAAGAGCTGGGAACGGCTGTGCACGAACAGCTTTCGTGAAGCGGTGTAGGCCAGCTCGAGCACATCACTGGGTGGGCCACCAGCGAGCCAGAGGCTACTGGGAAGCATCCTGCCTAGAGAATGGAGAGCACTCCCCATGGTGAAGACTTGCATGTGAGAGGTGCTCAGTGATGAGCGTGTCTGTGGAACCCAGGAGAAAGAATGATTTTGACAACTCTTTAGACTGAGAGCTAAAAACACTCAGCCAAGTCAGAGCTCTCCTTTTCCCTTACATCTGTTTCATCCTCTGTCCCTTGAGCCCTTGCAGGATATAAAACTGCCATTTGGGAGTCTGTGAGATGAGAGGGAAAAAGAGCAGAAGCCAATCACAGTCCTTTCCTAAACGGCAGCTGCCAGCTATTGGCCTTAGCCCAGGAAAGATGAGGAGACATCTCATCTCTGAATGAAGAAGACTGAGGCACTGATTAATATCATGAATTGGGTTTATTCTAGTTACTGAATTGTGTGTTGGGACTTAAAATGACTATAGAACCATCTATTGTTTGCCAATTTTCTTTTCTGAGAGCAAGGGATAGTGGGAGGTAAAACTAATAATGATAAGGTTGAGCTTTTATTACATCATGAGTTGTACCTGTTCGGCATTAAAAAATAGAGCCACGGTTGAGCGTTCCTTCTCCCCATATCTTGATTGTTGTCAAAAAATCGACACCACCAGGGATAATTTAAATTATGTTTTTTATTGAGAGATGAGGTCTGATATTTGGAGGATAGCAGTAAACAGGTAACATACACTGACCTTACTAATTTGTGTACTCGAACGGTGAGGTGGTATTTAAGTAAAACCAACAATATGGAAATTAGCATGAATCCCCTGATGTGTAGGACACTCAACCCCATGAAATCTCCAGTCTTTCACATCTCATAATTTATTTTTCTTAAAAAAAAAAAAAACTTTTAAAAAGTATTAGTGGAAAGGAAAATAGCAGTCATTTTAAGGAGTATTCCAAAGCTCTCGAAATCAAATGAGTGTTCATTTTCATTCTCAAAGTAAGCACCCACTATCCTACAGAGGACAAAGTAGTAACCTCAAATCAGTAGTGACAGAAGGTGGCAGGTCATTGAAGATGAACATCCCTGGCCAACTGCTGGACTCCTATCTGACTGCTATACCAACAAACCATAGATTCTAAGACAACACCAAAAAGTTGAGTCTGTAGAATGTAAAGGGCTAGAGTTAGACCCAATCTAAAGGAGCTTATTCTGTAAGGAACCTTTTTCTATCTATAGCTTAAATTTAAACCCGAATGATATCTGTTGGCTCTAAAGTGACAGCTTCATCACCATCAAATCCAGCCTGATGACCAGGGGAGAGTTTCATAACTCTCACATCAAAATCAGCAGCTATTCATCCTGAAAACCCCTTCCTAAAATTCAGTGTTTTTGCATGAAGCTTTTCCTCCTGGATCTCCTATGGCGAAATAACTACAGAGAGAAGAATGCAGGCATCTCACACTGTGAGATGAGATAAACATGACACATACCCATTCTTCTCCTTCAGCCCCAGATGCTTACTCTGGATACTCTTCCTTATCTCCTGGCCAGGGACCTCTAGATAAAGGGTGCTGCCTGGTCTAAATCCCACTCAGAAGCCAAGAATCAAGTCAGTGGCTCAGATAGAAAAGCAGAACTTGCTAATGTTTGGTGAGCACCCAAAGGTGACATGCTGGAGAGAATGGCACAACTTGGTCTGAAAAACAGCCTTTTTCTCCTTGCCCAAGGGGCAGAGGTGACAGAAGGTATCACACACAATGCTGCTGCTTTCTCTTCCACGTTTGTGGCAGGTGTCACCTTGAACGCTCTTCCTTCTCCCTCTAGCTTCTTGATTTTAAGTAGAAACTCGAATGATGCTTAACTTTTTCTGAAAAAATGCCAAAAGTACTGAGTTCCCTGAAGAATGCATATATGTTTATACTCAGATAATTTCAAAATCCTACATATAATCTTAAGGAGGTTCACAGAAAATACTGGACCCTGATTCTGAGGATCCAAGGTTCAGAAGCCTTGTCTCAAGGCAGGTGCTCTGGTGCTAATGCCCCCAGATGACCATCCTCCCCATCACTCACTTCCTTCCCGCCCTCCCCAGCAGGCCTGGTTTTGGCACGGGGCTGCTTGCCTCTTGAACTGCCACCATGGACCGCTCGGTGGTTGTTTCCTGGGTCCAGGGGAAACAGCCACATTCCTTTAAGCAAATCGTGTCTTAGTTATTGATTTTCTCCACTCGAAGGTTTTGAGAATCCTTGATTAAATCATAAACCACTGCATCAGCCATCTGCTGCTTTCATCTCTCGAACCAAACTTCAATTTCTTTGAGGCACTTCACCTTTAATGCAGCAATCTGGATCTATATACATCATTCTTTCACTCGTTTAAGCACTAACATTTGTGGATCATCTATTAAATGTCAGGCACTGTTCTAGGCATTAGGGGTATAGCAATGAACTAAACAGACCTCATCTTAATTTATTTTTTCCCCAAAACTATTGTTGCTTTAAAAACAATGATAATGATTATTATAAAAACTACTCAAGTGCTAAATATTTTATATGCATTATTTTATTATTGGTCAGAAAACTTGGTGAGGTAGGTATTATTAACTCCATTTTACAGGTGTGAAAACCAAACTGAAAAATTTACCTAAGCAATTTACCTAAGCTAGGGAGGAGCAAAGACAAGATGTAACACCAGGCCCTTTTTTTCCAAACTACCTTTAGATTCAACATCCCTGGTTGTGCTTACAAAGTTAGACCACACAGCACCACTGAAATGTGAACAGATGTCTCACAAAAAATTAGTCTGGAAATGTGCATATATTTAAGTAGACCTGGGGGTTATCTATGGTTGCCAAGAGGCTCAAAGTCAGCATGGATATAACCAGGAGGCACTGACAAAGTTGTTAACCAGCACTTGGCTGGGAAGGTGAGGCTGAGGATTACTGAAGTTGAATTGGTAGCCAAAGGACAGACAAGCCACAGGCTATTACAAAAATCAAAAATATGTTTCAAAATTAGATATTTTTGAAAAACCATGATGGACAGAAAAGGTGATTATAATCCTAAGGCAATAATTGGAGAAAGTAGAGAGTAGGTGCTAAAGGACTGACTAGTCTGAAACAAATATTTAAAAATAGCATTTTCCTATATCCACAGCATCCAAAGACCTCAGTCAGTGCTAATAGACACTCCGATGAAATTCAGGGCTGGAAATAATTGAGAATGGTGGCTCCTAGGAAAGGGTGAGTCCATATTTTGCAGGGTATGAAGGTTATAGAAAATGGGTGATCTTCCATTAAAAAAAAAAAGTGCTAATACCAAATTAGGTTCAGGGCCTTGGAAAGGACCCAGAAGTTTCAGCTACATTAGCTTCACAGTGAATTCACTTCTGCCCAAGTAGGTATCAGACCCAGAGAAGAGGCTGCTAAGAAACACATACTTCATTAGTATTAGGATCACAGTGGCTAAGACTAAACGACCAATTTGGAGAACTTTGTGATCCAGAGAACAATTATTTGATGGCACTTTGATGAGAAGATTCAAGACAATAGTAGAGGTGGTTCAAAGAGAGGCTTTTGGCAATCCAAACTACTGAAAGAGACACCCAATGTAAATTTGAATGAGATACCCATTTTTCTACATCGGCTTGTTCATTTTTAAAAATCACACTGTTAAGCCATCCTCTAGCTGGCAGACACAGCATCTAGGTAGGATTTACAAAAAGACCTCTATGGAGACAGACAAGGTGACAAAACAAGTCCCTCTGAGCAGGCGGAGTCCCCACAGGCGAATGGTAAAGCAGTCGAGGGGAACTTTGGGGCTAGGTACATTCCTTTGTCTCTGTGTGGTGCCCACTTGCAGAACGCAAGGCTGGGCAAGGGACATGCAGACTGGATTTCAGCCCCAGTTCATCCTCAGCTCAGCACCTTCGTGGAGTGTTGAAATTGCATAACCAAACAGGGCGGTACTGTATGCTAGAAGCATGGTAATTTTAATGGTGTACTGAAAGGGACTTAAAAATGTGTAATTCTCTGGCCCAGAAAGTCCACTTTTTAGAATCCATCCTAAGAAAATTATCAGTGAAAATGACAAAGATTTATGTAAAATAAAGCATGTAGAAGAAGTATTTGCATAGCGAAAAATTGAAAACAACCTGTATGACCAATAATAGAAAACTAGTTAATTAACTCATAACTCAGCCCTGTAATAGAATACTGACCATTCATTACATGATTATTCAATGATAGGAGGAAATGTGCATCATATGACTCAACTAAAAAGCAAGAAAAGAAACTATGCAGATTTAAAAAATATGTGTATCTATTAAAAAGACTAGAAAGTTCCCAAAACATTAAAAGTAGTTATCTATTGGTAGTGGAATTATAGATAATTTCTAATTTTTCTCACAGTCTTCCATAGTAATTTTTTTTTTAATTTTGTAAATGTTATACTATTACAATGTGCAAATACACATTTTTAAATGGTAACTGGACTTGCTGGGCAGAGACAAAGTGGGAGCAGGGAGTAAAATGTTGCCTTGGCCTAATAGGCATATTGTTTGCACCCCACTGATTTCCATTTCTCATCAAGTCCCAGCCCCTGGATGTCCAGATGCATCTTGCTTCATTGCCCTCTGACCTACACTGATGGATGATCACTGGAGGAACATGATGTCTCCCTATGACTGTCGCTACCATTCAAAGCCCTAGCAGTGTCTCTGTGTGCTTGAGCACTATGACAGAATAGCTCTGAGTCACTAAGGACACTTACCCAAAAGCCACTATAGAAGGTGAAGATAATGTGAGCCAGGCTGGAGCAGCTAATTGACTTAGCTACTTACTTCCAGATTTACGGGACACCACTGCTGAGTAATTAAATTTACTGAGCTATTTCCACAAGATATTAATTCTATGTAATCCTCACCAAACATAAATTGCGAGCTAGGTTTGGGTTTTGTTTTGCTGTTTTTCATTTTGGAATCAGTAATTAAAGATTATTCAATTATGATAATGTGTTTCTATTAGGAATGGTCTCAGTAGCTGATGTCTGATGAACACTATGGAGCTTGGATGATAATAATGATTTTAAAACATTCTCATACAAGTTCAAAATGGAGGAAATGTGCTTTTTTCACTTTTCCTATGGCAAGTTGTTCCAGAACCATCTTTAATTCAAGGCAAATTATCTTCCCAGGGTTAGAGGTGGACAGAGTTAGGCAGTGTGTATTTAGTAACTTGGAGCCCAGGCTCTCCTGGTATCATGGGGAATGGTTTAGCACATGGTGGGTAGAAATTGGAAAGGGCTTCAGGTTTAATAATCATGGTTAAATGGTGGCATAAAATGATCAGAGAGAATAGCTCAGGGCCCCAGTCCCACAAATCTTCTCCAAGGGATGAAGAAAAAGCCTCAGACTTGATCCTTGCTGGCAGGTAGTCTGCACGGCCCAGCCTGGACACTTCTGTTCAAAACTGCTCTTACTTCGGGCTTTCCCAGCAAATGTTCATTGAGTGCTAGATGCTGATACCCGTAACATCCCTGGTGAGCATGTAATCAGCACTCCCTCCGGCGAGCACTTAGCAGCTGCCGGAGCAGAAGGCAAATCCAGGTACAAATGACTGACAGGAGAGTAAATTATAGCTCCCGGCTTAGCAGGAACCAGACCTCTTTCCTTGGTTCAAACTCTCTTCTGGGCACCAGGGGAAGTTGCATTAGAAACAGCAGGGGGAACACAGACTTCTGAATAAGGTTAGACCTAGGTTTTAAGTCTTCCTATCTTGGGCAAGTTTGTTGTGTTAAACCTCAGTTTCCTTGTCTATAAAGTAGAGATGATACCATGTATATAGTTCATGGACGGTATTGTGAAGTCAGCAAGATGCCAGATCTAAGTGCGTTGCGCAGTTACTGACACGTGGAGCAGATCCATTCTCTTCCCTAGCTCCAAGTCAGCTCCCCCGCCCTCCTCTCATTCAGTCCTGGATATCAGGAGCTACGCTTCAGACTAACCTTGGAAACTTGCAAAAAGGACTGTGGTTTCATCCCTGTATTGGTTTTCTGTTGCCGTGTAACAAATTATCCTAGAGTTTGGTGGCTTAAAAAACATACATTTCTTATCTCAGTTTCTGTGGGTCAGGAATCAAAGCAGCTTAGCCAGGTAGTTTCTGATTTAGAGTTTCAATCAAGGTGTCAGCTGGGGTGGCAGTCACCTGAAGTTTGACTGGAATGAGAGGGGATATACCTCCAAGCTCACCCAAATGGCTGTTGGCCAGAGTTTCTAACTGCGTGGGCCCTTCCTGCTCAGGACTTGACATTTGGCTGTCCCAAAACAAGTGATCTGAGAGAACCAGAAAGCAATGACACATGCCTTTTATGATCCAGCCTATCTTCACTTCCATCTTCCTTTATTCATTACAAGTAAGTCACAAAGTCCTGCCTATACTCAATAGGATAGAATTATAAAAGGGCATGAACACCAGAGGATGTATCACTGGGGACCATCCTGGAGGCTGGCCTCCACAGGTCTTAGCCAAAAGATTTCAATTTAACTGTTTTGTTTGTTTATTTTAGATCTCTCTATATAACTCCATTGTGCCACCAAGATCAAAAATGATACTATATAGTTTCTCCTAAGTAACCTTCTCTTCAGCCCAACTTTGTCAATTTAAACTCTTCCTTTAGCATGTCCTTATTCACTCACCACCTCCTGCTACTCAATTCTCTTAGGTCCTAAGCAGTCAGGCCAGAAGCAGGGGGCAGCAGGTCCCAGAGAAGCAGGACCTTTTAAAATGCAGGGTAACAGCAGCAGTGGAGTTGAGGGCAAGATAAGCAAACAGCACCTGATGACAAGATGATGTAAACACTGGAAGCTCCTGGTGCTCCCAGAGCAAGTGGTTAAGCGAGGAACCAGGCTAAGGCAGAAATCAGGAATGCCGAAGGGGCTGTGCATGTGTCGTCACCAGGCTGGGGAACAGTGACAAGTGACCAACAGCAAGAAGGCCCCCAGAGCTAAAGCAGCTTGCTGGCTCAGCCCCGGCTGCTTTTCTGTTCTTTACCCTCATGACAGCCAATCCCAAAACACCTCCCTAAAGCAGCGCAGGTGATGCCAGCCAAAGGCGCCCTGCAGTGTGAATTCAGAGAAAGAAAACAGACAGTCCCAGCTTCCTGGCAGAGGCAGTTCCCCTAACACAAGCTGCCCTCAACCCCTCTTCCAGTAAGCAAGCTTTCCTGGCTCATTATAATGTTGGCAATGTCATCTACAAGATGAAAGTTGCCTACAACAAAAATAAACATAAAATGATTATGATGTACACACCACTGGGGAGCGAAGTGTCCATCTTCACAGATGGCTTATTCATCTTTGTGTAATGAAACCCAAATTGTAATTGTATATATTTCCAGCCTGTTCTCTCTCTCTGCTCAGTAAAGAGATATGGCTTTGTCTGTCTGATAGTTTGCTGCCGGCTCTGGCCCTCTTGTCCTTTGGCCCGTATGTAGCACAGAATACGAAGAAGAGGGAGGAATAGAAAAACAAGAGTGATCAGAGTAAGGGCTTAAGGAAGGCTAAGCAGGGATAGTTCTGAAGAGAAGCGGAGAGTATGCGCAATAGGCAAGAAAAATGGATAGGAAAGGGTTATAAAAAGAGAAAAGTTTTCCAAGATTAAGTTCCTCTAAAATGTCCAAGAATAGTAATTTTTTAAAAAATAGTTACTTATACATTTTTTTAGTTGATGGACTATGGTTTTTTGTTCACGATCATGTTCTGAGAATGGATCATGGGGCCCCTCTTTTAATGACATTACATCAGTATCCAAAATTAGCGTCTGCATAAAGGTATAAATGTGTGAAGAGTCCATGGCCCTCTGAATAGACATGTGACTGAAATGGTGGTTTGACATCAGAAACACCCTTTTCTGCCTTTGAAATGTAGCCTGTAAACAGTGGGAAGCCAGCGAAGAATTTTAAACAAAGGATTCACAGGATTCCATTTGGGAATGTGGGCAATGGGAAGCTTATAAAGCTGGAGGCAGGGAAACTAGTTAGTGGGTGTCAGTCCAGATGAGAACAAAGACACTAGATATGAGATAAAATGTAGGACCTAGTGATTTTCTAGATCTTTGAAGGGGAAAGGGGTCAGAAGTACTCCAAATAAGGGGAGGAATCGAGACTGACTCTAGGCACCCAGCTTTGGTGTCTGGGGTAAGAGGTCTTGACAGACTTCATGGACATGGGAATACAGAAGGGGAGCAAGTACTGAACTCTAGTTATAGGCAAGATTGATCAGAAAGCACTTGATCACACACGATGATGATGTATTGTCCTTATGGTTCTTATTATCATCATATTTCAGCTTTTACAACAGTTATTCCTGGAACTTTGTTGAGATATAATATTTAATAAGCATTCTTTCCCCCCAACAATTAGTTCTGCTATTCTAAGCACTATGGATACCCACATCACTCGCAGCTTCTAGATGAAATTCTGTGACTTGAAATATTTCACTGGCTCCCTTTGAACTATCTTCCAGGACACAAAAGGTTGTTTCTGATGGGGCCTCCTGTCTAACCACCAGTTCAGTCAGTGGTATCTATTTGGAGTGCCATGAATCCTCCACACATTTACACTTTGTGCCTTTACTTAGCTCTTTTCTCCACTGGATTGCCATTCCATCACCACCACCTGCACCCCAAGCCCCCACCTGGAGGGCACCTACTGAGTCTGTATTGCATCAGTTCAATTATTAACCATCCTAGATACAATTAATTCCCTCTTTGTTTTCGCTAATACACCCTCATGGGTAATTCTATCACAGTATTTACCGTTGCTGCACCTATTATTTTGAATGATGGTCCCACCTGATGAGATTGAAATCTTCGTAAGAAGACCTTATCATAATAGTATATAATAATAGTAATAATAATAATAATAATAATAATTTTGTTGTTATGAATATTATTCGTGAGCATTTGTTGAGCATCTAGTATGTGGCAGCAGCAATACTCCTTCGAATATCGTGCTGCCTTTTCCCTTTTTCATCCTATTTATTGCCTATGCCTAGCAGGGTCTAGCGTATAGTAGACATTCAGTAGTGATTTTTAAACAAATGAATGGGTACCTACTTATTGAGAAAAAGCAACAGGGAGTTTCACTTTGACTCATGTTGCTTCTCTTCCATGGCACATATAAGGCTTATAAGCTGATATTCTACTTCTGACCCCCCCAAATGGGTTAAGAATAAATGAAGCAAATGTAACAAAATCTTTTTTAAAAGTATACATATATAAATACTTATTTTTATATGAAAATTTCTAGAGCAATGAACAGATGATTATGGAATTACTTTTAACCATATTTCAATAACAAGAAAGAAATTCAAATGTTAACATGTACTTTTAATCAAATACAGTCCATAGTGTAAGACATATGAACCTAGTAATTATCTGAGTTTTTGATTTGATCTCTGAAGTTTGGGGCATTATTGTTAAGTTTTTCATGGTGTAATATCTTGGTAATTGTTGAATCTGATTTATGGGCATATGAAGATTCATTTGACTATTTTCCCTATTGCTGAGTGTGTTTGAAAGTTATCATTATAAGACGAAAACTTAAAAAAATTTGGCATCGTTTTATGATCTCTCCTTAATGTGGACTCAACGATAACTGCATAGTGGTTCCCTACCCCTCTCTCAAGCCCTTCCTTTTCCTAATAAGTAACTCAACAAGGTCACTTTGGTGAGTGCTAGATCAACTGTGACACATTATGTATTTTATCTGCTGAAATCACTCTTCAACATGTGCATGAATTCACTCTTGGCTTCATCTGATTTGCCTGGGTGATGTATGTAGCAGTGATTCAGGCCTAACAAGTCACCTGGAGAGGCAATCCTTCTTCAGGGGACAGCTCAGGGCATATCAGATGTGGTCGGTGACAGGCATGATGACGGCAAGATTTATCTGCCAGATGAGGACACGGTCAGGGATGTTTTTCAGCTCCAAGACAGGCCCCATATTCAACATTGGAGCTGTTCAACGGCTGCAGCTTGGAGCAAATAGGATTTTCCTTAGTCTTGGAAAAACCTCAGCCAGACCTCTGAGTCCAGAAGAGCTGTAGCTTGATGCCCAGTAAGGCATTAACCACTCCTGGGGGCCAGAGATGTAATGAGAACAGCAGATGTACAAATGAATTTGATAAGGCATCAAACTTCCCAGGTACTTGAGGGGGAAAAATTGAGTTTAGATTATTTTAAGTTTTTGATGGGAGGTAGAAAATCGACATGGAAAGAAAAATAAGTTTTAGAGTCAGTCAAATATAGTTGCTGATAAGAGAAAAGCCACTGCTGATTTGTGACCTTGGATATCACTTCAGCAGCTTGGGTTTCCACTGTTTCAGGTATATCATGGTGGTGATCTTATAGAAATGACATATGTAAAGAATGAGCACAATGCTTGGAACATAGTAAGTTTTCAGCAGATGACAGATGTGTTGTTCTAGAAGATTTTTGACTGAGCTTGCAATGTTCCAAGAGGGCACACAAGAGAGAAAATAAGTGTTGGTTTTATAGATTAGAAAGAAAATACTGAGGAAAGCAGGGAAATCATAAATTATGTGAAGATAGGCGAAGAAGAGATCAGAGAAATTAACAGGCAGCCAACAGGAATAGAAGAAAATATGGACAGAAACGTTTCGCTTAGGTAGATTTCAGTTTTTCAGGACTTGCTCCTGGTTTTACAAGATGTTCAATTATTAATGTTGAGTTAAAGTCTGCTGAGCATTCAAAATCTCATTGCACTGGTTTGGAAGCTTGTAGCACTGGCATGTGCAGTCCCCACAGAGATGAACAAGTGCTGGGACAGCGCTGGCCTAAATGTTGACCTCAACACCCACTGCCCATAAAAAGAAGCAGCACAGACAGTAGATTAAGGGTTGCTAAACCAAGCCATTTTCCTAAGTTATACTTCTTCCATGTCCTCTATCCCTGTAAAAATTTTACAATTCATTAATTTTGTGGGATTTCAGGATCCCGAGTTTGTAATTCCTGGTTAGTGCTGTCCCATATGTGCTGGCAGAAAGGATGAGCATAAATGGTTCCCAGCCACACATCAGTGCCAGCCGAGATTCTGGGCTCAGACCTAGAGATGCAGCTTCAACTCGGATGCTTAACATCTGCCTGATTTATGGCCTCCTTGCTTTATGAAGAGAGCTGGTAAAAGCTGTTGAGGGGCATTTTGATGCCACTTGTGTTCATTTTCAGCAATAAATTGTAATGGTGTTGCAAGAGTAAATGTATCTGACAATCAGAATCTATTATGGTATAAGGCCAACCGCATCCTGGGAAAAATCACAATATATATGGGATGCAAAAAGCCACCTCCAAGTATTGTTTAGGGCACATTTTTAAATATACAGAAAATTAGGAATGTAGACATTAAAGTTCCCAGAGCCACACTAATTGGGCCACATGATTATCTAACCATCATGTTGTGTGTGATATCAAGCCGGGCAGGAGAGTGTCACAATTAGACCCGAAAGTCAATCAGCCATCTGCAGGGTGGAACTGTCAACCCTAATGGTCTGATAATACTTTGTGTTTGTACTGTGACACTTTACATGGCTTATGCATTATCTCCTAACTTGTTAATTAGCATTATAGCCACTACATCTCTCCCCTGCTCTCCTTTCTCCAGTTCATCCCTAGTTCAGGAATTCTCACTGCTTTTTACCTCAAAGCAGCACACGACATTCCCTGGCACCAATGCTCCCCCAAACAGTCTCTCCTACAACTGAAGGCCAAATGAATCTTTCTAAAGCCCCATTCTATTCATATTAACCACTGCTTAATAACCACCAATGGACTTTGACATCTCTTAAAACACAGCCACATTTCACATCTACCTAGCTACAGGGATCTGGTCTTCGAGGGGACCTCCTCCAGCCCCCCAATTGTAGTCCATTTTTATATCTTCCTAATTTGACATTAAATTCTCTGGCAGCTGAGACAGTGATGGCATATACTAGGTGCTCAATAAATATTTGCTGAATGAGTAAATGAATGAGCCTGTTCATACATAGTGGCTGGCAATATGAACTAGTAAAAATTCTTCTGGAAAGTAATTTGCAAATATCAATATTCATTAAAATATTCATAATCTTTGACCTTAAAGTAATATTTCCGATAACATAGTCTAAGGCAATCATTCAATGAGGATATGATGTTTGAGCTATTGTCTATAATAATGAAATGTCAGAATGAATTTAAAGCAATAATAAGAGGATGGTTAAGTAAATTAAGATAAACCCACTCAAATGAATATTATAAAGTCAATAAAAATTATTATGAGGACTGGTTAGTTACATGGAATATTCTTATGACCTATTTCTTTTTGAGCAGTATTGAAAATTAAAACTATATTTTATTTTATCCACTATGGAGTGAAGGTGGTAAAAATGCTTAAAAGTGAAAATAGTGATATTATGGAAATTTTTTCCTTTTATTTAAATTTCTGTTACTGTTATAATGCAAGTAAAAAGATCACTTTCCTGACAAAAAATGAGCACTTCAATGTCTCCCTACTCTACAGAATAAAATCCATATCCAGCCTAGCATTCCAGATGCTGAATGGTCTCCTCTAAACCTGTATTTCTATTTTTTGTTCCTTTTTGAATGTGAACTACAATATATACAAAAGGCACAGAAATCAAAACTGTGTAATGTAATGATTTCCTACAAAGTGCATCCAATGTGACCATCACCCTGATCAAGAAAAGAACATTCAAAAGCCCCTTCCAACCCCTGCCTCATCCTCCTTCACAAACAAAATCACCATCTTGACTTTTTTTGGAATCATTCCGTTTGCTTCCTTATGATTTTTTTCCCCACATAAACATTATCCCTAAATATCATAGTTAAATGGAATCATATACTTAAAATATTTGGCTTCTTTCATTCAATGTTATGTTGTTTAGATTTATCCATGTTGCTGAGTGTGACTATATTTTATTCATTTTCTTGATTGTCTAGCATTTCTTCACATGAATATACAGCATCCATTTATCCATTCTACTGTTGGGATATTAGTTAGGGTTCTTTCCAATTTGAGGCTATCATGAATAATGCTACTCTTATACACATTTCTTGGTGCTCATGTGTATAGATTTCTGTCTGCTATATATCTAGGAGTAAAATTGCTGGTCATATGGTATGTGTATTTTTAATATTAGTAGATAATGTCTAATTATTTTCTTAAGTGTTTGTGCTAATTCATTCCTACCAGCAATGTATGAGAATGCAAACTGCTCCATATTCTTGCCAAAACTTGGTATTATCAGTCTCGGGTTTTAGCTTCTTTTAGTGAATACGAAGTGCTATCTTACTGTGATTTTAATTTGTATTTCTCATGACTAATTAAATTTTTACATGTCTATTGTTTATTTAAATATTCTCTTTTATGAAGTATCTATTCAAATCTATTGCCCATTTTTTCAGAGTTGTCTGTTATTTTCTTATGGCCTTATAGAACTTATTTATACATTCTAGATGCAAGTTCCTTGTTATATAAGTTCCAAATATCTTCTCCTACTGTGTTGCTTGCCTTTTAACTCTCTTAATGACATCCGTTGACGAACAGTGGTTTTAAATGCCAACGAAGTCCAATTTATCACTTTTCCTTTGTGACTACATTTTTACTGTCCTGTTTAAAAAGATCCTTTTCCTATCCAGAGGTCTTCTATTACCTTGTATAAGTTTTATTTTGGGCTACTGACATTCAGATCTACAATCTATGACCTGGGATTGATTTGCGGGTAGCATGTGTGATAGGGTTGTTTTTTCTTTTTTGCCTCCTAATGCTCTTCTCGGCCACTCCCTGTTGTTCCCCACATACAGCCTTTTCTTCATTTTGCACATTTGTGCTCACACCTTTCTCCCCAATTTTGCCTGCCTTTTCTATCACCATCTGTTCAGGCTCCGCCCATCCACCAAGATCTGGCTTATATGCAATCCCAGCTCCATTGCGCAGTCCCCAGAATTAATTTCTATGCCCACACTCTCTCCCAACCATGTACTCCCATAGCATGTTTTCAGTATTCCTCACTTCTCATGTAACACATTTGTACATTGAAGACATGTAAAAAATGATGTATAATTAATACATGTAATCAAATTTAATAACTATAATCTTCATGAGGAAAGTATCTATTTCATTTTTGAGTCACCCATGGATCATAAAAGGCTTGATATTTCCTACCAGCCAAGAGGATGGGGCCTTAAAACAGATTCAGGTTGATCAGGAATATGACATTTATTTCATTAGAGTTGTAGGGTAAAAGTCACACCATTTATTTTGCTCTTAGAATGTTTCAAGGGTCTGCCAAAGATCAAAAGTTCCTCAAGTCCAAGATGCAGCATAGCTCAGGTGATGCCCAGAACAGGGCGAGGTTTCCTAAAGGTGTTCAGATACCTGCTGACTGGTAACTGGGAAACGCTAGAGAGATATTTTAAGAAACAGAGAGCTGGTTAATTGTTTAAAATGGCCAGTCTGGATTATTGAGGAGATGAAGTGTCATTCAGTTCTTTACATTAACTTAAAACACACCTACTGAGCAGCTGCTATGTTTCAGGCAAAATTGTAGGTGCTGTGTAGGTGGCAGTAAATAAAACAAAGTCCCAGCCATCATATAGCTGACAATCTAGTGAAGGGAAACAGATAATAAACTAACCAAATACAGGCATCAGTAAGTGTTATGAGGAAAAGCAAGAGAGAGAGGAATTAGAGAGAGAAGGTAGAATAGGGTGGTGGGGCACTGTTTAAATTAGGGAGCCAGGACCAAATGGTTAATGGAAGAGAGAATTTTTGTCCCCATGATCTCCGCCCCCTGGTGTCACTTTTGTGTATATGTTACTCTGTTGCATTACATGGCAAAAGGGACTAGGTAAGGTTACTATCCAGTTGACCTTAAATTAGAGATTATCCAGGAATATGGGAGTGGGCCCAGTGTCATCAGGTGAGTCCTTCAAAGCAGAAAACAGTAGCAGAAGAGGAAGTCGGCACGATTCAAAGTGTGATGACTGAACACACACATTTGCTGGCTCCAAGTTGGAGGGGCCACATGCGAAGGACTGTGGGTTGCTTCTAAAAGCTGAGGGGCAGAGAAATGGGAACCTCAGTCCACAAACAACTGAATTCTGCCACCAATCTGAATAAGCATGAAAACGGGTTCCTTCCTTGAGCCTCCTGATAAGAATCTGGCAGCCGACAACTTGGTTTCAACTTTAGGAGACCATGAGCAGAGAATCCAACCCTATACACAGTTTACTGACCTACAGAACTGTGAGATAATTAGCAGGATTATTTAAAACTGCTAAATTTGTGGTAAGTTGTTACTACTGCAGCAATAGAGAATGATTACAATAAGCCATCTACTCTCTGGGAGAAGGTGTTCTGGCTCAGGGACCACCAGGATAGTGGCCCTGAGTGGGGAACACACTTGGCATGTTCTACAAACTGTAAATTGACCAGTGGGTTTGGAGCAGAGTGATGGAGAGGGAGAGTGGTCAGAGATGAGGTTAAAGCTACAGTTAGAGATTGATCATGTGGGACCTCGAAGATTTTAAAATATTACAGGAAGCTATCAGAGAGTTTTGAGCAGGAGAATGATGTAACAAGAATTACTCTTTTAAAGAATTTAAAAAGGATAACTCTTGCTGTCACATAGTATTCACTACAGGAAGGGAAATGAAGATGCAAGAACAGTTAGGAATCTAGTATAGTAGTCAAGAAGAGATCATTACGGCTGGGAGGCGAGAAGAAGTTGAATACTGAATATATTTTGAAGACAGAGCCAACAGAATTTGCTGATAGAGTAGATGTGGAGTAAGAGAAGGTAAGATGTGGAGATGTTGAGTAAGTAGTTGGATACATAAGTCTGGAGACTTGTACAAGGAACTGACAGTAGATCGATGCTATTTAAAGCCCTGCGACTGGAAGAGATTTCCTGGAGAGTGAATGTAGTTAGAAAAGAGGAAAGCATTTTGATGCAGACAATATTTTGCAATCTGTAAGAAGCACAGTGAGTAAATGAAGTATGAGGAACTCTAGAAGGACGGAGTCCCAGAAGCCAAAAGTTATGAGAGGCAGAGAGTGAAGGAACAGTGCCACACTCTGCCAGGAGGCTGAGGGGAGAAAGAACGGCAGTGAACCACCGAGTTTGCAGCAGGGAGGTCCCCGGTGACCTTGACAAGGCTGGTTTTGTGTAGTAGAGAGGATAAAAGTCTGTTTGGGTGATCTCAAGAAGAAATGGAAGAAATGGAGACAGTGATTATAGATACCTTTTAACAAATCATTTTACTGCAAAGAGAAGCAGAGAAATGAGGCTGTAGCAGGAAAGAAATGCAAGGTCAAGAAAGGGCAATTTTTTCCTAAGCTGGGAGTTATTAAAGCATGTGTTTGATGTTAATGGGAATGACCTAGCAAAGAGTGGGGATTTCTCCAAAATAGAGATCCAGGACCCAGTAGAAGAGAGAGAGCAGATGAATGCAGAGGTCAGCATGTCAAGAGGGTATGGATGTGTCTTGTGGAAATAGCAGTAACTGCTGGTAACACATACACAGCACCCGGCAGCTGACAGAGATACCCCTTTATCGCCCCATTGGAGTCTCAGTGAGATGGGTTCCATTTCACATGCAAAGACAATGGTACCTTGAAGAGATTAAGTCATTTGTCTCTGGGCACCCATCAGTAGGGTCAGAGT
The DNA here is from genome assembly GCF_014176215.1 of Rousettus aegyptiacus. Classification (NCBI taxonomy): domain Eukaryota; kingdom Metazoa; phylum Chordata; class Mammalia; order Chiroptera; family Pteropodidae; genus Rousettus; species Rousettus aegyptiacus. Next base: position 146,796,387 of record NW_023416306.1, read on the forward strand.
CAGATGGCAGGTCTTTGAACCAACTTCAGAGACCAACTTCTCACCCCGCCTCCTTCACACTGCCTCCAAGCACTGTCCTCTTTTCTGATTACATTCACTCCCTAGGAAATCTCCTCCAGTCTGAGAGCTTTAAATAGCATCTCTCTGCTGTCTGTTCCTTGTACAAAAGAGAGAACCACTCACGGAGGTTTTGATGAATTGATTGTCTCAGTCTGGGGGATGATTCCTGCTCAGAACAAGTGGAGATGACCTGGAGTAAGTCAGGCCTGCATGGTGGATCAAGCTGAGAAAAATCACAAAGAAAGAGATCTTGTTGCTTTGTGAACAGAAGTAGGAGACAGCATATATTAACCAGAAGAGAAGTATATAGAAAAAAATAAAACTAGAGAGAAAGGGGGAAAAAAAATCTAACAGGGACAAGATTTTATACTTGAACATTATCTACTTGTATAAGGTTTGTGCCCAAAGAGCTCGCTCCCTGTAACAAAGCTTCCTGGTGCTCACACTTCAGCATGTCACCTGGATCAGTCACCTGATTCCAAGGCCTCCACTCATACTGAAACTTGACCACTGTCACCATTTTACTATGGGATACACACAGATGCCTGCGGAGCTGTCAGTCAGCTTCAGAAACGTGGGCTTCTGCCTTGCTCTTTTCAGGCTCCTGTTCCCACCTGCTCATAGCCACAACCGTGCTATGTCCCTTCCCATGACCACTGCAGCTGTGTTCATCCCAGGATGCCCTGTCTGAGCCAGGGACTGACATCCCTGGCTCGTCTTGGGTAGCCTATTGGTGCAAGGTCATATGCAGAGTCAGAGAGAATGTCTTTCTTCCCAATCTGGACCACATTTTTTTTTTTTTCCTGAGGCCCAAATTGCCCTGTGGGATCAGAGCCTCAGCATTTCAAAACCCTCCTGGGATCCCCTGGCCTCACCCCTAGCCCAGCTTCCACAGAGACATCTCGTTCCATTTTCTACCTCAGGGGAGTCAAACCCGGCGCGAAGGAATGGACGGGGAGCGACGCTGCACCACTCCCACCGCGTCTCCCTCGTTCCTTCTTATTCGCTCCCAGCCCAAACCCCTCTTTTCTCTCCATCGAAGTCAGGGTTACCAACAGCTGGGGAGGACTCTGTGCGGCCACAATGTCTGTGCCCCAGATCAGCACCAAACTGTTTCTTCCATCCTCTCCCTGGCTAGCAAAGGGCAGACCGACCTCAGGCTCCTGCTCGGAATGAGAGAATGAAAAGAAAAATGGAAAAGATGATGGTCAGTGGAGAACATCTCATCATCGTCTCCAAGCCCTGTGAGGGGCCGGGGTTCCAGGGGTCTGTTCACTTAGAGCTATTAAGCAAAAAAAAAAAAAAACAAAAAACAAAAAACAAAACAAAAACAACAACAACAACAAAAAAAAAAAACAGGTACAAACTGGGTTCTCTGTACCTAATAAGGGAGCAGAATACTGACCCTGAGTTCCTTTTAGTCTGTAAGCTTTTATGGGCAAGGATTGCAAAGTGTCACAGATGTAAACCCTTCACTGTATGCTACTTGAGGGCAAGGACTGTGCCTGATACTTGTTATTTACATGGGGCCTGAAGAATACTTATTTCACATTAAACACTCATCACATGCACATTGACTAGTTGCCGTTGAGAAGGAGGCCAAGAGCGCAGGGCTTGGGAATAGAAGAGCTGGCTTCCAGCTCCAGCTCTGCTCTTAGACTCGGAGCAAATCCCTCCATCTCTCTGAGCCCCATCTATCACATTTGTAAATAAAGACCACCACCATGCAGGGCTGTGCAAAATCAGATGACATAATGTACATGAGACTCTTGAATATGCCAGACTCGAAGCGCTGGACAAAGGAAAGTTATTCCGCTCTGCCTTTCCCCCTCTCCCATCACACGGCACAAAAGGCACATTTTAGAAAACCTTGGAATTGATGAGCCGGTACCTTCCAACAGGAGAGGACAGGACTATGTTTTCAAGGTTGTTAGCAAGCAACTGAAAGAAACACAGAAAGAGGAAGCCATTTCCATTCGCTCTGGAGGACAGACAGGAAGGCACTTAGAAGAGAAACTCAGGAGCCCAGAAAGAAAACTATCCCCAAGTTCAGGGTTACTTAGTTCCTTCTTCAGAGGCCCAGAGTCAGGATTATGTGAGCAGCAATTTAGTGGCAACAAGAGGCATTTGCAGGTTTTCACTGCAACCAGATATATTAGAAATAAAGCCTCATCTGGGGTTTCTCTAAAGTTAATGAGACTAAGCTAATACTTTATTGACTTGCTTCGCAAAATTTATTTTACAAGTGTCTCTAATCCACATGTCTCCTCTCTGCTTTGGGACTCACCGAAGGGAAACTCCAGAAATCCCACCAGCTTATTCATACTTACCACGTTACCTCAGACACAGTGTGCACACAATCTACACGATCATCATTCCATTATGAGAGAGAAAGCACTATTTTCTAGACGATGTTAAACCACATGAGCATATACACATACGCACACATGCTCACATTTGCGCGCGCGTGCGTGTGTGTGTGTGTGTGTGTGTGTTCGAATGTTCGAGTTCCCGTTACAGATTTCCCACAGGTACTGAGCTTCCTGTCCAACCTATCATCCAGATGAATTTTACAGGGGAAGGCTCTGTCCGACTTAAAATCAAAGATTTCCCAACTGGCCCAGGAGAGGAAGAGAAAGAGCTTGGACTGTTCATCATTTCCAGGACAATGTTCCCAGGCAAGAGCCAGACCTCAGAGGGACAGCCACATGCCACATGCAGAAAAAAGATCCCTAGTCCTGGGTTTCCAGCCACAGTGAAGGTTCTAGTGCTGAACATAGTACGGGAGGTATAATGATGGGCCCGAAGGGACCATGGAGGTCTCAGAATTGGCTGCCTGTGTGCACGAATGACCAAGTGATATAGAGCTCCAAGAATGACAGAGGTTAAATTTTCTAAAAAAGACTGAATGAATGGGTTGGCATGTTTAGCCAGGATCTTTGGGCTGCAAGAAACAAAGACCCATTTAGATTAGTTCATACTATGAAAGTCTGTCACAAGGACATGCATGAAAGCAAGGGGGTGCCATGAGGCCCAGAAACAGATGCATTCCAGGCCTCCAGGGAATAGAGGGGCCTAGTTCAGACAGTCTCCCAGCTGAAGGCTCATTGGTCCCTACTCTGAACTCCACCATTAGCACTGATGTAGGTTCTCTCCATCTCTGCTTCTGCTACTTCTTTCCCCACAAACCAAGTCAGCCTCTACTCTAGCAACTCTTCTCTACCTCGTAACTTGTATGCATATGGATATTATGCACTACTGGACTATTCTGTATCATTATATTATGTCCTACCTTCTCTCAGTGTGCTGTCCCATTTCTGTTCCTCCTACCAACTAGTCAACCCTCCGTTCCTAGTTCCAGTTCAGATTTCTGAGAAAGGCTGATGATGACCTTGTTTGGCAGAGCTTTCACACCATGTGACATCACAGTCCACCATTGGCAGCCTGTGGACTTACTCATCTGTACATCAGATGCCTGCTGCTGATCTACTCGGTTTAAGTTATGGTTCCATGACAAAGAACTTAGCCAGTACTTCCATAATTAGAAAGCAGTGCACAGGAATCCCTTAGCATGAGGCTGTGGTCATGACAGACTTTCAAAGCTTAGCCCATTTGGAATAATTAGGATGACAGAGACCCATTGTCAATTAGCTGAATATATCTCTTGGGTTGTATTAAATATTATTTTTAAAAACTATTTTACAGAAGCTCATTTTTCCATTTTAGGAAAGGCAATAACTATATATTATTTGACCCAATTTCTACTTTAAAGTGGAAGATATCACCGAGCAGAAAAGCAGACTTAGATGCCTGACAAAAGGCCCAGTTTAATGGGCCTCCTGCTGAGGGTGTCAGGCTTAATGGGTTTCCCAATGTCAGCAGGAGATTCTCCCTGAATGGGCAAGCATCTCTTTCCTCAGAATGAGAAGCTTATGTTTCGGGACAGTTCAGAAGAAAACCTGACCAAAAAGGACTGTCCTTTTCACTCATTTAGTTCACTCACTGTCTCATTGGTCAACAAGCAGAGCATTGACATAGGTCTGAAGCTATCACATGCCTTATACATGTTTGCCCCAGGCAAACATCATCTGGCATTCAAATCTAAAAGGATGGTTCAGTAGGAGGGGCGTCTTGGTCAGTGGAGGCCTAGAGGTTGCCTCCGTGGCCTCCTGGGGCCTCTCTATGGGAGCTGCTACCTCCAACCCCATGTTCCCAGCAAGTGCCACTTGAGTTGAGCATGGGGAGGCTGCCGCAATCAAACATGCTGGCAGAATGCGCACACTTGTGCTCAGTGGTGCATCTGGAAATTGGCCTTCTTTGGCTTTTAACACTATATTTCTCCAGCAGTTTTATGATTATTGAAGACAATCAGGGCAGTTGGAAACCTGGAATATTTGTACCCTTTAGTCTGTTTGTGCCTCAAGCACCAAAAACATTAAGTCTGTGCCCTAGAGGGCCCCTCCCCTTTAGAGAAAATGTTTAGTAATTAAAAGGCACTGTATTTCTGTACTCATTAATTTAAAAATATTCCCTAGTCAATATTCTTTGCAATTAACATGATTATTTACTGCTTAGCGATGAGCTCTGAATATGACAACAGTCTTTCTTCTACCACCTTCAGTTTTCTATCAGGAATAAATAGCACTCAACTATCCACAATATCTATTGGCAGCCAGTATAATTTTAAATATATATACATCTATTTTTTTGTTCCATCAATTTTTGGTGGTATTCTTGGCCATCACTTACCACTTACCATCTTATTGGTCCCTACTTCTCTTCTTATCTATATTTCTATCATATATTTTCTTAAACATCGTTAATGATAATAACATTTAAATACTATTCTATAGCCTTAATTAAATCTCCCACACTTTCTTTATAGGTTGAGTTAAAAACTAACAAGCCAATAAATACTTTTGCTGTTATTACTATGTAAATATTATTCATCTCAGAACCGAATGGCGTCTTATAATTACTTTTCCTTTTCTACATATACAATGTCATAACCCCTGGGACATTTGGGGAATATTGTTAGTGTCGAGGTCAAGTAGATTATCTGTCCTGACACTCAGTCAATGCTCCAATCATGTCACAATATAATAAACTTTCTATGTGACCCATGACTTTGGGTCACTGTTTGTTTTTTCCTGAGATTTATGGTTGCCTTTTGTTTTTCTTGTTGAAAGAAGATTAATAAACTATTAAGAGTATACTCAAGTTTTTTCTGCTTCTCAATGAGAATGTTGCATGGAAACTCCATTTTACCCAGAGACGACCCCCAAGAGCCTTCTCCCTTGTGGACCGTTGTTCTCTAGGCCTGATGCACAGCTGCCACAATGGACTTCCTTCACCACACTGTTGTGTTAGAGCCATTCTTTCCTCACTCATGGCTTTCTTCCCTCCTGTTTTTGCTGGAATCATTCCCATATTTTGCTAAGGAAATATTCTGAGGCCCTATATGTCTAAAAATGTATTTTAGTTTTCCACTTGATTAACAGTATGGCAGGATACAGAGTTCTAGGTCAAATAAAGTTTTAGGTCAAAATAATATTCTCCCTTAGAACTTTACAGCATTGCACTATTAACTTCTAGCATCTGATGTCGCTGATGCCGGCTGATTTTTTGTTATAGTGCAGGCTGCATTATTTGCTAGTACGTTTTATCCTGAAAACCGTTAGGGTCCTCTGTTTATTCTGACCTTTCTGAGTTTGATGAGATTATTCTTATGTGTGGATCCTTTTTCTTTCATACTGCTCAGCACTTAAGCCTTTCTTCAACTCTTGGAAATTTTCTTCACATTAAAACAAAAAAATTCTACCTCATATTATATAGTCTTAATTCTGGAACTACTGCTAGTCATATGTTGAACCCTGGATTGATCTCTTTCATGTGTTTTTTTCTCCTGGTTTCTATCTTTTTGCTCTACAGTTAAGAATATTGTTTTGACTTTTTTTTTTTATCAACATTTGCTATTGATTTTTAAGATTTTTAGCTTTTTTTATTACAAGAATTAATTCTCTGACCATTTATTATATCATTCTATTCTTGTCTTGAATACAGTATCTTTTGGATTCTCTATAAAGACATAATCAGATTTTTAAGTTATCTTCTGTTTCCTAAATTAACTCCTCTGGGGTCAGTTATATTTATTTTTGTCCTTCTTTTACATACTGTTCTTTTTCCTCATATATTGTTCACTCACATTCAAGACTAAGGGACATGGCTAATTATTCTAGGTAGCTAGTATAGTTTCCTTCTGCTGTGTTATAGGAGTGAATGATTATTTACCCCAACAAACCTCAGCCCTGAATTATAAAGCTGATTGTAACCTTTGTGTATCTGGTTGAAATATATTTAATGGCAGTCTTTGCTTTAGGGTGATCAGTGAAGAATAAGCTGCCCAAATTCCAAAACAACAACAACAACAAAAAAACGCTTTATTCTGGGGCAGTGATAGACATCAGAGGTCTTAGATCTCTATAAATTGTTCGTTCTTTTTATTTAGAGAAAACAGACATTGTTCAGTTTTGGTTTTTCTTTTTGTTTTTGGCTTTTGTTTATTTGTTTTTTTATTCTTGGAGTAAATCCAAGCTACTGTTTGTTCTATAAAAGGAGGCCAAGGGGAAGAGGAGAATGGGGCTGACTTCTGTGGCTCTTACCTTCAATCAGTTCTTCTCTTTTCAGCTCCTTCTCACTACCACCTTCTACATCTATTGACTCAGAGTGCAGAACCTCTTAAGAGTTTCATAGGTAAAATCAGCTTCTACCTCTCCTGTAAGCTCCACTGGGGCTTCCTCTATTTTGTTCACCAATCAACACATTTCAATTCTCCCTCTTCTGGGAATTTCTTGAAATAAGTTATTCACCAATGATCTCTCTTTCCAAACTCTTTGCCATTGTAAGCTTATTCCTTTCTGTGTTTTATCTAAGTCCTACATTTTCAAACAGGTTAGGGGATAAAGGGAGTCCATGAGTGAGCAGTTTGTACATCTTGAATTAGAAGCCCTTAACGCTTGTTTTGGGGGCATTTAGACAGGAACTAAGCAGTATTTCCCCTCCTCCAGGGCCAGAAAGTAAACATCAGTGGTGGTCACCTGGGGAGGACAGCTGTGTCCAGCAGAACAGCTGTCATAAAAGTCATGAACCACAAAGGCTGTGTGACAGCAACGAGGCAAGGGCAGAAGACCTTAAGAGACAATTGTGAGCCAATTATCTGGGTCAAACAATTGTGAGTCAGTGAGTCAATTTTGTGCAGAACTCTCATGAGCAACTGGAGGTCACTTTTAAAGAGGAGAGTAAACAGGGGATTAATTTTCCAAAATTGGCCTTCACCTCCCTATTTTTTTCTAAAAGTGCTGGGTAGACCTTTTTTTTTTTTTTTTAAGTAATTTTTAAAAAACAAATCCTGGGGTTAGGCAATCAGCTATTCTACTATACTATTGTCTGTTCCTCGCTGCTCTATCCCCCAATCCCCTTCTATGCTATCTTCTTCCCTTTAAACATGAACCCCACTCCCCCAGAATTCCCTTTAGCTCCTGGCCCACTTGAAGTACTGTTATAATGGCTATCTGCCTTCACCACTATTATCTAAAGACTTCCTTTATGAGATAAATATACCATGCAAGGTAACCTAACTATTATAACAACCTACCCCTAAAGTGCAGTGGACTGACCCAATATATGCTATTTCTTTCTATATCACAGTCCAGTGCAGGGTGTCAGGATGTGTGGGGGAACCCTTTGTTTTACACAGTCATTTAGGGCCCCAGGCTCCTTCCTCTTGAGGTTCCGTACTCATCTGTCTCTGTGTTCTCTCTATTTAGACAGGAGATGGAAAAAGAGAAGGGAGGCTCACACAGGGGAGGACCAGTTCTAACGTGGCATCTGTCATTTCTGCCTATATCCGATTAACCAGACTCTAATTACTTGGCCACAACTGAGTTATTACAAGGGAGTCTGGAAAAAGCATCCCCAGGAGGGAAAGAAAAATATTTGGTGAACAAGTAGCCAGTTTACCCAGTAACAAATATTATGTTATATCATATATCAGGGAGAATATCATCTGATGAGATTGATGATTTAAAAACTGTATACATCCACATTCCTAGCTAGATTTTGAGATCTTTTAAGATAAGGATTTTCTATCATTTTTTTCTAAAACAGTATCTAACACTTAACAGTAGTTGCCCAATAAATGTTTGATGAATGAATAGTGGTGTATCAAAGCTAAAAGAACCCTTGGAGATTTTCTGATCTAAACCCTTCATTTTAAATGTGAAGAATCAGAAACCTAGAGATGCTAAGCCCTTTGCCCATGTTCATTGGCAGGGCTGGGACCCATTTATCTCATATCCCAGATCAAATGAGACAATCTTTTAAAACCAACTTAACTCATTTCCCCAACCAACTTATTAGAACTTGCACATCTAAACAGGTATTATTTGTTCCAGAGAAGTCTGGGAGTCTCTATACTAGTCAAATATTATTGATATTTTAAAAATTCACAGAGTTTCATTTTAGGAATTGCTTTTATAGCCTAAGACATTTTCTTTAGAATCCCATTCATAGTGGCTGATATGTATTCATCCTTTGAGGGTAGATATTATTTTGAGAAACTGAAGTTATTTGGAGCTCAATTTGATAGATAAAGATGAGTGGAGGTCATCCAGCTATGTAATACCGGTGGGGAAAATATTGATTTTGATGTTTAAAAATGAGACTGAGCATCATTTTGAAATGGGCTGTGTGATTGCCAACCAATTTGGAGGGCAACTCCAGAATAGAGGACATGTGAGTATTCTGAATAACGGCAGCACTGTTGAAATAAGTTCATGGAGTCCGAAGGTGAAGAGAAATAACAGCCATCTGAAATATGTATGTTCTAGCTTGCATAACCCCTATGTCAGAAATGCCTGTGTTGTCAAATGCCCTTCCTAATTTCTAGTGCCTTAAGTTGCTACTAAGAAACTTAGATGATTTTTAGGCCCATACTAGTTCTTTATTATTAGAATGGGTGAAAGGTTTCTGGATAAAACAGTAGAAAGCTGGATAATTATTTTGCAACATCTTTTTTTGGGGGGAAATAGGACAAAATTAAAACAAAAGACTGCAAAATGCTAGAAAGTTGACTGTGCACCCCAACCAACTCTTCCGTTCAGGAGCTGAGAGGATTCTGAGAGCAACCATGTGCCCAGTGAGGGTCCAGGAAGAAAACTTCTGCCTTTCCCTCAACAAGCCCCAGACCAGGAGAGATCTTTCATCTTTAGAGATAATAAACAAATAAAGAAGAAGGGACCCCTTGATGAAAATTTGCATAAAAAAGAGCAATGCGTTACAAAGTGTCCAAGGTTCTGTCTTAATTACCCTAAGTTAAGTTGGGGGAGAGGGAAGTCAGTTCAGAATCACTGCTTTTGTGTTACATATAAAAATTTAAACATCAGTCTCATTGCTTTATACTCACACCTGGCTTATTGTGAGACGCTCCAGGACATTTCCCAGACGATCCAATTTAAAGAGTTTTCAATTGCATAATTACGCTCTCTTGGTAAATTATCACCTTGAGCAAGAGCCCACGTGGAAAGAAAAGGACCGTGGTGCACGGGCTTCCTGGAACGGTGCTTTTAGGCTGAAATAGGAATCTTTTCTGAAGTAAACATTCATCTTAGGAAATAGAAACATGTAAACATGTGGCCACAAAATAATTATCCAAGGATTCAACAAAGACCCCAGCCTAGAAAGCCTTCAGCTGGCTGCCTCTGCCCACACAACCACAAGTACCAAGAAATCACCACGATTCCATCCTATCTAAGCTACTTTTTCATCAGGCTGAGCTCTAATGACTCTTGGAAGTGGCGTTTTCAATAAAGTGGGAGACAAGCAAATACACTGGTAGAAAAATTGTCCAATCACGATGACCTGTTGTATCGGCCTCACCCCAATAGCTTAGCTTCTTAAAGTTTTATTCCCCTTGGCCTTTTAGATCACACTTAACTGAGAAAGTGCTGAACCCTGGCGCATACTCCTGAAAGGGCAGTTATTCACAGACGCAAACTTTAGGGGTTTTCAAATTTGATCTCACTGTCACCTCCGGATTAAACGGTCCTCAGTGAACAGTCAAAAGCTGACTCCTCTGTCTGTCAGGCCTGCAAACTCCACCTGGGATGAGGGCCGCGGCTGTGCTCTCTTCTGCCTCTCACATCTTCAAAAGTAATAAAGCCTCGGTAATTAGAATTTAACTGTCAATTTTGCTGATGAGGCAGTAGGAAAATTAGAAACTATTTCCTAGCTTATAGCTATGTTGGACCCAACAAATGCTAACTGGAGCAAAAAGTTGTGGCTACACACTTAAGTCAGCAGCCGGGACCAAGGCTTGGGGACCCGACGTATTGACTGAGAGAGGAGCATTTTAAAATAGTCATCTTGCTGCCTATAACTCCCACTTTAAAGGAGGCTTCTCTGATAATTGAGGGTTGTTTAAAATCTGATCTTTTCTGTTAAAAACAAAACAAACAACTTAGAAATGCATCAAGCAGATTCCCTGAAGACCAATATAACCCAGAAAATGTAATAATGCAAAGCCTAGGCAGCTGAGTTTTTATTTGTTCCTAGCTTCAGAAAGCCAAACCCCTAAGGGGTCTGAACCTAAGGTTCATTTATTCTTAATAAGCTCAGTTCCAGGGGCACTGTCAGCCTCCAGCTAATGACAATACCGCCAGCAGCTAGGGTAGCTGGATTCCAAAGAAGAGTGAGAATCTAATTGAGATAAGAAATTTAAGTGTGGACTCATGTCAGCATTCATTAATGTCTAGACTCCACAATTATGTTTTTAACAGTTCATTCGGCATTGGTTCTCTGGCCCCCTGAGAGAGAGCACTTCTTGGTACTTATCGAGATGGCACTGGAGACAGAGACAACAACAGGCCCCTTCACTCCACCTTCCCCAGACCTAGTTCCATAGCTGCTCAGAGCAGCTGGTCCTGGTCCCTGGCCTACAAGACACAGAGGAGGCCTGTCCAAAGTCGCACTCCAAACTGGCTGTCTCCTGGCCATGAGAGTCTTTAACCTAGACGAAAAGTCATGAACTCACATTTCACACCCTTCCCAGGAAATTAGGAGTTTCCGCCCTGAGGAGTCCAAGGCTAATAGAGTCAGCGTGAAGTGAAGGACCTGGGCAGCAACTTAGCTGCAATTCTAGTCAGGTTGGTCTTGCAAAAAGCAACCATCCTCTCAACACAGGCCTCACTCAATCACCTTCCTTGGGCTCCCAGACAGTAATTCAAGTGCTCCTCCTTCTTGTCTTGGTCAGACTCATCTCTAACAAAAGCAAAGCATTTCCAAAATGGTGTAGCAAAGGAACAGAGTGACATTACTTGACTCATAAGGGACTGGTTCTTGCTCTAGATGGACCTGGGTTGTGTTTCCCTAATAGATGATGAAAATGGGATTTCTAGCTGAGGATACGTCAAAAGCAGACAGAGGGTTCTTCTTGGTACAAAGAGCAGGATAGAAACATTAAACCTGAGAGGCTTTTTTGATTTCTGGCTTCCACCTGTCTCTAATCTACTCCAAGTACAGAGCCTCTATGAAGACTGGGGTTTTGGTTTCCACTACACTCAGTATTCTGTGGCCTGACTCACAGATTCAGATCTCCGGTTTTGACTTGTCCTTGGGTCCGGATCTGCAGAACCACTGTCTGCTCAACATCTCCAGTTAAACATTTTAAATGATGATTGAATTCAACCCACCCAGAATGAAATGTATGATAGTCTCTCCACACATGGTTCTCTTCCCATGACACTTCCATGGATGTCCCCATCATCATCCATCCCAGTCACATTAGCCAAAAACCAGGAGTGGTCTAGCTTCCGCTCCTTCACTCCCATAACCCATTGATCACGAAGCCCTGCATTTGTTACTTCCCAAATGTCTCTCAAATATACCCTTCTCCATCTCTACAGATAACCTTTTTTAGTCCAGGAAACCTTCACTGTCTCCCAGCCTACTGCCATTGATTCCTCTTTCATCCTCCTACTTTCACCCTTGGTCCTCTGCATTTAATTCTTCATACAGCATCCAGAGTGGCCTCTTTGTCATACAAATCTGACATGCCACTCCCATATTTACATCATTCAACCGCTTCCCAGGACAAGAGCCAAATCCTTAGCATGGCTTATAAGGCTTTCCATAGACTGACTCCTCTCTACCTGCCAGCTCCACTTGCTGCTCTCCAGACACCGACTTTTGCTCAGTTCCTCAGAGGTGCCTGCCTTACCTCCTACCACAGGAATTTCACACTTAACAGCCACTTCTTCTGTCCTCCTGACCAGGTCGGTTCTCCGTTACATAGCTCCCTTTCAAAGCCTTTACCATGTTTTTTTTTTTTTTTCCTTCTTCTTCTATGATTGCTTGATTAGTGGCTCTGTCTTCTAGTTTGCTGTAAGCTCCATGAAGTCCATTTTTCCTCATTAAGGTATCCCCTTCACAATGATACATCGTTGGCATTCAAAACTTGTTGAAGAAATTTATTGAATCAAATGCCAGAGGTAATAAAATAATGTCTACAGATTCTTGAAAGAAAAATGTTATGACCCAAGAGATTGCTTTAAGTTTTAACTTTGCTTGGAATGCTTTGCACCCTCCTTGCTTTAAAAAATTAAAATCCTACAGTTAACCTTAACAGAGTCTTTGGTCACTATCCACCCCCAACAGTACACACACAGACACACACACGCGCAGACACATAACACATATAATACCGATTCCTTACTTAACAGAGATAACTACTGTTGAAAATCTCTTTATGTGTCCTTTCAGAATTTTCTCTATACCTTTACATATATACACATGACCCAGAAAAATACAAATACTAGTTTGTGAGAATGAAGGGGTAAGGTCCTTAAGAATTTTCAAATTAAATAGGTTTCCTTTTACTTGGAAAGACAACAAAAAACATTTCCAGATATATAGTGCTAAAAAATATTTATATACCAGTCATATATCCTTGAAAAAAAACTTTTGAAAAATTATTTCATCCAAGGGAAGATAAAAATTACAATAACGAAAGATTCATGGCTCATCTCCACACAGTTTAGATGCCAGAGTTACATTATGTTTCAGATGAAGTCTGTGGTCAGAGGACCAGCTTTCTTTACATTTCTTTCACATTATTTTTCCCTTTTTGTTCTTGCACCTTCTAAAGCTAGGAAACTGGGTCTTGAGCCATAAACCTCAGTCCTCAGTGATTGCGAATTTTGTCTAATAACATCACAAAATAATAACAATGCTGTTCCAGTCTTTGCTAATAATGATCAAACTCCATGTGTCTATATTGCTGTCCCAGGAGAATTGCTAGAAAAATCTTTTATTTTTCTCCATAAAAGCATAGCTGTAGGAAGAACATATTGTTCATTTCACTGCCAAAGAATTTGAGATAAGATTAGCTGCTTTAAAACTCATATGACTTTTTTTTTTTTTAAGTGGTAAAGAATAACAAGCCAGATGCTATCTGTCATTACACTTTATTTTCTTCATTTTTAATCTAGTATCTATGAAGGTATCTGAGTTATTGGTGGTTAAAAATCAGCATACAAATAAGCTAAGTTTTAAAATATATATAAAATAAATATACCAAAATGTTAACAGTTGCTATCTGTGAATTCAATTATTAATTCAAACAAATATTTACGGAGACTCTATTATATGACAGGAACAAGGGATGGTGCAATGGACAAGACAGATGAGGAAGGGTAATAGAATTTTGGCTGTTTTATCTCTGTTTTATACCCTATAATAATTTATAAACTTTCTACAAGTTTGAACATTTCTTCTACTTGGGGTGCACTGACATTAAGCTATTCTTAATATTCTTTTGTAACATTCTTAAATTTTTTTGCATCAGTAGTTTTGTTCTCTGTCTCATTCTTGATATTATTTCTTTGTGGCTTTTGACTTTTTTTTCCTTAAGTAATCCTGCCAGAAATGTGTCAATTTCTAAAAAACGAACTTTTAGTTTTGTTGATCCCGTTACTGTAACTTCTTTTCCTTAGATCATTACATCTCTGTCTTTAGTTGATTGTTTTCTTTCTTCTATGGGTTTGGAAGTTTATTCTTTCTTTTTAATTTCATAATTTGGATTCTAAGCTCATTTATTTTCAGCCTTCCTATCCAATACAAGCACAAGAAGCTATAAATTTCCCTCTAAGCACCACATATCTTTAAGACTATAAATTTCCCTCTGAGTACCACTAACTACCACATGTTTTAATGCATAGTATTTCTTTGTTATTTAGTTCTAAATGCAAAAGAATCCTGTAAGTAACACGTACAATCTGTGCATTGCTAGCATTTACAACCACCACAATCTGTCACAGTCTATACCTGATTTAAATTTTTCAATAATTTCCAAACAAAAAGCCATGGATACTAGCAAAATAGCACTTATAGTATTAAGAATAAGTACTGATCTGAGCATAAACTCTGTCTTTAAGATCTGACTACAAATACTGAGCAAACAGACTGACTATATAGCACTCATTCCCTGTAAAGTTTCCAATACATTAATTTAGTTAACTACTTAATCTTACTTTTTCTCATCCTGAATAAAAATTTTATCCTCGAGAAGTCATTTTTCTGATTGTACCTCATGTATACATCTATACATCTGTTGGTGTATACAAATCTTTAATAACAACTTGGCTAGTACTCAATTCAGTTACTGCTTTTTGCTTTAACATATTTTTAAATACATGTGATTTCTGACATACGGATTATTTAGAGGTGTTAAAGTTTACAAATGTGCATCTTTTAAAGTTATCTTTTTGGTTTTTAACTTCTAATTTGTTAGCATTACAATCATTAAATATGAGCTGGATAATACCAAATCTTTAAAATTTGTAGACTTGATTAATTACTTAGTATCAATTTTTATAAATGCCCCATGAGAATTTAATATAAATATATACAGGTTTCTCCTGCTATCTGAAAGTAGGGTGTTCCTATGAGAAATTTTATAAGCCAAAATGGCATAAAGCAAATGATATCCCTGCTTTCTGAAAGTTCCTGTTAAGCCACTTTCCTTTTATAAAAGACCTACATTAGTATAGTAATACTTCCTAGGTAAAAGTGAAAATCCTCTTCGAATATCTCTTGGTTAGTGAAAATACATAGTGATGTACTAATGTAGACCTTTCATAAAAGCATATTAGCTTAATACAAACTTCCGGAAAGTGGTGCTACCTGTACTCCTCATTTGTTGAGTGAAATGCACTACATGCCCATTGGAATAGGCTTGCAATTTGTATTATGCGAATCTTCTATGTTCTTATTGATTTGGTTTTTTTATCTACTTGACCTGTCGATGAATACAAGATGTGTATTAAAATCTTCCACTTTGATCATAGCTTTGTTATATCTCCTAAACTGAAACTTGAAGTAATATACACCTTCTTTAACTCTAGTAAAGCCTTTTGCCTTAAAATCTATTTTATCTGACAATAGTATATATAGCTATGTCAATTCTTTTTTTTGGGGGGGGGAGGGGAATGGCTATTTGCCTGCATATTTTTTTTTCTCATGCTTTTCCATTTAATCTTGCTTTGTTCTTATATTTTAGATATGTTTAAGGTAAATAGCCATTGGGTAGATTTTTAAAAATTCAGTGAGACAATCTTTATCTTTTAATCAAAAAGTTTAATTTTTTGAAAGTTTATTGTGATTATCCAAAAATTTTAGATTCATTTCTGTCTTACTTTCTACTTTCTATTTGCTTTCTTATATTTTTTCCCCTTTGGATTTTACCCCATTTCCATTTCATTTTTTCTCTACTAGCTTGGAAGTTGCACATTCCATTCTATTCTATTAGAGCTTACCCTAGACATATTAACATGCATTTAAAACATAAAACCTAAAACCAATTTATTTTTTATCCTTTTTCTGAACAATAAAGAATATGAGAGCAGTAATTCCTCTCCTCACCCCTCTTCGATAACTCTCGCTCTCTCTCTCATATACACTCACAGTGAGTTAGTGAATTATGTGCAATTAATATATAAAATTTTAATTCTTTTTTTTAATACTTCAGTTTCTCAAATTAGACATTATTATTATTGCTTTAAAAATATTTATTTACATTTTTGGACATGCTTGCTGAGGCAAATAGGTTTTTTCCTGGTTTTGCCTCCACCCTAAGTATTCTGCCTTTCAGGGAATCTCAGCTTCACTGAAGGAAAATGTTCTGTGATCTACCATCTACTTAAGCGCCCTTTTCATCTCTGCACTGGTAGAGGTTTCTCTGAACATCTATCTACTCTGCCATGTTGCCAGAATCTAAACCTTTGTATACTTTTATGTATTTTCATATATTCTACAAAGAACATGTTTTACTTTTATAATATGAATACCAGATATTTTCCCAAAAGAGGTATATACCATTTTATATATGACATATGATCACAGCAACACTGAAGAAAATACATCCAAAAAGATGAAAAGAAACTATGTCAAAGTATATTCTAGGTAGGAGAACTATGAAGAGTTCTACTCTTCTTTATTTAAGAGTAGAATAAAGAGTTATTTTTAAGAAAAAGAATGCAATTGAAAGAAAATGATATTATATTAAGAAATTACCTATGTGCTCCTCCAGAATATTATTAAACTATATTTTAGATAGAAAAATATATTTCTTACAATATGAACTCAAACAGCTGCTTCAATTTGACCTTAGCTATGATCTCAGCATATCCTTCCACCAAGTCCAGATCATTCCAAAATCAAAAAGGTTTTTTCCTCATGCATTTATATTGACACATATAGAATCCAAGGAACATTTCTAAATGAGGAAGATGTCAATGCAAATAAAAAGCCCCAAACTTCAATTCTTTGCAGAAATATTATATTTATATCATGAGATAAGTAGAGTGTTCCTATGAAGCCTTTTGTAAACCACAAATCTCCTGTCCTGATTCCACAGCTCTGGGAAATCCTAATAGTCAAACTAGCAAGGTTTTGAACTGGCAGTGATTACACTGAGTCCCTGTCTTGGTATTCTTCTTGAATACAATTTATATAAAGTACGAGAAAATTAAACAACACACTCCCAAACAACTAATGGATCAAAGAAGAAGTCAAAAGGAAATAAAAAATATATATCAAAACTTATGAGATGTAGCAAAAATATATACCAAAATTTATGAGATGTAGCAAAAACAGTTCTAAGAGGGAAGTTTGTAGTGATAAATACCTACATTAAGAAAAACAAAGATCTCAAGTAGACAACATCACACCTCAAGGAACTAGAAAAAGAACAAGGGACTAAGCCCAAAGTTAGCAGAAGAAAGGAAATTAAAAGCAGAAATAAATGAAATAGAGAATAGAAAAATAATAGAAACTATTAACAAAACTAAGAGTTAGTTCTTTGGACAGACAAAGTTGACTAACCTTTATCCAGACTAACCAAGAAAAAAAGAGAGAGGACTCAAAAAAATAAAATTATAAATGAAAGCAGATACATTACAACAGATAACATTGAAATACAAAGGATCATAAGGGACTACTCTGAACAAATTAGACAACATAAAAGAAGTGAATAAATTCCCAGAAACATAAAACCTACCAAGACCGAATCATGAAAAAATAGAATATCTAAATGGATGAAAAACAAGTTAGAAAATTGAAGCAGTAATCTCCCAACAACAACAAAAACAACAAAATCCAGGACTCAGTTTCACTGGTAAATTCTACCAAACATTTTGAGAAGAATTAACATTAATCTTTCCCAAACTCTTCCAAAAAAACAAAGAGGAAGGAACACTCCCAAACTCATTTTACAAGGTCAGAATTACCCTGATACCAAGGCCAGAAAAGGACATTACAAAAAATAAAAACAGGCCAAAATCCCTGACAAAATACTAGTAAATCAAATTCAACAGCACATTAAAAAGATCATACACTATGGTCTAGTAGGATTCATTCCTGAGATGCAACAGTGGTTCAACATATGCAAATCAATAAATGTGATACACCACATTAATAGAATGAAAATAAAATAAATATTATATGATCATCTCAATAATGCAGAAAAAGCACATGACAGAATTCAGCATCCATTCATGATTTAAAAAATCTCAAAAATTGGGTATAGAAGGAACATACCTCAATATAATATAGGCCATATAAAATAAGCCCATAACTAACATACTCAAGGGTGGAAAACTGAAAGCTTTTCAGGAATAAGATCAGGAATAAGACGAGTCTACTCTCATCATTCCTATTCGACACAGTACTGGAGTCCTATCCAGAGCAATCGAGCAAGAAAAAGAAATAAAAGACATCCAAATTGGAAGAAGTAAAATTGTCTCAGTTTATAAATTACATGAATATATATAATTACCTAAAAAGTTCACTAAAAACTGTTAGAACTAATAGACAAATTCAATAAACTTGCAGGATATAAAATCACCATACAAAAATTATTTGTGTTTCCATACGCTGACAATGAATTATCTGAAAAAAGAAATAAAGAAAACAATCTCATTCATAATAGGATTAAAAACAATAAAATACTTAAGAATAAATCTATACACTAACGACTATAATGCATTGATGAAAGAAATTGAAGAAGATACAAATAAATAGATATCACATATTTATGTATAAGATTTAATATTGTTAAAATGTTCGTACTACTCAAAGCCATGTATTGATTCCGTGCAATTCCTATCAAAATTCCAAAGTCATTTTTCACAGAACTAGAGCAAATAATCCTAAATTTATATGAAACCACAAAAGACTCCAAATAGCCAAAGCATCTTCAGAAAGAAAAATGAAGCTAACAGCATCACACTTTCTGAGTTCAGATTATACTACTACAAAGCTATAATAATCAAAACAATATATACTGGCATTAAAAAAAAGATATATTAACCAATGGAATAGAATCAAAAGCCCAGAAGTAAATCCACACATATATAGTCAACTAATATTTGACAAGGGAGCCAAGAATACTCAATGAAGAAATGTTAGTCTCTTCAATAACTGGCGCTGGAAAAGCTAAATAGTCAATTGCAAAAGAATGAAACTGGACTCCTATCTTATACCACTCACAGAAATTAACTTGAAATGGATTAAAGGCTTAAGCATAAGACACAAAACCATAAAACTCTTAGAGGAAAACATGAAGGTAAGTTCCTTGACATTGATAGGTCTTGGCAATGGTTTTTTTGGTTTACAATACCAAAGCATAAGTGATAAAAGCAAAAATCAACAAGTGGGACTATATCGAACTAAAAAGCTTCTGCACAGCAAAATAAGTGATCAACAAAATAAAAAGGTAATCTCTAGAATGAGAGAAAATATTTTCAAAACATGTCTAACAAGAGGTTAATATCTAAAATTTACAAGGAACTCATGCAACTCAATAGCAAAAACGACAAAACAAAAAAACAAATATAATTCTAAAATGGGCAAAGAATTCAAAAAACATTTTATAAAGATGATATTCAAATATTCTATAAGTACATGAAAAAGTGCTCAACATTATTAATTATGAAGAAAATGAAAATAAAAATGCAAATCAAAACCATAGTGAGATGTCACCTTACACCTGCTAAAGACTATTATCAAAAAGGGAAGAGATAACAAGTATTGGTGAGTAGGGAACACTCATGAACTATTGGTGAGAATGTAAATTGGTACAGCTATTATGGAAAACAGTGTGAGAATGTTCCTCAAAAAACTAAAAATAGAACTACCATGTGATCATCAATCCCATTTCTGGGTGCGTATCTGAAGGAAGTAAAATCACTATCCTGAAGAGATAACTGTACTTTCATGCTCATTGCAGCTTTATTTACAATAGTCAAGACATGGAAACAACCTAAGTGTTCATAATGGATGAATGGATAAAGAAAATGTGTGCGCACGCACACACACACATAGAGGAATATTATTCAGCCATAAAAAGAAGGAAGTTCTGCCATTTGCAACAACATGATTGAATCTTGAGGCCATTATAGTGGGTGAAATAAGTAAGAAAGAGGAGGCGAATATTGTATGATCTCACTCATATGTGGAATCCAAAAAAAAGAACAAGCTCAGAAACAGAGAATAGATTGGTGGTTGTATGTATGAAAGTAACAAACTGCCAATTATAAGCTATGTAAGTTCTGTGGATCTAATATACAGCATGGTGACTATAGTTAATACTATATTATATACTTGAAAGTTGTTAAGAGAATAATCTGAAAAGCTCTCAATAACACACAAATACAAAAATGGTAACTGTGTGAGGTAATGATGAGTTAACTAACCTTATCATGGTCATCATTTTGAAATATATAAATATATCCTCTCATCACATTGTATACCTTAAACTTACATAATGTTATATTACAATTATATCTCAATAGAACTTGGGGTAGGGGGAAGTTCTCTCCATATTCTGTATTGAAATAGGACTGGCTGTAGCTTTATTATTTTTCCTGAACTATTCTACCATATAGTTACATATGTCTGGGCATTAGAAGTGTCTGCTTCTTATATATTTACCTACTATCTTTCTTTTTCCATGACCTCCCCCCTCCACCCCACTTACTCCCTTAGTATCACCTGTTACCGGCTAGTTCTCTTTTGGACTCTTCCTTAGATCTTTCCTAATCCCCAGGCTCAGCGCTGTGTATCCTCATCTTCAACTTAAATTCCCAGGGCTGAACACAGTGGCTGAGGTGTACATGACCTTCAGTAAATGTCTGGTGGAGTACGCGTAGAAGGGCAATCCCATGGTTATATGAATGATGGACTTCGCTGGTGCAACAGGAGGATATTTTTCCTCATATATGTACAAAAAATTCCCCAGTGCAACACGACACACAGCCTCAAATTCCACCCCTAAAGAAACATGCTTTTTATAAAAAGCCTGTTGTTTGACATCTTTATTAAAAATAAAATGCAAGAAGGCCAATAGCCCTGACAAGAGCAACAAACTTGTTTTCATTCATGGCTGCCTTCCCTCTAATGACTTAAACTAATTAGACAGACAACTGAGAGAGAACTATGAGCCTGGATTCAATACACAACAATTCAAACAAATGCTTGAGATTGTGGGTTGTTATTATTATTTTAGAAAGAAGATATTTGCGAACTGCTATAAAAATGTCACCCCAGTTAGGATTCAGGCTGGTGCCGACCCTTTTCAGATATGGGTACAGGGAAAGCAAGAACCCCAAGGTGTCTCCGAGAGGTCTCAGGCTTTGTACTTCTTTTAACTGCCATCCTCCTGGTTGGCAATGGGCAGAAATATTCTTGGGTAATGCACATCATGGGGATCGATTACAACAAATCTCACAAAGAGCTCTTAGGGATCTTGAGTCAGTTGATTGTGCATCCTTCAGCCTGGCTAGTTTCCTCTCAGAAACTGTGCACCAAGCAGGTGGACCCCCAGCAATCCATTCTCGTGTTCCTCTTCCTTTTAAAGACATCTTAAGGAGCAATGCACCAGTAATCGGCCCTTCAGGGAGAGCTCTGCTTTCAAATGCTCAACCAGCACACCAGGAATTAGAAGGAAACATAAGGCACAAAACCTGCTTCCCCAAGCAGAGCTGCTCTGGGAATTCTCTCAGCTTCACAGTCTCCCTCCCTTATAACCCTTAGCTCATTTTTTAAGAGAAAGAAAATGAACAGATAATTTTTTTTAACATCCAATGCTTTATCCATTCAACATGTATATAGAAATTTAACATAGGTTGAGGAAATTAAACAAAGAGGTTTGTATTTGTATCATCTATTTGACAGATCCAATTTGAGTTCAAGACCAGTGGGGGAGATGGACCACGAGGGCAAACAGAATGAGAGCTCAAATCCCCCAAATAATGGGTCTTTGCCTAGAGATATGTACTCAGAGTATTCTAAACAGGAATTTTAAATATTGGATACTGACAGATTTATAAAACTTCTTATTTCCTCACTGCTAAAAAATCTCCCTTCCAAATGGAGAAAACCATAGAAAGACTATTAGAACCTTGTTTCTAGGGACTGGTCACTATGTTTTGATGGAATTGTAAACATAAGGACCTAGGAATGCCCAAGTTCTGTCCAGGCAGTCATTCCAGACCCTTCTTCCTGCCTTGTCCAGCCCCTCCTGAGGGAGCTCTGCGAAACACTGTTAAGTGGAAAAGTAGAACAACGGGATTAGAGATGTAGGTTGGATGAGAATTGTAATAAAAATCTCATCCTCATGTTGTTTCCTATCTGGGTTACAATTAAACAAATATAATGAATTTTCTGCTTTAGCCAGAAACACTTGCAGATTTAGCTTTCTGGAACAGACTCTAATTGCATTAGAAAGGAAGATGGGAATGTAATTTGGAGAAGGGAAAAAAAAAAGATTTAGACTCAAGAGGAAAAAATAAACTATTCACAAACTTAAATGGGGGTTGGGTGAAAACAGTGACTCCACAAAGGTACCTAGAGGCTACTTCCACTTGCAAAATGCCCCTCATAAGCCCCTCATAGTAATTTTTCCAGGAATCCTGGGAACATTTCTTCCAGAACCCCAGTATTTCCATTGGGAAATGCTGTACTAGCATTTACAGCAGCAACGGTAGCAGCTATGCTGAGTAAGGTGATAGCATCCTTACTAAAGACAACAGAGCAAAGCAGTTGAGAGCATGACCTCTAAAGTCACATAAGACATGAAAGAATAATCTCCCCAGCTCAGACACCATACTTCACATATTCCATTGCTACAAATTCCACCTACAGATATGGATGCAAATCCTGATGCTCTGATTTACCCACTTCTCTGAGCCTTGGTTTCTTCATTTGTAATAATATTACCTACCTGATAGTAGAATTGTGAAGGTCAAATAGGTACGCACTTAAACACTATATCTAACCATCAGCACTCAATAAATATTGGCTAGTAATTACAAGTATTATTGCTAGCGTTATCAGGAACTGCAGCACTATTTGAGTTAAAGGAAACAACTTTTTGCTTACCTTGCAGGTTAAAGCCATATTTCCATCTATTTTCTGCCTCAACAAGTTCACAAACAGAATGTCAAGGTCTCCTTCACTCTCTTTTTGTTCACCGACCTTTCCCTAAACAGGCCTACAGCATGGCGGTAACTACTCTGGATGGTCTAAGATCTTTGTTTCAGCCTTGTGTCTGCTGAGAGACAAGGTTCTGCTTTTAATTTTTTTTTTTTTAATAAAAGGTAGAAGATAAAGTCCTTAATGCTTGAGTGTGCCAACAAACGGGCATGAGTAGCACTGAAGAGTGTGGAAGGTGTCCACTCTAAGGCTGACCTTTATCGTATCCACCTACGTGACCATCTTTTCCAACATGGTTTCAGAATATTTTTATATTAAACACCTTTGCTTTGTAAAAAAAAAATATTTTGGAGTTTCTTTTCTGCAGTTTCTTAAGCTCTTTGAATTCATCACTCCAAGGGCACATAAGAAACAGTCTGAAATATTCTAGTTTGGCTTAATAATAAAGAACTTTTCTGAACCAGCTACAAAGCATGGCTACTCCTTAATGTAATGTTTGGACTGCATTTTCAATGCCTGTCCTGTTAAACATACCTTGTGAGCACCCATCTTAAAAGGAATACCCTTGCTCTTCAGTGGGGTTCTGTTGGTATAGTTCACCGAGAATAGAAAACTCTAAGATATTCAAGAACCATGTATTTGGAGCTAGAATTAATCTCATTGAGTGCAAATCTAATAATTTTTAAATGTAAGGCCTAGAGAGGTCATGGAAAGCAAGATCCACACATCTTAGGGAGGCGAGGCGAAGATTAGAACCAAATCTCCACATCTGGGCTTCGGGATTCTTTCCACTATCCACATTCAGATAGAGAATGGTCAGGGCTTCCTGTTCTCACCAAGCACTCATTTATTCCCAGTTTTCTCGTGGGGACCTTGAAGGCAATTCATGGCCATAACTGTCCACAGTGGTTCTGCAGTGGTACAAGGGGCCAAGTGACTTCTCCAATAAGCAATATCTCTTTTCCCATTGTTACATGGGCACTGACATTCTCCAGAAAGCCAACAGTTCTTGGCTCCACGGTATTCATCAAAATGTAAATGGACAATTGGTGTTGGGACCCCCACAAAGAAGGTTAAAAAGCCCTGAGGTATATTTTTCCCTGGTCTCTTCAGGGTGCTAATCAGTAGACAGCCTTTGAACTGCAGGTGTCTGGATCCCTACAGGCCTCTGCCACCAGCTGTGGCTATAGATGTTTTGAACTAAAGAAAGCTTTTTGGTTTTGTGTCGAAGAAGAAGGAATTACCAGAAATGGGGAGTGTTTCCTGAGGAGACTGTTCTCCTGATTGTATTCTGAGAGGAAATGAAGAGGCCCTGTCACTGAAAGCAAGAAGAAAGAAGCCAAATAAGGGAGAGGGGGTTAAAAAAAAAAAAACAACCCGAGAAATTGCTATGAAGACAAGAAAAGGCACAAAAGATAAGCAAGGAAGGAAACAGCCATATAAAAATAGGAGGAAATGAGAAAGCTGGCAAGTAGAGCTAGGAGCTGGCGAAGCTCACATAGCAGAAAGAACACCAAGGGCAAAGACGACAGCTGTTCCGTAGAAGAAACCGCCAGGAGCATCATGGGTCTGAGGCACAGCAGAATATGCCGCCCTTAAATGTACCACTTTGGCATATGGATTATCTTGAGTGAAGGCAATTGAGAAGAAGCAGATACAAGAAAAGCTCTCTTGCCTCCCCATTTATCCAAAAGTAGGACATAAATTTGTAAAGGTGTCACCCTTCTCCCATCTACCATCCTAGACAGAAGTTAATCGCCAGAGACAACTGTACATGCTTATCAGCCCACAAACGGCATCGGAGGAATCTACACAACAAATATCACTAACTAGCTCTTAATCTTCCATTACTTTCCCCATATATTTACCGCTCCACAATTTGTCATCACAAAAATTCAGTCCTTTTCCTTTGTCTTGTCACTTCTCTAAAATTTATTATTCCTTTGCTATATAAGCCCAAGTTCTAACCACTCTTTTGAGCTACACTTTGCTAAGTGTTCCCACTCCATTTGATCAATGGAGGTGCTAATACTTTTCTATTTGTTTTTCTCTTGTTAATCTATCTTTTGTCAGTCTAATTTATGAGGCTCTAGCCAATGAGCCTAACATGGTGCTATATAGACTGAATGTTTGTGCCCCCACGAAATTCATATGTTGAAACCCGGATCCCAATGTGATGGCATTAGAAAATGGGGATTTGGGAGGTGACTAGAACGTGAGGGAACAGCTCTCATGCATAGGATTAATGCCCTTATAAAATAGACCTTGGCAAGATCCCTCCCTTCTTCTGCCATGTGAGGAGGAGACACACACACACACACACACACACACACACACAAATAGCCATCGACAGACACTGAATCCTCTGGTGCCCTGATCGTGGACTTCCCAGACTCCAGAACCGTGAGAAATAAATTTCTGTTGTTAATAAACCACCCAGTGTATGGTATTCTGTTTTAACAGCCTGAATGGACTGGGACAGATCGGTAGAGAGAAAAATAATTTTTCTTTTCACATAGGTCACACCAGGTAGGGATGGTGGTCTCAACCTTCAAAAAAGAAAGGAGTCACACATCTAGACCTGCGTGGTTCGACAGTTCTTACCACTTCCCCACGTGAGGTGAGATGAATGGTACGAGACACATGGGGTTGCTTCTAGATATCTAAATAATAATATTCAGTAAATCATAGTTAAAATCCCATCCAAACCTTACATGTCTTTTGGGGGGACACTAGGCTAATGCTACCGAAACCTGTTCCTAAGGAGGAGCTAATCACCTGTACCCCTGACGCACTCACAGAAAGCAGAGGCAAGGATCTCAGAATAGAAATTTGGATGTAGAAGGTTGCAGTCATAGGGGTTCAGAACAAGCCACCCCAAGATGTGCCTGTGTGGTATGTGAGTTGCTTTGAGCCAAAAGTAACTGAGACTCTGCACGATCAAGAGAAACTTCTGTGCTCCACGCCCTTAACTACCTCAAAGAATTTAAATTAGGGGCCTTGTTCATAATAAGAGATTATGAGAGAGAATCTTTTTTGACCTACATGGCAGAGCAAACTACTAATTACTGAATTGTGTCCTTCCTCCCCTCTAAAGCCCCAAGGCGCCTACCTCTTTCTTAGCTCAGAAGATCAAAGTATACCTTATTTTAACTTTCTGTTCCTGAATCTCTCATGTATGTGGAATATGACTCTCTCATGTATGTGGGTTCCCATATATATGTATGTAATTAAATTTGGTTATTTTCTCTTGTTCATCGGCTCCATGTAGATTTAATTATTAGACCAGCACAAAGAACTTGGAAGGGTAGAGGAAAGTTTCTTCCTTCCCCACATGGTGACACACATCAATAGGATTAAGTTCTTGTGTTCCCGAAGTGGAGGGCAAAGTACTCCAGATAACAGGAAAGGCTTTCCAGTGCACTGCCTAGAAAAATGTGGCTCACACGTCTGGGCCCGTTTCTCCAGCAAAAAGAATAGAAAATCTAAGAGAAAAAGCACAAAGAATAACCCTCCTGGATCAAATACAATACTCATATATTCCATTGCTACAAATTCCACCTGCATTATAAAAGCCTCTAGCTGTCAGATTTGGGCGGGGGGCGGGGGGAATGAAGGAAAGAACTTCCTTCCATGTGTCAATTCAATTTCTTAGACCTTTTTTCTCCCCAACAATCCTGTATGCCTGAGGAATTTTCTGAAC
This sequence comes from Rousettus aegyptiacus, assembly GCF_014176215.1. Classification (NCBI taxonomy): domain Eukaryota; kingdom Metazoa; phylum Chordata; class Mammalia; order Chiroptera; family Pteropodidae; genus Rousettus; species Rousettus aegyptiacus. Next base: position 146,823,196 of record NW_023416306.1, read on the forward strand.
TTGGATCCTCAGTTCATAATCCTCTCAGTAGCATGTTGGGTTTTTAGATTTAGGCTCAATATTTTGTAGTCTTACCACTGTACTTCTAATTAGCTGCATATGCCTAATCTAAATGCTTTTAAAATCTTAAATACAAGTTTATCTATATCATTAAATGAAGAAAATTTTTAGGATCCCCGTTAGAAACTATTAATAATGGATTAGGTATAATGAGGCAGATATAGCCTGGCTGCCCACAAATGACTGGGTGCCCTCCTTCCCCTTGTTTTCCTCTGCTGTAGAGTACAAACACCAGAGTTTAGCTATGTAATCCCTGAGGAGGTTTTTCCTTCCCAAATATGAAAAGAAAATCCCAAAAGAAGAGGATAAGGACTTTTCCCCTTCTTTTTGCCTAGAATTCAGAAAGAGATGCCTGAAGGCATAGCGACCATGAAACCATGGGCTTGAACCTAAGGATGGAAAGCAGGAGATCCTTATAAACCACTGCATCAGCCTGGGATTGCTTATCCCCAGGCTTTTTGGTACCTGAGAAAAACAAATGCTTTAGTGGTTTAAGCCACTATAGAGCAAAGGGGAAAAAACTGCAAGACTTTAAAATGGAACAAATTGCCTTCGAAGGAAAATTAGGCATTCTTTAGTGCACTCTTCCAGGCTACCTGATTCTATGGGGCCTCTTCATGTTTCAGAGTTGCTGAGCTATTTTGCAACTCTGTAAATTATATGGAATTGCCAGAATGCAAATAATTCCTGTCCGTAATCATGCAAATGAATTTTGTTGGTGGAGGGAGCTACAACTGATCTCCCATAGTTTTGCTCTATGAAGCAAATTCATTTTAATAGTCCTCATTGACTATACATATCTCTGTTCTCTGGATTTTCCTTTGAATTGGTTGTAAAATCTTACAGTTTTCCTCTTTAATTAATGAGTTAAATAAAATTGTTGGTATGTGTTCATTCTATATTTATATGGAAGTCATAATTTTATCTTTTTAAAAAAGGTATATCCTTTAACAGTTTCAATTACTTGCAGTCTTACTAAGCTAATCTTAACTGATGTGCATAGCTAGCATGACTATATCCAAGTAAACTGGTACCCAGGCAGGAGCAGAAGCCATTGCCACAACCACAGAAAAGCACAGCAGGAGAAACAACTCATTCTAGCAGACTTTGATCAAACCAGTGTCATCTGGATTTACCATACACATGGCCATTTCCTATTCACCATTCCTCAAAGCAGAAAATAAGCAGAGACAGTTGCTCAAAAAGAGTTTACTTTCCATGCAAACTTCTGAGATATTTTTGCAGGAGAGAAAATGATCTATAATAAAGTATAAAAGAGCCTGTGTAGATTTTACTTATATTGTTGGCGCTGTTGATTTTGAGGTGAGCTAGTGCACACTATAAAAAAGAAGCATCACTCCCGCTCCATCTACTCTCTTTCTCTACCCACAGCGATACCCCATACAGGAGAAGAAAGGTTAATCAGGGTCAAGCCTCCTTGGTTTCTGACACAGGAAGAAAAGTTCAAGCACCCTTCCCCTTGTCCTCTGTATTATTTGCCTAGCCCTCTATGGCCACAGAATGTGTAGAGTCTTTCCGCAATGGAAATCTCTTGAGGGCTGGGGGCATAGCCTTCGTGATGGATCTCATAAAGCATCCCACATGCTGGGGTCATTTCATTAAAGAGCATACCGGTAATTGAAATAAAAGATAAACATTCTTCTTTCTCCCAGGGATATCTTTGCAACAGTCCCCTGGAGATGACCCAAGTTATATTCTAATAAGCATGTCGACATTTTGCATGAGACTATTAGACCACATCATATTTCACCTGATCCTCACCATGATCTAACCTTCAGGAAGCTCAGTGGGGAACTGAATTCTATTGTCTATGTTTGAAGGTGTACTCTCTTGTGTATTAATATATTAAATGTTGGTAGGAGCCCAGAAAGCACTTTCTAGAGACCGATAAACAAGGGACTAGAGTTTGAAAGGGAATATCTTTAACATTTGAAAGAGAATATTTTAATAATGATGCTATTTAAGCCTAGGCATATTTGATCTAAAGGACACTCAAAAAACTCCCCTGGGAGAAAAAAAAAAATGCTTAAAAACTGTTCTTCTCCCTAAGATATAGATTCTAAAATAACCCTCTACAAACTGGGTCTGAAGTACTTTTCTTAGAAAGTAAATTAGGCTTTTCAGATGCTAGTATTCGAGTGATAGTAAATGGTCCAGATTAGGGCTTTTGGAATCAGGCAGATCCTGATTGTTGTCACATTAAATTAAGTACATGGAGAGCTTGACAGGATGCCTGGTACGTAACACCAGTAAATGGTCATCATTGATGAGGCCAGCAAAGTGTATCTGGCTTATCTGGCCTCACCTTTGAGGGCTGATGGACTGGACTTAGTCAGTAAGGTTAATTAGATGAAGGAGGATCATTTAAAGAGAAATTGGTAAGACAAAAGGCACTGGAATCAATTTGAGAGGAAAAAATGAGGGCAAAGACTTCGTCTTATCTACCTTGCGCTTCTAGTGCCCAGACAGGGCCTGGAACATAGAAGTCATTCAGTAGATATTTGTAAGTCCATGAAAGACTGAACAGCAGGAGGCCCAGCTTCCTCCTGAGTAGTTCTGAGTACCCCAGAGAGGATGAGTGTTTCCATTTCCATGGTGGTTGTCACTCCCTACCTCTGAGCTCCAGCTCCACTCTGTTGTTTGAGTCTTGTTCACCAAGCATGGACACATGGACACTGGCCCTTTCCTCTTTTGGTCCTCTCAACATCTCTAATACAAGGCTGGTGTGTGAAGCTGACCTCTTCTAAACAGCAGACAGGTTTATAGCATTGTTTAGATAAAAATTTCCCATGGAAGTTGGGCATAACTGTTCCTGGAGCCTCTGGATCATTCCCGCCACAGAAGAGCCATTTTTGACTAGCTTTCTTCCGAGCTCTGACTTCCAATTAGGTGCGTGGGGCTACTTCCATCTCCTCTCTCCCTGGAGAGACTCCTAGTGTTGGCTCCCACACTGACAGATTGGTGGTAGGAGAGGTGAATGGGAGTGAGGGGCGCTCAATTATTCTGCTTAGACAGAACAGGTAGATCCCTTTCATCATAATCTCTCTCTTTCAAATCACGCCAAAACCTTGTGTTTCTGAACGAAAAAGGTCATTAACCTGTTTATTAAAATAATTATCCCCTCCACTTTATTTCCTTAAAACCTCCCTCTTAACACCATCCCTACTCCCACACTCAGAGGAAAACACTTTAAACTCTTTCACTGTCTTTTTTCCTTATATTTACTTCCATATTTTTAGCATGATGCTTACACTGCTATATCTTGATTTATCCATTTTAGACATTATTAATTGACTTCTATACTAGTCAGACTCCATAAACCTATGCCAGATAATTCAATAGAGGGAAATTTAACCTGGGATATTAGTTAAAAAGTGTAAGAATTGCTGAAAGAGCAGAAAGAGTTCAGTAACACCAAATCCTGCCTCCCCCACAGCTGGAGGGATGAAGGAAAAAAGGTGTTCCTTGGGCCCACCCACAAGAGAGGAACCACTATGGCCACCTGGCAGGTTATGTAACTATTATTCACTGTAGGTTTTCCCGAAATAATTGCATTTTTTTGTGTGTGTGATTTGCTTCCTTTACTGTACACCCAGTGCCAAGTGTTCCCAAACACTTACCAGTCTGTGAAATCTCTTTCAATGCTCTTCTCTGCTTGGTCCAACACAGAGACGAAGAGGTTTGGAACATGTCACCCCAAAATACACTACTTTGCCATACTGATGATTTGAGCTGAAGGCACTTAAAAACCAGCAGATTCAGAAAGGCCTCTCTCAGATTCCCCTTTTTACCCAAAAGCAGGTCATAAAATTTCCCATGAGAAAGGTGCCCTTCCTGTTCCAGGAAGAGAAAAACAATCTTACCATCAGAGTCTGGGAGCTGATGCCAGAATGGACCTATACAAACAAACTTACTCAAATTACCTTTATCTTCCATCAGTTCCCCACCACGTATTTCCTAGTCACTGGCCCACAATTTTCTGCCCTGAGCCCAAGCCCCTTTGTCCTACTACATACTACATACCCACAATTTATTATTCTTTGTATAAGGTTTATAAGCTTTTGAGCCCAAGAATTACTTGGGTTTTAATTTTCCTTTTGAAGACTACATTGTACATGTAAAAAATATTAAATAAATTTATATGTTTTTCTACTGTTAATCTGTCTGAGGTCAGTTTCATTCTTAGGCCAGCCACTGAATCTGAGAGAGCAAAGGCAGTTTTCCTCCCTTACGCGGATAAGCCATCAGTTCCATGTACTTTCCCTGGAGGATCTCCCTGCCACTGCACTGCTCCTGCCTGGATTCATTGCTGTCTGGGCCTGGAACACAGCTGTCAACCCAGCATCTCCCATCACCATCCTGCACAGAGGCTTCCACAGTGTCCTCTTTCTTGATTTACTCCCTCCCTGTGCTTAAAGCATATCCTCCACAAAAACACTAAAGTACAGAGTCTGAGTCATGGCTGCCTGAAAACAGCCATGTTTTCCTTATACTGGATTGGATTCTGGCTCTTTCTTCTCTAGTATTTTGAAGGCATCACTATTTTCTTGTAAGCTCCAATGTTGCATTTGAGCAGTTCAAGCTCATCCTGATTTCTGATCCTTTGTACGTGAGAGTCTTTTCTCTCTGGAATCTCTTACGATTTTCTCTTTATCCCTGGTGTTCTGAAAGCTTACAGTAATGTCCTTGGTCTGGGCCTTTTCTTTCCACTATGTTGGCCAAAGCCAGGATTGTTTCATCTAGATGAAAAGTCAGCCTTTTTCTGTTAAAGTCAAGACAGTAAATATTTTAGGCTATGTAAGCCATATAGTCTCTGTCACAATTTCTCAACTCTGTCATTATAGCAAAGCAGCTATGAACAACGTGTAAACAAATGAGCACAGTTGTGTTCCAATAAAACTTTATTTACAAAATGGGTAGCAGGGTAAATTTAGACCATGGACCTTTATTTGCTAAATCTTGATCTATCATCCTCACCATCTTCTCTATGCTCCCTTTCTAGATCGTCCATTAGTCAGATGTTAGCCCTCTTAGATTGATTCTCCAACATTCTTATCTTTTCTTTCTTATTACCCACATCTGTCTTTTTGTTTTACTTTATATGAGATTTCTCCCACTATTGAATATTTCTGTAATTCTATTTTTAAATTTCTAAGATCTTTCTTATTCTCTGATTCTTTTTGTACCTAGTTTTTGTTTTGCAGATTAAATATTTTAATATTTCCAAGAATATTACTATAGAGGGTTTATTTTTACATTTTATTCTGCTCTGAGCAATATCTCTGTTTCCTCTGAGCACTCCTTTCCCAACTTTTCCCACGTTTGCTTATGTTTCATTTTGTTTCTCTGTCTTTTGTATTGGATGCTCTCTCAAACTTCTATTGATCATTAGCTATTCATTTATCTTTAAAAGTAAGGTGAAAAAAAGTGATGAGAGAATAAAAGTTATCAAAAAGTAATAACTGCCAAAATGTTCCTATTAGCTCTTATCAGACCACACCTCCCCCAGAAAGGGAGGTTTCATTCACCTAAAACCCTGAACAAAATACAAAAACAATTACCTGAAGGCATTGAAGAGTCACCAAAAACAGCCAGATGTTGGAAAATAGTTCACATTTAGAAGCAGTGGGTCATTTCTCATTCTGTTACAGCCTCTTACCTGAGAACAAGTCCCATTCTGCACCAGCCAGAGGGTAAAACTTCTAATAGAAATCCAGGGCTTGAATAATCAGAGCCCTGGACAACAGCAAAGTGAGGGGCAATCTGGAATGGAGATTTTCAGACAGGAGAAGACCCAAATTCTGTGTGTAAACTCCAACCCCACCTCTGGCTGTCTCCTGAACCGCTATGTGCAGGCAGACTTCAAACCACTCAGTTAAGGCTAAAAGATGGAATCGAGATTTCAGCTGCTGTCCACCAGAGGGGAGATGCAGTTTTCTGTTTGAGGTCAAATTGACTTCCTGGTAATATTTTTAAATGAGAAAGAGAGAGAGAGAGAGAGAGAGAGAGAGAGAGAGAGAGAGAGAGAGAGAGAGAGAGAAGAAGGAGGAGGAGGAGGAGGAGGAGGAGGAGGAGGAGGAGGAGGAGGAGGAGGAGGAGGAGGAGGAGGAGGAAGGAAGGAAGGAAGGAAGGAAGGAAGGAAGGAAGGAAGGAAGGAAGAAAGAAAGAAAGAAAGAAAGAAAGAAAGAAAGAAAGAAAGAAAGAAAGAAAGAAAGAAAGAAAGAGTTCTGAATGTTTAGGCAAGGTTTATCAACTTCTAAGGTGAAAGGGAGTCCTCAGAATCTATAATCATCTCCTGTTCAGTTTCTTCAGAGAAGCCACCTCTTCCATGGGTGGTTAGGTCCTGGCTGTCAGCATTTGAAGGGCAGGGAAGGGAAAGGTAGCTGGAAGGCTCCCTCATTCAGGATGTAGAATGCAATTGATCCTCATATTCAACCTGTCTGTTATCCCTACCATCTGCGGTGTATAATGTCATTGTGGCCTGAGCCTTTCCAAGATCAATTTCTAAGGAGAGAAGCTGGGAATGTTGGAGGAGAGGGCTTTGGTCATCACCTCTCAGCAAGGATGGGGAAGGGACCTGGGGCTCTAACTGAATCTAGACAGATTTTCAATCAAGCCCTTGGTGCAGCCCATGCATCAGGCTCCCTGTCGTACTTCTGAGGTCATCAGCTTGCTTCTTCTCGGTGCCCTTCTCTGTGGTTACTGAAGCCATAGCTTTCCCCTCTTGGTGAGTCAGTCACCATTCATTCCTTCATCTGCTTTCCATCCTCTGAGAATGAGCTGACTTCTTTCATAGTTTCCCACATTTCCTCTATCCTGTGATTCACATTTTATGTTTTGGCATTCATTTTCGTGAGGTTTCAGGGGGAAGAAGAGCTGACTACATGGGTTAAACCGCCATGTTTAACTTGAAGGAACTATGATTTTGGAATATGCTGTGCACCCAGAACCAGACAATCACGGCCTCAGGAAGCCCAGAAGAAAAGGTGACAAGAGTGCTGATAAGATCAGCAATTCTTCCCTAAAAAAGCAGGCATGGGCAGAGAAATGTTTAAAGAGCCACCTTTGGGTGTCCAGAACTGTCCTTTATTTCTGTGCAAAAGGGGGAGGGTTTCAACTCAAAGGGATTGATTTGTAGGAAAAGGAAAAAGAAGCACAACCCAGTTTCCTGGTAGGTCATCAAGGGGCAAAAGTCATGAGCATCCTAACATCCTAGCTGAAGCTGCCCTCCTTTCCTGGCATCCACGTGACTTATGCTAGGGCCTCTCTCAGGTGACAGCTGCTGCTCTGTTCTCCTAGACAGAGCTTCTAGCCGCTTCCAGATTCCTTCTGAGGAAAAACAAAATAGCATTTTTTACAGAACATGAGGGGCCACCTTCGGTCCAAGTTTCTTTCCCAATTAAACTGCTAGAGTGGGAAGCCGGGCAGCCTCCTTCCCATCTGTACCTTTGGCAGTTTTCACATATACAGAATACAGAGGGAGCCAAACCTGCCTCACAGGTGCATAAAGGCACAGAGATTTCCCCAGAACTGAGACTGGCATTCGCTGGGCAGCAACCCCAGACAGCGGTGTCAGTGTTGGCTGGATTGGTAGCTGGAGTGAACTGTTATGCTCACTCCTTATCGCCCCTCATCCCCAGGCCCTAGCAAAGTATCTCTCATGTGCAGTAGGAGCTCAGTAAAAATCTTGTGAATATGAAAGTGAATGAAAAGAGGTTAAGCACCTGATCAAGTCCACATAGATAGTACTTGAGGGAAAGGAAATCGGAAGCCAGAGCTGTCTGACTCTCATGCTGAGGTTGGAACCTTGCTGTGCAGACTTAGCCGAGGCCAGAAGAGAAGAAACCCCTTACTTGAACTACTGAAGGCCTGCAGGCTTCACCCACATCCAGCCAACCCCACCTTGAGCCTGCCTGGCTGAGCCTCCTTTCTGCTTCCTTAGCCGACCAATAGCATGTAGTTTTCCTACAACTTGAGGAGACTGACTGTAGCAAATCAATACTCTTGGATTAAGACTTGCCACTTTACATCTGCAGAAAGACTGTTTTTCAGCAGTAAAAGAAATCAATCCCTTCTGCAGTTGCTTTGGCCAACCTCCAGGATGATAAAGCAGCATCCTTTGCTCAGACTCAGGCTCTTTACCCAGGAGGAAACAGGGAGGGCATCTGCCAAGGAACCTCAGGCAGGCTCTCCAGGGCACTCTCTGGAAGAAATAGACAACTGACTTGGAGGCTGCTGAAGGATAGATGGCCCCTCCAGGCAGGATGGCTGCCCACTCTGTGCCCACAGCTCTGTCGTGTATCTTCCTGTGCTGATCAACAAACCACTCCACTGGTCCACACTTCTCTATCAGGGATGTCTTTCATTCTGTCCTCACTTAGAAGCCAGAGAGACCCTTCCTTCCCTCAGTAACCCTATCTCTATTCCCCCCAACTCCAGCAAAAAACAAAAAACAAAAAACCAGCCAGCTCCAAGCAGCTCAGCAATCCTAGGAAGCTTCTGGAAGTAGGGAGAAAGCCATCAATCAACATCCTTTCAAAAGAAAAGTCTGGAAATAAACTTCTGTTGGGCATCAAGAAAGATTTGTTTCCCTTTCCTGCCTCTCTCCTTCCTACCCTTTCTCCTGCTGACAGGCCATGTCTGTCTGCTCCCAGGGAAAAAGCCTCCTGTTTGTTAAGCTCTCACAGCAGGAGACTGTTCCTCTGTCATTCCAGGTACCTGGAAAGCTTGAACCTCATTTTGAAAAGGGCCTCAATTCCCAAGGAAAAAAAAGAGATCAGCAGTATGAATATGAAATAGGATTTATAGGGGGAAAACATGTAAGTAGAGAAGCAGCTGAGCACCTGTATGTAATACCTGGACTTCTCACCATCCCATAGCTCAGGCCAAGTGTAGATGGTCCACATGCTCTACCCAAGTTCTCATCATAGCAAGTCATCCCTGAAATGCTCTAACTTTTAGAAGGGCAAGAAACAGCTTTGTGACTACGGAACAAGCAAAGCTCCCCAGTGGCCTTTGAAGCCCAGGGGCTGGTTGATCTGTTGAGCTTACATAACCGCTGAGCCAGCACTCTGCAAAGTTGCCAGGAGAGGGAGGAAATGAGCTGTTGGGACATCCATATTTGCCTCAAACCAGAGAGAAAAAAGACTGCAGAGATGCACTGTTTTTTCGACTGAACACAGGGGTTCAGGCAATACCCCGTCTCCAAACAAATGTTTACTCAGAGGATGAAAATGTTCTTCTCTTTCAAAATTAAAGGGCGGCAGAGTCCCCCTCGGCCACAATAGGAGAATCAAGTCTTCAGCTTCCCTCACTCCCCATCTCTGTGTTCTTTCCATTATCGTCTCCCATTTGCATCTCATCCCACCTCCTCCCTGGAAGCGAACTAGATAAATCGTTAAAATCTTGTAATCGACCAGAATATCTAACTTCAGGGTAGCACTTTAATATATTTACAGGATACCTTTGTGTCCTTTCCCATTTGATATGCATATTAGATTTTTAATATACACATAACAGGGACAAAGCACTGTACTAAATGATGGGAGTCCCCAGCAGAATAGAATTTTAATGTCACCCAAATGTCTGTTACTCATGTGTTCCAAATTAACAAGCTTTCAAGTCACCCTTCCCTTCAATTTGAAAGATTAAATGGTTGAACATCCCTCCCTCACTCCATGAAACCCTACAGTTCCTATGTGTTTCTGAACAGGCTAGTGTCCACGTGGTCATCACTCTTTCTGGTTTCCCTTCCCCACTAAACTCTCAAATAATCTCCTTTGAGAGCTGCTTGCAGACATTCCTCTCCAAGTCAATGCTCTCAGCTTCACTCCCTCGAGATTTTTGGCAATAGTTTCCCATTAGAACAAACTTCAAGAGATGATCCATATTTTTATTTAGGACAAAGTTTCCCCTCATTGAATACTGCGTGATACAAATAGGCCATTGGGAACCACTGGGATGTAGAGATTTTCACTGCAATGGCGTTTGCTATATGGGATTGCACCCATGTTTGAAATTTTCCATTGGTTTCGAATTGAATGTCTTTCTCTGACCTTCCAAAAAGTGAGATGCAATTGCCCCAAAATATCATCACAATTTTAAATGTTATGGAGCTATCTGCCTCCTCTCCCAAAAGAAACAACCTCTCTTAGGGTTACAGGAAAACCTGATGAAGACAGGAATATAACAGCATTTACAATATCAGGAAAATTTACTGACCTCATGATGCACATTAGCACCTCAGAAGTAGCCATACAATGTCTCAAATCTATCTCAAAGCAGTAAACTTTGTCTCCAAATAGATACAGGCCATTATATTTTCCATAATATTCACCCAGATCAACATTCCTCTGACTTCCAAAACAACATTCTATAAAAAGCAATAGCCATGTTATAAGACAAAAAAAAAAAAAAAAAAAAAAAAGAATAGAAGAGCAAGTCTTCAGATGCAGTTTGTGCCTTGATTCAAAGTGCCTGTCTTCAGGTTTAGTATTTTATGTCATTATTTGAGGAGTTCTTGGTCTCTTATGAGACTCTGTTGGCCACAGGAAAAGGCCTCAGTTGCTCACAAGTATTCCCAACGTGATGGATATCAAGGCTATTGTTATATACCCTTCCCACCATACACACCTCCTCTCAAAATTATTGTCCAACAAATGTCAAGTTAATATAAATCCTAAGAATCATAGTTCAGACAACCTATTACAGTCCAGTCACAAAATGAGTCTATAAAGTGCTCTTAATAATCTACAGGGCAATGTAAAAAGTCCCTGGGGCAGGAATTGCCTACCCAAGAAAGCATTTATACAAAGGAAGTATAAGGAGAGAGAATTATAGGCCAAAGCATGTGTGAAATGTCTACTCAATGCAAGACTTGCCCCTTTAGCTTGGTACTTAGTATAATTTACCTCAATTAAGTATGAGTATCTCACCCTTTTAAGAATCCACAACCCATGTCACCTAGCTTTGAGACTGCCAACTATCCCTGGGTTTAGTCGCCATCAAGAACCTGGTCATATGAATCAGCTTGTGCTGGCGGATGGTATGTAACTTCCAGTTCATGAGGCTGTGTGCGTGGGGTGCCTTTGAATCCATTTCATTTGGGCAGCTGCTCATCAAGACTTTTCCCCAGAAACCGATTTAGCCTAATGATTGTGAGTAGCAATGACTTCTGCTTAATTAGTACAGTAATCAGTGCAAATTCCCCCTAAATGGTAGACCCATTTGGCAGGTGCCAAGTGATGCTTAACCAGGTGCTAAATAGGTGTGAAAGTCTCAGTTCTGGTCTTTCCCAGCTAGTGGCCAAATACATAAAGATGAAGTGAGGTCCTAAGCATGCCCGGATAGATGAGTTGTTTAAAACTTCCCTCTAACTGCTGGTAAGAGCCACCTTCTCCCCACACCTCCCCCTAATGAGTCATTGTGAAGGCAGAGAGGGCAAGAGGAGGGGAAACGACTAAAGTCAAGTCAGTAACACTTTGATGTCTCTGCTCCTGATTCCTAAATCCTCCTTTTTCCCAGTCCCTACTCAGCATTCCTTTCCTGGTCATATGTCCTAATTTCTGCTTTTGCACTTAAAAATAATGCCTCTTTTTATACACACATAAACCAAGGGTTACCATTCCAGTTTGTGCATACCCTGTGATCCATTCTGATGGGAAGCGAGATCGCACCCCTGGACTAAAGGATAAAACATTAAAGAGAAAGAACATTCTACATATAGTCAGATGTGTATATAAAATTGACTCAAGTCAATACTCCCTTAATTATTAGAAAAAAAAATAACTCCTTTGAGTGCTAGCTATGAGCCAGAAATGCCCCTGGGTTATACTATTTTGCCTATCCCAACATCCAGTGCATCTCATGCTAAGCCAGTCCTTGCACTGCATTTGGTTCTGGCTATTGGTCCATGAGTAGGCACGTGTCCTAAGGAGGTCCAAACAGATAGAATAGAAGAGCAAATATTTGACTGTTGAAGGGAGGTGTTTCTCTCTCCTGCACTAGACATGAATAAGAAGGCATATTGCCCTAGTTAGTGTTGATGTCCCTCATGCAAATGCAAAGGGAGACAGCCCGACAACAAAGTTAGAAATCAGAGGACAGAGACAAGAGAATGGAAGAAAACTAAAATTTAGTCCCACTTTCATTCATCCTGGAGCCCCTTTTACTTCTGGCCTTCGCCCTATATGAGCAAATAATATCCACATTGTTTAAGTTCATTTGAGTTTGGATTTTTGTAATTAAAACTACAACATTCTGGAGAAGGAATTGTAATATCCATTTTATAGCTGACAGACCTGAGGAGTAGTGGTGTTAAATAACTTGGCTGAGGAACTGGTCAAGTCAGGATTCAAACCTAGGACTGCCTGGCATCTGGGTTATCTAAACTGTCTCCCTAGGAGTAAGAATAGCCTGAGATACCCTCAAGAGTGACAGAGCTTCATCCCCGTGATAGTTAATTTTGTGTGTCAACTTGACTGGGTCAAGGGGTGCCCAGATATTTGGCTAAACTTTGTTTCTGGGTGTGTTTGTGAGGGTGTTCCAGATGAGATAAGCATTTGAATCGGTGAACTCAGTAAAGCGAATTGCCCTCCCTGATGTGGGTGGGCATTGTCCAAGCCATTGAGAGACTGCATGGAACAAAAAGCTGAGGAAAGGAGAATTTGCCCCTGTCTGCCTGTCTGCATAACTGAGACACTAGTCTTTCCTGCTCTCAGGCTGGGATTCATGCCACCAGCCCTACTGGTTCTCAGGCCTTCAGACACAGGCTGAATTACACTACTGGGTTTCCTGAAATATATTCCTAGGATATCTATGTCTATATCTATATCCTCTATAACTATATCCATATCTATATCTATATCTATCTACAACTACATCTATATCTATATCGTATCTATAACTATATCTATATCTATATCTGTATCATCTATATCTATATCTACATCTACATCTATATTTATCTATATCTATAACTATAACTATATCTATATCTATATCATCTATATCTATAACTATATATATCTACATCTACATCTATATCTTATCTATAACTATAACTATATCTATATCTATGTCATCTATATCTATATCTATATCTATCTATCTATAACTAACCTATTGGTTCTGTTTCTCTGGAGAACCCTGACTAATTTAATCCCTTAGAGTTATTGTTTTAAACAAGTAAGTGATTTGGAGCCAAGTTTAGAAAATCAGGTGGGTACTCAACAGAGAAATGAAATCTTTGGTCAGAGTTAGGAGACCTTCCCAGTGTGGCCGAAGGCAGTCCTGAAAGAAGAGACCCCAGTTCTTTTTAGTAATGGCAACACTGTCAGAACAAGGCAGAGTTTGCCAAGGTAACTACCTTGAAGAGATAGTTGTTTTCAGAGGCACATATTCTAGTATATTTAAGAAATCATGGAGCTTTGATTACCATAATCTTATCTCGCACACACTCAAGTCCCAGGCATAAACCTCTGGAAACATCTCTGAGTCTTCCCCTCTCTCTCTCTCTGTTCTCAAACACAAAGTACTAAACATACTTATTCCTTCATTGTATCTTTGGGATTTGTCTTTTCTATTCACTTCGACTTTCACCACAAACCCCTTTCTCATTTCTCCTCACACCACCATCACCACTTCCCTGTTTGGCCAATTGCCCCACCTCCTCATTCTCTCTGCTCTGACCCTCATCTCTCCAAACAATTCTCATTATTCCTGCCTCTAAAAAGACTCATAAACCTGTATTGTAGCATTTTATAACAAAGCAGGCTTTGTCAGGCAGACATAGGGCCAAATCTTGGTTCTGCCATTACTTAGTTGTGTAACTTTGCATAAGTTAGTTTGCCTTATTGAGCCTCAGTTTTTTTTAATCTTAAAATGAAAGTAATAATAAGTACCTTATTGGATTGCTTTGAGGATAATAGTGGGCAATAAATACTTATTGATTTAAAGAGTGATTAAGTGAGATAGCACATTAAACATCTACTCAGGACCAGGTAAATAGATATTTAATATTGGCACCAACCATCATTACTATTATATTTACCATATTAATTGCCATGTAGTATATGGTTTCTGTCACCCATGACATTTAAGCTTTATCTGGATTCCTAGGCTTATGTTTCTGCCCTCTCTTACATCATCAACTCTTCAGTCTAGTCATACTCTTTTGCTCATTGTCTTCTAAATAAGAGTCATGGATCCCCAGCTCTAAATACTAGTTCCCTTTGCTACCTCTGCCTGGAGCATTCTTCTAATATCTTTTCATTTATTTAAATAATATCCTTCATTTAAGATCTTTAAATTATCCTATGCCCTCTCTAAGTCATCTCTGACTATACCAAGACTAGAGTAATTTCTCTATCCAATTAGCTTTTTCTTCATACAAAGCATCCATCACTTAGACTAAGTGGGTCTTCCCAGCTTGAGCATAAACTGCTTGAGGGCATGGACTGCACCCTAGACCTCTTAGATTCACAGTGCTTAGCAAAGTTTCCAGCATATAGCAGGAACTCAATAAACTTAACCATTATCATTATTGTCATTATAATTTAGTTAGGCCACAACAAAAATTCATCTTAACTCTTCTATCCTTGATTTTTGAGGTTCTGGGTATGGATGCACATTTCTAAAGTTAGAAATGTTCCACCAGAAGTTCATTCAAATAGACTTTGAGAGAATTGGTATTCGTAGGGGCTGTTTTGACCTTTGCTGATTTTCAACTTTACATGTCTGAAGACAAATACAAAAGTAGATAGATAGATCGATAGATGATAGATTTTTTTTCATAATTTGAGGTTTGAGTCATTCACAGGTGACAGGCTTGAAACCTTCAATTATATAAGTAACAGCAGAGCAAGCCTCTCTTTACTGATGCTTAGTCACTCTGGGAAAAGGACCACGGGAAGAATGAGTTGATAAGGTGAAAATACTCTATCAGCTGTAAAACAGCAGCTAATTATTACAATTGTCATCATCCCTGTTATCACTGTTATAATACTTAAATCACAGGGATTCTCTTAAGGGCAGGAGATAATGATTTTATACGTCTTGGAATCTGTCCTACCACTTAAACTAGCACCTCTCTCTTTATAATTACCACATAGAATAAAACTTTGAAGTTTTGCTTATTACACTCTTACACAGAAAGAATATGAGAGATTAGGTATGGGTGAATAAATGTGTGTGTAATAAATGGCCTAAATTTCTCCAGAAATACCTGGAAAGGAAACCCAGTGCCATTAAAAAGCTGTGCTGTTTCCATCCATGAAACTCCCCACCATGAGCCAGATTTGCAATCTGGGACCAGCTGCTCTGCTAAGCACAGATTTTAATGAGGAACTCTGCAATGGGAAGCCATAGCTGCCATTGCTTTTTACATTACTGGGGGCTGCTGATTGGCACCAAGGAGGTTTGCCAAGGTCTTGGGGCATGTGAAAGGGAGCAGTGAGCTGTATGCAGATAGATTTTTACATGTTATTGACAGCCAGTGAGAGCAAGCTACACAAACACAGCTCCTGGCCACACAAAACTTGCAAAATTAAACCTGTCTGGATAGAAAATACAAAATTAAACTTAATCTCATTCAGCTGCATGCCATTACTTTTCAGGCAGAAAAGAAGTTTGTTTTGTTATGCAAACCTATCTTCTTCCAAACCAAAATTCTTCTAAATACATTAACCAGATCCAAGATTCGGAGTCAGAAGTTCTAGATTTAAATCCCAGCTCTTCACTTTACTTATTAGTTGTCTGGTCCTGAGGGAAATCATTTAAATTCTAGGGATCACAGTTTCTTCATTTATAAATGAGAAGTATAACAGTGAATTTTTAAAATTTAATTCTGACAGAGTGGTTATGAGAATTCAATGAGATAATATCATCTTAGGTCAGGTTTCCCGAAAGCAGAGCCTGAGTTGAGGATTCACAGGCAAGTGATTCAATGGGAAATGCTCCAAGGAGAAACAGGTAAGGAAATGGGGAAAGCAGGATGGGAGGAGAAAGAAACTGAGCCTGGGTACAATTTCAGGCAATGCCTCATGGGGAGTTAGTTTCACCTGAACCCTGGAATGTAAAGTTTGCCTCAGTTTGATTCAACCCAAGGCAAAGGAGCTGGCCTTTCATACTTCATATCTGTCAATCATTGGCCAAAGGCCACCCTCAGGAACCTTAAACTGTAGGTCCTGACAACTCTGTATGTGAGGACACAGGGCTCTAGTGGTTGGGGGCAGTCTGCAGAGAAGGGAAGCAGGAAGAGACTTATGAAAGCAAAAGTATACCAAAGCTGGGAGAGAAGTGTATAGTTATAGTAAAAAGTAGTCAGGAGTAAACCCACCCACAGTGGCTCAGAGTAGGGGCTAGGTATGAATCTGCCAGTGACCAAAAAGTGTATTGTCTATTTCAAGTCATAAGGTGAAGAGTCTATGCAACTAAGTATTTAGAAGCCTGAAAGATTTTCTGAACTATTTTCCCTGGCCAAAAGCTGCATGTTCAATGCCCTGGAGTCTTGAAGCAGCTTCTTAGGAAATGATCAATATTTTCTTCCTCATTGCTAGTCAGGCTGTGACTGAGAAACTGAGATGAGGTTGACATTAAAATAAAGAACAAGATGCAATTCAGGGTAAATGAACTCAATTCTTTTTGAACCTTTGGAGATTTTTGGCAGAAAATGGAAGGACCTCAGGAAATGGTTCAATCCTTTGTTAATAGACAAGTTCTCAGAGCTGACTCCTGAAACAAATTTCACAAATCCTTAGTAAAGATGTCTGTAACCACACTCTTAAGGCTGAACCACATTCGACCAAAAACTACAAAGGGGTCATCGAGCAGCCCCCAGTGGGTGTCTTATTACGTTGTCAGTGGCTTTGTGGGGGTATTTAACCATTAAGGGACAGGAGGGGCCAAAACTCAAAAACTGAGAAAAACAGATGTAACTTTTGATTTCATTAGTCTCTGAAATCAGGATGCCCCAATACACTTGGATCCTTGCACCTTCTCTCCCTTGAGGCACTAAATTTGGGAATTTAGTTGATGAATATTTGATTCCCGCTATGTGAATAAATGACTCTCCAAGCATGTTAGTTAGTTGTTTCTTCCTTCAGGAGAAGAAGTAGCAATGCCAAAAATATTCAGTCTTCCTGGAGAAGAATAAAGAAGAGCTTTCTCTAGAGCTGCAGACAGGACCCTGAAGATCCACTTAGAGTCCCACATTTCCATTCGAATTAACGGATATTTATTGAGCTGTCACTATGGGCTGGGCTCTCTGCCACATGCCAGTGGCAAACAAGGATGAGTACAGTGGCCCCTACATTCACACAATAGGAAGAGTGCACTTCATAGGTCTTCCCTGGAGAGTGTGCTGACACTTGAGGCAAAGATGAGTATTTCAAGAAAAAGAGGAGAGGAAGGATGAAGAAAGTCGGAGGGATTTTGAGTGGGGGGAGACACTAAGAGGCGAGAGTGACTGGATGGTGAAGAAGCGGAAGTAGAAGCAAAGGTTAGTCATAGCACGACTATTTTTCTCTGTCTCAGCATTCTTACCTTGGACTTCTTACTCAGCAATTTTACCAGATAAATATCTGCCTTTGGGGGAGCCCTGGGTAAAAGAGCTGCCTTTCATTCCTCCCACTCATTCTTCCTCTAGGCAGGAGATAAGTCTTACCTAAGGGGTAAACCATGTCCCAAACCCCTAAGACTATCACAAAGATGGCTCACAGTAAATGTGGATGAAGGATTTGGTTTCTAAGCAGATGTAAAGGAGATGTTGAAAAAGCAACTGAAACAAGAGCTATATGAAGAATCAAGGTGTAGGTGGGGGGTGGGGCAGGAACGATGGTGACCATACGTCCAAGGTTCTTCAGGACAGCCCTGGTTTTGCCTACTGTCCTGGCTTTGCTATTAATAATGCTCCCTTTCGTTCTCAATAGTGTCCCAATTTAGACAATCAGTTATATGGCTACAATGAAGGCACTGGGATCAAGCACATTAGAGGGAGAGAAGTTAGGCTTGATAGGAGAACATCTACTCCTCAGATAAATAAGGAAGAATAAGGGAAAGATGGAGATTTATGGGTGAGAAGTCAATTCAAATGGCCAAGAGCAGATTATTATACCAATCCAAAAGCTGGATCAAATTATTTCAAAGGCCTCTTCTAGCTCTAAAAGTCTATCATTCTATGATTGTCCCCATTAATAAAGGGAGAAGGGAATGTCAAGAGCTTTAACGAGTGGTTGCTTGACAAAGAGTTACCTACAAATAATAATCTGATTTTTCTCTACCTGATATCTCACTGGCAGGCCCCTAACTCCTGGCCCACCTGCTAAGAAAACCCTAACTGGAAAAGTTTTAATCTCTAAGAAATTACTTGGAACCTAATTAAGAGTAGAGAAAGTTGTGTAAAAATAGAAGGAGAGGAAGTGGTCTTCAAGGAGTCTAGACAAATAGAGACCAAACAATAAGAATTTGCTGGTGTGCATTCAGCAATATCTGGAGGATAGAGTGTGTCCTTTTTATGGACTTGTACTTGACAACTTTTAATATTGTAACTCGTAGACTTGCCTATAAAGAGAGAGGTGCCAGCTAGCCAATTCAATATTTACACAGACACAAATACACATTCACCTCAGCTCTGCCCCAATAATTGTATATCCTCATTATAAATAAACAATTGAGGTTTTCCACTTATACGTCAAGCTCACATGAGTTTGGTGAATGTGAGTCAATTCCCTTAGCCTGGCCTCAGAACAAACAGACAAACTCATATTTCTGAAACCACAAAGCTAAAAAGCAGACCCCCAGTTCGGCAAGGTCCCATGAGGCCCTGAATGAGCTGCCAGCTCACTTTTCTTTTTGGTAACTCTGTCTGTTCTTTCTTCAACATTAATAACCAGGAACTCTGAATAGCTCCAGGTTAGAACTAAGGTAGGCAGTGGGCAACTCAAGACAGATTTGTGGTGGGACTGGAGCTCTGATTCCTTCTCTCTGCATCCTCCGAGCACCACTGAACTCATCATCCTTAATTGCCCACCTAAGTAGTCTAAGTCCCCACCCAATTCCCTTTTCTCTGGGACTGACTTCCCAGAGTGGATAGACTGGCAACTCTCACCCTCTCGGATACTTTCTCTCTTTGAGGAGTCTCCTCAGGCAAATAGAAGTTTTCATTAAAAAAGTATGAATTTGTTTCTTAATTTCTGTCTCTGACAACCCACCTGACTTAGCAAATGTTATCTCCTGCTATTCTCCAACCCCAGCCAGGCAGATACGGTCAGGTCCATTTTTCCACAGTACTCGGGCCCTTCTCCTGCGGTATTCTCTCCCTTCCTTTCAGGTCCAGCCCGAGCGCCCCTAAGTCCAGGCATCCTTCTTTATGGACTGATTCACAGTTCTCACCACTTGCCAAACCAAATGTCTAACACTTGCTCACACCCCAGCAGCAAGAGAGAAGCTACAATAAGGAAGGTGAGCGTGGTCAAGGAAGCCTGGAGCCCAGGGTATAATCTGTTACTTAAGGTCACACACCCAGTGGCCATTTTAGACTTTTAGGCATCTTGAAAGTGATGTTTTTATGAAGAAAAAGAACATTTGCAATTATATGCTGGCATAGGATGCTGTTAGTACAGAAAGCAGGCTGGAAATGCCTGCTCGTTAGTATGCCTCTACGTAGCTACATCTTTCAAGCCTGATTAATACTTAATGTGATTGTCTTTAAAATCTGTCACTATTTGGCAATGATCAGACAAGTGCCAAAGACAGAAGCACAAATATTTGTATTAGGGCTACGCTGTCTGCTAGGGTTATATGATTAATAAGTTTTGCCTGATCACCCACAGAGATTTTGTTTTCTAATTTATCCAGCAGTAGTGTTAACCAAAAATGCTGGAACCAGCGTAAAAAAAAAAAGAGAGAGAGAAAGAGAGAAAGGGCAGGTTGTTGGTAGCTTTGGGGGTTTTTCTTTAATTATTGAAAGAGTAGCACATTGCTTAAAGGGACTAGCTGACAAATTGAAAAGTCCTCAAAATCCTGCTGGAACCAAAGCAGACACACTTGATACCTGAATTTCACCAAGGCTGACTGACAGTCTGAAGAGAGAAGAAGGTGCCAAAAAATGCTTTAAAATTTAAAAGGAGGAGGGTGAATGCAAAGAGAGATTTTGCTGGAAGGAGAGCAATAAGACCTTTAAATATACATATATATATACATACATACATACATACATACATACATACATACATATACATATATGTGTATATATATATATAATTTCAGAGAAAATGCACACAAAATATTAGATGCTGTAACTTCAGCAGTTCAAATAGAGATACACTACATATCTGTGAGCAAGAAAGAACATAGTGAAAGGAGATGGAAGAGAGGCGTGCCAGGCAGCAGCTCTACCCCATGAACGGCTATGAACAGATTACCGAAGGCTCCGCTTCGAGTAAATCCTAAAAACTGCCTTTATCTCAGTGGTCACGAGGTGGTGACGTGAGGCACCATATTCTAGTTTTTCTGACATCAGGTGGGAAGAAAGGCCTACAGGTATCTGTCTAAGGCTTCCTGTGTGATCGAGCTAACTATTGAGAATTGCTGTGTCTTGGAGGGTGGGATTGTGGGCTTGGAGCATGGGTTTCAGTAACTCGGACCTGGATCTGAATCCTAGCTTTGTCGCTTACTAAGTATGTGATCTTAGGCAAATTATTTAACCTCTCTGGGCTCCAATTACCTCATCAGCAATAAGAGAACAATATGAGAACAATGAGGGGAATTTTTTTGAGATATAAATGACCTGTAAAGTGAAAAAACAGTAGCCATTATTCCTGGGGACCCATACCTTCCAAATCTCTCATTTCCTACCTCCTTCCATTGTTCTTTTTTTCTCTTTCTCCGACATTCTCATGAAGCATTAATTTCCAGTCATCCTACCAATATCAGCCTATTACGTCTGCTGGCTTACCTGGATATTTAACTCCACGACATGCATAATCATCACACACAAAGTACTAGTACTAAGACATTGGTCCAAACAAAGGAAGACAGCAGTCCCTATACAGTACAGTACTAATAGAAAGTATCTAATTCAATCATTGCTATATTATTACCATCGTTACCTTTAATTAGGTGTCTGCTGTGTCCTAGTTTTATAAATGATGACTAGCCACCTGTGTCCTATAAGACAAAACCAATAAATTGCTAGCAAGGCCAAATTACTCTGTTCCAAAAGCCATGTGCATATGTAGAAAGAAGAAACTGACTAGAGGGGTTTAGATTCAATGGCCAACTCTGAAAGCTGACAATTGCATGAAAGAAGGCGAACCAGGAATAAGGGGACAAGCCTGTAGGCTTTTTCCCCTCAGCTTTATTGAAATATAGTTGACATATAACATCGGGTAAGTTTAAGGTATACAACATGATGATTTGATATATGTATATATTGTGAAATGACTATAATAAAGTTGGCGAATACGTTCATCACCTCGTATAGTTAACTGTTTTGGAGTGTTTTTCTTTGGGGGGGGGGTTTAGGGGGTATGGGGAGAGCTTTTCAGATCTACTTTCTTAGCATCTTTCCACTACACAATACAATACTGTGAACTTTAGTTACCATTCTGTACATAACATCCCCAGAACTTGTTTGTCTCATAAGGAAGTTTATACTCTTGATCACCTTCACCTTTTCCCTCACTTCCCCACCCCTGACAACCATTTGTTTCTATGAGTTTGATTTTTTTAATTCTACATGAAACTGAGATCATAAGGTACTTGTCGTCTTTGTCTAATTTATTTCACTCAGCATAATGCCCTCGAGTTTCATCCATGTTGTCGCAAATAGCAAAATTTCCTTCTGTTTTTATGGCTGAATCATATTCCTCTGCACGTGTGTGTATGTATACATGTGTGCATGTGTCTGTGTATCACATTTTCTTCATCTATTGATCCATGAATGGACACTTAGGTTACTTGTTTCCATGTCTTGGCTATTGCAAATAACGCTGCAATGAACCTGCAGGTACAGATATCTCTTCAAGATCTTGATTTCATTTCATTTGGTTATATACCCAGAAGTGGGATTGCATGATGATTCTGTACCCTTGAAATAGTCAATGATGGACCCACAAAGCAATCACTCCCACAACCTATACTTATGTTCAAAATTAAAATTTTGAACATGAAGCCCCAATATATATGAATGCAAATACAATTACACGTACACATATAAATTTGTATATCTCCATTCAATAATATATTATAAAACATACTCAAAAATAGAAACTTAAATGAAGAGATAAATAATAGCTTTATTTTTAAATAGAAATTTTAGTATTTCTTGTGTTCCTCATGGATCATCCTGTGCAATTTCTGAGATGTGTGCAGCCCACTTTGGAGATTGTTGTTCTAACCCACTAAGCCCTAAGCCCCTTCAGTAGGGAGTGTCTATTTCAATCATTTCTGCTAAGCTTACAGTGCTAAAGATTAAAAGACAAGTCGGACCCAGTCCTGGCCCTCAAGGTGCCCATAGGCTAGTGGGAGAACCACAGGAAACCGACCTTGTTAGTAGAACACTGGAAGTTTGCCTATGGGCATTTAGCCCAGTCTAGAAAGGAAGAGTGAGTAATGCTTCTAGGAGCACACCTGAACTTGGTAGTGCAAGCATGAGTAGGAGTCAGGACTTGAAATATGGTGATCAGTTGATCGACTAAAATTTCGTTTTTCCATTTAGCTTTCCAAAAAACATATCAGTAAAAAGGAGATCACTGCCTAATTGAACCAGAAAATTAATTGAGGATTAAAACCCAGAAAAGAACATTTTAAAAAGCATATGTAACATGTCTTGACCTCTGAATAATTAATTTGAAATTACACTAAGTCTAAAAGCCAAAATCTTGGCATCCCATTCCTAGTTTGTCAGCCAAGTCCCCAAGAAGCAGGAAATAAAGCATTTAGAAATTCTTGAATCCAATGATCCCATCTATAAAATGAAATGTCAACAGATCATTCACTAACTGTAGAAAATACTTTAATTTCTAAACAGGGAGAAATCCCTTGTAAATGAAAAACAAAAACAAAAAACATTATTTGAAAGCTTCTTAGTTGAATCTAAGCCCTTGCTTAACTATCAATGAACTGAGCTTTACTATCTCAATGAGATAAGATCACATTTTAAATGGAGAAACTGAGTCACAAGAGTGGCAATAACCTATCTATACTGGCATTATGGAATCCCAGACTTATTATCAAATTCTCTACCCACCCGTACTACTACTGTCCCTGCAGGTTCTGCTTTGGGCCCTCTTCTCCATTCTTCCCTCTACCTGGTGACCTCAGTATTCCCACAATGGTGCTGAGAGTCCCCACATCACTACCTGTAGGTTTGATGTCTTTCATGAGCTCCCTGCCCATTCATCCAACTGCCTCCTGGTCATCTCTCCATTGGAGCTTCCAATTTAAATGTCTGAACTGAAATTGTTTTCCCTTGACAAACCTGACCCTCTTCTTGGTTTTCTTAATTTAGGGACTAGTAGCAACCAGATTCCCCCTGTCAGAATTAGGAAATCATTTACTCTTCCCATTTCTTACTCGTCGGTCACCCAGGACGATAGACTTTATCTCCTAACTAGCTCTCAAACCTCGAATCTCCCACACCTCTCCACCCCTAGGACCACTATTCCATTAACTTTTCCTGAAATAGTCTTCTTCCCTTCCTTTAAGCATTTTAAAATGCTTAAAACCCTTCATGGTTGTCTACTGCCCTAAGTATAAAGTACATATGTCTTAACATGCTTATTTGACCCTTTGGGACCCAACCCTGTTTAAATCTCCAGCTTCATTTCTCATCTCTTCCCTCCCCAAACTCTATGTCCAAGCCATGTTGAATTCTTTCTGTTCTATTAATGTACTCCTTCTCACTGCTGGATTTCATATATATATTAGTCCCTCTTCTTAGAATACTCCTCCCTCTTCACTTGGCTAATTCCTATTTATTTTTCAAAACATCTTCTTCTGGGAACTCTTCTCTTATCCACTAAAAATTTGTTAGCCTATGATGTATCCCCAATTCTGTCTATATTAGTCAAGAAAGTACAGGCTACACTGTGGCAACAATACACTCCAACACCTTAGTGACTTAATCATGTAATTTTTTAAAATTTTATTTGGAAATAATTTCAAACTTACAAAAAGTTGCAAAACTAAAAATAGAACAAGAAACATCCATATACTCTTTAGCTAGATTTACCTATTGTTAAAATTTTACTCTCATTTGCATCAGTATTTGAGGGTAACTTAAATAAATTATGGCCCTTTATCCCTGAATACTTTGGTGTGTATTTCCTAAGAATAGAGAGTTCTCTTATATGACCACAGTATAATTGTCATCTTCACAGGATTACATCAATACGAAGCTTTTAAAAATCTAATCTAACGTTCGTATACTAATTTTGTCAGCTGATCTATGTCTTTGTAGCATTTTCCCCCTTCCAGTACATAATCCATTCTAGGGGCAGATGTTGTATTTAGTTGCCCACTTTAATCTGGAATATTGTCACAGTCTTTCTTTGACTTTTCTGGCCTGACCCTGCTTAAGATGAGATCGGGCACATTCGGGGTAGCATGGCCAACAATGGAATATTACTCAGTCATAAGAAAAGATGAAATACTGCTATTTATGACGACATGGATGGACCTTGAAATAATCATGCTAAACAAAATAAGCCAGACAGAAAAAGTTGAAAACCACATGATATCACTTATATGTGGAATATAAACCTAAAAGCAACAAATGAATAGGACAAACAAACAGAGACTCATGAACATGGACTACAGACTAGTGGTTACCAGAGGGTAGGGGAAGAGGGGGGAGGTAGATGGGGTAAAAGGGGTAAAATATGTGGTGACAGAAAGAAATCTAACTATGGGAGGGGAACACACAATGCTCTCTCTCTCTCTCTATATATATATGCATGCATATATATGCATATGTGTGTATATATATATATATATATATATGCCTTAATGTTAAATTGTTCACTGGAAACACTGGATTTCATTAACCTATGTCACTAAAAAAAAATAAAAATAATAAATTTTAAAAAATAATAAACAAACAAAAAGTTTATTTCTCATTCATGTCATAATCTTAAGCAAAGTCATCAAGGCAAGGTAAGAGTGAGCGGGGAGAAAGTATGCCTTGGATAAAAGTGACACATCACTTTACTCACATGTCTTTGGTGAAAATTAATCACATAACTGTACCAAATGCAAGGGGCTGAGAAATGTAGAAAAGCAGACAGATGAGATGAGGGACATCTAACAGTCTCTATTATGCTTCCTATACTTCTTCTATCATGAAACTTATCCTGTCCTATTGTAAATAGATATGGAACTAGTTGTCACACATGTAGATTTTTGACTGTGTCATTGCTGGTTTTACCTTGGTCACTGCCATCTCCCAGCACCTAGTTTAATGCCTAGAACATAGTCAAGGCTCATAAATATTTGTCGAATGAATGAATGACCAAGTTTACTCAGTTTACATATCATTACATACACTCTTAAGAATCTTAAAAAATTGCACTCACTCTCAAAAATCATAACATTTAGAAAACTCAGAATAAGGTCTATACATTTAGTCAAAGAATTTTCCCCAAACTCCCAGATAGCTAATCAATCCTAGAAACAAGATGCAAGCATTATTAATGACCGTAAGTAAAGACAGAAAATAGTTAATAGCCATCTAATCGTAGTTTAAAAATTGTTTCTGGAATAGCCAGCCACAAATTCTAAAATGTCCACCCACTGCTGGGTAGGATATGTGAATTAAGCAGAAGCAAAGATTCTAATTAAGTCATATAAATATTGGCCTCATCTCCAATTAGTCTCTCTGGAGCCTTTAACAATTTGTTAGAGAAGATTCTGTCTCTTCCTTAAAGCCTATGGATGGAACTTAACATATATGTGGAGAAAATATGTAGGACCTTATAAACCTACAGCCCACAGCTCTAGAGTCTACCCAATATCACAAAACTGGCAAATGACAATACTAACATTAGAACTGAGATTTCTGATTCTATTGCTATCTTCCCTTTTACCCAGAAACCTAGTCAAATCACAGCCTTGTTGAGCTGTTGCTGCCTCTGTTTATCACCCAAATTTACTCCCATAGGGCTCTATTTCCAGGCTTAGGTTTAGAAGCCTCTACTTGTATTTGGGATTGGCTACATCGACATCTGTTTCTCACATACAACTCTGGGAAATGGATCTTCCCATATTCTTCACTTATATTTTCCCCCAAGTTGGCCAGAGTTGTTAACTGGCCAGAGTTGTAGCAGATTTGATAGTGTAAGCTCCAAGGCTCTTGTACTGTTCTGCTGCACGAGGTTTCCTAGTAAGAAACCTAAGCTTTGAACTACCTCTGAAATTGGGACTGGGACATCTAAGTGGATATGATATGGTAGGCAAAGGCTCAGGAAATATATGCATCATCTTGGCTCTGGTAATGGCTACTTTCATCATATTTCCTCCCGTTAACATAGAACAGTTAGCTCTTTTGTAAAACCTTTACCTTGAAAGTCCCACTAATTAAGCCCATTCCTTCCTTCTTGGCAGTCTCTTTGTACTGCAAATGGGATTCAGAGCTGGTTGCTCTGTGATTTGTAGCCACATGAGTTACAAAGGTGCAGAGTGCCCAGAGAGCACTCTAAAAGGGGCAGGATAGGAGGAGAGGGGGCAAGGAATGATAGATGGTTTATTTGTTCTAAGTAAAAATTACATATCCCCTCCTAGACTTTCTTATTAAGCACTAAATTGTTTTATTACCTAGCCCTGAAAAGAGCCAGAAAATGAGTATTAGAAATGTGGAAAACCTCCTTGAAAGGATTACATCATTTAGCATATAATGTGAAACAGTGCTTTTTTTTCAGCTTTGCATTTTCCGAATAGCCAATATACGCATAATGATTACTTCATGCTGAGTGTTTTTTAAGTACTTAAGGTATACTAATTCTTTGAATCTTGTATCAACCTTATGAAGTAGATGACATTATTATGCCCACTTTACAGATGAAGGAACTGAGGTACAGGGAGATTGAGCACAGCCAGGTTTTATAACACTAACTGACAGAGCTAGGATTTGAATTTGGCAGTTTGACTTGAGTTGATGTGCTTAATGACTGTATTAACCTTCAAAAAAATGAAAAAGAAAACTGTCACTATATTTCCTTACTTTGTAAGTATTTTACTTTGGGCATTGTTTAATCTCAGTCTCTGTCTCCTCACTGGGCCAATGAGACTAAGAGTATTCACCTTGCGGGCTGGATAGAAGAATTAGTGGCAATATCTATAAAGTGCCTGCTATAGGAACCCACTGCTCCATAACAATAGTTATTATCATTATCTTTGTCATTCTTTATATATCAAGAGGGACTCTGAGACAAATTCTTATGTAAACAAAATCACCATGCAACGATGGACTCATTTAAACCCAAGCTCACTGAATAAATATTAATATTCACAGTTTTTCAGTATTGAAAATCTAACTTTAAGTAGACAAATGTCATGAATCCAAATACCTAGGAGAAATTTCCTAAACTCTTCATCTCTCTCTACCTGTAGCTCATCAGGTTCTGGTCAGTTCCCAGGGCCAACCTTATTTTGAAGGGCCCTTGGGCAGCCAGGTCAAGTCCAGGCCCTTTTGGTTCAAGGCCTCCCCCGGAGTATACCTCATTCCAGAGTTCAACCTAGAAACCTAGATTAGGTGTGGCCAGGGCTAAGCACATGGAAAAGGTCCAGATTGAAAGAGCCTCCCGGGAAGAAGGAGGAGGAAAAAGGTAAGAAAACATTCCAAGGCTCTCATAGTCTCCTGGGCCCAGGTTAAGCCTTGTACTAAGCAGAAGACTAGTCGAGTTCAAAAGTGCCTTTCAGCCCCCATGCAAATTTCATTCACAGAAGGAAAAAAAAAAAAAAAAAAAAACTAGAACACACAGCTTTCTGCCAGGGCCTTGTAACCACAACAGGTTTCTAGCCCGAGGATGAAAGCTCAGAGGAAAGATAGGCAGAGAAAAGGGAGATTAAACAAAGCGAACACCCCTTGGAAGCTTAGCCACATGGAGGAGGCTCAGACAAGTGTGTCTGTCCTGCCTGGGGTCCACCGAGGCAGAGCGGGTGCATCAGAAGTTTACAAGGGTCTCGTTCTCTCAACATGGGGTTGCGGGGGCATTGATGAGAGACACTGAAGCTTGCTCTTTGAGAATGAAGTTGAAAGGGATAATCATGATGTGTGGTTTTGTCAGAATAGGATAAAAACTGTCACTAGAAAAAGAAAATTGCTCATAAAAGGGCATGAGCCTTTCTCACCTACTCAGAAAAGTGAAAGAAAATGCATCATCTGCTGAGCTGCTGAACTCTGCTTGAAAAGCAAAGAAAAATCTATGAACCAGGAGAACTAACAATATCTCTGCTCAGGGCAAGGATTCGTGATCAAATTAAAACCTCAGTTTGAAGAAATTGTTGTTAAAATACCCAGACATGAAATTAATATAATTAGGTAATAGCTCCTGAACTTAGATCCCTCAGCAAGCTGAGGGGGAAAGGGGAGGGGGGAGCTAGCCTGGACCTCATTAAAACTAAATGAATAAACGCCAGCTTGCAAGAGAGCACCAAGAAAAAAGAAAAGGAAGAAATGCAGTAAGTGTAAGCCCAGGAAAGGGCAGAGACAGAGCAATGGAGCAGAAACACTACTATGCTGGGTGTCAAGAAGCCTGGGTTCGTGTTCTGCTGGCAGCTGCATGACCTTGAACAAGTTGCTCAAGCCAGCATTTCTTTTTTTTTTTTTTTTACAGTTGACTTTTAATATTATATTAGTTTTAGGTGTACAGTATAGTATAGTTGTCAGGCATTTATATAACTTATGAAGTGATCCCCCTGATAAGTCTAGTACCCACCTGACACCACACATAATTATTACAATATTATTGACTATATTCTCAGTGCTATACTTTACAAACCCATGACTCTTAAGCCACTGTTTGTTAAACTGTAGCAAGAATCAATCCTTTGGAGGGCTGGTTAAAATGCAGATTGCTGGGGTCCACCCCACGAGTATCAGATTTCATAGGTGTGGGGTGAGGCCTGAAATTTACATTTCCAAAACGTTCTCAGAGGATGCTGAAGCTACTGGTCCCAGGACCACACTTTGGGATCCACTAGACCTACTTGGGCCTCAGTTTCCAAATCAATAAAAAAGAAACCAGGTGATCTCTAAGCTCTCTTCCTGTTCTAAAATTTTATATGATGAGCAACCAGGGAAAACAACAACAGTAGCAAGAGAATTACTCTGCAACAGCTTGCACGCTACCTGGAAGTGGTTGTGCAAACATGCTGCTGGGGAAGAACTTACTAGAATTATTCAGCTGGTTTATGAAAGACCAGACAGCAGGACAGGGCTGGGCGTAATGCATCCTGAGCAGCAGCAGCACTGGCCAGACAAAGCACTTCCTCCCCACCTGTTATAAAAGCAAAAAGAGAAAAGTAGAAGAAACATCAGAAATATCATCAGTCAAAATAATGTTAATTTGGTAAGAGTCCCAGTCGATTTGTGAGGAAGAGGCAGCCACAAGTAACTGAAGACAGAAACTCTGTTTTATGTTCCCAGGGATAGGAGAATTTGAAAAGATACAAATTATCCTGTTTTAACTTTAAATGCAAAGTCAGTGGTTAGTTTACTACTTTAAATGCAAAGTCAGTGGTTACTGACTACTTTCATACGCTTCTATATGAACATATTGGCTATGGTTGGCTTTTTGGTAGGAAAAATAAAACTATTTAAAAAATTACATAAAAACACCGGAGCCCATTCAAGGATCTAAGAGCCTCATGTAAAGACTATTGAGCACATTTGATAGAAATATGGATTTTTATTTATATTTATTATTAATTGAGTTTATATATAAATATATGTATGTATAATTAAACCAATGTAAGTTTCTTTGAAAAATATATAAATTTTCATATAATATTCATATGCTATCTCTTCCACATCTCCCCTAATAACTCATAGTTTCATGTAGTAAAAAAATCTTCCTTTTAGATGAGAGCTTTATTTAATATATATGTTTATATGTATATTCAATTACTTTTGTGGTTAAAAATATAACTTTGGAGAGAAGCCACGCTAAGTTTGAATTTTGGGTCCACCATTTGGTAGCTAAGAGACACTGGGAAAGTAACTAAACCCCCCTGAACCTCAGTTTCCCCCCAATGAACATGAGAGTGAAAAAATTTATAAGATTATTGTGAGGATTACATGAGTTAATGTATAATAAAGCACCACAGTAATAAAATGGTAGCTATTACTATAAAATAATGTGACATGTTTTTTCATTGAATAATAAATTATGTATGTGAGTGTTAACAAACATTAAATTAATATGATCAATTTCTAACTTAAAAAATTAGGTCTCTATTTCCAAAGTTAACTTCAAAAATATTGTAGAGCCTGTAAGATGAATCCCAAGAGGGGAAAGTTGATAAATGTGGTAACTTAACAAGAAATGACCATGACCTGAGGGAAACAGGATCATTTCATGAATTTGCTAGTGGGTCTTTTCTGTTAGATCTTTAGCCATGAGTTATAGCCTATGATTCAGTTTTGAAATGGTCTTTTTTGTCCATATCTCTGACCTTAACTCCTGGCTCTTTGGTTCTCCAACTACCGCTTTCTGCAAGATGTTCCATTGCCTTCTTGCTATTTCTGTGCACATCCCTCTTCCATACTGTCATGCCTATCATCATCACATTTACAGATAGCTCAAGGCACTGGATTCACCTATTGCATGCAAAGTATGCAAAAAGACCCAGGTTTTGCCTTAAACTGCAGTTCTTGTCTCAGGTCTTCGATTTCATGTTTGGTAGTAATTAATTGTTTATTAAATCAGCAAGCATTTAGAGAACCACTCCTTGGACAGGGTTCTGGGCTGAGCACTCTGAGTGGCTCTAGAGGGGGGAAAGCATGATCTTATAGTCTAACAGGAGAAGTGATATCTAGATGCACATAACTATCATAGGTAGAAAGTAGAACACATCACAAAGGAGAGCTCCAAACTAAGACATGCAATTCAGAAGACAAAATCTCTCCCTCCTAGGAGAGGTCTGGGCAGGCAAGCTGGAGGAAAGGACATTGAGCAGTTTTGAAGTTTTGTACTTCTCAAGGACAGCATAAGTTGAGAGAGGAAATTCCAGGATAAGGGGGTGATATTTATAAAGATACTGATATATGAAGGTGGGGTTTCTTTTGGCCACAAATAACATAGGGAGCGTAAAAGAATGGACAATGATTGTTAATATCAACTAATATTTGCTGAACACTTGCTGGGTGTTTTATGTACTTTTGTCCATTATTTTATTTAATAGTCATAATAACTTTATTTGGTGAATATTAACTGAAACTAACATACTTTCCTATCCCTGGAAACAATACTAGAACTAGGCAAAAAGAGTTTAGTTACTTGTTCCTAAAATACTTACTCCTGGAAGATGAGACTGTGAAACATCTAAAATAGCTCACTTAAAGACCTTTGCATCAATACCTGCCAATCCAAACTATTGTCATGAACTTCCCAGCCCCAACTTCTCTTGCTTTGTAAGACCTGCCTTAAAGTCATGTAGCTCAGGCCCTAAAACCTTATAAATATCCTATTTGAGTTCCCCCTTCTGAAACACTATAGTCTTTGCCAAGTGATCTCTCCTTTACTGCAAGAAGTCTAAAAAACTCAGCTGTGCTTGATTATTAGGTTTTGTAAGTTGTCTTTGAGAAGTCAATTGTTGACATACTAACATTATATCCATCCTTATTTTACGTATGTGGAAACTGAGGCATATAAGGGACTAACTTGTTCAATGTTTCAAAATAAAGCAGCAGAGCTGACACTAAAATCCAGATAGTGGAGGCTATAAATGGCAAATCGGGGTTTGCATGTTTTTGGTACCCAAATGGATGTTCAAAGGCCCTTCCTCCTAAAGCCTTCCTGCACTCTGCACTGCTTAGGAACTCCTTCTGTAATATCACTAGCAAGGGACCATGTAGCTTGTTTCAACATTTCCAAATATGGTTCCTTGCTGACTCAGAAGACAGCCCCTTGCAAAACTCTTTTGCACTGGGTATTGTTAGGAGCATGGACCCACCCAATATGCCTTCACCTCTGGCCCAAGAGTTTCTCCCAGGTTCTATTCCTCAGGATGGAGTTGGCTTATGGCATCATGATTTTAATGACTCCATCTAAACCACAATTCAGCTTAGCAGGCCCCTTGATGTTCATTCTGGATTACACAGGGGAATAAAGTTGGGCCTTCAGACATCTCCTGATGCTGCCAACCACAGCACTTTCAGTAGTGCCCAGGGCTCATATGTTTATGCTGAATTTTCTAACTTCTGTTCATCAGAGCATAGTCAGCTTCTTACTGATCCCTTTGCCTAAGGCTATTACTTCAGAAGTAGGGAGCAGGATAGGGACTGGAAAGGAATGGAGGAAGATTTATCCCATTGTCTTATTTCCTCCCGAAACTCAGGCAGAGGATTCAGGGTCCGACTAATATTTGACCACTTCTTTTCTAAATTTAATAAGCAAGAACATCTTTCTGGCCGAGTCATGCTAACTGGTACAAAGTTAGTTTTTAATACATGATCACTTCTGAGCCAAAATATAATTAGAAATTCCTTGGCTTCTATCTTTTCCAAAGGGAATAAATGTATACAGAGGAAAATTATCATACATAAAACAATATCTCATTTGTATTTTTTCATTCCAACCTCAAGTTTGGAAAATTGCTCAGAGAATTTTAAAAAGAATTCACTCCTTCAAAGATAGTAGCTTAGTTCTCAAATTCACATTAATCATAAACGTGAGCATCAAGTTTTCCACTAAAATTACTAAATTTTTTAAATGGGATTGGGGTGGGGGATGGGGTGGTAACAATGACAGGTTCTTGAAACACGCCTTTATAAACCTTCCTCCAAGTTTGTGTTAATTCACTTAACAACTTAAATTACTGACCATACAATCATCCAGGCCACATTGTTCCACAAGAATGTCATTCAAACTGATCAGAATTCTAGCTGAAATTTAGATAAACCTAATCTCTATCTCTTACTGATCTTTTTTTTTCTTTCAAAAAGTTAAAACCTTTCATTTTCTTGGTGTTTAAATAAGATTGTTTCTCCACATTTCTCATGATGGAAGAAAACTGAATATTATTTTCTTCTTTCTCCTTCCTTGAGGGCATTCCACTGTTTAATGGTATTTGTGCCAAAAATGAACATTGAAAAAACAGACTAAAAAGCAATGTTTCAAATCAGTTAATTTATTATTTCCAAAGAATCATGCTAAATGGTAAAATGAGAAAAGATATCAAGGTTGTCAAAAAATTAAGGTTCCTAGATAAAGAATTAATAATATTTATTTTAGTTATCCACTTTCTTTAACTCAGAATTGTACCCATCCTTGACTATAACTGAAAACATATTCCTTTCATACAATCAGTTATAATGTACAAAATAAATTACTTTCTTTTTCACTCAGCACATACTAGCTATTAATTACATATGATACAAGATTATATTTATTTACTCATGTTAATGTTAATGATCCCATTAAAAGAGAGAAAACAAGACCAATCTGAGATGATTTGTTCACAGCAAGCCAGGTTCCTCCCCTCAACTTATTAATAAGTTCTTAATTTTTCTAAATATAAATATCAAACTCACTAGACTATAGGATATAGAATCTCCTATATCTTTTCTTTTATTCAAACGTCTACCTATTTTTATTCTCTCAGGACCTTTCCAAATCACCACCATACCCTAAAGGTTACCCAGTTACCCAGCAATTTCAATTACACCTCTCTCGGCTCCCTGAAATAAAATTTACCTAAGCCATAGATTTGAGCTCAGTTTCAGAAAATAAGTACACTCTCTTTACCTCCTCCCAAATCTTGTACTTCACGTTCCTTAATAATTCTTAACTAGAATTGTTTTTCCCTTCTGAGAAATTATGACCTCCCTTCTCTATCACACATAGCAATTTATTGGTACTTTTATCCTAGTACTTGCTCCCTGTCCTGGTCCATCATTCATTGTAAGCAGCTTAACTGCAGGGATCAGGTATTATTCATTTATGTATCCTTTCAGTGCCTATCACAGTGTGGATAAAAGCTCCATCACTGTTTGTTGAGTTGCTGCTGAATGGAGTCAATAGAAATGGTATTTTGGAAGAATATTCAGGGTGATTTAAATTCAAAGTGGTTTAAACGTGGGTGAAAAATCTTCTTAATCTTTTGCCTTATCCACTACCTGGAATGAGAGAATGCCAAGGTCCTGGAGGAGGGTCGAGACACTGACTGCATCCTTGAATAGTCACATGGAAGACCACCTACCAACTGACAACTGAGAACACTAATATTACACTTTACATGAGTAAGATATAAATTGCTATTGTGTTAAGCCCTTGAGATTTTTAGTTTATCTATTATAGCACCTAATTTTTATCTTAATTAAAATAAAAAGGATCAAGAGAAGTCATGGATGCTTTTGGGTACCTGGTGGCAGCTGGTATTCTTAATATAATGAGAGGTATCAAGAGAAGGACCATTTAAAAGGGAAATATTAATACCCAGCTGAATGACATCATCATGTGAGGAAAGTACCAGAAACTGGGAAGCAGAAGACTCAGCTCTAGACTCAGTTGCTCTCCTTAAAAAAAAAAAAAAATCTATCTATCTATCTATCTTTAAACAAGTCCCTTAACTTTTCAGCCTCAATTTCTTCATCTGGAGGATAATATATGGAGACAAGTCTTATAAGCAATAAATAGCTATTCCAATATAAAATGGCATTCCTATAATCTTATCACCCCTTTTTAAAATTATAGGGACCTTATAGATCGTTGAAGTGAAAAAAACATTAAGTCTCATATAGCAGTTACTATAACTGGGCATTGCATTAACTCATCATTTTCATGACATAGATACTATTATTACCATCTCCAATGTATAGATGAAAAAAATTGAAACACAGATCAGTTAAGTAATTTCCCCAAGGTCACACCACTGGTAAGTGAAAAAGAGATCAAACCCAGCAGACTGCCCCCAAATGGGTGCTGTTTACCATCACAAAAAGATGTCTGCTCTAGGTACGGAGTCTTCATTTTAGATGCGGAAACTCAGGTCATGCCACACAGGTGGTTATGCACTAAATATAGAATGCAGTGACACAGAAAGCAATTTTCTCTCTGGAAAAATTCTAGTTTCTTATAAAAGGCTGGTTGTGCAGAAAATCACTGAGCTGAGAATGCATAAATTACTAAAGAAACTGAACCAGATATTTGAGCAGAATTTATGTTGATATGAGGAAAAACAAAATGAATCTTACTTTTCCATATCTTTCAAATATGAAACAGGAGGGATAAGCAGATGGATTTATTTAAATGTTTTCCAGGCAAACTTCTCCTATGGTTCTAAGATGTATTAAAGGTCTTAGAGAAGTAAACTCCAGCCCTTTGAATCCCTTGAATCCAGAGTAGAGAAATGGCCCCAAGGGTGAGCATGAGGCCAAATCAAGCTCGAGTCTTCTACTGAAAGCACTTAGCCAGGATAAACCAAGTATGAGAAACTGCCAGGAGAGCCCACGATCTACCCCCTCCTCTTTGGTTCTCCTGAGATACTCATCCCTAAGGAGCCTGCACATCTAAGCAGAGTCCCTTGACAGGTAGTTGATGTCAACTGAATCTCCCTCTGGACAAAGCCACCTGAGAACAAGACTCTGCCCTCCAGATGCTATCTAAATCCATCACATGAAAGAGTGGATTCTCCTGGTATAAGACCAGTCACATGTGGTTTCATTCAGATCAGAGAAAAATGTCATGTTTCTGAAAGCCCCAAGGGCAATGTGGTTCCCCCTGGAACCAACTGATGACAGGATCAACATGTCTTACTTATTCCTACTGATTCTGTTTGTGAAATGCCATCATTCTTTTAAGACACAATACAGATGAATTTTCAGATGGATAAACTGACCTTTTCCATTTCCCATAGTGGGAGAGACACAGGCCTCTTGGTTGGTTACTACAGACCTGCAACAGATACTTTTGAATATGTTTATAATTCCTATATGGATTTTTATTTCTGACCATTCATTGACTTTGAATAATTTAAGAAGACTCACAAATCAAATCAAATTGACAAAGATCTTTGTTATGAAATATGAATAACTGATAAGATGAAACTAAGAAGAAAAAAAACAAATTGTAAAAAAGAGAAGTTAAAGTAGGGGGATTTGGAGTGTCTGATGACAAGAAAGAAACCAATTACTGCAGAGAATTTCCTCCTTCTTGTCCCGAAGCTAGGAGTCTAGAAATATAGATAACACGCCTGTATCACAGGCTAGTGCAGAAAGGCAGGGAAAAATCATCCTTTACCTTCACCACTTGTAAAGTCTCTCCTATTGGTCCTCACAACTGTCCATTTTAAAGGAAACTGAGGTTAAACTATTTAATTTGCTCAAGGTCACAGAGTTCTAAACAAACATGTACAAATTCCTGTCCCCAGCTCTTTGCCCCACACCCTGCTCCCTCTTGCATCACTATGTGAATATGCGAAAAAACACAATTCTTGCCATCAACCTTAAGGCTCCGTATATTCACATGGGAAATGAGGTTATACTAGAAAAGGATGATCTACAGTTCTGAAAATCTATGAATCCAGAAGTCTGTACATCCATGAAGTTTAACAAACCAGTTTTTTAAATTTCCAATTATGATTTATTAGTGGATCCTGAAATTAATTTAGTGGGTAGCCACCCATCCCTATTTTTTTTTTTAAAGTGAAATAGAACAGAAAATGTTTGAATAGAGTAAGGTAGGGTATAGTAGGAAAAAATGGAGTGTGATAGAATAGGAAAAAATGTTAGCATGCACCCCATGGACATTGTTTTGTAAAACTGTATATGTACGGAGTCACAAGACAAAACTTATTTCTTACTACAGACACAGTAAAAAACGATGGAAACTCAAATTTAAATTATAGACTCACATGACACATTAGAGCAGAGTTTTACTATATTCCCTAAAACATACACTTGCTGTTTTTTGTAATTCATTTTGGCTGTGGTGTGACTTTCTCTTTCTCCTTTGTCATCCTTCCCCCTTCGTCACCATCCCCTTTTTCCCTCACTTGCTTCAGCATCACCCTCCTTGGGGAGGCTTCTGACTGCTGCCAGAGAGAGAAGATCTGAAGGAAGGGAAGGTGTCAAGGTGTTATATGAAATCGTATGTTCTTTTAAGATCATGACGTCTGGTTTCCCGAAATGAGGAAACACAAAGGATGAAGAGAGTCTAGTTGAGATGATACTAAAGGCCCTGGAGATTCTGAACAATAGTGTCATTGCCTAGGAGGGTGGAGGCTACAATTAACTACATGGCTGGCCCTTTTACCCTTCCAGCCTGTGGCTCAAATCCACTCTTCCCCAAAAGGGTTTGCCCCTTCTTTTAAGTTTAAGCAGGTGAGACAGGAGCATCATGGGGCAGGATAGACTTTCCATGGCCCAAGAGCCTCCCACAGAAGATTTCCAATCATGACCCTCTCATGAGGGTCTCTGGGGTACAAAAATTCTGACTTTCTGTGTAATTCAAAGTTCGAAGTCCTGCTCAGTGACTAGAAAATGAAGTCCCCAACCCCGATCCTATGTTATCAGATTCTCAGTCATTCCACATCTGAGATGAAGGCCGATTAAAAACATATGACAGAGACTTTTCATTCTAAAGCATCTGAGTGGAAACTAGAGATATGCGTCCTATTTCTTCCTATCAGCCTGGTCTCAGGACAGCTTGTTTTGGACTAATGTCCAGGAAACTATTACTAATGAGAAAATATCATTCCTAGCAGCCAGAATCTATTAAGGGGATGTGAAATATAAGTGCGATCTTATAGGTTCTGCACAAATATTTTTTTCACCTCTCAGTGACAATATCAGTGTCTCCTTCAAGGGGCTCCAGGTGGCGGTGAGATGAGAGTGACCCCGAGGTTCTAATTGGCTCCCTACACTGAGCTCTTTGCACAGAAGATCACAGTGTTCATTTTGGATCTGCCTGGCAAGGATGCTTTGTCAAGTGCTACTGTGTTAAACAGCCCCTGCGGCTTTTTCAAACAGTTGACCTGCTGTTGACCTGTTCTATGTCACTGGAGCTCAGGAGCAATCTCTCTGGCTAAATATTTATGGGCCCCATGATAGATTACAATAAAGATTATAAAGTCACAGCCAAGCCTAATGGCTCCCAACTGCCCCACAGTACAAGGAGCAGTTCCTGTTAGAAGAGCACAGGTGAGTCCCTTCAGGGAGGGCAGGTCAGCAGCAACGACTCCAGAGCTGCTCAATGACAACATCCTCCTGACTCCTATCCCTCCGACAAAGGCCAACGGTCCGTCAGAGGGACCATACTTTTCCAGAAAACAGACCTTTCCTTAATTTATTCCCAGATCCAAAGGTAGCTGCAACAAATTTCCACAGGCAAAATCTCATCTTTATCATCAAAAATGACTTCCAGGAATTATCCTTCTATGCTTGTGACTGGACAAGGGGTGTTAAACATCATTCCTGCCCTGGCCATAGTCAAATAAGTTAGGCACTTGCAGATAAGAGAACCAAAGCCCTAAGGAGATACTTAGATTAGGTAAAATCAACATTGACATCTTGTGTAAGATGGAAAATTCACCAAAGATGACAGGAACTAAACTCCATAGCCCATATCTCTCTCCAGCATGGTTTAGTTTATTTGTTTGTCTATTTATTTGTTTATACCAGTCCTTATTCTTTGAAATATTAGAAGATGGCTCATATGGAACAATTAGGTAGTATAATATTCTAGTCTCTACATGGTAGGCAGTGTGTTGTCGAGGGAGGGTAGATCCAATACATGAGAGATCATAAGCAGATGATGTAACACACAACAATGTGGATGAATCTCACAGGCATTATGCTGCATGAAAGAAGCCAGTGTCAATAGGTTATACCCTGTATGGCTCCATTCATATATCATTCTTGAAAAGACAAAATGATAGTGATAGAGAACAAATCAGTGATTCCCAGGGGCAGGAGTTGGGGCAGAAGATGGCTATAAAGGATAATACAAAGGAGTTTGGGGAGTGATGGAAATGGTCTATATCTTGATTGTGGTTGTGGTTATACAAATCTATACCTGTGTTTAAAGACAAAGAACTATTAAAGAAAAAGAAAAAGGAAGGAAAGAAGGAAGGGGGGGGGGGCGGGAGGGGCGGGGATAAATCTCTCAAGTAAGTAGGGTCACTAAATGGACCCTTAGCCAGACCAGAAGGAGGGCCAACTCTCAGAAAAATTGCCTTGGCATAAAGCTCTCCTCAGGGCTCTTAGCCTCATTTTCTGTCCCTCAGTGCCTCCTTCTCTTCTTTCTGACTGGCATTGCCTTCATAACAAAGTCAAGCCAAGGAAATGAGCAATGTAGCTGGAGTTTCATGTATTAGCCAAGAGGTGAAGGAGGTTTTGATAGATCAGATCAGATCTTGCCACCCTTTCTAAACTCACATGATAAATACAGGTAACCTATTCTTCCTACAAATAATCTTGATATGAAAGAAGTAAGATAACCTAGGAGCAGCACTAAAACTTCTCAGGGATAAAAAAAGAATCTCTAAGCAGGGAACAGACTGATAGGAAGGTAGGAAGAAGCAAAGTAAAAGCAGCTTGCATGCTAATCAGGATGATTATGTCCAAGAATTGGGGTTGGAGTTATGAGTAGAAAGCAAAGCCTTTGCCTGCTCTGGCTTAAGCTGCTTGGGCCTTCCCAGTGAGGCGAGAAGGAGCCCTTCACACATCTCAGCCCAGCGTCCCAATCCAGGCCGATAGTGACACTTTGCTTTTCATTGCTCCCTTCTCCATACAGATATTTCCTTCGAGAATCTTGCAGGGAAGTGAGGCTGGAGAAGCATAGAAAATGGACGTTTCTGTGTTCCCTGACCAAATGTCACCAGAATACTCTTAAAATCTTATCCCAATGTGTTATTTCTAACAATGGTGTGGTATTGTTATTGATATCCTGGTGCCCAGTACAGTGGTTTGGTGTATAGCACAAGTAAAGAACATTTATTGAGTGGAAAGAGAGGCAAATAGAGAAAGAGAGGGAGAAAAGGAGGGAGAAAGACAGAAAAAGAGAAGCACGTGCAGCCTAAGGCTCACTTCCTGCGGGAACATGCTGTATAAACGTGATGGTCACTCAATCAGCAGGTATTTATTTAGTACTGTGCTGGAGATCTTCCTTTCCCCTTTACATAGCCACTCCTCACCCTTTTCCACTCTGCCCTGAGCCCCAGGAGAGCAAACTGTACTGACTGCATTGATAGGATGCTCTTGCCCCAAGCACCCAGCTGGATTTGGTCACTGGGGAGCACCAGCAAGAGATAAAGAAGGGAGGAGAGTAAGATCAGAGAATTGATTCCCCTGCTTTATCCCTAAGTTGCCATGGGCAGTTTGGAGTCCTTGAATAAAGAAGCCCTTTTCACACAGCTCTCTGGCTCTCTGGGTTCCAGCAACCCCTTCCTCTCTTGCCCTTTCAGACTTGGAGTGGTAATGGCTACCCACCATTGCTAACTTAGGGTGCTACTCTCTAACTTCTGATTACCTACATCCTACTCACACCTTGACAAAAATAATCATTTTAGCAAGCTCTGAGTTATGACTATTTGAGTGCACTAACTGCTTTCTGCTGGGACCCTAACTGATACAAGCACCACCCAAGTACCAGACACTAGCTAACCTCTGTGGCTACAAATACAGTTAGTTGCAGCTCCTTTAATAGCTCACCATGTAGTAGGCAACGGGGACAGAACAGAAAAGTCCAACACAGACTAGAATGCACGGTAAAGAAGCTGCGCATGAGGTGGTGCTGACCAAAGCCACTTTCTGAAAATTAAGCTGGGATCTACCTCTCAGCCAAGCAGGGGAGAGCTCCCACTGTGTGCTGCAGAAAATCTAGAAATAATGCTTGCAGAGCTCATCTTGCTGAGTTTTTTTACTGGTCCCTGGAAGAGTAAGGAATGACTTGTTTGAGCCTTTTATTTGTAGTTCCAGAAACAAAGCAAGATCAAAATGAAATCTTGCTATTTAACTGATTGAATTCTTCAGATTCTTCTACTAGCTCACCATAGCCTTTTAAATCAGTTTTTAGCTTCTGATTACCTTTAAGTAATTTTTCCTAATTTCTTAACTTTTTGAGGTAAGAAATATCACAGAACTATTTTTTTTTTTTGTAAACAAGGTTTTATTTTTCTCATATGACAAGAGAGTTAGAGATAGGCTGTTGCTGGTGTTGTTATTTCAGCGGCTCAGCAGTATTATCGAGGACTTAGATCCATTCTGTTGCTGCTCCACCTACCACAGCATATTAGTTTGTCCTCTTCATGCTTTCTGCTTCACAATCACAAGATGACAGCCACACCCCAAGGCATTATGGACAAGTTCAAGGAGAAAAGGCAGGGATAGGAAAGTAAAGACATTTCAGGTACCCCAAGCAGACTTCCCTTTATATGTTATTGGCCAGAAAGTAGTTTACAGGATCACCTCCAGCTGTAAGTGATGCTGAGAAATTGAGTATCTGGCTTTCATTTTTATGCTTGGTCATTTTCTTTTCTAGTCATTATCAAGTTCATTTTTCCCTTTTTTGGGGGGACCTAGCAAATCTCTTTCAGCTTATTAAAAAAATATTTCATGGTAATTTCTCCAAATATAGGACCCAGAGGAAAAGCTTGGACCGGTAACTCTCAGATCTCCCAACTCTCCTCTTTATTGGGAGATGTTGGTGTGTCCTGACAGACAGCAAAAGTGTAAGCTATAAAAACCCTTTGTGAAATAAAAGGACACCTGTTAATGTATAAAATAGTAGCTATACACATTCTGGAGGATCTAAACTGTACCTTGAACAGGATCTTCAGATAAGTGGCAACAAAAGAATGTCACAATGTTTTAAAGAGAGCTGGAAAATAACTCTGCAGGTCAGCAGGACTCAGAAACAATGCCAAAGGAGAGTGGGAAGACCATCTACACCCGGCTGGCCATCCACTGGCTATCTGCCATCTTACATGGTCATTATCTCCCCAGCGACTGAAATGCAAAGGAGGCAATGGGCAGAAAGGTCACAAGTAGGGGCGCTGGGGCTACACTCTGGCACTACCACTCCCTAGTACCATGATCTTTGCCAGTTCCTCGGGCAAGGTTCCTCAGCTTCCTCATCTATAAATGGAGATAATAATAGTAATTACCTCTTAGTTACAAAG
The DNA here is from genome assembly GCF_014176215.1 of Rousettus aegyptiacus. NCBI lineage: Eukaryota > Metazoa > Chordata > Mammalia > Chiroptera > Pteropodidae > Rousettus > Rousettus aegyptiacus. The sequence continues at coordinate 146,865,616 of NW_023416306.1, forward strand.
ACTAAATGAAACATAAATATAAGGCACTTTAAACAATGCCTAATTGATATATATTGTGAAAAATAATAACAGTTGTTGTTATGGCTATTACTATTGGAACTTTACTTACTCCTCAGAGTAGCTTCGGCATTAGTGGTAATAACCATAAGAAACTGAGAGTTAACTACTGGGTTGCAGTCCTTCCACTCCCACTGACTAGCTGGGTGGATTTGAGGAAGTTATGTTCCTTTCCCAGGCCGCAGTTGCCCATGATGATGACATCACATCAGGTTCCTTGATTCTATCCTCAAAGTCTAGCTGCTAATATTTATTTTGAACCATCATCCACAGTAAGGGATCCAACTCATACTACCAAGATCCTATTGATTAGAGAACAAGGACAAGTCACTGTAAATGAGGAATCTCAGAGCACAGAACGTACCCCAGGAGGTAAACTGGGAACCCACCTTAGTTACAAGGTCCAGCATCATTCCTTGTATAATAAATATCCAACTTTAATTTTCACTCCACCCATTTCACTTCCAGGAAAATCACCCTCTCTCTGTCCCTGACCATTCATAACATTGAATATGTGTGTGTGTGTGTGTGTGCGTGCGCGCATGTGTGTGTGTACACAGACACATATATATAATATCTGAAATATACCAAGAACTTTATATGTATTATTGGTAATATTTTCAATGCTATTATAAAATAGCTATTATTGTCCCCAGTTTACTAATTGCTAAACTATAGATGATAAATTGAAAATTAAAAGTTGCCTAAGATCACACAGCAAGAATTATGCAGCTAGTTTTCAAAAATAAAGTCTGTTCTGAGTCTAAAGCCCAAGCTCTCCCTCAGGGTCTTGGTGTCAGAACTGCTCTTGCTAGAGGGAGTCCCCGGGATAATGACCGGCACATGCCCCATTCTCATGCCTATGCTACCAGCTGCCTTATGCAAGCTCTCACCTGTGGGTTCAGCCCTACCTTAGGCTCCAAAACGAGTGCTGTTCCTGGATTTGGTGAATTCAAGAAGCCTTAATAAAGACAAGTTCTTAATGGCCCAGCATCAAACCAATACGATCTCTGTTCTCTTCTGTGTATCCTAATTATATCTATTTGTCACTAATTTTGTTACCAACACCTGCTTGGTACCCCAGACTCAGAGACTGGGTTACCGTATTGAGCCCAAGTATAATATTGCTCAAATATCTTATTTATTCCTCTCTCCACAAATGGCTGTCAGACTCCAGATGTGTGCCCATGACTCAACCAAGCCCTAATGCTTCTTTTTCTTTGTATTCACTTATCATTCACTGAGCCCTGATATAAGCCAGTCCCACTCTTTGTCCTTCTCCAAGACCCAAACATGTTCTATTCACACATCCCTTTCTGCCACCTAACTATAACTAATCCATCTCCAATTATGGATTATTCAATACACATTAACAAGGAAAATCTTTACCATTAAATATTTTTAACACCCCAAATTGGATTATAAGTTTTTATTTAAAATTTATTTATTTATCTTCTTTTCTAGCCAAAGATGAGCTATGGCTTATTAGATCCTATACACAAGCATAGACTGCCAGATGAGTTGACTCCTTCAAGAGATATGTTCTATGAAAGTTGGAGCATCACCCCAGGGAAGGGCTCAGCCAATAAGTAGAAGGACACGATGATGAACCATAAGGACAGTCAGAAGCAGGAGGATAGATTGCAGATTTAAGCAGGCCTGGGTTTAAATCCTGTCTTCACCTCGTACTAGCTTACCAGTATGACAGTTTAAAAATATAGTCACAAAATTCTTTGACAAGAGGTGGATATATATAGAGCTAGCTAGATATAGATACAGATAGATATAGATATATTCTGGATTCCGTGTCTACTTGGTCGATAGAACACAGTGGAAGTGAGGCTATGCCGGTTTCCAAGCCCAGGCTTGAGAGACTATCATCTTCTACTTTCTGTCTCTTAAGACACTTGATTTTAGAGCTTCAGTCACCATGCTGTGAGGAAGCCCAAGCCACCCCACAGAGAGGCCCATGCAGAGAGAAGCCACAATCTAGCATCCTTAACAGCTAGCTGTATCAGTGAGCCATGCTAGAAGAGATCACCTAGTCCCAGTGAAGCTGTCCCATCTGACACTGAATTGAGCTGAATGAGCTGGTTCCACCAAGCTCTGCCCAAACCGCAGATCCATGAGCAGAATAAATGATTGTTTTAAGCCACTAAGTTTGAGAGTGTTTTGTTATTATTGTTTGTTGTTGTTGTTGTTCTTGTTTTTTATGCCGCAAATACTAAAACACTGGTGGCCAAGTCCATTAACCCTCTTTGAGTTTCATATCCTCATCTATAAAATGAGGGTAATAATACCACTAAACTCATAGAGTTTATCATAAAGATTAGATGAGATGGTAGCCTTGAGGTGAATACCCTATATCTAGCACTCAGAATGTTTCAGATCAGGCCCCCATAAGCTGCCCCTGAGACAAGGATTCATGTACACGTGATTTATTAAGGAAATGCTCCCAGGTTTATGGGTATAAGGACCACAGGCATAGAAAGGGAAGCAGCCAAGCAAAGGTGCACTTTTGGGCCACGTTTGTTAAGAGTGGCTTCGGCCTGCCACTGCAGGAGGTCTCTGGAGTATAAATTACCCTGCATTAAGGGATCTGGGCTTTCTTGCTCCTGAACCCATCAGTCATTAAATAAGGCTGCCCCTGGGAAGTGTAAATACCTAGGCACTATATGTGGCCAAGCAGGCCCAAGCAGCCTGAGGGAAGGCTCCTGAAGAAAGGGCCACAGATGCTGGCTGTTGAAAGTGAAAGGGCACCAAAGCCCAGTTTTCTGCACTTCCACCTATCCCTCTCCCCAATCCCCAACTCACAATACTATTACAGGGTTATTTGAGTGAATCTGAGTAGAGCACCAACGTTGTCCAAGGCACAGAAGCACTCAGAAATGCTAGTTCTCATGAGGATGTATCTTATAACGAGCCACCCCTGCTCCTCATGAGGAATCAAACTGCATGAGTTAGAAGACATTCTCCATGAGAAGATTTACACCAGTAAGACAGGGAGTAGTAAATAAAAGGAACAGATTAGTGCAATATTACTAAGTCCCATCATTTAGGTTCCCGCTTGACAGATTTAATAAATGAGATCTATCTCTTCTTGGTGGATGCACTAGCATAAGTGCCATCTAAATCAAGTCTGCAGAGAATCAACTGACCTGATGAATAGTTATCTTTTTAGCTCAATATCAGTAATGCATGGAGGATTTGGAAGGATTTGTGCCAGGAATAAGAGAATGTAATGTTTGTCTTGAATTAACTAATTTTTATAATCAATGTACTGTGAATGATATGCTCCTGCCAAAGTAGATTTGTGACCTGCCTGAAGTACCAATTATGTTCCAATTTATACAGTAAAATCTATTTGGTAATATGAGGTGTTGCAGCAATTTTAACACATCAGTAAAGATGAAAATCAATCTATTTTCCTTAGTATTTGGCAACAAGCTTTGTAAATAAAAAAAGAAAATATGGGGTTTCTAGAGCCAGTCCAGCCTTTGCTTTAACCTTTTCTACTTCATGGCAGCTGGCCGAGGGCAGGGTTTGTCCCCCTGGGGTTCCACCCTGACACAAGATCAACCTAGTTCCTCCTGGGCCACTAACTTCTTGAGCTGTTGGGGAGATAGGGTCTACTTCAGGAAGGTCTGTTGCTGGGTTGATGGCATGGAACCGAGCTTTAAATGTGTGTCAAACGTTGCCACACACATTATTTCACCAGGCAAAAAAGTTGAATGTATATTGGCATTCTTACTTTACAAATAAAAAAACCGAGTCTCAAACATGACAAGAGATTTCTCAGGAATAAAGGTGAGACTCAAATTCTAGGTCTTCTGACAATAAATCCTGATTTTTGTCTATGAAAGTAATTTAATGGTTTAATCACTGTGTAAGCCTGTCCCTGTCTTCTGATAAGATGAGAACATAAGGTCACTGAGACAAGTAGGAGGATGTCAGGCAGAAGAAAGGGGAGGAGGATCACAGGTAGAGCAAAGAGGTACAAGAGCGTGGAGGCTTACAAATGCGTGGTGAGACTTCCAGTCTCCACTCGAGATGGAGAAATCTGGAAAGGGCATCACTCTGTACTTACAAAAAAATTTAAAGGGCCAAACAGTACATCCCAAACTTATCTTGAAATCATCAGAGAGTTGAGGTGACAAGACAATCATCAAACCCAAAACCTAAAGAAAGATAGGTGCTTGCAAGGAGAACCGAGTTATGAGCTCTCTTGCTTATCTGAGACAGATGTTATTGGACATTGAAAAATTCAGCTAAAATTGTGAACAAATTAATAAAGGTTGAATCTGAGCTAGCAAGACTATATAGAACCCCTCGGTGGAAGGAGTGTATACACAGGAACTCTACACCTACCTGTAGTCTGTTTTTCATGGACCTCACTGGACACTCACAGAAACCATCTCTCATCTACGGTATTATAAGAGAGAAACAGAAGCTGCTGCAGGAAACACAACAAACCTAACCTGGATCTTGCTGCTTTGTATCCCCAAAAGAACAAAAGCTTTAAACTGTTGAGGGAAGAAGAACAGAAACTGTCACCCCTAGGATACAGAAGAAAACCTACTGCAGCTGAGGGAAGAAAGAGAAAAGACCCTCTATTCCTGGGGGTGGGGCAGGAATACCTGCTGAGCCAGAACTACCTCAGGAATGGGGCGGAAGCACTGAGAGCACCACAGCCTGAGACCCAGGGACAGAGAAGCTGTCTGAGACTGTCTGAATAGAATAACAGAACTTCCCACAACCAAGCTAACAAGCAGCAAGTAACAAATAACAAACGAATATTGCTGACTTACTATAGTACAGAGAGAGACTCTTAGAGGAACAACTTGAAGAAAATATTGAAATAAGGAATGGAAAAACATTAAGAAAAACCTTCTGACAAACCTGTTCCCACCCTAAACAAAAGGCAATGCCGGAGGAAATGAAAACCTGCAATGCACTGAAGCTAACCATGGCAACAGCAAATCCCAAACCAGGTCACTAACAGACTAGCAGAAGGGAAGGTGCGCTCGTTCGAACCACAGAAGCTATTTACAGTCTCTACTATGCTATACAAGATGTCCAGTTTTTAAAAAAATTACAAAGTATATGAAAAAGATAGAAAAAAAAAAACAATACTGTCACGATACAAATCCCCCCAAACTAGGATATCATATAAAAACTGCTGAAAACACAAGGAAATTTTCTAATTGACAGGATACTTCACCTAACAAAGTATAAAACACATTTTTTCAAAGGAAAGGCGGTTCACTACATAGACCATTTTCTGGAACACAAAACAAATGTTAACAAATTTAAAGGAAGAGAAGGCATAAAAAATATGTTCTTTAAATTAAACTAAACTCTGTAAAAGAGGAATCCCAGACAGAGTTTAGCTAGAAACCTCAGCATAATGGCTTGGGAGGAGAACTCAACTGGCTTTTCCTAGGACTATGCTGGTCTCAAATCACGTGTTTCACATGCAGGTAAAGATGAGGAAAACTTATTATTCATTTTGAAGTCAACACACATAGGATAAAAAACTATTTTTGAATGTCATATACCATTCCATTTAGCAGGAAATACCCATGCTTTGCTTTGACTTGAGATATATATACACAGAGAAAGGCAGTGAAATATGGACTGATGTCTGAGAATACAAATCCAGGGTCCCCTGCTGATTATGCCCTGCTCCTTCCTTTCTTCTATCAGATCACACAGTACAGGTGATATAATGTGATGATTCAGCCTCAGGCATTAAGGACCTAGAAAGCAAGGCCCAACCCTTGTTCCATTGCTCATGAGCTATCTGGTTATGGGTATGTTACTTAACCTCTCTAAACTTCTTTTGCTCATCTGTCAAGTGGAGATAGCAATCATACCTATCTCAAAAGGTTTTTGTGAGAATTAAATGAAGATGATATATGAAAGTACTTAGTACAGGGTGTACAGACCATAGTAAGTGCTCAATAGAGAGAGTTATCACCATTATCTTCTACCATTATTATTATTCCTAGGGAATAAATTCTCTAGGGAATCTCTCCATAAGGCTAAAATATTTGTGCTGTTTAGAGACGATTTAAATTTAGAACCTGGCAAGAAACATAAAATCTACAGGTAGGAAAAAAAATTAAATCTGCTGCAGTTTCCCATCTCCTTTCTGAGAAGGTCAGAGAGAATAAAATGAAGCCAAAATACAGAACTGCCCTTACACAGAGTCTCTCACAGGAAGAGCCTGTCCCATCCCAACTCCCTAAGTTGTTTTCTCTACCTGATTATTGGTGTTTGGAATTTCTTTAACAGGAAACAAAGACTTTCATTCCACAACAGAAATAAACTTAAAACATGTAATGCTGGGATGAGTGATATAGTGTATTCTATTTCTATTAAGGTAGAAAAGAGGATTTACATAAAGGGTAAGAAAGTCTTTTGTAGGGTGAGGAATTAGGAGGTTCTAAATGAAAGGAAAGACAGCGCATCCTAAAGAGGCCCTGAACCCAGAGGGAAAAGGCAAATGAATAAAACTAGAAGGATCCTAGAAGAAAGGCACACAGACCAGAGCTCTCCATATACCAGGCCTCAGACCAGTTTGTTAGAATCACCTGAAGGGTCTTAAATGTACAGACTCTCAGGCACCACCTTAGACCGACTGAATCTGAATGGGGTGGAGAGGGATGCTAGAATTTTAACAAGCAGGAGGAACCACATTTGGGAATCATGTACCAATACCAGCTTTTTACATTACAGAGAACAAAACTGAGATCAGGGTAATGGAGTAACTTTATCCAGCTGTTTCCAACAAATTTGGCTCAGCTGTAATTGTAGGAGTGAGAAAGCAACTTTGGGCAACTCTAGTCACTGCCCTGCCCCTAATGGTCCACTCAAGCAGTTAATACATGTGGACAGAGTTACGCTCCCATGATCCCAGTCTCTCTACGCCGCCTTTGGTGACAGCTCTCCCAGGAAGGCTGGAGTAAGTCCAAACTCCTCTGTAAGTTCAACTTCTTGACTGTACCCTCAACTTTTCTCCAAACAATAAACTAGCAAAGGTGGAAATGTCATTTTTGGTCAATAGCTGGCGGTCATAATTAGAGCAGCACACACTAACAAAAGGAAGTAGCGAGAGGCCAAAAAATGAATCTAAAGGGAACAAAGTGACTTCTAACCAACAACAAAATACAGGTCAATGAACCAAGAAAATCAGTAAAGTGAAAATGGTCTGCTCAGGAAAATCAATAGGGTGCAAATCAGCTGAATTCAGGTCTGTGGCCTTGCACGTGCCTCTGCCCGAAGTTGAACTGCATCATTTCTGCTTCCCTTAAGATAGCTCCTCCCCCTCCCCCATCTGCCTATTTACCCAGTTGTATATTTCTGCCTGAAATGCCCTAAATCTTGTCACCACATGAAAATGTCCTTTCTCCATCCTCCCATGGCCTCCACTCTTGCCCAGCACTGCATCATTTTACATGTAGATTATTTTCAGGACTTGCTTCCTCTGCCTCCATCTGTCCCTGGTACCCCTGGCATACAAAGCTCAGAAGAACCTGCCTCCTTTGTCTCCCATTATTCGCTTGCATTACTTCCCTGCCAATCAGCCAGGTCTCATTATCCCTTCCTGAAACTCAAAACTTCTTGTCAGACTAGTCTTTAGAATACTTATTCTCTTCTCTTCCTGAATATTCAGATCTTCTACCCACTTTGGGTTAAGCCAAACTGCCCCCTTCTCTACCAGACCTTCTGAAACACCAGCAGCCCACCCCCAATTTCTCCTCCTTCTCTCAGCACCTACAGACCTTTCCATCTGCACCCTTCCTTTCCATATTAAGCACATGCCCACTTTCATGCTTATCATACTAGGGGGTGGGGTGAGGGGTGGTATCTCTACAATATTCTCAGCTCTTGGAGGAAGGGAGCATAGAGTGGAAAGCACACTAGAGTGAGAGCTGGTTCTGTCCAGCCTCTGCCTCTAATCACTGTGGATCCCTGGGCAAATGAGTGAAACTCTCAGGGCTTTTCTATAAAATTCAATGATCATATGGGAGCTCTCTAAAGTCCTTTCTCATTCTAACATTCTAAACTTCTAAGGCAAGAATTGTCTCTTTTTAATATCCCCCATAACACTTAATAGCTTTGCCCTTAATTTCCCTTAACCTCTTAACATTCTTTTTCTTATTTATTAAGTGAGATAGATAACGATACCTTCTTTATAGAATTTTTGAGAGACTCAAATAAGATACTGTTTATAAGATTCATAGCACAGTCTTGGCACAAAATAAGTGCTTTATGAATTTTTGTTATTATTAAAGAAATAGAAAGAGCATATTAAATGCCTGTTAAATGAATAAAAAGAACATTTAAAAATGACTATTGTTTGAGGCACACACACACAAAAGAAACCTCAAGAACATTTGTTATTCAAATAATGAAGCGTGTTATCTTTCCTTTTAAAACAAAAAGTATTTTTCTTTTCATGAGCTAGACTTTCCCATTTATAAAAGTCCTTCTGCATCCACATGGATAGCAGAAACTCAGAGCTATTTCTGCAGCCCTCTGTGCTAGACAGTGGATCCCAGGGAGGCCAGGAAAAGATATCCTCGCCCACCCAAGATGGCACTCCTGAAAGTCAAAGCCACTGCATCTCCTTAATAGGAAGATCAAAAATCCCATTTAGAGAATCTACAGTTTCTTTAACCTGAGACTGGAAGATGGTGTTCCTTGAGAACACAATGAGAAGTCTGCAGTTCAGAGGCCCCTGGTGCCTGGCTGACAAGTTGTTGAAATGTCAGTGAGCTCATTGAGTGAATCCTTTTGCTTCTGAAAGCAGATCTGATGTCACATCTCTAAGAGTCAGAAGATAGAGAAATCTCAGCCACTGGTGTTCTTTTACACAGCCAGCTAAATCCAAAGGGGAAAAAGCACACTCCAAGGCAGGTCCCAGGGATGAGATTCATACCCTGAGCGAATTGGCTGGGAGGATGAGTCCCAGCTCAACTAATTGGAGAGTTTTAGGAGAAACCATGACAAGGCCAATTGCCCCAGTGACTATGAGATGAGAAGTTCGTGCCATAAGATAGTACTCAAGGAAATGGAGTTAGGCTGCCTGGAGCAGATTTAGGGAGCCAAAATACATGGCATTCCAGAATTCAAAAAGCCCAGACTCGACCTAGGGATAATGACAACATCTTCCTCAGAAATAAAAAACTTAATAAGTATTGCTTCAAGTGCCACCAAAAGTAATTTTAAAATAAAAAAATAATAATAATATGCTTGCTCTTCTTTGATGGAATTCCACTGGGGCTGGGAGGCAGATATGAGTAAAAGATTTACAACCTTGATTAAAAAAAAAAAAAAAAACGAACACTTTGAAAACTGCATTACTCAGTAACTAGATTATAGATGAACAAGTAGTCAAACTTGCTCATCTGTAAAGGAACTACCATAGTAGTTCTATAATCTTATAAATGCTCAGTATGCGCCCCTCACTTCATACGACACGCATAAATCCTGAAGTCTAACCCTGCTCTCGGTAGGCGGATGGTTGAACTAGCAACCACAATGCCTTCACTTACTTAGGATCACGGGGAAGGTGGAACAAACAAGTTTCTTGAATTCTCTCTGCCGGGAGTCAAATGATGTGATATCTGGGAATAAGGTCAACCACTGTTCAATCGTTTTTTAATCACCTTATGTATTTATAGGGTATGTATGTGATCTCAAACACATAAAGCACATATAAAAATTTGACCAAAATTATTTGGTGACAAGGAAGTGAATGCTGAAAATGTATATAGTTTACCAGGATGAAGTCTACAGAAGAACAAGTGCAAAAGAGAAGAAAATGTTATAAAGTCATACAGTACAAAGTATTAAATTTAAGGCCTAAAGAATGGAAACGTCATTGCTGCACTTCTTACCAATTTTAAGACCCTATGTAAAGTAAGCCCTTTATATTCTCTAAGCCTCAACTTCATCATCTATAAAATTGAGAAAACAGTAATTTTCCCTCATAAAATCAAAATATTGTTCTTTTCACACAGAACCTCAGGGAGCAAAGCACAAAGACCAATCAGTAATAAACCCAGAATCTTGATATTTGACAGATATCTGAATCTGTTTTGAAAACTCTCTTATTTGTGTTAGTATTTTCTAGTCTTGAGGTGACCTGCATGGTCCTGGGCATGAAATAAAGAATCAGCACCTGAGTCCCTGAGGCCAAAGTCTCTCAGTCAGGAAGGCCATGCGATGCAGTGAGAATTCAACACAGAACTTCTGCCTTGGAAGGTAAGACTGATCATATGGGTGCTCACGTCTTTTCATGTGCTTTTATTAAGAAAAATAGGCAAAAATTCATTTTTATTTTCCTATAAAAAGTCTCATGGCCTGGTCTCCTGAATATGTTTCACATCCCCAAAGGAGGAAGATTAATTCAATAGGTTAGGGCTGCTTCTATAACAGACGCTCTTACCTCTGTATATTATGTTTCTTCACAGTCTATAAGTACACACACACATGAGCCCATTTGTGTGTGTGTGTGTGTGTGTGTGTGTGTGTGTGTGTGTGTGTGCAAGTCTACCACAAAAGAAGTGTCCTAGGTCTGGAAGGCCACTGACTCTGAAGGAGAGAAAGCTAAAGGGACAAGCTCAATCCTAGTGCCTCTGGGAATTGCATTCCTAACCAATAGTGATAGTCTCTGAGTCTGCCTCGAAAGTGGTTTCAGCAAGCCTGGTAGCCCTGCCCTCCCCGCCCAGGGTCCAGTCCCTGTGTTGTGATGAGGCTGCCAGCCAGGGGACCAATTAGTGTCAACTATGATATCAGCACTTGCCTGGTGAGTCCTACATCCAGCCATATATTCCTAATGAAGCTCTGAACTATTTAATTACGAGCCGCTCTGACAATTCTGTCCCTGTCACATCAGCGATAGATTGGAACGCAAGGGAGAAAATTTCCATTGAACCTGTGCCATGGCATTTGCTCTGTAAATTGAGACGAGTGGGATGCATTCACCTTGCTAATGCATAGAAATAAAAGGTAATGCAGTTTCTCACCACATCAAATGGGATGGTATAAAGACAGTCATGCATTTTTTTAAAAAGGACATTTGTTTTCCTCCCCAGCCAAGAAGTTGTTTGCTTTCCATCTCTCCTTTTTGAGACAAATGTGCACTGTTTTTGAGAACTTTGCCTGTAGAGTGAGAGGGACCTGAGTTTGAATTCTGTTCTGGCCTTTATTAATTGCCTGATCTTGGGCTAGATTCTTAACTTTTCTGAGCCTCACTTTTCTCACCTGTTAAATGGAAATAGTTATGCCTATCTCTGGAGTTGTTACAATGACTAAAACAAATAAACAAAAATATAAAGCAATAAGAGTAAGTACTAAATATTCAATTAAGGATTCTTCTTATTACTGTTGCATCTCAATGTTCTGTGTTCTAAATTAAAAAATGAATTCCATACTGAGATAAGGATAGCATTGTTCTTATTTGCCTCTTTCCTGTTTCCCATTCCAGACCCTTCTCTTTTCTAATCTAGTTACTTCACCGGTCCTTATATAATGTAGGTTTCAGCCACCCCACCACCCCAATTGTCTTCCTCTATCAATTCCATTTTGTAGATGACTCTCGAAAAGTGTGGCTCCCAAGTCTGAGCACCCAAGTGTTCACTATCACAAAATAAAAATGGGACTTTTATTTCTGTCGAACTGGATAACTTGCTCACTAATTGAGTCTTGGATACCATTAACTTTTCACCAGTCATTCCACACAGGGATAGGAAAGGGCCCTTCTAGCCTAAGGGCCAAGAAAAGGTAATTTATTTGGGAGAAACCACCTGACTCCACCCATTTAAGTTTTTATTAAATGGAAAGGAAATGAGATCTTGAGATATATAATTCATTTGTAGTTATTACATTCTTTGAAAAGGTTAAGGTGATTACCACAAAATATAAAACAGTAATCTGCATCTTTACTGCTAAAATTTCAGGAAAGAGATCTGAAAATTTGGAAGGCAATCATTCCTCTAGAGTCTTGGGAGACAAACAGAGTTGTTAGGATGAAGTCTGACAATCAAGACAAATGAAGACGAAGAGTAAGATTGATAAAGAGTAAAATTTCACTGGTTCCTTCCTTGCACTTCAAAAGAAAACAAAAGGAAATGCAGGCCTATTCAAAAGCTAAAATTGCCTTAAAAAAAAAAGTATGATGGAATTTCTTTCTTTTTCTAAGGGTGATCTTTTTCAACACTACCCTTTTACCCTTGAAACCACCACTCTTCCTCCCTGAAGATGCCCGGCCAGGGCACGCTGCCCATCAGCAGAGATGGGATGTTCCAGCAGAAACCTGCAATTACCATGTGATCACAGCTCAAGAGAAGATTAACAGGGACCAGACCGATTTACAATCTTTTATTCCTTGTTCAATTTGTATCCAGGTCAATAATACATATATTTTTTTTAATCTGTCAAGGATTTCCACATTCCATATCATCCCAATGCAGCTGGAACATCTGCAAAGCTCTTATTTCCCTAGAGAGAAAAGCAGAGAAAGAAGGAAGAATGGCTTCACTGGGCTAAGTTTTGTAAGAGCAAGAGACCCCTGTGGAAAAAGCAGAACCTGACAACGACAAGGATGGGAAGTCAAAACTCTTCCACACTGACAAAGGAACATTTTGCTGACAATAATAGTTAAGTGAGAGTCTCTTAACTCTCCCACCAAAAGGCAGAACCAGAAGGGAAGGTAAAATCACCTGTTCCCTCAACCAGAAATACAGAGGTCCAAATGCTTTATGCCAGGGACTGTTTGGGAGATGTAACAGGTAGGCAGAGAATGATAGAGTGAGATCGAGAAACTGAGGGAGCCAAGAGGGAGAAATGAGACAGAGAAGTTATGATTTGAGAAAGATGAAGGAGAGAAGAAGGTGGGGAGATAGAAATGTGAGAGGCCCAGAATGAGGGAAAGAGAAAAGTGGCTAAAAGAAATTAAAGGCAGACTAAAAGTTAGAGAAAAGGCATTTGATGGGCAGGCAAAAGGAAGGAGAAGGTAAGGAAAGGAAAGGAAAGGAAAGGAAAGGAAAGGAAAGGAAAGGAAAGGAAAGGAAAGGAAAGGAAAGGAAAGGAAAGGAAAAATAATATAACTCAAAATCAAAGGGGGAAGTAGAATAAATTAATAAATGCTGGGCTGCAGAGACACTGAGAACTTGATGAGGCACAAGGCCATGTCCTTCATGCTTTTCTTCAGGGGACCCGGCAATTGCAAAGCATAATCTAAAGCTATTAATGTTTGCTTTCCAAGACCATGGACTTTGAGATCAGGCAGATCTTGCTTCAGATCTTTGAACAAGACACTTTGGACAAGACAGAGTTTTAGTTTGCACATCTGCGAAATGGGAGTAATAACCTGCTTCACTGGGTGTAAGCATAAAGGTATAAAAAATCCCATCATAATATCTGACACATAATGGATACTTGGTAAATGTTAGTCTTCCTTCTTTCCCATATTAGTGATTCTACCCTGGACTTTTAAACCATTACTAATTCTCTGTACTGCCTTCCTACCCCACTGCGGAACCTGGCTCTCAATTTTAAATTCTTTAAGGGCAGAACTTATTCCTGGTTTACCAGAAAATCCTCAGCACCTGGCACGGTGCTTGGTTCAAGGCTAATACTCAATAACTGACTGGAGAAATACTTGTTGAATGAATGAACAAACAAACAAATGAGTTAATGAATAACAATCTTCCTTTTGGGAACTTTAGTTACTGTATAATCAGAGTTGAGTGCAGAAAATAGAAACTACTCCAGATAGTTTCAGAAAAAAGCTTAATATTGGCTATTAGGGATCACAAAGACATTGGTGGGACTGGAGGAATATCAGTCAGAGAGCTGCCACTCAACTGTAGATTTTAAGGTTACTCCACTATGGTAAGGCACAGATCAAAAAGCTGCTGCTTTAGCCATGACCACGACTTTCTTTCATACCCTGAAATCTAGTGACTAGACAGGGATCCTGGTCCCATCACCCAGCTCTTCCAAAACTTACATGTTACGAGCCAGCAACAACAGCTATAGGAAAATGGCATCTGCCTCCTTTCTTCCAAATCTCAGCTCAGAACGATATTTTCATCGATGAGTCTGGGACACATAGCTTTTAAAGCTTTCTAACATATTGAACTAGAAAGAGGGTGGAGTGAAGACTGAAAGAGCCAATCTGTGTCAAAAAGTTCTTTTAATTTAATGAGAGAATAGGTTTCAGTCATTACAGAGAATGAAGAGAGGAAACAGGAAGGGCTAAGAGAAAAACATAACTACTCAATGGCCTTAATTTTCCTACTATTGTTCCAATTCAAATGCTTGGGTCTATCATCAAACGTCATGTACCTTTTTGGGTTTTTAAAATTGCTCACATCAGATATAAAAAAACAAAATTCACCCCAATCCCCAAATATCATTCCTTCTATGACTTCATCCACATAGAAGTCAGCCAGCATTCTGGAAAGAACTTACAGTAATTCGAGATGGGGATCTGTCCTACCAAATGTTTCCTCGGACTCTTGAAAACATCCCCATCTGTTGCATAGAAGAGGCATGTTTCCCAAACTAACTTCTGAATAAATCACAAGCTGTGGCAGCCATGGAAATGGGCTTCACAGTCTTCCAACTGAAGGGAGTGTAACAGATCAAGGGCCCCAAGCTGCTGCTGGCTTTGACACCCTTTGAAATCTGGTTTCCCTTGATTATTTCATTTCTGAGTATTCTCTTTGTTAGAATAGATAGATTAGATTAGATTAGATTAGATTACAAACAAATCTGTCTCATGCTTTTAGAAATCTAGTCTGCAAACTCCATGCCAGTCTAGTTAACCTTAGCCCCTAGCACAATGCTGGGAATTTGGTCAGCATGTTAAGAAATGTGTTGTTTACATAGCAACCTTGATTCTCAAGACTGACTTGATAGCAAAATAACTTATTGAATATTCACTTTGCATTTCTTTTCTAATAGTTGCTAACCCCTTAAACAAAGACATATTTAGAAAGAACTAAATTTGGAACTAATTTTCATGGTCCAGATCATGTGAAGTTGAGAAAGGGATTGCCACCTGCCCACATGAGAACTTTAGTGGTACTGGTTAACCATAAATACTCTATCTAAATACGGTGATTAAACCCCCAGTTCAATCACCCTTAAAATCATTATGATGTGAAATTTTCAGGGATACCCAGAATTCTCTGAGCAGTCTACTGTGGTCCTGGGGTTGCTTCTGCACCATTATTTCAGTTCTAGAAGATAAAACTGAGAGCAGAAACTGCTTCCTATCCTACTGAGATTCAGATTCATTGAGCCCACATATGCAGGGCTCCCTTGGCTAATAAGGTTCAACTCTAAATAAAACAAGAACTTATGGTCTGGCCAAAACAGTCCTATAACCTAATTATTAGTATCTTTCTAGGGTAACTCTGATTATATAGGCCAGGAATGCCAATTTCTAGTGGCCTAAAATTTGATTTAAAAAAGAACAAACTTTTTGAATAACAAAGAAGACTATCGATGTGACAAGTTTGTGTCTTTTTGCTGATTTTTTTTTTTAACCCCTTCTACCATTTGTTTCTACCACTCCAAATCCTTCCCCTATCTGACCAGACACAGTTAGGAAGTAAGAGAATCCTGACCCTCATGAATTCATTCAAAAATTACTTATTGATCATGTACTATATTCCAGGCCTGACATTAGGTTCTATGGGGACTGTGATGAGCAAAATTGACACAATTTCTGCTACCACGAAGGCTTTAAGTTTGGGAGGTAGAGGTTCAGTAATAAAGTAATCCCACAAATCAATATTCAATTATAAATTAAGAAATGTTCTACAAAGAGTAGGATGCTGGGAAGCATCCCAGAGGAAGTAACAGATTGAGCTGAGTTGTGAAGCGTGAGTAACAGTTAATTTGGAAGAGGGTGGTAGATAAGAGGTGGGGGTGGGAGGTAGTGGAGTGGAAGAAGTAGTTTTAGGCAGGTAGATCAGCATGTGAAAAAGCAGAAAGAAACACAAAAGATTTCAAAAACTGGAGGAAGTTCACAGTGGCTAAGCCCCAAGCGTGAGAGGAAGCACAGTGAAGTGAGACCACAGGGGGCCACAATCAATCATCAGGCCATTATACACATGCCAGGGCCCTGAGGATTTTCCATCTTTTGGCTCTTCTTTATCCCTTCACTCCAGAGCACACTAGCCTCAGAGTTTCCCTAAGCTTGCATCCAACTCGGCTTTGAACTTAGGCATTTTAAAGTCTCCTCTCGCCCTCCTTCATCCCCAGGAAAACACCAGGGCTCTTATCCTGGGCCAGCCTGTGACAACACTATTCTAGAGCCCCTGTCCCTTCCTGCTATCAGCTCTGCCTCCTTGGCTCTATTGCCTGCTACTTTTTCTCTCGTTTAACTCAAATTTATTCTCAGGTCCTCCCTTTGTTGATGTATAAATACTTGGCTAGAAGGTACTATATGATCCTTCCCAAGGTTATTGGACATTAAAAAGGAAACCAAGGCTTTTCTGCTTTAACCCACAACAAGGAATCCCCAGTGGAGGTCTCCAAAAAAGGTATTTTTCAGGAAAGAGAGTCATTCGTGGGCAACTCCCTTCTGGTACTCTCCAAATCTGCCATGTAAGCAACTACCATTTCCCCCGCAACTACTCTTGTGTAGCTCCTAGTAGAGATATATAAGAGGGAAGATCATTTACAACCTCCCATCCATTCAATAAGTCAGTAGTTTTCAAGTGTGTGTGTGTGTGGGGGGGGGGGTCATTCAGCCCCACAGAGATTTATGGAAATGTCGATTGTCACGCTGGAGTTGGGTGGTGATACTACTGGAAGCTAGTAAGCAGAGACCAGGAAAGTTGCTAATATCCTAAACAACTTACAATGCACAGGTCAGCCTCTACAACAAAGTGTTATCTGGCCCAAAATGTTAATAATGCTAAGATTTGAAAAACTCTTCATGAAACCCCTCTAATTTTGATATGACAATTCAAGGTCTATATCCTTTATTCCTGATTAATATCATGAATTTATCATAATTAATATCACTCAATTGATAACCTCCTCCACAACATACTCACATAATTACTGCCTGTACTGGTATGTATTTTGTTGATTATAGTTTCATCCTTCTTGTTTCTCCAAGAAGCTGATATTTTATATACACTTAGTAATCCAATTAGAACTGGTTGAGCAGTTGACATCCTTAGATGCCAGAGGGTCTTACACTGTGTTGGCAGAGATAATTAGATGTTGTGAAGTACTAGGCCTCCCTTTTGCTGTGCACATTCTCTTTGTATGGGGAATGGGACTGCTGGAATGGACCTCAGGGCTCCCCTGTGCAGAGGAAACAAGGGCCTTTAATAGTCAAGATAGAATTGAACATGCTGTAGTGACAACGACCTCAAAATCTCAGTAGCTATAAAACTACAAGATTTTATTGCTCACTCCCACTATATATCCATTTCAGGCCAGCTAGAGGTTCTGTTTCTCCTGTTCTTTCAGATGAGACTTCATGGTTCAACTCAGGAAGGGAAGAGATCCTAGAGAATCAGGCTTCAACCCAGAATTGATTCAAGGCACATCTGCTGTGGCTTATAGGCCAGAAATAGCCAACTAGCCCCATCCAAATTAGAAATAATAGCAAGAAGACTAGAAAATATAGATGCAAGGAGGAAAATAGAATATTTGAGTTTGAATTCCAGCTTCTCCACTAATAATCTGTGGTAAGTTACTCAACTTCTCTAAGCCTCAGTTTCTTCATGTATAAATGGCAGTAATAATAGTTACGTCATAGAGTGGTAGTGAAGATTAAATGAAATGTTGTATAAATAACTGTGAGATAATAAAATATATATAGGTCTCTGTCTCCAGTTTCTTCTGAGACCCTAGTAAATTCCTAATAGGAGCATCTTTTGTTCTAATGAGGCAACTCTATGTGGGTTCCTGGATGGGGGCTAGTCACCAGAAAGACAAATCCATTATTAGAAGCTTGGAATTTATAGCCCTACCCCTCATCCTCTAGAGACAGGAGAGGAACTGGAGATAGAGTTAATAATTAATTATGCTTACATGAGGAAGCCTCCATAAAAATCCCAACAGCACAAGTTTTGAGGAGCTTCATGTGGGTGAACACATCCACATATGGGGAGAGTGAGACACCCCAACCCTATTGGGTCAGAAACTCCTGCACTGGGGACTCTTCCAGACCCTCTGTATGTCTCCCTATTTGTCTCTTCACCTGGTTGTTCGTCTGTATCCTTTATTATATTTTTTTAATAAACTGGTAAATATAAGTGTTTCCCTGAGTTCTGTGAGCCACTCTAGCAAATTAATCAAACCCAGGGAAGAGGTTACTGGAGCCTCAGATTTGTAGCCAAGTTAGAAGCCTTGTCTTTCTACAGTTGGGACCTACTGCAGTAGTCACCCCTTATTCTGTTTCCCTTTTCACAGTTTCAGTTACCAATGATCAACTGTGGTCCAAAATATTAAATGGAAAATTTCGGAATAAACAATTCATAAGTTTTAAATTATACATCATAATTTAAAACTTATGAAATCTCACCCTGTCCTGCTCCCTCTTGCCCAGGACATGAGTCATCCTTTGTCCAGTGTGTCCACGCTGTAAATATTACCTGCCTATTAGTCACTTAGTAGCTGTTTTAGTCATCAGACCCACTATTGCAGTATGGCAGTGCTTGTGTTCAAGTAATAATGGCCACAAAGTACAAGAGTAGTGATGCTGGCAATCTGAATATGCCAAAAAGAATCCATAAAGTGTATGTATATAGAGAGAAAAAAATAGTATATATAGGGTTTGGTGGAAATAGAATGGCTTTAATGCTAAGATAAGATGTAGTACAGGGGCTACAATGCAAGGTTTAACTGAATAATATCAATCAAACTTCTAGAAAAACATTAACATAATCATCATTCAGTCTATGCTCCAACTAAAGAAGCTGAAGAAATGAAATGCAAAGCTTTTATGCAAGTATCCATGAAGAAATTAATCACATGCCAAAACAAAACATGCTGATAATTACAGGTGATTGGAAAGCAAAAGTAGGAAATAAAGCAAATCAAATGTCATTAGAAAATTTGGACTAGGGGTCAAAAATGAAGCAGGAGATTAGCTCATGGATTTCTGAGAAGCCAACAACTTGTCCATCACAAATACAGGCTTCAAACAACCAAACAGACTACCGTATACACAGACATCACCAGATGGCCAATACAAAAATCAAATAGACTATGTAATTGGAAGCAGGAGATGGAGAAGCTGTACTCTCTCTGCCAAAATGAGACCAGGAGCAGATTGTAGTACTGACCACAAACTGTTTATATCAAACATTAGAGTAAAGCTGAAGAAGAGCATTAAAAAAGAGTAGTGCCAAAATACAGTGTAAGTATCATTCTTGATGGATTTAAAGTCTATGTAAAAAATATTTGCATCGTTAAACTTAATTGAGAACCAGAACTATGGATGGAAACTAGAAATATTATTAGGGACGAATGTGAAAAGACAATGCCAGAAGTAAAAAAGAAAGAAAAAATGAGACACATAATAGAAGAAACATTAAAAATTGTTAAAGACAGGCAAGAGGTATAAGTGGAAGGTAAAAAAGCAGGTCAGAACCCTGAATGTAGTGTTTCGAAGACTTTGACATAGAGATAAAGAAACTATTACAATAGTCTGTGTAAGGAGATAGAAACTAAAAAAGGAAAAATGAGAAATTCTGAGAAAATTCAAGAAACACAAAGGAAATTTGAACCTAGAGAATACTAAACAACCAACAAGGAAGCACATTATCTGACCAGGAGAAAATAAAGGAAAGGTGGAAACAGTATAATGAAAATCTATATAGAAGAGATAAAAGGATGACAGATACCTTTGAAAAGACTCCTATGAGGAAGAACCTGTAATTCTGCAGAGCAAAGTGAAAGTTACCCTGATAGTACTGGAAAGAAACAAATCACTAGGAGTAGACAGGATACCATTAGAATTATTTCAAGCCATAGAGGGTGAATATGTCAAAATTGTAACAAGAATGTGTCAACAAATATGAAAAACAAGACAAGGTCCTACAGACTGGAAATGTTCAATATACATCCCAATCTTCAAGAAAGGAAATGCCAAGCAGTACAAGACCATTGCTCTAATTTTCCAGGCAAGTAAAGTGATGCTCTAGGTGATGCAACAAAGGCTTCTACTTCACATGAAGCAAGAAATACCAGATATTCAAGCTGGATTCAGGAAAGGAAGAGGCACTCAAGATCTAATTGTGAGCATTTATTGGATAATGAAGTGCTCCAAAGAATTTCAGAAGAATGTTAGTCTGTTTTACAGACTACAGTAAACCTTTAATTGTGTCATACCCAATTCTGAAAGAAATGGGTATGCTTCGGCACTCAATAGTCCTGATGCCTAACCCATATAAGAAAAGAAAACCAAAGTCAGAACAGAATATGGAGGGACAGAATGGTTCCTTATGGGCGAAGGTGTCAGACAAGGGTGCATTTTATCTCTCCCTATTTTTTTACTCTGTACACAGAACATATCATACAAAAAAACAAGCCTAGACTCAGAAGAAAGAGGAATAAAAATCAGGGGAAGAAATATCAATAATTTAAAATATACAGATGACAAAATCTTACAGACAGAAAGTACCAATGATTTGAAAAGACTTCTGATGAAAGTGAAAGAAAAAAGTGCCAAAGCAGGACTGCATTTGAATATCAAGAAAACAAAATCATGACTACAGAAATAATATACAACTTTAACATAGACAATGGACACATACAAATAGTTAAAGATGTTGCTTACTTTGGTTCAGTCATCAATTTGAATGGAGACTGCAACCAAGACATCAAGAGAAGGCTAAGACTTGGAAGGGCAGCCATGGAAGAGTTAAGATCACCAAGAGCAAAGATGTGTCATTAGAGACCAAGGATAAGATCACACACATCCTCACGTTTCCACATCCCTCATATTCCTAGATACAGATGTGAAAGTTGGACAATGAAGAAAGCTGATTAAAAAAAAAAAATGGATTCATTTGAAAAATGGTGTTGGAAGAGAGCTTTATGGATACCTCAACTGCCAGAAAGATAAACACGTGGGTCCTAGCGCAAATTGCTGAAGGCAAAAATAAAAGTGAAGCTGTCCTACTTTGCACACATCATGAGACGACAGGGTTCTTTGGAAAAGACAATAGTGCTGGGAAAAGTAGGAGGTAGCAGGAAAAGAGGAAGAGTGAACATGAGATGGATTGACTCCAAAAAAGAAGCCATAGGCATGAGTCTACAGGAGTTGAGCAGAGTTGTTGAGGACGGGACCTGTGGACATCACTCATTCATGGGGTCGCCAGGAGTTGGAGCTGACTCAATGGCATGTGACAGACACATATATTTGTGGTTTCAGGCATTCCCTGGGGGACTTGGAATATATCCTCCATGGAAAAAGGGAGGATGACTGTATTTGCAATTGTTATCTGAAGTAAAGTGAGGCTTGTTGTGGGACTGAGCCCTTAAGCTATGGAACCTGATACCATCTCCAGGGAAATAGTGTCAAAATTGAGTTAAATTACAGGACACCCAGCTAATATTGGTGATGGTGTGAGAACCGCCCTCTCTGCCCCACACTCATTGAAATTGGGCTCAGAACATTTTAATAACCCATATCGTACTTCAGGCACATGGTACTGTCTCATTAAGTAAAACCTGCTATTGTTATAACAATGATAACAATAATAATAATGTTCTTAGTCTTTGGGTCACCAGCATGTGTAGTTCCAATAAATTATAATATAAGTTAGACCCCCCAAAAGCTACTTCCCAGACTGGCTTAAACAACAGAAATTTATTTTCTCACTGCTCTGGTGACTGAAAGTCCAAGATCAAGGTGGCTGCAGGTTTGGTTATTCTCGAGGTCCTTCTCTTTGGATTGCAGATGGCCACCTTCTTCCTGTGACCTCACATGGTGTTTTTTCTGTGATAGGTCTATCCCTGCTGTCTCCATCTTCTTATGCAGACACCAGTCTCATTAGATTATCACCCCATCCTTACAACCTCATTTAGCCTTAATTACCTCCTTAAGGCTCCATCTCCGAATACGGTCAAACTAGGACTTAGGGTGTCAAAAGATTTGTGGTTTTTTTTTGGAAGGGGGACACAATTCAGTCCATAACAGCAGGCAGGCACACGGTGGAAGGTAAGCCAGAGAGATGAAAGCCGCAGCGGTGATCCAAGCAAAAAATTATGAGGCCTGCATTGAGCTAGTGGGAATAGGACTGAAGAAAAAGGGGGAGGTATCCAAAAAATAAAAAGTTGGTAGGATTGACGAGACATGGTAGCTGGTTAACTGTGGTATGACGTAGGCGCCAAGGTGGAGGAAAGCGGTATGCAGGTGAAAGATGAAGAGTTCAATTGTTCACTGCTAGTTTTGAGTCTCCTGGGTGATAATATCAGGTGATATAAAGAAATTAAACAGGTAGCAGGTATGTGGTCTGGCTCAGGAAAGAAATCTAGGCTGGAAATATAGATTTGGGGATTGTCAGCATGGATAGGGGCTGGCTAAGGACATGAAAGTAAATGAAATCACCCAACTAAAGTAAGTAGAGTGAAAAGAAGAGGTGGCCAAAATCCAAACCTCAGGGCGGGTGAGGGGGGACATTTAAAGAGCGGGTGGAATAAGAAGAGTTGCTTGCGAAGGTGCCTGAGAAGATGAAGCAGGAAGGTAATCGAGAAATTGAGAGCATTTGAAGTCACAAAAGCCAAGGGAGGAAAGGGTTTCAGGAAAGACCTGGTTAGTGGGGTCAAATGCCACCAAAACATTAACAATGTGCATTTAAGCATGCAGATATAACAAGTGATCCCCAGTGGAACAGTTCTAGCACAGTGCCAGAGGCAAAAGGCATGTTGGGGGACCTGTTAAGGGAGGGGATAAGGAGGGGGTGACACTGAACTAACCTTTTTAATTTGTGTGAAGAAAATGACAAGGAAGAATGGAAACTGAAGGGAAACTTAAAAGCTAATTAAGGACTTTGTTTTGTTCAGGTAAAAGATGTAAAACACATTAACCTGCTGAGAGGGATATGCCAATAAATAGGAAATTGAAACTCTAACCATATGTAGGGAACCAATGGCATAAGGATTCTAAGGAAAAAGGGGGATGCAACCCAGGGTCCAGGTGGAAAGAATGGCATGAGAATCTTTTGCATGGACAGATTAGGTCCCTGAAGTCGAAAAAGAAAATCAGCATGCCTTGAGGCTCCTACCTCTCCCTAGCCCGTCTTCAAGTTACCATTTCTGCTTCACTGGAAGCCTTTGCCCCCTCTGACATTTCCTTCTTTAGTTCAAGGCAAGCACATTTTCCATGTCGGGTTGTCATTAGCTAGATATCTGGGATTTACCACAGTCCTAAGCACCTAGAAGTTTCAATAAATTTTTGCTAAATAAATAAATCTAGAGTTGGGGCCTTAGCCCGTTCAGCGTAAACCCTGTACCTTCCCATGATCACAGGAGAATGGACCAGACAGTGGCCAAGGTGAAAAAAAAAAAAGCAGACACACTTGCAGGGAAGGTCTTTGGGAAAGATTCATTATTAATTCCGCCACAGTGCTGCCTTCAGCCATAGAACAGATTGCCCAAGGCAACTAATTCACAAGGACTTCTCCAAACTAGAGAATTCCCTGCTCCCCGCAAATGACAAATCAGTGATTTATACACGCACCCGTCTGCCGTGATCTGGCGCTCAAATATTCTCTCTGAATCCCCAGTATCAGGAAGCAGATCACTACCAATTTTTCTTTCTGTCAACAGGAGCTGAGGAATAATTATGCCCAATTGACATAAGCAGCTCCAATTGCCTTCAGAATTTGGCCTGAAGCCCAATTATATTTCCCTAGCTTGTGCCGCAGTACATGAACAGTACAATTTGTCTTATTTCTTTCTCTTGCTTTTTAGAATATTCAAAAAATTTTGGTTCAGCGAAACCAACCAAGCATGTTCTTTAAGAATAATTTTGAGCATGATCCATAAGCCAAGTTAATATGATATATATTCTGAGAGAAATTCAGTTGAAAGCATCTAGATATATTATTTTTAAATTATATGCATATGAGTAAAGCATATTGCACACAAATGACTTTAAAATGCTGTTGCTAGGTTGAATGTAAATCAAAGTTGTAAATATGTACGAACATGTGCACACATACACAGTCCCAAATTCACCCATGAGATGTTTTGTAAAAATTCTTTTTCTAAGCTGTTATTTGAAATTTAGATCGTATGTTTCCAGAAATAATGGCAAGAATGATGGGCACTTCCCAGGGTTATCTTCAAAAACCAACTTCACTTATAATTCAGATGAACTAGGTAGGATAGGTCTGATTCCCCGAGAGAGTGGAGTATGTGTTTAGTAGGGAAGAAAAAGAGGATGGGGGGCATAGGATAGTAAAAAAATAAGCTCCAACTGAAAACTGTTGGTGGGTGGTGGTCTGCGCATCCTCCCCCTTCCAAGATCGCCCTGCTGCACTGAGTGTCATGTTCTGGAGCTCCTTTTCCAAGCTCAGACCTCCGCTTACACCAACGGCTCTATGCAGTAACTGTGCTTATCCCTGCCCACAACCAAAATCCACATCCCTCAGAAGCATAAATCTTACGCCATGAACAGAGCTACACTGTCTGTGGCCTTGTCCCCAGGACAGGTCCCTGTCTGGAACCCACTGACGAGACCCAGACCAAAGGAGGGTTAGTTTGGCTCATTTGGTGAACGCTTGCTCAGTCTTCTTTTCTTTCAACTTTTATTAGATGCTAACACACTCAAACCATGAGTAGAAAGTATTACTAGTGCTCACCAACATCCACTTATCCTCTTCTGGGTCATACTTCTCAGCCCCTTAATAGCTGGTGGGGCCACATGATTGCTTCTGGCCAAGACTGTGAACAGAAAGGACATGTGTCTTTGTGGCTGAGGCAGGGAAAAGCTCTCACATGTGTTCTGTTTCTCAGTTCCCAGGGGTTGCTATAAGAAAGTACACAAACCGAGTGGTTAAAGCAGCAGAGATTGTTGTCTGTCAGTTCTAGAAGCTAGAAGCTTAACATTAAGGTGTTGGCAGGGCCATGGTCCCTCTGAAGGTACTAGAGAAGGATCTGTTCCAGGCCTCTCTCCTTGCTTCTAGCAGCTCCTTGGCTTGTGGCAGCATAATTCTTCATACGGCATTCTTGCTGTGTCCATGTCTTTGTGTGTCTAAAATTTCCTC
Source organism: Rousettus aegyptiacus (assembly GCF_014176215.1). Taxonomy (NCBI): domain Eukaryota; kingdom Metazoa; phylum Chordata; class Mammalia; order Chiroptera; family Pteropodidae; genus Rousettus; species Rousettus aegyptiacus. Next base: position 146,890,947 of record NW_023416306.1, read on the forward strand.
TTTTTGGAAGGACACCAGTTATATTGGATTAGGGCCACCTGATGACCTCATTTTCTTGATGACCTCTATAAATATCCTATCTCTAAATAAGGTCATATTCTCAGATATTGAGGGTTAAACTTCCAAAGCATCTTTTTTGGAGGGATATAATTCAACCTATAATCTTGGCCACTGGAGACCTGGTGTTGAGATGGCAGAGTCTGGTTTGCTGGGCTGATGTGTAGAGGGAAGCTTCCATGGAGAGTTGCCCAGACTCCCCGAGGATTTCACATAAAGGAGAAATAAACTTTTCTTAAGACACTGGGATTTCAGGGCTACTCGATTATCAGCATAGGCTAGCCTAACCACCTAATGATACAGGAGTATCCTTGTAAAAATCCGGATTTCTCCCTTGGAAGAGCTAGAATGTTGAGCATGTATCTCAATGGCAACTGTTTCAGTCAGTGACTGAAGAGTAGCAGTTTCCCTTAGACTGAACCAAAGACTGCTCCCCAGTCCCCAGTTCACTACAGTCCTTTTTCCTCCCTATCATTGCCCCCCAATTATTACTCAATTACTATTTTCTATTACATGTCTGCTGCCATTTTTCCTACTCTTACCCTGCTTTATTTGTTTGTATTACTTGCCTGGACTCCTTTAGCTTGTGAATCCGCCAACTCTGCTCTGCATTGGTCTTATTATTCATAGCTACCACCTTACTTTTCTTTCTGAACATTCAAATTATAATTTGTGTGTGTGTTCTCAATAGCTCCCTAGGTGGCTGCAGGTTATAATAGAGGAGTAAGTTTCTTCTAGCTTAGAGTTCATAATAACCTGTTTTTCCTATTCACTTTTAATGTAGAAACATAAATACATTTCAGGGGCAATTTCGAATATAAGTTGAAAACCTAACATAATATTATAAATAAAACTTCTTACCTATTTTCAGAGCATTTTTATACTCACAGCAATTCTAATAAGTTAGAAGTATTATTATTTCTTTATCAATGAAAAAACTAAAGAGTAATACAATTTAGGTGATACTAACAGGTCCAGAACTGCTAATTGGTGAAGATAGGACAAAGTTTGCAGCCCTTAGGACTCAAAAATAGTGTTCTTTTCAACTACTGGGTCTCTGCTTCCTCACAGAAAAATGAAGTTATTAGATAAGAAGTAGGAGTTTTCAAACTTACATTTACTCGTGTAAGTTTTATTCTAGCTAAAGCTCACATAGAATAGCAAGTGACATTGTTTTGACCAAGGAACTTTTTGACTCAGGAGAAAATAAAATCGATTAAACTTTCAACTTTTTAAAAAATTACCAATTTTCCCTTTTTAATTACCAAATGTAGTGGGTTGAATGGTGGCTTCAAAAAGGTATATCCACATCCTAATCCCAAGAATTTGTGAATATTACCTTTTACGGTAAAAGATTGAATGTTATATTTTTTGGAAAAAGGGTCTTAGCAGATATAAGTTAAGGGTTTTGAGATGAGGAGATGACTCTTGTCCTCTTCCGGATCATACTTCCTAAGCCCCTTAGTGCGTCCTCTTCTTTCTAAGGCCCTAAAACCAATGACAAGTGTCCCTATAAAAAACAGAGGAGAAGAGAGACAAAGGAAAAGACCATATAAAACACACCAAGGAACTCTTGCATCCACCAGGACCTGGAAAAGATTCTCCCCTAGAGACTTCAGAAGATACACAGTCCTGCTGACACCTTGACTTTGGATTTATGGCCATCAAAACTGTGAGAGAATAACTTTCTGTTATTTTAAGCCACAAAGTGTGCAGTAATTTGTTACAGCAGCCATAGGAAACAAATACACTAACTAATGTGAAAAACCAACAAGCCTACACCATTCCTGAGGTTTACCACACTGCCATGCCATTCCAGAGTAAAGAAGAAGGGGTGAGGTCAAGTTGAAAGATGCGGTGAAGGTGCATGAGGTTCGGAGGCAGTGAGAGGCTCAGGAATTCTTTAAGAATTTATTTATATCTTGGCTGGTCCAGGTCTTAAATTCTCTCATTCATTCATCAGCATTAACGACACTTTGTGTTCAGTTACTCAGCCCTTTATTCTTAGCTCCAGACTGCACAGGAAATTACCAATTATATTTCTAGCAGTTCTCTCAGAACTTTTGATAATATACATTTTCATTTCATAATATGCCTATGTAATGCTGGTTTGAGGAGATAAGCCTGATGCTCCTAAGAACCTATCCTAGTTTAATCAGACTTCTAAGAAATATCTTTACTTTTTTTTTTTTTTAGTAAAAGTAATAAATATGCATAAAATTCAAACAGTAGATAAGTGAATAAAGTAGAAAATGAAAATCACCATAACAGGAGTAGGGCTTAGGGCAGAGTAAGGATCAAGGGCAGCTATTGTATATACTATTGATTAGGACCAGTGATTTTTATGATTGTGTAGGATCATTTTGTGCAGCCATGCCATGACACAGTATCTGCATCAAAATGATTGAGTCAAGATGAATCTTGTATCAGGATAGCCATGTCAAAGTGTCCTGTTTTACCCATAGAACTATATACTGTTTCTCACCTTATAATACCCAGGAAATCCCTTAAGAGATTTCCAGAAATTCTTAGGAGATATTTGGGATACAGCTTAAAAAATATTGGATGAGGTGCTCTTAAAGTGCCTCTCAGCTATAACACTGAATAAATGTGTGTAGATGTGGATGTGTTTAACAGACAGTCATAAAATAACACACTATAATAGAAATCTTTTGAAATGAATACCCATAAACCAGTTAATGCCTGTCAGCAATCAGAAAACTGGTAGGTTCTGTCTCTATTGATACTTGTAATTGCGACATCATAATGTTTTTACTTAACTGATGACAGCTGTCTCCATGAGAAGCTATTAACACATTAAGTCTTTATTAAGACTGGCAAAGTAATAAATAATGTTTGTGACTTCTCTTTTGTTCATCTACTAATTTATAAGTTATTGATAGACTTGAGACATACCTGATGGTAAAGTACTTGGGTGTTGTGATGATTAGCTAGGACTTTTGCATCCATTCTAATTTTTTCATTTAAATCAACAGATACTTATTTAGCAATACACGAAGGTAGAAACTCTGGGAAGTACAAAGATACATATGATACCACCAATATTCTTGAGAAACGTCCAACATTGTTGAGGAGAAAACTCTAGAAATGTTAAGCATATCGTTGAATGAGCTGGATTTAGAGGATGTGAAGAGAAAACTACTCCAGCTTGTTATAATATATAACCTTTTCTGCACATTGCTGGATTTGGTTTACTAAAATTTGTATAGAATTTTTTTTTAAGTCTATGCCATTTATTTAAGTCACTGTTAATTGCTCACTGTGCAGTTACTGGCTGCCGAGTATACCCTAACTTACCTAGGAGTGGTCCTGAGACATCACTCCCAGGACCAAAAACTTCATTAATTTTGATCTCTGTATCCTACTTAAGAGAAAGGTAGAGCCCTGAGAGATGAAGGGATTGGCCCAAATCATGGGGTAGCAGCAAAGCCTGGACCACCCAGGGCCCAGGTCACCTAATCTCTTAATTCCTAGAGGCTTTAAAAGATGGTTTCAGTTGTGCCAGTGCTGCCCATTATAGTTTGCCCAGTTTGGATACAATACCTCAAATCTCAACACACGAATTAAGACACAGAGTCAGAAAGGCAAAAAAAAAAAAAAAATGATAATGACAATGACGATGAAGGAAGACGGGGGAGAGAATGAAAACAAAATGCTCTATTTAGTGAGAACTTACAATGGACCAAATACATCAATTGTAATTTTTACAACATCTCTCTATAGTAGGTAATAAAATTATTCTAACTTTATAGATAAGGAAATGGTGACCTTAAATACCTAAGGTTGCACGTTAAGTGCCTGCTGGTAAATATGAAATCCCAGTCTGATTCAACCTCAGAGTACAGGTTCTAATCCACAACACATATAACACTATAGGCTATGCAACTTCTGGAAAATCCTATCTACCCTACTAGTCTGACAGAACTAGACAGAGACACAGACAGTCCTTACTGGTGGTGGCTGAGAAACCCCTAAGAAAGTCTCAGATTGCTACAGCAGCCCCAAATGGCATTTTTTTTTTTTTGATGTTCTTGCTCTCTGTAGTGCATTCAGTTACCAAGACAATCATCTCAAATAGGAATTCCAATGAAGCTCAGAGCAAATTAATTAGCCGTGCAGCAGACACATTAAAACTCTGCGAGCAGTAACCATAGTAGGTAACCTTGCATGTTTTACAAAGTGTGGTGTTTTCATTTCAGCTCACGTTGACTAATGAATAATTTTCCCTGCCCCCTGCTAAACGGTGAATGATGAGAAGCCCTTTGGTAATTCGGTGATGTTGAATTAGTCTGATGGTAGACTATCCACATTTTTTTCTAGGCCACCATCCCCTTATTCTAGCTCTCTCCTCTACCCCCCGCCCCTGTCTCATTCCCCCATAAATTCCACCACATACCTTGAACGGAAAGGGCACTCTATTTCTGACCACAGAGGCAGCATCTGCGGGCAGCATCTAGAGGCAGGCCCCTGTGGGAAGGTGGATGGGAGGGTACTGGAGGCCACCAGCATTCCAGGCAACTGGTGCAGTGGTACTGCCCTGCAGCCTCGGCATCACCATGCACCCACCTCACCTGAGGCATCCTACAGTGTTACCTCCAAGGAAAATGTCCCAACACACTCTGTTGCTCTTCAGCACCTGCTCTGCATTATTTGTCTTTAAGAGAATTGTATGTTTATTTGGTTTTAATTTTATTTCCCTCCACTGGATGTAAGCATGATGATAGCAGAGACTTTGTTTTGTTCACTGCTGAGCTGAGGAGATAGCACCTAGAGCAGTGCTTAGTACATAAGAGAAATGCAATAATATTTGCCAAATGGACGAATAAATTCCACAAGCATTTGCCAGTAACATCTTCACTGAGGTTTTTCTGGAGAGGTGGAGGAGAGAATGAAATTTCATCCAGTGTAGCAAGACTTTGCCCAGTGCCCTGCTGGACATTTGTCCTCTGATGTAACTCCTCTCCTTTTCCTAGCCAGTCTCCACAAATGCCTCCCAGTTGTTCCAACAATCTAGGAGGTATCTACTATCAAAACAAAGCCCAGGGTCACTGTGCACACTCCCCACCTTCACTTTAGAAATCACTTCAGCCAAAGACAAAACGACCCAAATATCAACAGGGAACTGACTAAATAAATTATAGTACATTTGAAATATGAAATACTATGTAGGTATTAAAAGAATTTGGCTGATGATAGATAAAGATAGACAAACAGAAAGATAGAACAATGGCCAAGACATATAGTTTAACGAAAAAAGCAAGGCATAATATCACACATATAGTATGATTATATATGTAAAAGAGAGAGAAAAAATACACACATATTATTATTACCTAGTAGATTTTTGGAAAGACACATAAGAAACTGCTGATGGTGACTATCTATAGGGAACAGAACTAAAACTATGTGTCAACGGCAGAAGGAGACTACATTTTAGGGATTTTTTGGTGCTATTTGAAGTTTTAGTTTGGGTTTTTTTCTTTGATTGATTTTGGTATGTTTGATTGTTTTCTCTATATCAAATGAACATAATTATAAACCAAAAAAAAAGAGTGTGGGTAGGCAGGCAGGCAGATAGTCACGCAAGCCATCTATCAATTTCATCATGCTCCCAAGAGAATTCATCCAACCAAAGAGGAAATCGTGCCTTGGGGGCGTCTGCTGAGAATATAGTCTTAAATCTTCACCCTTTCATTCTCTATAAGACTGAACCCTCGAAGCACATAATAGCATCTGCTGGATTCCAAAACCAAAGAAACTCAGTGAGCCAACAATTAACTTTAAAATGCATTTGCTCCAGAGAAGCTATTTAAATGTTCTATGGGGTTGATTTCCCCAGAACTTTTAGTTCCCCCAGGCATTCTTTTCATGGCAAATAATTTTTAATCAGAATAAATTGCCTTCTGTAATAACAATATAATGTAATGAGTGTTTGGAAACGTGTGATATTTATCAAAGAACTCTCCAATCATGTCAACTCAGTTTTCTGGAATGTATTTTCACTGAATTATTTATTATCTGCTGGTCCTGTTGCCTATATTCACCACTTGCTAATATGCCTTATAAAGTCGTTAGGTCAAGTGTTGGAGTAAGACAGAGGGCAAGAGCAAGGATTTTTGGTTTTTCTGTTAACCCCTGGGAAAAAAATCCTGCCTGACCTGTTCAAGGGTATCGTGAACTCTTTCTTGGAATGAGGGTGTTGGCTATGTGCCAGGAGACCCCATGGCAGCTGAGGACCACTTTCAGTGACTGACCAAACCTTGTTCCAGAGCCACTGAAAGGCAGCAGGGAGCTGAGTCGGGATCCAAGAAATATTTGGTCTAGGCCTTCCTCACCTACCACAGAGCTTGCCAGGCTCCTCATCTACACCTATACCTATACCTATAACTACCTCTACAACTATATCTACACCTACAAGTATATACCTATACCTATACCTACACCTACACCTACACCTACACCTACACCTACACCTATACCCATAGCCATAGCCATAGCCATAGCCATAGCCATAGCCATAGCCATAGCCATAGCCATAGCCATACCTATACCTATACCTATATCTAACCAGTACCAAGATATCTACACCCTTTCTCTTTGGCTGAATTGGACAAAGGACTGAGGCAGATTGAGCACAGACAAGTGAAAGGGAAGGCAAGTAAACTTCATTATTGAAAGAGATGGCGGGAAGCCCTTTTCTTATGGTGATTTTACACAATTTGGCACCATCAAGGAGACCATGGTAGAAACAGCAGTTCCTTTCTGATTGCCAAGGAACAAATAGGATTGAATTTTATATTTCCAAGACTGCTAAAAAGAGAGGAGGCTGTGATAAGAACTAAAGATAAAGTCCTGTGCTATCAATTTCTGGGAAAGTTAAATTACATCACCCATACAAATGTAGGTGAGTTAAGCAAGGCATACAAGTTTAGGTTCATATCTTCATAAATCTATTTTGCATTTTCCTGGAATTAAAGAAAAATTGCTAATGTAATCAGTAAATTCTTAGATCACTGACAACTGTAGAGGAAAAATGAACACGGACACATTTTAATTTAGGGGCTGATTAGCTAATAATAAATGTGCCATTTAGAACTGGATGATCCCAAATTTCTAGACTTAGAGCTTCACTCTTCTCATGCAAGGCTTTGACAATCACTTATAAATCATTTAGGACAGAGCCCACTTTAAACCATTATGAGTATTCATACCTAAATGTGAATTAATATATTTTAGATCTCCTTTATAGAACAGTATTCAATGGAAGGGAGAGGGCCCGAATATGGTCCTGAGTGTTTGAAGGAGTTGCTACCACAGAATGGGGTAACTAGGATAAAAAGATGGGAAGCACAGAATGAGCATCAAAGACAAATTTTCTTGGGAGTCGGTCTCTCAGGCAGCAGAAAGCTTTGCCCACTTCACGTAACTCTGTTCTCTGTCAGAGAACATGTGGTTTCTTGGCATCTTCTGATTCATATCTTTATCTTTAGATCTTTATATAGAGAGAAACCTTGTCCAAGGGTATCTGTGGTTGTTCTTGATCCATTCCTCTAACTAGCAGTGGAATAATACTACCTCACTCTGAAGTTTCACAAGAATCATTCTCAACTACAGGGTATCACCTCCACTGGCCATTTCCTCTCTTTATTAACCATGGTAATATACACCCCATTAAACAATAAACATAGAATTCATAATAGTTTATAAATTCATCTGCATGGTCTCTTATTGTCAATTTCTTGAAGAATTAATCCTAATGTTAAACCTGACTTCATTAAGAAAGCTATTAGACTAGATTCAAACTGATTCTCACAGCCAGAGACCTGACACAGGGAAAACTAAACCTCATCATTGTGGGTTAAATCATGTCCCTCAAATTTATATGTTAAAATCCTTACCTCTAATACTTCAAAATGTGACTGTATTTCGAAGTAGAATATTAGCAGATGATCAAGTTAAAACGAAGTCATTAGGATGGTCCCTGATCTAATATAACTATGTCCTTATAAAAAGGGCAAATTTGAACACAAAGACACACACATGCACACTGGAAGAATGTCACAGGAACATGAAGGTAGAGGGCAGGGTGTTGTGTGTATGAGCCAAGAAACAATAAAAATTTACAGTAATCCACCAGAAGCCAGGAGAGGGGCATGTAACAGATTCTCTCTCACAGCCCTCAGAAGAAGCCAGACCTGTCTAACTTCCAGAACTGTGAGACAACATATTTGTGTTTCAGCCACCCAGTCCATGGTACTTTGTTACAGTGGCCCAAGTAAACTAACACATTAACTTTCAAAGCCCTAGCTCAGGATCTATTCACTTAAACCCTATTATCTAAAAATGTTCCTTTCTCTACTTTGCCCAGCCTTTTCAGGAATCAGTCTTCAGTAAAATAAGTCCAAACTGAGATGGGTCCTGAATTTGAACAACTTATTTCATATCCTTATGCCACAGTTTTTTATTGTGATGTGAGGAGGTCGAATAGAATTCTAATTGGCAAATAGATTTCATGTCTTCTGCTTATTCTAACTGATTTGTGGCAGCAACCTATAGCACTGTCTTGACCACTTTACATGGACCAGATCCCTGTGTCTCAGCCTGAGAATCAGATAATTTAATGAGTTATATCCATCCCTTCACACAGTGTTCTAATAAGCTCTAGGTGAGACTTTACATCCCCACAGAGCAGGTATGTCAGCTTTAGGATCACTCTGCCCCGCCACTAAAATGCCTTGACTGAGGAAAAAGAGTACAAACTGTACAATTATTGATCAGCAATATGTGCTGTGGACACAGGATGGAAAATTGACCCCACACAACCTATGTATTTGCCATCCTTGGATTGAATGATCTATGAGCCCTTCCAAATCTAAAAACTTTACAATTTCTTTCTCCACTGATCCAGGGCTTCTTATTATTGCCCTCATTATCACTTTCAATCACTGCTGCTGCTTTATGCTATTCTCTCCCAAACCATCTGCTCTTTATTTTTCTTTCCCCCTTAACTCTTCTCCAACTGTGATGGTTCATTTTATGTGTCAACTTGACTGGGCTAAGGGATGTTCAGATAGCTTGTAAAACATTATTTCTGGGTGTGTCTATGGGAGTGTTTCCAAAAGAGATTAGCATTTGTATAGGTAGACTGAGTAGAGTGGATTGCCCTCACCAATGCAGGCGGGCATCATCCAATCTATTGAGGACCTAAATTGAACCAAAAGACAGAATACTAAATTTGCTCTCTGGTTGAGCTGAGACATCCATCTTCTCCTGCCTTTGGACATTGGTGCTCCTGGTTCTTGGGCCTTTGGACTCCAATCTGGACTTACATCATTGCCCACCTTTGCCTATTTCTGCCACATTCTCAAGTCTTTAGACTTAGACTGAATTATACTATCAGCCTTCTTGGTTTTCCAGCTTGTATATGGCAGATCATGGAGACTTCTTGGCCTCCATAATCATATAAGCCAATTCCTATAACAAATAAATAAACAAACAAACAAATCTATCTGTCTATATGAGGATATATGTATATTCATTTCATTTTGTTTCTCTGAAGCACCCTAATAAACCAACTTTGTCCTGCTCTATCCTATGCTTCATGGCTTTGGAGTTGTCTATTATAGTCATCACCCGCCAATGAAAATGTATTTTTTCTTCTGGGCTGGTAAAATGACCAATCACAGGACATTGTCTATGACCTTTCCAGCTTAAGTTCTTGGCTATTTTCCTCAATGATTACACTAATCTTTTTTAAAGTCTCCTAAGCACTTGTGATGGTCCTGGACATTTATGAGTGTTGGATGCTGATAAACTTGGGCAATGTCGTGATACCACAAAGAACCTTCCCAACATTTAATGATTGACAGGAGGTAAAGCCATAGTCATAATTTCTGAAAAGGAGGTGATTACATTGCAGCAAACAAAATTCTGTCTTTATCTAGAGCTTTCCATACATTATCCTATTTGACCTTCACAACTATGTGATGTAAGTAGGACAAGTACTCTGTTATTCCCACATTATATTTAGGAATCAAAATCAGAAAGACGAAGTGACTCAATTACACAGAATTAAAATATCTCAGGTTGTGTCATTTCACCAATCACTTGACAAATTATTTAATCTCACTCATAGAGATATTATTATATACGAGAGATCCTTTTCAGTAACCATCAAGATCTACCAATTAAGTAGTTAGTGTAGCCAGAATGACACTGATTGAAAACCACATTCAATGGAGCCTTAAAGTGTGTCCAAACAGCTTTTCCCGCAAACAGTAGAATGGCTTCTCTACGAAGCACTCTCTCTTTGAGTGAACCAGTTTTCTATAATTTCATGCCTGATTCACAGGCTCTGCTTGCTTCATCAGGTGTGAATGAGATAAATTAAAGAAATAGACTCATTTTGCACAGTTCCAAGTCAACAGATTTAGAGTGAGGGCCTATATTTTACTCCACACTTACCCCATGAGGGTAAAGGACTTTGTTTGCCTTGCTATACAGATGCCCTTTTCACTATAGTCTAGATATCATCAGTGTGTCTAATAGTCAAACTCACCATAAATATACAAACACATTGTCAAGTCCTTCTACATGGAAGCAACCAATCTTTAATTTTTTTTTTTTAAGGAAAATAAGACTATAATGAGGTTTATGCTGTATATAACTTCCACTTTTTAAAAATCTTTGTTGATGGACTTTTCTGAAATACAGACAAATAGAAGGAACAGGTTCTCCTACAGCCCAAACTTTCCTCTGGACCGAAGACTGAAAAGAGCTACACTGAATGCTCAAATAGAAAAGGCTTGCTGTGAAAAGGCACACCCCTCTAGGATGAGAAATCAGCATTTCCTCTGCCTCTTGGTTCTGGTGAGACAGTCAGCATCAGAGGGAGTTCTATGGGAGTGAACGATGAAAGCTCAACTCAGGAGATGCAGCTGTATCCAAGTTTAGAATAAAAACCAAAGGTTTGCTCCCTGAAGATCTGGTAAGTATTAAGAAGAAGTGGGAACACCATCATCCTTCTTTGCTCTTGACAGATATTACCCAAGTTATTTACCAAAAGGATGGAACACAGGTTTCCAATAATTCTTTCAGGTTGAGATAGCACAGAGGTCATTATCAGATTAGAGATTGAAAGCTACCAGGGTGATTGCTGCCGGGCAGGCCTCCCACAGCCCTGAATCACTCTTCCTGAGGCTGTCCGCCCACACTGCTTCACAACTATGGTCATCTATCAAGTGTCTCTAGTATATTTGTAAGACTCAGATACTTTTTAGGCCTTATTTTGTCAGACTGTTCATCAGATAACTCCTATTTGATCTTTCTCTACTTCTTTAAATCCTCTTTTTTCTCTGCTTCTATGACACTATACTCTCATGGATTTTCTCCTACCCCTCTAACAACCTCTTCCTGGTATTCACTCATACCTCCTCCTCTAACTTCCAAATGTTGGAATTCCTAAAAATGCATTCCCAGCCAGCCCCTATTCTTTTCTCTATCTAGACATTCTCCTAGGTGACCTCATTCATTTCATTATTTGAGATGTTGTCTGTATACTGCTCATACCAAAATTTTTCTCCTCAGATTTGCTCCTCCAATGACTTTTGTGTTCGATTACCTTAATCATCTCCAAAGCTCCTCAAATTTAACAACAACAACAAAACAAAAACAGAAACAAAAAACAAAACCCTAAAGTCTTGACCCAAAAATGGTCTGAGACTTCCTGCATAGATTTTCATCAAGAAGGATAGACAGTCACCTATTCAGGGAGAATCACTTCTGGTGATGGTGGACTATGTAAATCAGACCAACTTTCCACTGAGAACTAGAAAAGCTGGGAAAATAGTTCTAAATCTGACTGGGAGCATCAGAGAATTAACATGGCCGTGAATAGGACAAGCCTCCCCCCCCCAAAAAAAAAGAAACCTAGAGAACGAGCCCAGTTTTGGGGACGACTTTTTCCCTAGGGAGATCTTCCAATTCATGTAGAGATGGCCAAGAAAAAGAAAAATTGAACAGAGCTTTCAACAAACTTATAAGGCAAGGGGGAAAAAATGAGAGTTTGGGGTCTGCCGAAGAAGGGAACTCTCATGAATTTCCTAGGCTTTGGTCTGTGACACTGTATTAACCAGGGTTCTGCAGAGAAACAGAACCAACAGGATGTGTGGAGCAAGAGAGAGGGAAAGAGAGAGAGAAGGAGAGAGAAAGAGGGGGTTGAGAGAGAGAGATGAGAGATGAGAGGAGAGAGACGGGGGGATGGGGGTGGGGGAGAGAGAGAGAGAGAGAGAGAGAGAGAGAGAGAGAGAGAGAGAGAGAGAGAGAGAGAGATTTTAAGGAATAGGCTCATGTGGTTTTAGAGGCTGGCAAGTTCAAAATCTTGACAGCTGGTAGGCTGGCTAGAGACCTAGGGAAGAGTCGATGCTGGACCTGGAGTCCAACAGCAGTGTGAAGGCTGAATTCCTCTTCCTCGGGGGACTCCAGTCTTTTCTCTTACGGCCGTTAACTGATTGGAGGAGGCCCACTGACACTGTGGAAAATAATCTGCTCTACTCCAAATCTACTGATTTAAATGTTAATCACATTTTAAAAATACCTTTATAGCAACATCTAGACTGGTGTTTGACCAAATATCTAGGTACCTCATCCTAGCCAGGTTGGCACATAAAATCAACCATCACAGATCACAGACCATGGCTAATCCAAGAACCACACTTTCTGCACACTTTTGCATTATTTGGTATGAGGAAAAAGTACTAATTTATATTAGACTTTGATAAGTCAAGGCTGTACCATATAATCTCTAGGGTAATCAATAGAAGAAGATTAAAATAATGTTTAACTTGGGATAATAGAAAAAAATCCAAAGACAAAAGACAGATAAAAAAAGAAAATAGCATAGGTAGAACAAATAAAAAGGAAACAGTTAAATGGTAGATTTAGGCCCAAATATATCAGTAATTACTTTCAATGTAAATGAAGTAAATATTTCAATTAAAAGGTAAGGACTGTCAAGATGAATTTCTAAAAACCATATACTGCTTAAAGAGATACAATTAAATATAACACAGAAAGATCAAAAGTGGAGGATAGAAAAAATATACCATGAAAACACTAACCAAAAGAAAGCTTTAATAGCTATATTATTATCAGATAAATAAGACTTTAGAACAAGAAACATTATTAAAGAAGAAAATTGCAGAATAATGAAAAGTTCAATACATGAGGAAGATATAAAAATCCTACATTTGCTTGTATCTTCTAGCATAGCTTCAAAATATATAAAACAACATCTAGAAAGAGAAATGTATAAATCCACAATTACAGTGGAAGATTCTAATACACATATCCCATAGCTAAAATAGTCAAAAAATTAGATAAAGACACAGACGACCTAAACAACACAATTAACAAACTTTTCCTGATGGACATATGTATGGAACACTGCACCTAATGACTACAGAACACATGTCACATTTGCCAAAATAGCCATATTCATAGCCATAAAGCAAGTCTCAACATATTTCAACAAAAATAAAAATTATCTCAGAGTATGTTCTTTGGTTTCAGTGGTTTAAGTTTTGGTTTCAGTCCTTTGGTTTAAGCTAAATAAGAAGAAAAAAACCTATATTTGGAAATTAAGAAGTAAATTTCTAAATACCAATGAGCCAAAGAAGGAATTACAAAGGAAATTATGTAACCAATACTAATCCAATTATTTAAAAAATACATATTCAAATCACACTTATACAGACATTTATAGCCCTAAGGGCATATAATAGCTAAGAAGGAAGCCTGAAAATCAATGCACTAAATGTCCCCTTCAAAAAGTTAGAAAAAGAACAGAAAATTTAGCACAAAGAAATGAGTAAAAAGAAAGTAGTAAAACTAAGAACATACATTACTGAAAAAGAAAACAGACATATAATAGAAGGAATCGTCAAAGAAAACAGTAGGGGTTTTGAAAATACTATTATAGTGAAAAGCTTTTTCCAAAAAAAAAAAAAAAAAAATCACAAATAATTGTCCAAAATGGAAAAAGGGACATCACTATACAAAAATTGAAAAGATAATAAGAAAACAGTATTTTGGAACAACTACATGCAAAACATTTGAAAGTTTATATGAATTAGGCATATTCCATAAAACACCCATACGATCTAGCAAAACTAAAATGAATTTAACAATTAATTCACTGTTCAAAACCTTCTCACACACACACACAAGAAAACTATTAGCCTAGATGGTTTCACTGTAAATTCTATAAAATATTTCAAGAAGGAATAATGACATTTTTCACATATACTTTTAGATGAGAGAAAAGGGAAGATTACTCTTCATTTTTTAAGGCCAGGGTAATCTTGATATCAAAGCTGGACAAAGATATTACAAGAAAGGAACACTGGAGGCCCACCTCTTTTATAACATTGATTTTAAAACATCTAAATAAATTCTAGCAAATCAATCCAGAAATGTGTGGAAAAGATAATACAGCACAACCAAGCCAGAAAAAAAAAAAAAAAAAGCAAAGTTCCTTTAGCATTCAAAAATCATTCAGTACAATCTGCTCCATTAATAAAATAAAGAAGATGACTCCTACAATCATCTCAATAGATGCAGAAAAAGCAACTCATGGAATTCAGTATACATGATTTTTAAAAAAATTATAGCAAACTAGAAATAGAAACTCTTTATCATCTGACAAAGAGTATCTATTAAAAAAAAAAACTAAAGTAAAGCTGAAGTTCTTAATTATTTGTTCCAGATTTACTCTTCTTCCAGTCCTCCTCCATCTCGGTAAAATGACATCTCCATCCATCAAATTGCTAACGCCCAATATCTAAAAGTTATTATTTAGAGTTCAGTCCCTTTGTCTCCTATCAGCCTCACATCCAATCCATTGCCAGTCTATTGATCCTATTTCCAGATGTTTCCAGAGTCCATCCACTGTTTCTATCTCTTTCATTATACCACTCTGGGCTGCCATCATCTCTCACCTAGAGTGCTACCAAAGACTTATAACTGGTGTCCCTGTTTCTATTCTTGCCCCTCCAAACCAGTATTCAGATTCACTTAGCAGACAGAGTTATAATCTTAAAATGTCAATCAGACTATATCACTGCCTGTTTAACAACTTCTCAATCTGCTTGGGAAAAAAATCCAAACTTCTTATGTGTCTATATGCCCCCATGCCTCATTTGAGTAGCATTTCCCCCCATCACCTACTGGTCATATTAACGTCTTTCAGTTCTTTTCATTTTCCAAGCCAGTCCCCTCCTTGGCACTGCTCTTTTTACTTGCAATATCGTACCCACTGCTCACTGGCCAACTTTTAACGAACAGGATTCAACTTAAATGATAGATACTTCTGCACAGAACACTTCCTGGCCACACTATGGTTCCCTTTCTCAGAACCCTATACTTTTCTTTCAGAATTCTTATAATTTGCAAGTCTATATTATTTTGTACTTTTATTTTTTAAACTTCTGTCTTCTTCACTACACTGTAAGCATCACAAAGGCAAAAATCATGACTGCTTTGTTCTTTGTTTCATCTCACTCTTCCTAGTGCTCAGTACATAATAAGTATTCGATAAATTATTGTTGATATAGTGAATGAATACTTTATATATTCCAAGTATATTAAAAGTGTGTGCAGCTTTTTTAGTAGATTTCTTCCAGCATGCACATTTTGAGCCATCATTTTAGTAATTTTGACTATAATCAGTTTCAGGCATATAACCTTAAGCTTCCAGGAAAACCTTGAAGTAAATAAGCACTTGTAATTAATTCTAACTGCTAAAAAACCTTATCTACCGGACAGTAGAGTTTGTTATGCAAGGATCTTGCTTTGCTATGCATGGATCTTACAGAAAGTTACTGCAAACAGGCCTGAAAGCAACCAAGACAACATATCAAGAGTTAAAAGCATTTATTCAGCTACAAATACAATTTTTTTACTGAGCAGACTTCAAAGCCAAGTTAAAATCCTTCATTTTCATGGTAAGCAAATAATGTTTCTAAAATAAATTAAAATGTGCAGCCAGTGCTATTTATTTATAAATGCCCTACAACTACCTTCTAAGAAATGCTAAATGATGATAAAACTTAAAAAGGCATCATTACAACCAACACGATCTTTTTGTTAAAAATAATATCATCCTCATGTGATAATCCCAGCAAAGCAATCTTTATTAGAATTGCGATATTTATTAATCTCTAATTCCAGAGTGGTACAAAATTAACTTGGTTATGTCTTTATACCTCATTTTTCCTACCTGTGTAAAGTGACTGCTTGTTATGTGAAAACAGAATCTATAGAGACCCCATGTTCCTAATACACTTTAATGATGGGGTCAATTCCCCTTTACTTGAAGAAAACAAGAAGAGTTCAAATAAATCTCAAGCTGGAGATCCAAGGGCACTTGAAGATAAAGGCTCTAGAAGCAGTAGGAACTGGGTAGGGCAACAAGAGCTTTGCATTCTCATGGTTGTGAGTATAAACCCCGGGTCTTTCGCATACAAGTCTGTGATCCCAGGCAAGCTACCAAACCTCACTCAGCTTCAATTTCATCTATAGAAAGAAGATAACAATGCTGCCTCAAAGGTTTCCTTTTAGAAATTAAAAATCATCTACAGATAGTATCTGGCACATAGTAGGAGTTCAATAGATGGTAGTTATTCAAAGGAATAGAGACTGACCTTTCTTTCTATTGGTTTTCCTCCTTTGTTAAAAATAAATTAAGAAAAGGAGAGTAGGAACAAGTAAAGATATTCTTAAGTACTAAAATTCCTCCTCCTGGGGATGTTAAATACTGCTAAGAAACCTAAAACCCATCAAAAAAGGAATGTAAGCCAGAAAGAAACATGACTAGTCACCAGGACTTCGTTATCTCACATTTTCAAATTAATATTATCTAATAAACCAAGTAACATCAAATCTGTATTAAATTGAGAATAATTATTGGGACCCTATGGATAACAGACAGAAAGAAAGGGAGAAGGGGGAGAATATGGGAGGAAAAAGAAAGGGGAGACATAGAAAGAAAAAAGAAAGAAACCAACCAACTCTATCTGGATTAGTTTGCTTATAAACAGAATGATACGGGGCGGTCTTCTCCTTTCTGCCTATGAAGGCAAAGATTAGCTGTTTTGTTTACTTCTGTATGCCCAGCAGCTAGAACAGTGCCTAGAACATCAAGATTATTTCATAAATAATTGTGGAATGTACAGATGAATAAATGAATGAGTGCTGTCTGTGTCTCTAGAGTCATAAGTATTCATCCTGCAACCAAGAACTTGAAAACACAGAGGACTGATTTTATGCATTGATTCTAAGTACTTGGAACTGGAATTCCAGTTATGAGTGTCCTCGGGTTTGTACCTAGTGCCTGTCACTTAACCATTTCCCTGGCCTTGCAAAATAGCCTTTTCAAGTAAAGAGCTGAGGGTCCTGTGCGGTGGCCTCAATTTCAGCTCTCAGTCTGCCAGTATTTTCAGTTGCCTGACAATGTAATTCCTGGTGCTAGACATTAAAATGCAGAAAGAACTGTTTAAAGGCTCTGACTTGTATTAAAAAAAAATCAAAGATAGAGCCGAGCAGTTAAAAATCAGTCAATACAGTGTCTGCTCTCATTATTGAGAGATGCTTAATCTCATTCAGTTTCGAGAACAGGAGGCATGTAGTGAAATTCAATACAGACAAATACATATAGCTTCAAATTAGCAACAGACAGAGTAATGTTGCAATTACCAGTTTCAACATAAATTTACCTATCAATAATTATAACTATTTAATCAAAACAATGTAAGAATATTTTGGTACATTTCATATTAATATTTTTAACCTATTAAAAACAGGTCAAGTGCCCCATTTTGGGACTTTTTCTAGAACATTTCATGTAAACCCATTGCTACCAAAACACACAGCTGAGAGGATTAAATCTAATTGTGTATGTAAAAGTGATTTCAAACATGAGTCTATGTATGATGACATTATTGTTTCTTTCTCAGCCAGTTTGCACGTAACATGTAATAAAGTCACTTTCCATCCTTACCTGCCTTTCTATTAGAGGCGAGAGTTTTCTTTTTCCTTCTTAAACTAATGAGATTGTGAAAAGCAATCTCATCCTATCAGAAGCCACCATTTTTCCGAAATGAAGTGATTTATGGGTGGTAATTACATTATGAAAATTTTATACATCATTTGGGCATCATTCAGGGAAAAAGGTATAATATGTTACTGCTATTATTAAACCCCAAGGATCCATTGATCAAGAAAATAAAGATCAAACACTTGTTTTGTTAAGTAATTAACTTTTCCATGTATCTCTGATTTGGCTTTAGAATAATCCCGTTTTTCATTGGCAACGAGAGTCCCCAGCAATGTATTGAAAGGGGCTACTGAAAGGTGATGCCAATTAATTGCCAAAAGTACTTGTCATTTTGAAATCATATTATTATCTAATTTGCCTCCACTAGATGGTTAAAGTGCCAATTATGCTTCTCTGCTTTAAATATTAATAAAAAAAGCAATCATGCATTTATTACCTTTATAATTCCTGAGATAATTATACAACAGGCTAAAGGTATATTTCTTCTGCAATGCAGCAAACTTAGCAACCACATTGGCTCCAATGGTTAGGAAATTGACATACCAGAACTGACCATTAAGGCTGCAACCAAATATCCTTAGCTACCTTATTTAAAGTGCCAAACAGCCATTCCTTGGAATGAAGTTATGAGGAAGTAAGAGCCTGGTGGCTTCTATATAACAATTTATTCCCTCTTTCTCTATTTTTTCTCAGGTAGAAGTGAAATAGACAGACAACCTTGTTCAGGAACAAGAAAATGGTTTCCAGGTTGGTTTATAGGTTATGTGTTCCTGAATAGGCATATGGTCCAGGCTGCATTTCTAGGCCGCTGAACCAATTACATCTTGAGCAAGTCTCATCCATGACTAAAGAGAGGTTAAAGCATCTCTACAGCATAGAGAAGGAATTGGGAGACTGAAGTGGCAATCTAGAGATGTTTTCAGGGTTTGGCTTCATCATCGTTCTTAAAATTCTGTGAAGTCCCATGTCTCGTTTTTAACTTAGATATAAAAAGCCATTCTGCAGATAAATAGAAATAATTTAAAGAGTCCTCATTTTGGATTATCTGTCCTCTCTACTTTTAATATAAATGAGTTTCAATTGACATATCTTTTCTTATCAAAAAATTTATGATATTGTATGGTTTTTTATCCATTCCTCTCCATATTTGCCACATTAAGATTGAAGTATTTGCATTAAGTGCTCCCCGGAGCTACATATGTGGACAAAGGAGTCCCAAAGACATCGTGGTAGCCACTCTCTTTTCTCATACAGTTGGTCCTCCAGTTGTCATAGTCCCACTGATATTCCTTTATTCATTCCTGACATTGTTCAAGTGCAGAAGTCAACAACTATAGCCAGAAGGTCAATACAGCCCACTTCATTTGTATAAATAAAGTTTTATTGGAACGCAGCCATGCTCATTTGTTTATATATTGTATTTGTCTGTGTCTCTCTACAACAGCAGAGTTGAGTAGGTAAAACGGAGACTGCATGGCCCACAAAGCCTAAAATACTTTCTTTGAGGCCCTTTATAGAAAAAGTTTGATAATCCCTGTTCTAGTGGGGTTCTTTTCATCTACTACAGAATCTCCTTCCATACAAATAAAAGCCTTTATTCTTACATTGCTTAATGTTTTTCTTGTCTCCTCTCTGAATTATTCTTTCTAAATTACAGCATCCTCTGAAAGTAACTCTTTGTAACATTTCATCCACAGACTCCCCAGAGACTTTGAGAATAGTTCCCAAGAGTGCTCACAAAGGCGCTTGACAATATCTCCTTTTGATCGGTAGCCTGATAAAATCACCCTCTGAGTGGATCAAAAAAGTTTATTCATCCTTTCAAGTCATAGCCATTTGATAGAAGTCTTTACTATGTTCCAGCTCTACTGCTGAGAAGCAAAATTCCATAAATAAGACACAGTCACTCCTTACCGCGAAACTCACAGTCTGGTAAGGAAGACCTCAAGCAATTCAGGGTATTATTGTTGTTATGACTGTTGTTTGTTTTAACACTTTCTTACTCACAGGCCAAGAACTATGTAAAGAGCTTCACATATACCAACTCATTTAATCCTCATAATCATCCTATGAGGAAGATGCTCTCATTAGTCTCATTTTACAGATTAAAAACAACAACAACGACAACTTAGGTATACATAAGAGAATTTAAATGTAAGGTAGGATTATAGCAGAGGTTTAGAATTCACCCATGGGATGTGAACCCAAGCAGTCTGGCTCCACAGTTTAAACTGCTTTGTCAATAATAGCTTTTATTTTCTCTGCCCATGACCTGTGGGGAGACATTGCTTTCACATGGGACACCTCTGAGTTTCCCATCACAGAACATGCAGAAGATCTGAGTTATGCTGCTCTGACTCACACACTCCCCAGATGGAGAAGATGGGTGAGTGCTGGAACCTTCAGACTCCCAGTGTAAGGCTTGGTGATCTGGGGATATTCTGATTTCCCAGATAATAATTCTCTTATCAGATTAGAGCCTCTCGAAAAAGAAAAAGGTGGTTCTAAATCCTTTGTGCTGGGAGGGAGAAACTATTATCTTTTAGCAAAACTGTTGGCAGCTACTTCTGACTTCTAAGGGGAAGGTAAAATTCTCTCCAGGAGAAGCATTTCAGTGGTTTAGGAAAATACTTTGATGCATCTTAATGGCATGTTTTTATTTTGGACTTTATTTTGGTTTATTTTTAATTTTTCTGCTGTTATTTTGAAAGGCCCCTAAGCATAGATGGATAGGAACATAAATGAATACACATGACAATCAGGGTGAACTGCTCTGCATAATAAACTCAAGAAAATTTTGAGGGCATTTCGAAGAGAGAGAATAAGGGGCTTGAGATGACTGAAAATAAAAGAGGTATGAGGGCAACCTAGAGAGAAAAGGAGGCCCGAGAATTGTCCATGCGCTGGGGTCCAAAGAAGAGAAAACTGGGGCCAAGGAGAAATCCCCTGTAGGTAGATGCTCGATGGTCTTCAGGACTGTGATACTAGATACCACGTTTAAAGTTGCTTGCTGTGCTGTGTGATCCTGGGAGAGGGCAACAGCTCCAGAGAAAGGAGATAGGGAAATTGTGGAAGCAAGACTGGTAATAAAAACAGCCTCCTAATAAAAGGCATGATCCAGATTGGAAAAGAAGAAGTAAATCTATCTCCATTCACAGATGACATGATCTTATACATAGAAAATCCTAAGTAATCCACAATAAAACTATCAGAACTAATAAAAAAAAAACTTCTACAAAGTTGCAAAATATAAGATCAATATGTGAAAATCAATTATATTTCTATACACTAGCAATGAACAATTTAAAAAATTAAGGGAACAATTCCATTTACTATAAAATCATAACAAAATATTTATGAATCAATTTAACCAAGAAGTATGAGACCTCCATACTAAAACCAACAGATCATCATTGAAAAAAATGAAAGAATACTTAAATAGAAAGACATCCTCTGTGCATAGATCAGAAGGCAATATTATTAAAATGCCAACCTCAAATTAATCTACGGATTCAACACAATCCCTATAAAAATTCTTGCTGCTTTTTTTACAAAAATTGATAAGCTGGCCCTAAAACTCATATAAAAATGCCAGGGACCCACAATAGTCAAAACAATTTTGAAAAATAACCAAGTTGCACAGAACTAGTACTTTCTTCAAAACTTACTACAAAACTACAGTAGTCAAGACAGTGTGCTACCAACATAGGAATAGACATATTGAACAATAGAATAGACTTGAGAGACTAGAAATAAACTTACATACCTATGGTCAGTTGTTTTTCAATAGGGGAGAAAATTTAATGGGAGAAGAACAATCATTTCAACGAATGGTACTAGCACATGCCAAAAGAATGAATTTGGATCCTATGTCACACCATAAACAAAAATTAACTCAAAATGAACCAAAGATCCAAATGTAATAGCCAAAACTATAACATGCTTTGAAGGAAACATAGGCATAAATATTAGCAATTTGGAGTAAGGCAATGGTTTCTTAGACATGACACCAGAAGAAAAGCAACAAAAGGAAAAAAAAATGTATTTCATGAAAATTAAACACATTTGCACTTCACAGGATAATATTAAGAAAGACAAACCCACAGAAAGAGAAAAATTTTCAAATCATGTATCTGACAAAGGACTGTAAAAAGAATATACAAAGAACTTTTATAACTCAGTAATAAAAAGCCAGACCAACTGAAAATAGTCAAAGAATTTTGACATTGCTCCAAAGGAGATACACAAATAACCTAAAAGCACATGAAAAGATGTCCAGCATCATTAATCATTAGGGAAATGAAAATCAAAACCACAGTGATATAATTCACTCCTCCTAGGATAGCTACAATAAAAAGATGGACAGTAACAAGTGCTGGGGAGGATGTGGAGAAATTGGAAAACTCATATACTGCTGGTAAAAATGTAAAATGGTGCATCCCCTTTAGAAAACAGTTTGACAATTCCTCAGGAAATAAGCATAAAGGTACAATATGATCTTGCAATTCCACTCCTAGATATACATCTAAGAGAACTGAAAACACATGTCCACACAAATCTTAAACATAAATACTCGTAGCAGTATTACTGATTTTAGCCAAAAAGTAAAAACAACTCAAATGTCAACCAGCTAATTAATGCATAAACAAAATGTGGTATATCCAAACAGTGAATATTATTCAGCAATGAGAAGGAACAGTATTGATAAATGCTACAATATGAATGAAACTTAAAAACAAATAAGCTGAGTTAAAGAAGCCAGAAAGAAATGGCCACACACTGTGGCATTCCATTTATATGAAATGTCCAGAATAAATACATCCATAAACACAGAAAGTAGAATGATAGTTGTCAGGGGCTGAAAGAGGAGCTAATGAAGAATGACTGCTAATGGTTATGAAGTTTCTTTTTGGAATGATGAAAATGTTCTGCAACTTGGTGAATAAAAAAAATAACATGCTGAATTGTCCAACTTTAAAAGGATGGATTATATAATATGTGAATTATACTTCAATTTAATATTTTTAAAAGCCTCCTTTTCATCAAATATAAGGTGACCCTGAAAAGGGAGGGAAAAAAATCACCTCATTCCTAGAGAAAGACCTTTTCATCAAATATAAGGTGACCCTGAAAAGGCAAGGGAAAAAAATCACCTCATTCCTAGAGAAAGACCTTAAAAAAGGGGTGTTTTTTTTTAATTCAACAGAATTAAAGTTGGTTTTGAAGTACTGCACCAAATAGCAACTTCACCTACATTAGAAAGTGGTTTCAGACAGTTCTGATTGAAAAAGAAAGGGAAGAAAGACTTCTAAAATGAGTGTTGTGGCAGACTTTTTCTTCTCTTCAGAGTGCCAGGAGTTCAAAGGACGTATGGGTATGATTCTCTGGCTGCAGAAAAGACTTCCATTTCTTAAGACTAAGAATGTTCTCAGAAAGAGCAGGATAAGAGTATATTTGGGGCCTAAGAGCCAGTCCCAGCTAGCAGACATCCCAGTGCAGTAGACAAGAGCACAAGCCTGGGCCATATGTGAGGTCTGGGAAGTGGAAATACCTAGGTAAAGCTGTCCCTACCCACCACCCTCCAGGGACCTGTGCTTGAACTTGCAGCAGATTCAAGGTTGCTGCAGACTGCACAAGTACCTTGATGAGACAGTGGCATTTCTGTGACGTGGCTGGTAATTTGAGTAATTTCAGGAAAATAAATGTTCCTACCAATTCTATCCCTCAAACCCCAGTTTGTGGTTCTCTTTTCACTAGAACTTATTTTCCAGAACATTTGTGTTCGAATGTTTACAAGTTAGGGAATGCATTTTCCCTGTTTTCTGTGTCAAAACTAAGGCCAAGCAACCTGACCCCTCCTTCACCTATCCTCCCAATAAAGTAAATAAAGCCCCACTTACAATGGTCTTTGCCAACACGAGGATTACATAAATGATGCCCCTTGGCCTAGCAGAGAAAAGAATGAAGAACCAGGCAAGTGATTAGATTTGGCTGGAAATAGGGCTCTCGCCGCTTAAGGATATTTCTCAAATACTTTTCACCAGGCAGAAATTGGCCATCCTTGCTTTTGTGTCATTTGTCTGCATCTGATTATCAGCTTACTGAACAGTCTCTGAGATTGGGACAGGGAGGGCAGAAAAGAGGAAAAAAAGAGACCGTGGAAGAAAAAATAAGCACAGGACAAAATTGCTGCTAACCTTGTGAGTTCAGTGAGGTCCTGAAGGGCTTGAGACTTCGTTATTCCTGACGGGAAATGTGAATACTGAAGGCGGGAGTGGTTAATGGAAGAGGTCAGCTGAAACCTTGGTCAACTGGACACGGGTGGAAGATGCAAAACACCCTCAGAAAACCTGGGAAGCATCCCATGGGAAAAACCTAACAGCCCCCCCCCCCCAAACCCACCCCAGAGTCCACTCCTACCCATGACCCAGGCTGGAAGCTTCTTTTCTCATACAGAAAAAAATAAGAGGTAGCTAGATCAAGGGTGCAATCCCAGAATTCCCCAGTCTCTGAAACCTCAGCAGCAGACGTATCCCTACTTCATTAACAGGGATCAGCAACACTCACCATGGAACACTGGCAACACAGGTTCTTATCTGTAACTCAGCCAAAGAAATGGTGAGGTCCATGTCTTCAGCTTCCTCCTCCTCTCCAGAAAAGACCCTCCCCACTTATGACAGAATGAGAGTCTACCACATAGTTTCCAGCCCCCAAAGTTTGGGCATTACCAAACCCACCTCCTGTTAATATTGAAGGCTGTTAGCCCCAGTTCTGAAATTAGATAGTCCCAAGTTCAAATCTCAGCTCTTCTAACAAGCTAAGTGACCTTGAACAAGTTATTTTTTCAAAACCACCTAAGGGGAATTGTCAGGTTTGGAGCTCAGAGAACTAGACCAAAGATATAAACTTGAAAGTCAGCTGTTATTGAAAGTAATTGAAGCTATGGCTTAGGTGAGATTGCTCAGAGAGCACCGAATGGTTAGAGAGCTCAGGGTTGTCAGGAAAAATTATTAAAACTTTGAAAATGGGCAATAGAGATTACCGAGTTCTGGGCATTGTCCAGTGGACCCTCCAAAGATTATCTGATTCTATAGGGCTGTGCACCTTTGATTGTCTTTTTCTTGGCCAGGATATTTCACAGCTCTCTAGAGAAGTTAATTTGTAGAAAACTGATGGTAATGCAAATGATTGTTGTCCATAGCAGTGTGAATAAGTTTTGTCCCGATAGAGATACATTTCATTTTTACCCTGTAGAGGAGATGTCTCCCCAAATTACATTTTATTGTTCTGCAGGATATTAACTGTTTTACATCAATTAGCAAATTCATTTCAGCATTCCCGAATATATATATATCTGTTCTTCAGATTCTCCTTGAACTTGATTTTAACATCTTGCAGGTTTCTTCATTAATTAATGAGTTACATAAAGTCTTTGATGTGTTCCTTTTACATTTGTATAAGAGTTTTGATTGTACCTTTTTTGAAAATGATATGTTTGCTGAATCAAGCCCTTGAGGAAGGCCAAGAGATAGAGGAGCTTGAACTAGCAAAGAAGGGAAGGCAAATGTAGCCAGTGAAGCAGGGAAAGAAGCAGCAGAAGCAGGAGTGTCAAGGCTCAAAAGTCAAGGTTAAGACAAGCGTTTGAAAACTGGGAGTGAGCAACTAAAACCAAGGGTGTTTAATTTTAATCTTACTTGACTACAGAACTGCATTCAACACTAGCCCTCCCTGCCGCTGCTCTGCACCATCAATTCCTCCCACGAGATATGAGGCAACCCTGTCCAAGCCACTCAAAGCACAGTATTTCTTGTTATGTCCTTCTCCTGGGACCAGAGTGGCCTTTATATACCAAGGGAGCCTAATCAAGTTTTCTTTGTAAAACAAAGAACATTTACTTCAAGGTGATTTTTCTGTCCCCCACTTGATTGAATCAGACAACACTGAAGGAAAGAGAGAGAGAGAGAGAGAGAGAGAGAGAGAGAGAGAGAGAGAAACTCTCAAATTTAATCTGACAGTGCACCTCTTTAAATAAGGTATATATATCCTGTTACACTCACATCCTTAGAGGTTGTCCCACCATGTTAAACCATGTTAAACATCCTTGGAAGGAAATCGGTTGACAAATTTCATCATTCTCTTCATTCCCAACTCACAGATGGGAAAACAGAAAAGAATTATGCAGCTGTGTCTGAACATGTGTAAGTTTCTAAGACTCTCCTGCCCCAAACTTGCTCTTACTTTTATGTGACCTTGGAATCTCAATAAACCCAATTTTGCTCTCTTTTCCCTATGTTCTGACCTCCAGATAGATTGCATTCACCATAGCAACAATCTTCCTCATCATTTTCCAACTCTTAGAACCTGTAGAAAGCAGGAGCAGGATGTGGAAAAATCACTGAAATCCAACCATTAGTTTTTAAAAAGCAAAGCCCTCCAGATGTTCTCTAACCTTAAAAAAGCATAAGCCACAGAGAGCAGCTTGAAGATGCTCTCGTTTTTTTCATCCCCATTTGTCTAGGTTGAAGGAATATCCCCCAACCGCCAGTAGGCATCATTACTTTTCATTTGTTGAACACCCAATGGATGGATCGGCCTCTTGAATTGGGTGCTCTACTGCACCACCTGCTATGATCTTTCCAGGTGCATTCACAAATGACACTTTAGCTAACAAGCCTGAAATTTTTCTGTTCATCAGAAGGGCACTTTAAGAAATTACCCATTTGTCTAGGACTAGAGGCTGCTGCAATTACTGCCATCCCAGATGGTCCCACTTTTCAGTATAACACATTCTTGAGGAGAAACCTGACAGCACAGTAGAGCTCTCTTTCCAGCATCCACCTTCTCATTTGCTTCCTAAAGGCAAGATATCAAAAATATCTTTGTGGTCATTTTATTTTTCAATTAGAGTTGACATTCAATATTATTTTATTTTAGTTTCAGGTGTATAGCATAGTGATTAGACATTTATATAATTTACACAGTATCCCCCTCCATCCCGCACCCATTAGTCTAGTATCCGCCTGGCACTAGACATAGTTATTGCAATATTATTGACTGTATTCCCTATGCTGTACTTCACATTCCCATGACTAGTGTGTAACTACCAATGTGTACTTCTTAATCCTTTCACCTTTTTCAACCAGCCCTCCAACTCCCCTTCCTATCTGGCAATCACCAGTTTGTTCTCTGTATTAATGAGTATGTTTTCATTTCATTTGTTCATTTATTTTGTTCCTTAGATTCCACATGTAAGTGAAATTATATGGTATTTGTCTTTCTCTGACTTACTTCACTTAGTATAACACCTTCTAGGTCCATCCATATTGTTGCAATTGGTAAGATTTCATTTTTATAGCTGAGTAATATTTCATTGTATATAGGTACAATAATTTCTTTATCCAATCATCTATTGATGGGCATGTAGGTTGCTTCAATGTCTTGGCTATAGTAAATAGCATTGCAGTGAACATAGGGGTGTATATATCTTTTCAAATTAGTGTTTGGGTTTACTTTGGATAAATACCCGGAAGTGAAAATCCTAGGTCATAGTATAGTTCTATTTTTAATTTTTTGAGGACCCTCCAAACTGTCTTCCATAGTTGCTGCACCAATTTGCAATCTCACCAACAGTGCACGTGGGTTGCCTTTTCTCTATGTCCTCACCAACACTTGTTTTTTGATTTACTGATGGTAGCCCTTCTGACAGGTGTAAGGTGATATCTCATTGTGGTTTTAATTTGCATTTCCCTGATGATTAGTGAGCCTAAGCATTTTTTCATATGGCCTATTGGCTTCCGGTATGTCCTCTTTGGAGACATACCACTGTGGTCATTTTTAAGCTTTAGAGTTCTTGGTACCTATTACAGAATAACTGCAGCCCAAATTCAGATGCCACTTGTGAGTGTATGCCAATTAATACAACTATAAATTCCAACAGTTGCCATTCTTAAACTTCACAGTATAGCATAGGGAATATAGTCAATAATGTTGTAATAACTATGTACAGTGCCAGGCGGGTACTAGGTTTATCTGGGGGATCACTTAGTACATTATATAAATGCCCAACCACTATGCTGTACACCTGAAACTAATATATGTCAACTACAATTGAAAAAAAAAATAAACAAAACAAACAAAACTTTACAAAATGTTGGGTAATACTTCTGAGTAGCCACGAGATGGCAGGCTTGAATCTCCTAAAAGGATCTCCAACACTTCTGGTCTTTGCTACCTACAGGGTTTGGGGCCACTGAAATGACAAGCTGTGGACAGAGGTGTCTCTTTCACTTATTAATATTCCAGGGCACAGCTTGAGAAGCTCTCACTTCACTTTAGGGAGTTGATTTGTTTGGGCATTCATTTAGTTTAAGAAGAATAATTCCCTAATCATTTGTCAGATGATGTGCTTTTAGGTTTAGCTCCTGCCTTAATAGAAAAAATGTCTACCTTCAAAAGATTCACGACAAAGGGATGTATATATGTGCAGAATATTTACCTGCATGTTAACATAGCAAATGTCATTTTCCAGAGGTTCCGGGGAACAAAGAATTTACCCACTGGCAAAATAAATATAGGTATACATTACTGGAACACACTTACACAAATCAGAAAAAAAATCCTATTAGCAATATGTTGCAAATACTCTTTCAAGTTCCAACCACAAATTTAATGTTCATTATTCCTGCTTGTTCTTTCTGACTCCTAATGACTCAGTCACCTACTCAAAGATGGGAAAATAAAGGTAATAAAGGTAAGAATCTGCATTTTAAGGTGTCGGTCACATCTTTGGAAAGCAGAAAACAGAAAATCTGTTCCATCTTGTTTGGAAAAAGAGAATTATGCACTTGTATTTATGAGTAAACTGTTAGTTAGGGAGGGGGCTGCTGAGGATGGAAGGCAGGGGATAAATGAGGACAGGGACCCACACTGGGGACAGTGGTTACACAAACAAAAATAGTCTAGGTTCTCTTGGACAAAATGAGGAGGTAATTTAGTTGCAGCTGGATCAAGAAGATTTCAGAACAATAAGAATCAGGTAAGAGCAACAGGGAGAGTTAATAGGGGACATTTTAGACTCACAATAAAGATATAATTTCCTTAGGGTCTTCAAAATAAGAATAGCTTCCATAAGACATTAGCATGTAGACTTGAGGATAACTTCAGCTCATCCTGTTCATAAAGACACGCACATAGGTCCACCCACAAGAGCTAGTAATTACATTCCACCACTTCCTGTCCCAAGCAGTTGTGTGCAGTGACCATTAACCCTCTGCTCCAGGGGCGGAAGAAGTGATCTGAGAATGCTCTCTGCACAGGCCAGGGCTCATAATGACAGCAGCAATTACCCTCCCTCCGAGTGTGTGCCTGCCTCCAGTGGGGGTGGCCAGTGCACTGGGCACATTAAAGAACATTTATAAAGAGTAGGTTAGAAGAGCTCAGGGGAAGAAGAACTGTGGAATGAGTGATGGTTATTAATGACCATTATTATCTTTGTCCTGACCCAAGAACAATTTCTCCAAGAATGTTTACTTAGTATGCAGGATTGGAGCTGAGTCAAACATAAGGGGCTCTGAAACTCTGCTATGAATCCACCAGTTTTATATAGAGAGGAAATAGCTCCATGAAGTTCTCCGTTCAAAATTAATAAATATAAGTGAAAATTTCAGAGCCCCTATGTTTCACCAGAAGAGAAACAGATCAATTTTCTGTGTGGTGAGTCACATAATAGAGGGCATTAGGCCAGGTTTAACATGAATAAGGTATTGATTTCCCCTTGTTACTTGATTCAGCTTTATTCCTTTTGGATTGCCAAAGGCCTCTGTGACAACATAAGTTGTGGTCTGGAGGGCAATTGGGAGCTATATTTTCTGGTCCTTTATTTATTCATTAAAGTTTTATGCTAACAACAACTGAGTGAAAGAGAGGATTCAGTGAAAGCCAACAGGTATGCTTGATCCTTTTGGAACTTAATTAAGAGAGTGAAGAGGTTCTTTTTGAGGCACTGAGAAAAGAGAATAGACAGGCCATTTTTGGTATGATTTATGCTATAGGGGGGTCACTTATATCAAAATTTCATAATTTATTAATACAGTCTTTTTACTACTTGATATAATACAAAAAGATTTTGAGGAAAAAGTGAATATCCCCTCTCAATCTATCTGTCTCCTGTGGGTGACACTGTTAACACTCAGATACGTGTCCATCCAGGATCTTCTGCGTACTTGCATCCACATGCACATATACAGTTTTGTTTTTACAAATACGGAATTGTATCATACATATTGTTTTACAATGTAACACGTCTTAGAGATCTTTCCATGTGGGGAGGTTTCTCATACTAACAGCTGCATAGTATTCCACAATATGGATACTCCTTCGTTTATTTGATCATAGTCTCACTGGGGAGTTTTCAGAATGTTTACGGTTTCCAGTTGCTACAGCGATGACACAGAGCACACACACCTTATCCTCACAAGAGGTCTCTTGTCACATGGGCAGCCAGATCAGAGGCAAAGTGGTGATAGAATAGGTGTGGGATGGCAGAGGTATATCCTGGGACCATCATCTCTCTGCCCTAGTAGCCCATGGCCTCAGAGACAGGCTCGGGACAATATCTGAAAGGTTCTCCTGCCTCTACTTGACCCCACCTTGCACCTATCTCTCTCAAGACAGGTGTAGATGAGGCTGTGAATGAGCTGGCAGAACTGGCTAAGCCTCACAATTAAGATGAAAGTGCCAAAGCCAGGTGAATTGATACTGTGATCTGATACCAGGAATAGTGCAGGGAGTTGATACTTTAGCAATAGACACAAAACATTTACAGCCAACAGAGCAAAGAGAAACAGAGACATATCAACAGAATCTAAAGAGGACAGATACCTGTGTCTAGGACCACTGCCTGGAAAGAAGGACAGGAGGGGAGAGGAAAATCTGAATTGCCTGAGTATTTCTTCAGAAGAAAAAGTTCAGCTGAAAACCCTCAAATCTGCTTTGAACTGGCAAGATCAAGTTTACCACCATCATTGTAAGAAAAGATTTGAGTATCACTGTATTAGTTTCCTACAGCTGCCATAACAAAGCACCACGAACTAGATGGCTTAAACAACAGAAATTTACTCTCCCACAATTCCCTCCCTTTTAATTCTGGAGGCTTGAAAACCAGGATCAAGGTGTCAACATGGTTATTTCTTTCTGAGGGCCACGAGAGAAAAACTGTTCCATGCTTTCCCCTCTACCTTCCGGTGGTTTGTCAGCAATCTTTGCTGTTCCTTGCATTGTAGAAGCATTACCTCTGCTATACCATCGCCTCGTGTTCTCCTTGTGTGCATGTCTGTGTCCAAATTTCTCCCTACCCTAAGAACACTAGTCATGTTGGATTGGGGCCTACCTTAATGAATTCATTTTAACTTAATTACCTCTGTAAAGACTATGTCCAAATAAGGTCCTATTCTGAGGTGCTAGAAGTTAGAACTCCAACATATCTTTTTTTGAAAGACAAAATTCAACCCATAACAAGTGTTTAGTTAAAGAGAAATAAAGTTCTACTTTTGCACACCTGAATTACACAGACTGAAATTTGAACTCCCAAAACTATTTCATTCACATCAAGAAAGAGGAAAACTAGTAAAGAGGTCTGTCCTTGAAGATACTTGACCTATACCTAGAAAATATTTTCAAACAGGGTTGTCTCTAAGTTGAGCATAATTTGCAAATATCACCTAAAACTCCATTGCCTCACTTCAGCAAAGGCCGGACCCTCAAGGTCCCAGGGGAGATCCCATTTGCCACCAAGACAACCAAGGCATCAGCCCTAGGAGGCAGCAGGGTAAGTTGCCACATAGTGAGTCCTACACTACAGAGGTACCAGAGAAGAAATTTAGGACCAGCCAAGGGGAGCTCCCAGGGTGTCTGGGCAGAGTGTAAATGACTAAGGACAGGGAATAGGACAGAAGCCATGGAGCTCAGGTGATGACTCCACTTGACATTCAGCCTTCCCACAGTCCTTCTCATGATTCACTTTCCCGTTTATCCTGGAAAGAGCCAGAGAGTGGCCTCAAGAGGTGGGGCGGTCCAAGGGGAGGTCCCGGTGTCCTTGCCAGCATTTTGAATGGTCAAGTAGAAAGCAGGTAGGTTCCATCCCAAACTCAGGGAGAAACTTGTTAGAAGCCAGTTCACTCTCAACTAGTCAGTACCTGAAATGAGGTCAGCAGCTCAGCAGGCATTTTCTGGAGCGTCTGAAGTGCTGTAGTTCCTGCCATTTCCTCTTGACAGTTTCTATAAGACCTTGTCCAGTTAGGGAGTCAGTTATGGAGCGTTGCTAGAGGCTGTTGTTTTTTCATATATGCCAGAGGTTGATGGCTCCTTGGAAGGGGAGTGGAAGTTGTCAGCACAAGTGGTTGAACTGTTGAAGACTGCTGCAGTACACTCTGCCTGAGAGGGGCACTCAGAAAACCTCTTGTGACAAAAGCAACAAAAAAAGCAGAGACAAACCACAGCAAGTTGGTGAGTGGCTCACACCTAACTGCTAGATTGGGTTTACTGAAAAAAAGCACAAGTTGAATATCATGTGCATCGCAGGCTGGAAGTGCTAGAAAAGCAGACTCAAATGATGACTGATGAAATGTGAATAAGCACCTGGCTTCCTCACTTTGACTGGGAGAACTCAAGCCATCTGTTTGAAACCCTTGCTGGAGAGCGTACTCCAGGGGCATAAACTCCAGTGGCCCAGGCGGGTGCTTGATAACACGCTGTGACTGGTTGCCTCTGTTCTGTCTCACTTCCCCATTCCACTACCGGTACCTCCTGGCATCACGGCCCAAATAAGATCCCGGCATCCAAATCATCGTCTCAGGGAAGACCCAAACTAGGACAACCACTTGCTGAAATGGATTGACCCAATTTCACCAAGATGTAAGCCAAGATCTAAATCTGGATTTGCTGAGAATCCCACTCTCTTCAGCACTGTGTGGGCTGAGGGGAAACAATACAAGCAGAAGACAACCTCGGGGATGGCGGCAAGTGGGGACTGTGGTTGAGGTACAGAGAAAATCAGGTTTCACTGAGAAGGAGAGGACGGTGTAGAGGATCTACTTTCTCCTCCTAGTCCTACATCAGATCTGAAAATTGGAACATCTACCATCTTCTACATTCTTTTTATGTCTCATCTGCCAATAGAAAGAAGTATTCTGAGCTTGTCACTAGCTCTCACTGGCTCTCTTTTGGATCCAGCCTGCCCGCAGGCCTCAAGGAGTCTCGACACTGCAGACTTTTCCATGCCTTAAAAGTCTATCTTTATTCCTGTAGAATCTAGCTGCCCTGGCACTGGTGGGGTCAGAAGTTCAATTCAGACAGGTAAGACTATGAAGTCCATTCTCCCTGATGTCCAAGCCACATTCTCCTGTGACTGGAATACGGCAGATGCACTGAACCCTTTTGAACTCTTATGCCTAGTTCTCAAGTGGTCCAGGACTCAGAGTGCAGATGACACGAATAATTGGAACTTTCAAACACTAACAGTCACTCGATATGTAGAAGTGTTTCACTGCTTCATTTTGTAGTAAAAGTTCAGATGGTCAACCCAGGAACAAATTGGCAGCAGCAGGTGGTAGGAATCACACAGCCCAACTCCAGCTGCAAACATCTGGCTTCACTCTGACTCATTTACTGAAAATTAGTTCTCCTCACCTCCTTAAACCAGCTGCTCTAAAAAACAGATCTGCCTGATTTGTAACAAAAGAAAGAGAACTACCCATGTGTCCTTAGGCAAGTCACTTCATCTCCCAGGGCCCAGAGAACCGGCCTCCTCTTTTCTCCTGCCTTCTTCCTCAGTTCTGCATTGCTAGGTCTCCATGAAGAAACATGTTTACCTCTGCCAATCCTTTACCTCCCCACTGATCCTGTGTTGCAGCCAGATCCCAAAGTGTCTGACGCTCAAACCACCTCCATTGATTAGCTAATCCTAACACCTCTTCTTGCTTTAGGACTCTAATTCTGTGTGCCAGAATTTCCCATATATAGAACTTCTTAACACTTCAATTCCACCAGCCTAGGAGTCACTGCCCTACCCTATCTGGAAGTTGTATTAACTCACTGTAAATAATCCCCTGAAAATCCACTTCAGAGGCAAGACCCTCAAGTCTCTAGGAAAGACCCTACTGGCCACCAAGTCCACCAGAGAAGAGGCCCTAGGAGGCAGCAGGGTAAGTTACCACGTGGTGGGTCCCACACTACAAAGGATGGAGAGCCATGTACCATGTCATAGAAGTGTAAGACAGAGAGGCAGAAGTAGAGGCAGGAGCAGGTTCTTGTTTTACAAGCAGACTCCACTTCTGGATTTATCATAAATTCATTCCTATGAGAAAGATGGAGGAGGAGAAAACATTCCATCATAGTGAGATCATGTGAAACAATGATTACTAAACCCCAGGCACTGACATACATAACTCAAGTGGGGTTGATTTATATTAATACCAATGGAGTTTAGGCAGTCACTGGGAGTTTACTATATGGAATCTGACCAAAAGGATGTTTTCCCTCCTTCTAGGAACTCTTATTTTCCAAAACCTGACCCTCCAGGAAAGCTATCAGGCTTTCTACTGGGACAAATCATGAGGGAGGGCCCAAACCAATTCAGAAAGATCAGAATAACTGGAGCAATTCCAAGTAGGAGAAAGGACACCAACCAACTGTCCCTTCTCTGTGAAATGGGCACAATTCAAATTCAACACAGCGAAAGTTTTACCTCCAAGGTAAACATCCGAAGTGTCATTTAAGCTCTCAAACCCAAATGCCCTTTGACAGTGGGGGCAAAAAGTGATGTCCCACTTTTGACTGCTTATGTCACCCTTTCCACCAATGGTACAATACTTAGAATACCATTGTCCACCTCAAGTGTAGTTATTTGTGCTTGTATCTCACACCTCTGGCCTAGCAGTGGAGACCCTGGGCTGGGAGTTAAGAACCATGGTTTTGGCCTTGGCTCAGCACTGAAAAGCTGGAGATCAAGGGGAAATCTTGTACTTGTTCTAAATCTCACTTCTCTCCTTCAGAAAATAGATGGATAAAGCAGGAAATATCTGAGGTTTCTTCCGTCTCCTACATTATTTCTACTTTTATTCAATTTAAAGACACACAATGGTTTAATTGCTTGCATAGACCATATTCAGGAACAGGAGTAAGAGAGGCAGATGGTTGAGAATAACACCTTTCCAAGACACCATTAAAAAGTAATTTATATTTCAAGACTCCCATTCTGTCTTCTTGGAAAGCCTGAAAGAAATTTCTTCTTTTATCCAGTTGCCTGACACCTTTTTTATTGAGGCTTTCATTTCCCTTTTTAAAAAAGAAATATAAATCTGTCTTTGGATACCTAGTTAGGAGTTAAAGCTGACTTTAGGTGTCCCTCAGCAAGAATATGAATTATGGTTGCCTATCAGTAGTTTGACTGTAATTGAAAAAATTTAAAGAGAACCCTTTAAGGAAATTGATGTAACAAAAAATGGATAGTAGATACTGGAGGCTAGAAAAAGCTATAGAAAGATTGATAATTAAATGATACATTGTATTTAGTGATTCTTTATTTTTGCAAAAACATCTTCTCAAATACTCAAATAATATTTTATCCTCATAGTAGCATTTTGAGTAAAAAAGATATATAGTCCCTTTTTAACTGATGAACACATTACACCCAAAAAGATAAATGGCTTGCCTTAATTTTCATATCTAAATAATGACAGAGCCCAGGTCTGCAGCTTATTCAGCTTGGTGCTTCACTTCTAGGTAAGCATCTACAGAAGACAAAGAAAGGTTATTTTCATCAATCA
Organism: Rousettus aegyptiacus; assembly: GCF_014176215.1. Classification (NCBI taxonomy): domain Eukaryota; kingdom Metazoa; phylum Chordata; class Mammalia; order Chiroptera; family Pteropodidae; genus Rousettus; species Rousettus aegyptiacus. The sequence goes on from NW_023416306.1 coordinate 146,926,959, forward strand.
GCTTCCCTTAGAACAGCACCCTAAGAAGGGCCAGGACAGAGAAAGATGAGAAGGCATACAGGCAGATTGGGCAGTGTAACTCTAGGCAGGAAAATCCAGGGTTACTTTTGTAGGGGGCAAGAAAAACCACATTTCCCTTGTCTCAAGTCCCTGCCTAGCCCATGAAAGCACATTCTGTCCTGGGCATTCAGGGCACCTCCACTTGTCAGGACTCAGCATAATATTTTAAAAGCAAACAGAAAGAAGCTCAATTGTTGGGATGCTAAAATAGCGTGCAGCCAAATTCAGCAGAGTCATCTGTTTTATTTCAGGTCCCCTAGGACCACCCTACCAGTCTGCAGAAATAAGGACCACTTGTCACATTGTAATTTATTTGTTTATATGTCTATCTTTCAATTAAACTATAAGTTTATTGAAGGCTGGTGAAGCATTCAGACAGGTTTAAATTGGAGAAACCACATCCACATCCACTTAATAAAGTTACATTCCTGATTTATTTGGCCAAGAATGCCAGAAGCAGCAGGGCAGCCACCCAAGACCAGAAGCAGGGGAAACTGTTCTTAGCAGTTTCCCTTGGTGCCCAAAGCACCTGAGGGGCTCGATGTCATGATGCTGTCCAAACTCCATCCTTTCATACCTGAGACTTGCATCACTATTCAAGAAGGTATGCACATAATCCATGTGTTTGATAGGAAATATTTCTGGATGCCCATCATCCTTTTGGTTATTGAGTCAAACCCAGCAAGGCCACATACAGAGGCAGAAGTAGAGTGAGATGGGGCGGGGGAGGGGGGGCGCGGGAAGAATGTAAAGGCAAGTATATAGCAGGTCCTCAAATAACATTGTTTTGTTCAAGGTCGTTTTGTTATAACATTGATGAGATGTATTGAAGCTTAACTCTTATTTATATCAATTAGGCTATGGTAAAATTGGTTTTGTTATATATCTTTTCACGTAAAGTCACAGAATCTGTTGGCAATGTTAAATGAGGACTTACTGGATCCAGCTCATCCTGGACAGTATCCTTGCCTCCACATGCCCGGCAGCCTGGGAATTCCATTTCCCTGCCATTGCTTATTCTTCTTGTTCCCAGTGTCTATATCATGGTTGATCCGTGGTTTGCTCTTCACAAGCAATTTCGAATTGACTACTGTAGTTGTCTCTTTGCTGAGTTCCCATCTAAATGCCTTTTTGCTCTCAACCTAACTACACAAATACAGAATGAGCTTTGGAGATATTTGGTGATTTGAATGTTGACCCCGTTAGTTAATGGCATAACCCTGATCTACGAGCACTAATTCCATCATTTTTTCTATTTTACCACACAATTCCTCCCCTTCTAAAAACTTATAGTGGTTCTCTGAGCTTAGCACATCAGATCTAGATGTTTCTATTCAGTCTTCTCACCCAAATGCCTCCTATCTCTCTATCTTTTTTTCATGTTAACAAAAGACACTCCTTGTCAGCCATGCCTACCTGCTGGTCATCTCCTCATTCTGGCCTTCTCACAAGGCCTTGGCTAGGCATTAAAATGTTCCCTGCCTCTTTCTACAAATTCACATCTCTTCCCCGCCGCCCCCCGCCCCCAGGAAACCTAGGTCAGATCTCACCTCTTCCAGGAAGCCCACCCAAACTAGTACTACTTCATTCCATTCCACTCTGACCACTTCCTATCAGCATATCAGCAGTACTTTTAATCTCTTCATGGTTTACACTAACACATAGCAAGCACTAAATAAAAATTTGTTGAGTTAATAAATAAATAGATTCTACTGCTTCAGTCTCTGAACCATCTGTCCAATGTGTCCCTTTCTCCCTTTTCCACTGTCACAACCCTGGGTAAGGCCCTCATCATTGCTCCCATAGATGATCAAAATAGTCTAAGAGCTTCCCCTACCCTCCAGCCTCCCTCTATTCAGACTCCACAGTGCCACCTAAGTGAACATTCTGAAAGAAATCTAATCACATGTCCTATTCTACATGGTTCCCCAATACCCTTGGGATAATGACTTTTAAGGCTCTTCATAATCAAGTCTCAAACAATTCCCCTTGTCTCCATTACTTTCCACTCTTGATATCCATGTTCGAGTTAACCCTTCAAGCACAGGATATATGCCTTGTCAGTGCGACTCCTTTTGCCAGAGGCTTTCTCCTATCTTCTCTACCTGATAACCTTTTGCTTATATTTTGGAGCTTATCAAATATACCACCACCACAGCCTGGATGGTTGTCCTGCTCAATCCTAGGGCTAGCCCTGCCCTCCTCTGGACTCCTACCGATTTAGTCTGAAGTAGGTTGGGGAGTCACACCGAACACAGTGTATTGTAATTGCTTATTGGTCAGTCTTGCCTCTTGCTTTGAGAGCATCTTGGAAGCAGAACCAAATGTTCCTGGCTTTTACATCCCCATCCCCATTAGAGTGCTTAGCTCCTAGGATGCTCTCAGTGTTGCTGAATAAGTGAACAAAGCATTTTGTTCACACCATGCTAATTCGCATTCACTCAGAAGCATGTACTTTAGAGCTGAAAGAAATACTAGAATATATATTTTCTAACTCCCTTATTTTCACACGAGGAAACTTAAACCTACAAGGATTTAAGGAATTTGCTCAAAGTCATAAAGATGCAGCAAGGGGCATTGGCCCTGATCACCTGGTCCACGCCATCTTTTACTTTTATTGTACATGTAAAGTAGTGATGCCAAAAGACAGAGTACGCACCTCCAGGGCAAAAAAAAAAAAAAAAAAAAAAAAAAGTGTCTTTTTTCTTTTGCATTTTTCTATACACAGGGCTACATACTCTCATTTGAATTCAACAAATGTGATTGCCGAGCTGCGCCTCTGCTTTGCAATTGTGCAGCTGCCCTTTGAAATCATCTTGAAGTACATTTTAGTGACTTAATTCAGTTGTCTTGAAATTTTAAAAATTACTCAGATCCACTGAAATTCTTCAAAACTCTTAGGATGATGTGTATTAAAAGATTTAAGTTAAATAATTATGGACACCGACTTCCTCTAATACCTAAGATCAAATTACGAAGTACCCAAGTTATGCAATTAATCTAGGCAAATGCCAGTATCTAGAATTTTGTCTCCCAATATAATACTAAAGATAATTTGCACTTCTCAGTTGGGAAAAATCAAGGAAAGATGATAATAGTGATAATCATAGTAATAACAGACACGTGGAAGAGCAAAGGAACGGACACTGTCAGTCAGTGGGAAAATAGAGGACTCGTGTGCTTCTATCTATCCAATCTTCTACAACTCTCTAACACAAAAGAAATGTTTTTTAGGAAAAAAATTAGATGAATTCATACTTCACTCTTTTGAGCTATGCAAGACTGTAATATATGCCCTGAATTCATCACTACTTCCTATCTGTTGACACTGTCATGAGTTTGCATTCTTCTAACTACAGAGAACATGTGTCTTAAAAGGTTCCAAGAATTTCTTTGAAGCAAAAACACAACAAAGATTTCTCAATCATTTGCCATAGAAAGGGAAATGGCACTTTAGAAAGATTTAGTAGCTTTAACAGTACACCCATGCACTAATGTATGCACCGCCTGTTAAGTGAGGAGGTTATCTTTATGTTCCTGCTAACACACTATATTTCCACTCCTTTGTCCTGCTTATAGTTAAAACAGGCCTCAGTAGTCACATTACTGTCATTTTGTGCTATCTCAAAGTTAAATCATAATGAGCTTTGAGATTGTCAGTTGTTTCTTTTTTCTGCAGAAACGCAGGCTCCTTTTTCATTTTGGAGGATCTAAGCTTCCAGGTTTCTATGATTGCTTCTTACGCCTTCTCTCTTCTTTTATTCTGTTCTCTCCTTTGGCTCAAAAAGCAAACTCATTACCAAACCAAATGTATAAGCCTCCCACACAGAATCTGGAGGAGAAAGACATCCCATATAATTCGGGGGATATATTTCAGAGGCCAGTCGCAGTCCACGGCTTCACTGGCCTACAGAACACACCATGTGTAACCTGACTAAATATAGGACTGTCTTTTCCAGGACTGCCCTGCGGTCTGAACAAAGTCATTGACATGGAAAAGCAGCTCCTTCTCCATGGAGTGCACTTTATCATTCCCAAACAATTTATAATTTTAAAATCAAAACGATGATAATAATAACAATAACATATACTTATAAAAGCATTAATATATGCCAGGCACTCATCAAAGCACTTGACATGCATCCCCTCATTTAATTCTCACAACGACCCTCCGAGGTAGATGTTATCATTATTTTTATTTTACAGATAAATAAAGTAGGCTCAGAAAGGTTAGTAACTTGCCCAAGATCACACAGCTATCAAGAGGCAGATCCAGACTGAACTTCATATGTTCCTATTCCAAGTTCATGCTCTTTACCACCATGTTAAGCTGCCTCGAATTATAGGACAAATGTATCCATTAGTGATAATCTTCTTAACAAAAGTGTCATGTAATCAATATCGAAATGCAGAATCATATAATGGAAATAATAATAAAAATAATAAGAACAAATATTTATTGCGGGCTTAATAGGTGGCACAAGCATAACTTATAAAAACAACCTTATAGGTAGGTATTATTACTACTCTCATTTTCCAGATGAGGAAATCTAGGTTAAGTAACACGCCAAATCAGTAATTTTCTGGGTCAGGAACTGAACTCATGCACCCTGACTCTTTTGTCATGCTGGTATACTTCTCTATCTTACTTCCATAAACATGAAGAAAATGAGGCACAGAGGGGTATAGTATGTTATGCACTACGATAACCTGCTCTAACTCTTTTCGAAGGTAGTTTTTTGAAAGCTCAGGCCAAACTCCAGGTCTTCTGAGTCTCAGTCATGTGCTTTTCTCATTGTTGCTCCCCTCCTATGAGAGCAGTGAACGCCATCCCCTTCAACCACCCCCGAGTCCAAGTTAGTCACCCGAAGCTTTGCAAACTTCTCTTTGTAGTTTTCGTGAACTTCTATACAACCTTTAAAGCCTTTCTTTGCTTATCCGGGCAGAGTTAGTCACCGCCCCCATGTCACTCCTATATAGTATTTATCACACTGTATTGTTATTTCTTATCAGACTACAAATTCTGAGAGGGCAAGAGCTTCCTCTAAATTTCTTTGCATCTCTATCATTTATGCAAAGGTTCATACTAAAAGTTTCATAACTGACAATTGAATTAAATTGAACTTCTCTCACACACAGCTGACCCTATTGGTCTAATTCCTTGCTCCTCAAAGTGGGATCCAACAGCAAGGCCCTATGTGACTAGTATTTGAATCTCCCTTGTGTTTAGTGATCATTTGCAATAATCTGGAATATATTTTCCTTTCTTCCCTAACCAACACTACTATGATTACTATGCAGGTATTATTTCTTTAGGTTTGTCTTACATGGAGATACTATGTTAAGGTAAACTTTCCCCTCTCAGTATAAAGCAAACAATTCAGGAAAAATTAGAGTTATATTGAGAAGGACAAAGAAAAAAATTAAATTTCTTTTTCAATAATTACAATAGAATATAAATACTGCAAATTGAAAGTTTTAATTGGCCTTGGAATTCCAACTAAATTAATTCATACATAGAAAATATACAGAGTGTATTCCCTTATCCCTTTTCAGACACAGAAATGAATAACAGAAGAGGCTGATAGTGTTTCACATTTAGAGCTGCTGAGGACCTACAAACATTTTTTAATTAGCTTTTCTTCCCAATTCTGGGTGGCAGGAACATATGGCTATTCATTCATTTAAAGATTAAGAGAATAAAGCCAAAAAAGGTTAAATTATTCACTGAAATTATTCAAACTACAACCTTCTGGTAGAAAATACCAGCAATCATTTATCAGGACTTACTGTGTGACAGACAAAATGCTAAGTATTTATATGAATTATCTCTGTCATCATATCAGTACCATGAGATAGGTGTTATCCCATTTCCTTGATTATATCTTCTTTTTCTTTCATTTTAACATCTCTAAAATGGGTGATTTTGACAATCAATGTTGTGTCATAGTTTGAATGGCAGCATTTTTTCCCTTCCTTTCCTTAAAAGAATGGTAACATCTTAGGTCTAAGAAATTACGGTATCAGCTCCATATTTGTAGGTGAGGAAACTTAAGCATAGAGAAGTAAAGCAGTTTGTCCAAGGCTAAACAGCTAGTGAGTGGCCGAGCCAGGATTTGAACCCAGGCAGTTTGACTCTAAGCCCATGCACTCAACTATCTGTGGTACCTACCACCTTTCATAGGTAATTTGAACTCACAGCATCTGAGTTGCCAGCGTAGTAATAAATGCTCTGTATGGACACTAAAAGGCAGCAATCTCTTTGGTTGCTGGGGTCATGGGGAAGAGCAATGAATGATGAATGAATGAAGAACTGAATTTCCTTTATCATGTGGCCTTTGACTTCTTTAGGGTTCCTGCAGTGATACAAGCATCTATTAGTAGGAAAGGCACATGGGAAGTGCTGTTCTTCCCAGAAACTAGAGATGGGTTGCAACGTTTTCTACAGAATACCACAATGTCACATCCATCACTTTCATCCCTAGTTCTGCATCCCCCTTTTGCAGAGGTAGCCAAGCAAGAACCCACTGCTAATTAGGTCATCAACCTCTGTGAACTTACTCTCTATTCCCTAACATAAAGCCTGACTTTTCTTTAAAGTGTGAAAATCTTTCTAAGACCATAGTTATGTTTCTTTTATTAATTGGGTTTTGGAAAACGAGCTTGGCAAGTCTTAAACTTGGCAATAACAAAATAGTTATGCATTTTTTATCAATGGGAGTTAGAGTACAGTTGTATGCCGGAATCGGAATGTGTCAGCTGCTGAGAGAAGCAGTTGATCTAGGCAGCAGTGTGACTAATTAGGTTTTCTTTTGTGGAGGAATTGGTTTGTATTGATTCATTTATGTCTGATGTAACTCAGCAGTCCTTCCTCTGCCCAGCGAAGCCTGCCTGGACTGGTAAGCGATAAGAAGCTGGCAGAGCAGCTTAACCAGCTCATTGGGGCTGTGGGTATCTCTGTTATATCAAGTGTGCAGGGCCAGGTGACCACATCACCCTTGCAGGTGTCCATCCCCTGGTTAGACCCTGGCTGTTTTTTGATACATTAACTCTAGTGCTGAATTCTGTCACCGGAGATATTCTTCCACCTATCATGGGAGGAAAGGCCTGCATCCAGAAGGAAGGTGAGCTTTTCCCAGCATACAGAGTCATTTCCCCCAAGAGACTGATAGTTTTGCATTGAGTTATCCACTCTTTTGCCCAGAAACTTCTCTTCAATACACACAGATTCCAAAACACAGACAGCAGTCTGAAGTTCTGCAACAATAAACAGTACTTATTTTGGTAAAAACAGTTTCTGAGCGATTAAGTAAAATCACTTATAAAGAGTAGGGGTGAGATGTCAGCCCAGGTTTGTCCCGATCCCAGACTCACTCCGCTACCTGGAGATTATGGATAAAAAGCTGAAAGAAAATGCATGCAAGCAAGTAAAAGCTCAGGAATGGAAGAGACTCGCAAATCAGACATTCAGAGGAAAACTGGTACACATCAGGCCTGGACAGTGTGACAAAAATTTTATCTCAGTCAGAATCATCTTCAATATTTCTTGCTAAGATGGGGCGGGGCACACCTGGAACCTGGGTTAGCCAACCCAGAGCTTCCAGAGACAGAAAGAGTGAGATGTAAGCTGTTGGGAGTTGGGTAATGAAAAATAATAGTAAATCGTGACAAGGACAATATAGAGACACCTGAAACAATTAGTTCTGCTCCTGGAAGGTAGGTTGGCCTGAGAGCCAAACTGGGCAGGTAGTATCTCTGGGAGCCCCTGGTTTTGACCCTCTGCACACTCACACACACACACACACACACACACACACACACACACACACACAACCACTTAAAACCAAGGGATAAAACCAGGGGATAGATGCTCTTGTCTTTAGTTTCTCCCTATCTTGTTTTAAGAACTTAGTTTAGTGTCCTTGGCTTTCAAACTCTCCTCTCTCATGCTTCTTTTATACAACAGCAAATTCATTTACAATGTGTTATGCTTTTGCATTTTAAGACTTACTACCTTTTATTCCGACTGTGGAATAAAATATTTTATTGCTAAAACATAGTGAAAAGAGCATTTCATTTGGTGTCAGTGGACTTGTGTTGATGGATCTGGGCTGGACACTCATCATTAGGCTGGTTTCCCTTTTGCTCTCCATTACTGCAGGGTGATGTGCATGGTGAGGAACAGTGTCCATTCACCTTTCCCTCTCCTTGGCCACTCCCCTCCTCTAGGTCCAGTGCTCTTCCTAAGCTGCTCTACCTTATAACTGAATTGCATCCGTTTTTCAGGTCCAGCCCAAGTGAAAGGAGTGTGGCATAGAGGAAAGGATCTAATTGCCCCAGTTCAAAATCCAGCTGTACCACTGATGAACTGGAAAGCTTTAAACAAATTACTTTACCTCTCTGATTCCGTTTCATGATCTATAAAATGAAGATAATTATATCTCTCTTTCAAAAAGTCCATGAAATCATTTATTTAGAAATAAATGCTCACAGTTGGCACCTGATAGCTATTATCATTGCCTCTTCCCTGTCCAGGCCTTTCCAGTGATCTCTCCTTTTACTGCTTACCTTTGGGTGAATTCTCTATATCATTTAAATAGTCGTCAAGTGCTCTGGACTGCTAAAATGTCACCTTTATTCTAACACTTATATCAAGACATTTCCCCTAATGTACTGTTTATTTGACAACATATGATCTGGTGTGTTCCTTTTCTAGGAAATGTCTCTCATCAGTATTAAATCCTATGACTTAGCAGTATGAGTAAGATGTTCAAAAAGACCATTTTAAGTAAGGAGTTTATAACTATATAATAGCCAAATCTTTGCTCTTTTTCCTTTTCAATTTAAGCCAGAAAGATTTTTCATGCAGATATGGTTCTGAACCTCGAAATTAGCACTTATTTCCTTACTATCCAGAGTTAGTCACCTCTCTTTTCCAACTATTAGTTTTATCTGCACCATCCACAGCCTGGCAGTCCCATGTCCTAGTTGTGCATCTCGCTCTCTATGTTTCATTTGTGCTCAGCACTGGGATTTATTAACCTGGGGAAAAAGCAGTGAGTGGAAATAAGAGCCCGGCTTTGTTAGATACCCTGCCCACTCCCCCGCCTTTCACACCTCCCCAGGCACCATACCTCTCGAAGGAGTTATTGAATTTGAGTCTCATTTCATTTAATTTCATCAAAAGTCCAGCTACAGCTGCTTCATTTGAGTAAAAATGCAAAGAGTAAGGAACTTTAGAGCCCTAATATCAATTCAACAAGCACAAGTCAGAGACGCAATCTGACTTTAGTGGAAGAGATGAAAGGGCATGGTTGATGGCTTCCCTGGGTGAGAGGAAAATGAAGCTGAAGGCTGTTTCTGCTGAGTGTGCTTATTGTCAGGTGTCTAGAAACAGATCCCTAAAATTGGAGCAAGATCAAAGGGCTCATTCAAGCACCACTCATCAAAGCTGGAACTCCATGCAGCCTATGTTAGAGACTATGTCCTTTATCCACGCTCAGGAGAATTTGCACAGGTGGAGACAGTCTTCACTCCTATTTATTGGTGTAAATCAAATAACACCCAAAATGAGGAGGGGAGAAACAGATAAATACCAGGAAAATGAAAGTCTCTGAGAGCTTTGTAGCCTTTTGAAACTCAAGAAAATCTCTACCTACTTACTCCTTCTTTTTCTAGGAAGGCTCTAGCTTGCATCAAAAATTAGTCGATAGTTCTTATTCTTTGTAAAAGACAACACATCAAATGCCAGCAATGATATTACATAATGTACAATTAGGTATGGTCTCTATTTTGTGAGTTCACACTTAGAAGAGATAAACAACTGAGGTATAAATGAGAATAAAGACAAAGGCCCTCAGAAGTAGGTGCATGTGTATTTACATATGTTTTCTCATTTTCTCCACTGAAGCTGCAGAAGAGCAGTAAATTCTTCACCTGAGAGAGTGCCTTGCCTGTAGTAGGAACTCCGGAGATTGGAAGAGAAGTTGCAATTTGTTTAAGCTACTTTTGAATGCTAGATGAACACTGAGCAGTTTGCCCTAATCACAGATGATAGATAGGCAGAAAGGAAATGCCAGAGGCTACATCTATCTACAATAAAGGACAAACCATGACTGGCAGACAAACTTCCCACTGCATTTTCTTGTGAAGAATGCATTCTATAAAGGATCAGGTTGGATACAGACTTATAGCAGACGCTACATTGCAATGGAGGTCCATGACTTTCTTCACATGGTCTCCAAGGCTAAGTGCCAAGTGGAAAGGAACAATAGATGAAATGTTTCTCCCTAAAAGATATTGGTGAAACAATAAATGATGACTTCCTCAGATTCAAAGCTATGAGCCCAGATGTATTTTCCAATAAGGACAGAAAAATAGGAGTTGGTTTTGAACATTGACAAACACTGTGATGCCCATGCCAGACAAATCTTGTCCTAACTTTAAAAGCATTTGAGAAATTGGATGCTTCTTTACAGTTTGGCTTCCCAGTATTTTTCATGGAACAAAACCAAATGTTGCAGAATTTGAAAGAACCAAAAATCATACAGTCCAATTAAGTTTTTAAGTGAGAACTGAGTTCTCTCAAATGAAGTCTTTTCATGAGGAAATTGAATCCTCATTTCCTATAATATTTGGGACTTGGCTACAATTAGCCTTGCTCTCCCTTATGGTGTATGTCCCTCTTCCAGGAAGTAACAGATGAGTGCAAAATTAGGATGAGTTCTTACTGGGAGGGCAGTCAAACCAGAAAGACTGTTCCAAGGAGTAGTCCTCTGGGAATGAAATCTGCACACTTCAGTGATAACAGTGGGAAATGTTCTCAATAGACTTGCTACACGGCCGCCATTGGGAGTGGGGTGGGGGGTGTCACTGCCTGTCAGACACACACACAGCTTTTACTTTGGTTTCTTAGGAAAATAGTACATGCCCTTTCTGCTTCCCACTGAGAGTGAATTACTCTTGCCTGCGCTCAAGCAGAGAGAGGCTGACTGGGCTGGGAGCACTCAGCTACAGCCTATTAAACTGAAGTTTTCTTTAAAGTTGGTTAATGACAAGAAAAACTCTGTGTTTCCATCTATCCATAAATCCAAGCTCAGATACAGGAGGAAAAAGTTGGTGAAGAAAAATGACTTCATTTTACAAATCTGAATATGTTACTGACCTGACACCTAAAAACTCTTATTATTATTATTATTAAAAACGTTGAGATAAAAATAGAAACACAACTTGAAAGATTAAGTCTATATTCTGTGATAATTTAAATACACACTTGTTCACATACCTACAAATAAAATGACTTTCCCGTAGGTCAAACTGTACATAGCTCAGTTAGGCAAAGGAGGCAGCCTACCTCCCCCCCTACTCTATCATCATCATTGGTGTTTAGCATTTATACAGCACTGTGCTTTTGGCTGTTCTTTATAAGCATTCTTATCAGCTGGCCCTCAGCAGTAACCTTCTTTTAGAGGTCAGGTCAGAGAATAGCAGTTTGCAAACGAGACACATAGAGGCCAAGTTATTTGCCCAGCATCTCAAAGCAAGAAACGAAATTTATGTCTTTTAAGCAAGAACTGAAAATAAGGTATATAGCCATCGTATCCCCAATCCCAGTTGCTAATCAAGTCATTTATATTAGAAAAATTTTCAAGTTGAACTTGTAGTAATTTTATCACTCATTTCTCTTTATTTACTATTACGAGTCAGTAGGTAGTTTTAAGATGAATTTTCTGATGGGAAGTAACATTAACATAAAAAGACTGCGTACTTGAAATTATCCTTCTATCAGTCTGATGAAACCTAGTTTTGTTCTCTATTTGTTTTAATATTCAAAGGTCATACCTATATCTTATTTGTCCAAGTCAATTGACCCAATTTTGTTATCATATTTTTAACTATTGTTTAACCCAATTCCCATTTACCCTGAGACTACTGGCTGGGGCTGTGCTTGCAGCTGTAGCATTTATCCTGAGATAACTCACAAATCACAGTCTTAACCTTATTCCCAAAGTTTGCCATGAAATATCTCACTTGTATTATTATTTTCATATTCCTCTAGTATATCAATAGTCTTTGGAAACAAATGACATCATTGTATTTATAGCATTCTTTTTTTATTACAGTGGTATTTCCATTTACAAAATATATTAATTCTAGATTGCTGAAAATGTCAAACCCTAGAAAATGTAACATTCCTACACATGATGTTAATGGAACAGTTGTTAGCCAAAGATTCATTTGATGAATGTGATTTAAGATACATTTCTGTTACATTAGGATTAGAGACAAGTTCTGTATAGAAATAACTCTAAGAATAGTTTTTATATTTTATTTTCACATTGAAAACCAGTTAGATTTGCTTCAGCCTCAAAGAGAGTGTTTATGTAAAATTAAATTAACGTTGGCAGCGAGCTGCACTTTTTTTTTTTTCTAAACAGGAATTGTGTTAAAGGAAAGTAGATGAAGTAAAGAAAAAGCAAAGCAAACTCAACATCATATGCTATGATTTTTCAACTGTAAAGTACCATACAAATGTTTTTTGGTATTTGATGAGGGGTGGAAGGAGACACTAATTATTTCCACACAGAAGTACCAAGCTTCATTTCTGGTCCTTAGTTTCAATCACATAGACAATCAGCCTTGACTAATCTCAAACTGGTTTTGAAAATGTTAGAAGTACAACATGGCTGGCGGCCTGGTCTTGAAGTCTAAGCTTCTGATTAAAGATAAACTGACCACATAACATATGTATTTTGCTGGAGTGAGAGGGTCTCAGTCATTTATCTAGTATTCGATCTTGAAACTTATCAAATGGCAGAGACTCAGCATGTTATAAAATCTAACTGGAAATAACCTGGGACTAATTTGTTCTTTTCTCAAGCAAAGGGCAGTGAGAACATTTGGTTCCTTTTTGGAATCAGAACATCCAATGACTTAAAGTGATTTTAGCCAGGCATAATATGTGAACATTTTGAACTCAGATTATAACCCATTAAAGATTTCCTATCTGAGATTCTGTAGCAATCATGAAAATAAGCACTAACTCATGTACTTTGGCCTAAAGAAGATCAGACAAGAAGTTGCAGATAGCTAACTCTGGTTTCTTTCTCTGTGCTATTCCCATGAGTATCTGTACAGAGGAATAGCCCATAAGTGTCATGCAAAAAGCACCTTCACTCCATTCAGATGCCCTCCTTTCTGGTACAACATCCATCTCACCTCCAAGTATTTATTTCTTTAACTCATGCTGCTGCCTCCCCTCTGCACACCCCCTCACTGCACCCCCAGTCCTTGCTATCTAGCTCAAGTCAGTGACTCTGAATAACTGGTTAACTGTTTGACCAACCAGCCATCGCTGAGACATGGGTAGTAAGGTCATGTAGTGTGGTGAAAGAGTCTCAGTCCTCGGTCAGACTTTCTGGATTCAAAGCCCAACTTTGCCAGTTTCTAGCTACTTGATCTTGGGCAAGTTACTGATCCTCTCTGTATCTGTTAAAAGTGATAAAATTGCCTTTCTCACTGGCTGTCATAGGAGTGAATGAGTGAATATATGTAAAGTGTGTGGAGTAGCACCCAGAATATAGTAAGCATTACACGAGTCTAAGGTATTTTTCATTATTAAGGACCAGATGTTAAACAACCTTACTAATGTCCTATTTCTGAAAAAATATTCTGCCTCTATCTGGACAGGAAGGCAGCTCTCTGGACACCCTGTGGCCCCTGACAATTCTCTGGTCCTCCTTGTATACAGCAGATGGGACTGTAGCCACCAAATCCTCTAAGTGCAAGCACTCCTGGGACTCCTTCTAACTGTCATCATACATCTCCTAATCAATCCCTCTGGCCACCACCACTCGCAAGTGTCCCTAGAATGGAAAGAGATTGGAGAGAAATTTCGTTGGGCAATGAAGAAATACGATTGTTAGTATGAGTGAGAGAACTAAAGTAAGGGCTCCTGTCTATCGCCTGTCTGACACTCCAGAGTAAACACCTTGGAACTCCAAAAGATATCTCTCCAGAAGCACTTCCCTCTAGCAACAGCCATTATGTGACTCAGAACAGACGTTCTGCCCCTCTCCTCCTCCTCGGCAGGAACATCTATTCAGTTCTTCTCTAGCCAGATCCCACTGCTTATTTAGAGAATGGATCTCAACTATCCCTATTAAAGCTTTTTCCCCTCTCTGGAAATTCTTAAACAAGTCCACTTCTCCCAACGTTTCCTGCAGGTGGAAATTTAAAGCCACGTAGGAGGTGGAGGAAACAGAGGCCTGCAGAGGCATTATCTTAGGCAAGCTGAATTCTCATTTTACCTTACATTTCTGACCAGCTTGTTTCCGAGGGAACTCACATCACATTTGCTGCTGTGCTCTCTCCTTAGAAGGAGCCAGAAGGAAGACAGTGGCTAGGAATCCTAAACATGGCAGGTCCCATTTGAAAACTGATTTTGGATGACATTTTTTAAAATCAAAGATTGGAGAGCAGATACTAGCAGTCAAAGTGCTAGCCCTTTTCCATTTATGAAAAATTGAATAATGAGCTGTAAACCTTGTTATTAAATCACATGCATAGCGTATAATATAAGATATATGATATTCTACCATAAGGAGGATGTAGTAAATAAGTGCTTGTGAAAATGAGATCTTGCGACCCTTCATGATCCACAAAATAGCTCATTAAAATGTATTTTTTTTTTCAAATTTTGCATCTTTATGGCAGTTAAAACTTTAAAATATAATGTAAGCATTGTTATACACTGAATGCCTGTGTCTCCCCCAAATTCATATGTTCAAATCTAATCCCTAATGTGATAGTGTTTGGATGTGGGGCCTTTGGGAGGTGATTGTCATGAGGGTGGAGTCCTCATTAATGGGACTGGTACCCTTATAAAAGAGGCCCTAGAGAGCTTCCATGCCTCTTCTGCCATGCGAGGGCACAATATCAACAAGAGAGCCCTCACCAGACACCGAAGATACTGGCACATTGATCTTAGACTTCCTTGCTTCCAGAACTGTGCGAAATAAATGTTCGTTGCTTATAATCCACTTAGTCCATGATATTTTGTTACAGCAGCCCAACTGGACTAAAACAAGCATATTCTGGATTACAGGCTTCTAAAGTCCCAAACTCCATGAACGATTGAGAAATCCATAAAAATGGTTTACTCTTGAACAAAAAATATGGAAAACTATCTAAAATAGACTCTAGGCTAACAGATGCAGATAAGCAAAGTAGAAGCCAAAGTAAAGTTATCTGTGAATTAGTTCTCTCAATTTTTCCACAAAAATTCTCAATTTTATTTTAGAAAGTGTCACTTTCTCAAACCCTATTTATAATTATTGTGGGAAAGGCATTTTTCCAGACTCATGGTCAACTTACGTGATTCTAATAAAAATAGTTTCCAAGGCCCTATCTATGTTTCATTGGGATGAACTGAGGCTGATAATCCGGGCTCCATTAGCAGCTCTACCTGTAATGTATGTTGTAATCTCTCTGAGATTCAGTTTCCCACTTGTGAAATGAAGATGATAATTCTAAATAAAAGCCCCTTTATAAATTCTAAAATAATACTTGTATTCTAAGACAATGTATTATTCCCTGGGGCATGTATATTTTCTGAAAAGGCTACAAGTACAAACACTCAACTAACTTTTTGTACTTAAATTTGGCTTGGGGTTTTCTAGTTCTTGATCCTATAAATTATTTTAGCAAAATATACACCCCTCCCTTCTGCTTGAATCCTTATAAATGATGAAAGGTTTTTCCTGACTTGTTGAAGGAGAAGAACAGTTATTCCCACACAAATGTTTTGCAGAACTGAAAACTTAGACCAAAAAAGAGAGATATATCTAAGTTATAAACTGAATTAAGGTATAGAACAAAAGGAAAGATAATAATTTCTTTCATCACAACCTCCATAACAAATCTCTTCTATTCCATTCATTAATTGGCTCAGCCATTTGTTCAACAAATATTGGTGGCAATTATAATCACAAGTACTCTTTTTGGCCTCAAATGTCCAGAGTGACAAAACCAAGGCCCTCCTCACATTGAGATCACATTCTAGTTGTGGGAGGAGGTGGAACCAGATAATAAATAAACATGCTAGGTTGGAAATAGTATGAAGAAAAATAAAGCAGCCTTAGGAGGCAGAGCATGATGGAGGATGGGGTATTAGGGTAGTTGTTATGTCTTTTTCATTAAGTAACATTGAAGCTGAGGCTTGAATAGAGCAAGGCAACAAGTCCCTCAGATATATGGAGGCATCATATCCCAAACAGAGGGGATAGTAATGAAATCCTGGAAGCCAAAGGGTTGGCATGTTGTACGAAGGGCCAAGAGGTCAGTATGTCTGGAGTACTGGGAGCAAGGGGGCCTGTGATAGCCCGTGAGGTCAGGGAGGTGACAGAGGGACAGATGATGTGGAGTCTTGCAAACTGTGGTAAGGATTTTGCATTCTACTCAGAGAAGAGAAGACATGATAGGTTGTAATGCAGAAGGATGACATGATCTGATTTATATTTTTAAAAGATCCCTCTGTGGAGTATATATTCTAGGAGAGGAGCAAGGGCAGACATAGGGAGGATAATTAGAAGGCTACTGCAACAGTTCCAATGAGATGATGATGGCTAGGATTAGTGTGGTAGCAGTGGAGGTGCCAGAAGTGAGAATTCTGATTATAGTGTGAAGATGCTGTCTCTGGAGGTTGCTAATGGACTGGGTGTGCAGCAAGTGACAAAGAGGGGTCAAAGATAACTACATCGACTGGGAGAATGACGATGCCATTGCCAGAGAGGCGGAAGCCCATGAGAAGAATAAATTTGGTAGAAAAAAAAAGAAGCAAGATTTGTTTTGGATATGGCAAGTTTGAGTTGCCTGTTAGAAACCTCAGCAGATATATTGAGGCTATTAAATATTCAAGATGCAGTTTTTGCATCTGTAAAATGTTTAAGAGATGGATTTAGGCTGGAGATAAAAATTTAGGAGTTATTAGGTAAAAGACTGAATGGGTAAGGTTGCCAGATTTAGAAAATAAAATTATAGGACTAAAAAATTATTAGTTGTCTATCTGAAATTCAAATTTAACTAGAATCTTGTGTTTTATCTGTCAGCCCTATGGGTGAGGCTAATAAGAGCACATAGGAAGTGAGCTGGTGTGAACAGAAGAAAGAGAGGTGGCCCAAGGATTGAGGTCTAGAGTACCGCAAGGTTAAGAGACCAGAAAGAGGAGGAGGGGCCAGCAAAGGAACTAGAAGGAAAACCAGGAAGCATAATGTTTTAGAAAGCCAGAGAACAAAGGGTTATAAGAAGGAAGGAATGATCGACTGTGTCAATTTCTAGATTTGACAAAATGTAGGTAGCATGGGGAAAGGTTCCAAAAAATGGGAGTGGGTTCAAAAAAAAATGAGAGAAGAGAAACTAGCAAGAATAAGAATATATACAATACTTCTTGAATTTTACTGCAGTGGGGAGCATATAAATGGGTAGTAGCTGGAGGGTGCTTTGGGTTCAAAGGAAGTGGTTTTTAAAGATAAAATAGTGGTCAGCAGCCAGAAGAGGGACTAAAGTGGCATCCTCTTCTCAGAATGGCCATACACTTGACACTGAGAAGCTGGTACTCTCCTAGTATCTAAACATGGAGCTTTGGCATCCAGGTTGGTGTGGAAGAACTACAGTGGGTCCTGGACCAGGAGTGCCAAAAATGTGCACCATGGGACACAAAGTTTTGCTTTAAATTATCCCCTTAAAGCACCACTGTCTCCAGGGTGGACTCTGTGTGACTGAGCACCATAGGAGCAACTATTTGTGACTTCTGGAAAATCAGACAGATCTGAAACTATGCTTTGTTGTCTTTTCAGCCATCAGAGATCTTGTTTCTGGATAGAAAAAGGCATTATTGGACTGAAATTATATATATTTCTACTACTCAGATGCTTAGGGCCTCAAAAAGTCAACGTAAGATCCCAGGCATGTCCTTCCAGTATTCAGTGGCAGGAACAGAGGATGCGCCCCAGACGCATGGTGAGGCTGGGGAAGATTTGAAGTCCAACAGAAGACAGTCAGCTGTGGGGCTGACAGCCATTTACAAGGCAGTGAAGTGCCTCTGTAAATCATGCAACCTGAAACTCCGGCACTGTGAGATGAGAGGAGTCAATGAGGCTAGTGACCTGGACTGACAGAGCCAGTCTGACACCATACACCTGCCCCTGTATCCTCACAGGTGATGAATCCTATCAGTGCTGAGAAATACAATTTAAGAATTTAGAGAAACGAAAGTGTTCATATTCCTGAAACAATATGTACACAGTTTATTAATGCTCTAAATAGCTTCATATTTTAAACTTTGTATATTATTTTTCTGGTTCTTCTTGAGAGTGAGAGAGTCTAAACTATATAACTCCAAACTAATATTAATATTATCTATATCAAAGTAATATGATTTCCTAAATTTACTAGAAGTTTGTGCCCCACCAATGTTCATTTTTTCAATTCTTCCACAGAAACTTGGTAATAACTCCTGTTTTTGCTTTATTTTGGAGTCTATCCAGTTTTAAATATAACAATTAACAAGGTTTGCTATAGCATATTTTATAGAATGTGTATTTACTGAGTCACTAATTTGGAGTTTTAAAAAAATGTTTTATGCTTCATTGAGGGAAAGAAGCCAGCTTCTTGCTTTGAAGCTTTTCATATATTTTCCCTTATTAAAATGATTGTATATCACTTTGTTTATACAGCTTATGATTAACACCTATATTGAAAAAATTTTAAAAGATGCGGTATTGCAGCACACTTGTACATTTACAGTAATGATTGAGTAAGAAGGCAGAAGCTGATCATGCAGGAGCAGGAAAGAGAATGTAAAACTGCAGCAGTGCTGGCCTTGAGTAAGTGAGGCTGTGGGATGTGCAGAATCTAGCACATAAGAGGAAGGACTGTGCTAGAGAGAGGTCCAGGGATAGTTCACCCACTGCAACAACAGCAAGAGCTGGTTCATGGAACAGGTGCAGAAAGGTTATGCATTTTGATGGTGAGAGCATGTGGCTTTTCTCTTCTGATTGCTTGTATTCTTTCAGTGAAATAAGAAATTAGGTCATGAGCTGAGAGCAAGGAGTAGGGAGGGGTGTTGGAGGGGAAAGGAGAAGGTATGAGATGACAGTCTAGGAGAGAAAGAATGAATGGACTAGGGAAATGCCACGAGACTGGTTGGCCGCACGATGCACTTGAGATTTGTGGTAATTGATTCAGAGTAGGGTGATGGAGAAAGAAAGGGACAAAGGAACCAAATGTGTATGCAAGGGAGTTGAGAAAAGTAAAGACATGAGGAGAGATAATGATCAGTGCAAAGGTGGTAGGGTCAAGGGATCGGAAGTGAAGTGGAAGAGCAATTGGAGTCCAAGTACTAGAAGAAATGAGTTGGAAAAATCAGAGATGGCAGGAGGATATCAGAATGCTCGAAGACGAGATTATGAAGGAAGTGTATTTCCATAAGCATTCTCATTGTCTGCCATTGTTTCTCGAGTTCAGTAAAAGTCAGTTTGGTATTGCCTAAGAATACTGCATAAATGTCATTGAATGTGGTTCTGAAAATTTCCCCCTCCCTCCCTCTACCCCATTTCCACCTCCCTCCCTTTCCCCTCTCTCATAATTCTGAAATGGAATATAACTGCTCGAATTTGAATTTGACCGAAACAGACAAAAAAAACTAATGCCTGATGAAAGAGCACCTTTCCGTCACACTGAAGATGTAGAGAAAACACAAAAAGAGCGTGCTGCTGATGGAAGCTGAGAGGAAGAACGCAAGAAATAGTTGTCTCTGACATTTAAGCAAGCCTGATCCTGGGTGTTTTTAGATTTATGTGACTGATAAATAATACAAGATTCTCAGTGTAGAAGACAAATCCGAGTGAAAAACAACCAATTTACAAGAGAGATATGTGTTAGTAATCTCAACAAAAAAAGGCTGAGCTATTTTGGAAACCGAGATATCAAATGACGGTTTTTCATTCGTAAAATTGTACCCTTGGCAATTAAATTGTTTTCAGCTGCTTGTTTTCTCTCTCTCCTCTCCTCGCCCTCTCTCATTCACTCTGAAAAGCCCTAATGAATTAACATTCCTACCCAGGTAAACTGAGGTCTCACTTATTAGAAAAGTTCAAGTCGCTTTTTATTTTAGTGGGAGTTATATTAGTAAATATTCTTTTATTTAGAAATTCTCTGTTTTTCAAAGCCTTTCTATTTTCTTTCTTATCAAACATTTCAGCAAAGTTCTTTGCTTCTGGCTTTTCTAAGCAATGGAGTATTTCTTGGCAGTGGGGGGGCGGGGCTCGGTGAGGCAGGGATTACTGTGCTTTCCCCTGGGAGTGATCTGATTTCAAAAGTAAACCCAAACTACCACTTTGAAAAATAAAAATTAAACATTTTGACATTCATATTTAGCAGGAAAAAAGGTAAATGATTAATAAATATATAAAAAGATGTTCGGTATCACTCAAATGTATTTATTTAACTCATAGAGTGCTTGGTAAGTGTCAGGCACTACTCTAAGCACCAGCCACCATTCTAAATCTTTACAAATATTATCTCAATCAAAACCAATAATAATCTTATTTTCAGTGAGAACAATGTAACTGAGTCATAGAAAAGTTATGTAACTTGCTACAGTCAGCATAGCTAGTAAGCAGCACAGCCAGGCAGTTAGGTTCTAGGTTCATGTTTTTGGACACTAGGCTGTGCAGTCTTGTCAGGGAAATACACATTCAAATAAGATACCACTTTATATTCAACAGATTAGCAAAACAATTGTAAATATTGGTAACATAAAGTACTGGGAAGGATATAGGCGAATAAACACTCAAATATCATTATACCCTTTTTAGAAGGCAATCTGATAGTATTCACCAAAATTTGCAGTACACAAAGCCCTCAATATGACATTCCACTTTGAAGACTCTGGTCTACAGAAATAAAAGCAAAAGCATGTAAGGCTGTACATGAAATTGCAGCATTGTTTGTGGTGATGACAAAACTGGAAATAGCCCAAATGTCCCTCACAGGAGCTATGGTTGAATAAATTATGCTACATTCATTCTATGGGATATTATGTAACTATCACATAAGACTTAAATCTATATCTACTGACCCAGAAAAAGTTTAAATAATGTGTACGGTATGATCCCACTTTTTTTGGTAAATATTTTTATGAGCATATTTAATAATTACCTCAGGAAATTAGAGCAGAGCAGAATATTAACTTTTTCTATTTATACTTTTGAATTGTTTGACTTTTCATACATGTCTGTATTGCCTCTGTAATTTAAAACTCTAATTAGTTAAAAAAATAATTATAAATGTAAATGTAATAATAAGCCTAGAAAATAAGTTTTAGATCTTTAGCTTCACATAGAAAATTATGTAAATAATATAGCTTTTCAAATCAGATGTAAAAGACTCAGATTTATGTTTATGGGGGCACCTCTTATGTTCAGGCATTGTAATTTATATTTCTCAGCAATTACAGAATAAACATTAATTTTCTTTAATGGGCATTTCTGGCTATAGAAAGCAGAAAAAAAGTTTGCTTACTTTTTTTTCTAGTCGTATAACTAGGCAATGGAGTGCAATATTATTTTTTGAAATCCATGTATGATCTACAATCTCTGTTTCTGTTCCTTCAGTTTCACATTCGAGTGAGAGAGAATCCACATTTAAGAGGGAAATGAAGGGGCTGGTAGTGTTGAAAGGTTTAAAAATGTCTTTCTTCTTTGATAAAGGGGATTAGACGAACTTGGTCTTTACGTCATTCTCTCTATGCTCTACACTGTGCAAGGCTCAAAGAGGCAAAGTCGAACTCTGAAAGAGTGGCTAGAAATGTGGGCGGGGGCATAGCGACAACAATAAGGAGACTGTAGCATCACCTGGGTTTTCCTTGTGTTAACCATAGGTCCTTCCTGGGCTGATGAAATTTAAAGTGCTGCTGCCACCTTCAGGAGTTCCCCATTGTCATATTTGAGTAAAGTTACAAGTAAGTTGGGTACAGTGCCAAAACCCTCTTCAGGAGTTCTGAATTGTAGCTAGAAAATAGGAACCCCAGGTAACCGCTAAAACGAAAGCAGTTTCTCCTAACAGCTTAAGACAATTACCAGGTAAGGCAGCTTTTAGTGTGTATGTTTAATGTTATAAAATGGTAAATTTCTCCATTTGAGAAGTGAGTTAAAACTTAGGGTTCAAAAAAGGCTGTGACTGAGAAGCCAAGGCTTTAAAAAATAGAGGTGGGGGTAAGTTACAGTATTTGGGATGTGATGAGTGGCCTGAAGCCCATTGAGTCAGTTTCCCAAAAGCCCACATGCTCAATTAAAGACCACTAGGTCAAAAGTAACCTGTGGGCTTCCATTTTTTACCTGATTTATTGAGCGGTTTGTTCATTAATTCTGAGCCTGTCTCTCTACTCTGATTGCTTGAGTTATGGATACTTGATAAGAAATGCCAAATTGCCTAAAAGTACTCTCAGCACAAAGCTCTACTTCTTTCCAGAAATAATTTTACTTTACGACGTTGTGAAGAAAATTAATCAAGTCCTAAAATGAAAAAAGGTCCATTACACTCTCTTTCTTCATGATTGATAGAGGTGTCCACAAATGGCCTGGGAAGTCCACAAGAACATGAGTATCCCTGGTGGTTCTCAAGAAAACAGTGGTCCAATCTTCAAGCCATGATACCATAATATTGTCTGCAAATGTTCTTTTGAGACACTAAGTTTCCCTATAGCTCACATTACACTGTTGCTTGCTTGCTTGCTTGCTTGCTTTTTTTCTTTCTTCCTTCCTTTCTTTCTTGAGGAGGGGGGGGGAGGGGTGGGGGAGGGAGGGAGGGAGTGGAGTGAAGGCAGGAGTGGGAAGTACATTCAGGAAGGAAGTACAGTCACTTCTCCTTACTTCCTTCGTTCCTCCTTCTTCCTTCCTTCCTTCCTTCCTTCCTTCCTTCCTTCCTTCCTTCCTTCTTTTCTTTCTTTCTTCCTTTCATCATTTTAAGCAATCTTAAGTTCTCCCAGCAAATTAGAATGTACCTCATAGAGTTCATTTTTGCTCTTGGTTTACATTATTAAAAGGAGAGAATGAATCCCTTTCAAGTCACCTTTAGAAAAATTCACATAATCTTAGGAGATACCCAAGTTCCCTTTTACCACAAATCTAGCAATTGAAAAAAATGTATATTAAAAGAAAGAATTAAAATACATAGCTAGTGCCATAATGGATGCTGTGGGATGTTATGTCATCAGCATAACACTTCAGAAACTTTGCTGTGTTTGGAAGACTGATCATGTCTTCTGAAAATTTGCGTTAGAGTTATTCATTTCTTTGTCAAATACTTTCTAAGGGTCTATTAATATGCTAGGTATCTGGGAGGCACTTTTCATGTTATCTCTTTATTTTTCACAATGATTCTGTGAGGATCATACACTCCCATTCAGCAGATGAGGAAACTGAGATACAGATAGTTTAACTTGCCTGTGGTGACAGGATTAGAACCCGAGTATGCCATACTCGTATGCCTACACTGCTTGCACATGGCATCACCAAAGTCAGGAACATTCTGAGCGATTTCCTGCCTGCTATAATTATGAATCAGTCATTCAATGAACATTTGACTCTCTGCTACATTCAAGGCATTGTGAAGTTCATTCATAGAGGATTGAGAAAGAAAAAATAAGTCAGATCTAAAAGTAGACTATAAAACAAGTAAAAGTTATAAAAATGAAAAGTATGACTCCAAGCATATTGAGCTATTTGTGCTCACTGCCACAGGGGGCATTGCTGACTTACAAATGGAAGGAGAACAAGTGAACAGAGAAATGCCATAACTTTTAAGAAAATTTTGAGCCCATCTATAATACCACATAGAAAAAAAAATTTTTAGATAAAAACCTAAGACATACCAAAATGCAACTAACCACAATTTCGCAGCTGAGCCAAACTGTAGATTACAATTTTCACTTCTACTTTACTTCCTATCCCTATTATATCTAACCACTCAAACCTCTAAATGGGAAAATGAATAACCCCTTGAAAATTTACTCCATCTTGTTTTATGTATAATATTGTTGGTCTCAGAGCCTATAGACTTAATTCAATGTTAGGGCAAATCTGGCCATGTTCGATTTCACTGCACTCCCTGCTCTGTTCTTCCTACAGAGCTCTACATGGTTCTAGACTCGGAAGTTGAACAATGAAGCCACCATCTCAGCCCAGTGCCCTCAGACGCTTCTGGCGTCACTACACAGCTGCTTACAGCTTAATGAACCACTGTTTAGCGTGCTGCTAAATGAGGTTGCAAAGCGCAAACCATCTCTAATGGCATCTGCTTTTCACTCCAGAAAAGGAGTTCTCATCACTTACCAGATTTCACCTGAAGGATAAAAATTGCCCCCAGACCTTCATGTTTGGGTAAACTGGGAACCCTTTAAGGAACAGACCTGACTCTGCCTGACGATATGATTTTCTGCTCTAGTGGTCATCATTAATATTGATGCTAAATTGGAAGGAGAGACATTCGGTCCTCACAGAAAGTCAACACAAAATGCTGAATGTGAAGTAGCCAAGATGGATCAGCCACACTTAGTGCTAATAATGATGAAAACTTAACATTACTCAAATGCATATTGAGGAGTTCAAATAAATGCTATCCGGATTTAGCCTAAAAGCAGTGAAATCACTGCTTTATAATGACATTACACGTACTAAAAATGAAAAGTTGAGAAAATCATTTGGATTTCTGTCCAGGGGTGTATTCTATACTCAAGGAGACCTTTTACTCTAGAACTGCTAGGGACATTTGTCTGAGCTCCTTGATGGAAAAATATCCCAGATTATGAGTATTCAAATTTTCCTATCGCTTGTACCTCAACATGTCTAGAATATCATCTTTGGCATCCCTAGCTTCTTCCTAAGCTCATTTGATACCTCAACTATGCCAGTGTCTCTAGCTTCAAACAGTAGGATTTCACTCACCCCTCCCTTGGCCCTGACCTTCAATGTCATCAGGTCTTCCTTATGAGGTTCATTTCAGCATCCTTCCATCTGCCTTTCCCCTTATCCAGATTCTCATTGTTGCACTTCTGGTTCTATATTAACTTGACTCTAAAGTGTAACAGAATATGTCACCTCAAAATATGTAACTTTAGTATATTATTTTGAGCTATTGGCACTTGAAAAACAGCAAATGCAGGAGAGGCTTTCTCTGAACTCCCCATATCTATCAAAAGTGAGATCTTCTAAAAGAAACTTACTGGCTATAAATCTCCTCTCTGGGGAGTTTCATTAACCAGGGAAAATTTTGTCCTAGGAGAGACTAGAAGTCAACTATACCCAGACACCTTGTCATAAACCATCATGCCTCCTCCTATCTGTTCTTCTAAGTGTCCATTCATCTTTCCTAAAAACCATTTTTCTCCCCTAAGGAGCCCACATCCCTCTCTCCTTTCTTTATTAAGATGGTATTTAAGCCTGGATTCTAAGCCACCTCAGAGGGTTACTCATTTTTCCCTGGATCTCTCACATGTATACATGAGGCACACCTGTTAATAAACTTCTGTTTATTTGTTTTTCTCTTGTTAATCTGTCTTTACTATGGAGATCTTGGCTAAGAACTCAGAAGAGTAGAAGAAAAAATATTTTCCTCACCTACAATCCCTAACCAGTCTCCAGGCCTTGTAGCATCCTTCGTCTTCCCAACAAATTAACTTTCCTAAGGTGTCGCACTCCTTCATGCAAACCCTATCTGTGGCTCCTAAGCCTTCAGAGTGAAGTTCTGACTCCTCAGCCTGGTATTCAATGCCTTCCACGATCATGGAGTGCCAACTGCGTCCCCTCTGTGCTCACACTGCTCCAGTCAGACCAGCCTCTCTTTTTGTCCCTTTAACAGGATATATGCATTTCCATCTCAGTGCTGTTATTTGGGCCATTCTGCCTGCCTTTTCTCTCATATAAATCCTACTTCTTTTCAAAGACTCTGCTTACATTTGCCATCACCACCCTCCCACTAAGCTTCTCCAGTTCATCCTTCTATGTTCCTTTCTTCTCATTATTTCTTTATTTATATCACTACTTCACAAAAGGATTTACAGCTAACTCCTGCAGAGATTCCTGAATACGCTATTCATTGACCACTTTTCATAATAGTAACTAACGCACAGAGCGCTTACTAATGTCAGGCTCTGGACACTGCTTTCCATTTATTAACCTATTTAAAAATCACATTAACAGGTACTATTACTAACTCCTTTTATAGAACCAACACTGAGAACTCTCACAACTTGCCCAAGATTACCCAGCTAGACAACTGCAGAGCCAAACAACTGAGCTCCAGAAAATATGTTTTGTACTATATTTTAGTAGATAATCTTTTATTATTAACTTTTTACACCTACACCTATCTTCCCAACCAGATTCTTTAAGGGTAATCACTATGTCTCATGCCTCATCTTATCCCTTCTTGTAAATAGTATAGACTTTTACACATAGTTCTTTATGGCTTACTGATCTTATCTGCCTTAAAGTAGTCTTATTAAAATCTTTCTGGAAAAAAAAGGTGGGATATAAACAAATAAGAAGCTATGAAGTCTTCTTACACACCAGTCCTCTTGAAAATCTATGACTAGGTCTTACGAAGACTTTTATCATCCTTTTTGAATCAGGTATGGGAATCATATTCTGAAAAATCTGACTTTACAGAATTCTAATAACAAGGGCTATAAGTGAAACCATGCCCCATCTTTCCACACACAAACACATCAATTCCCAATACATTTTTAAGTGTTTTCAAGGAAAAATAATTCCGAAGAGAATAATTCTCAAATGCATCAGATACAAAATTACTGCTGAAGAAGACTTGGGGACAGTAGTCAGACTTGAAATTCTGGTTGCACCGTTACCCTAAAAGAAGTTTTTGCTGCATTTAGATCTTTAGAATTTTTCTTTCTAAATATATAATTGCCTGTGTGGTCAGGAACCTTGTCTGATATCACATTTATATTGTCCAAGCACGTAGCATAGTGATAGACATATATTATGTCTTTAAAAATTCTCTGGATTGAGTTCTCCAACTTTGGGTTGTTTTCGTTTTTGTTTTCATTTTTTGCCATCTGATTGCTTGTACTATCCTTCCCTGGAGTATATTAATTTCTCCTAAGCCTATGGATTCCCCCCTCCTCTGCTCTTCCAGTTCCTGCAGCTTTGTTCTCTTTGTTATCTTTTTTCATGGCCATTACATTGTCTCCTAGAGTTAGCCTGTAATATCATATTTGCCAGCAGGTGCTGCCATTTGCCACAGGATTTGTTAATTTTCACAATTCTCTAAATCTGAGACTCCAGATTGTGTAAAATAGTACAGTGCCTAATTTATCAACTTGGCAGGTTTGCAATGCTATAAAATCAGTTACTCAAAATAAGTGATACTTGTAATGTGCTGCACAGTTTTAATGAACAGAGCTCCACTGCTCCATTAAGACAACAGGAGACCACATTGGGAAAACAAGCGACAAGAATGTGAGATTAAGAGAATGGCAGGAAAACCTGCTTCTTGCCCACAAGATCCCAGTGGGAACAATATGTTCATAAACTGACTTTCTCATTGGCAAGTAAAAGGGACTCATGTTCATGTCTTTCACATCTGTCCTTCCTCTTCATTTCCATACAAGGTCAGCCCTATATTATCTCCTATAAAAAATACTCCAGTAGCCATATGTCTTTTCTCCCTGCCCCCCAGGCTCTTCCCACTCCAAACCATCTTGTGCATTGCTAAAATAGTCTTCCTAAATTGACACTTGCTTTAAAACCTTCAGTGATGCCCACAATCAAGGCGCCCTCTCTTCAGTATAACAGAGCAGGTTGTGTAATCCAGTCTCAAGTTACCTTTTATTATTCCCAGATTTTCCACTTTGACAAAGCAGGGGATTTTACCTTTCACCACAGAGTAAGTTCATTCCCATTTTAGTACCTTTGCTCCTGCCCTCCTTCTCTTAACTCCTTAGTCAACGCTATTGCTATATTAATTTTCTAGGAGTAATTAAACACATGAGATATTGCTGGTTAACATAATTCCTTCTCTCCTGACTTCCTGAAAGTCACAGGTCACACTGTGTTGTTTGTCCTGCTACTCTGGACCTACGGCATACAAATCATAACATCCTCTAATATCACCAGAAGGAAGACTGGCACCGTAATGTTCCTCTTTTCAATATTTTCTTATGCTGACTGGAGTCACTTTCCAAATCCAGTTATTCCTCCAAGGGCCTCTCTGCTCATTTAACTGGCCAAGCTCTGTCTCCACTATGATATATTCCTGATTTACTGTTTTTGAATGAAATATGGACTATTTGGAATCAGAGATCAAAAGGTTTAGATTCAAGTTCTAGCTCTGCCACCATGTAGCCAATGTATTTGAACCTCTGTTTCCTCAGAGGTAAAATGGAAATAATAATTGCCATAAATTCAAGAAATGAGCTCAAAGAGGATAATGTGTATGAAGCATACTGAAAGCCATAAAGCACTATACACAAGCAAAATGTCATGCATTTCAGCACTCACTCGGTAGTAGTCACAAATACGTAGTATACCCTGTGAGGCAGAGACGATGTAAATAAAGCTAAAACTCTGGAAGGAAGGAAGAATTCTCCAGTTCATTTTTTTTTAACATCATTAAGCTATAGAAATAAGGACTGGTCCACGAGTTCTATCTGAATGCCACCTAGTGGGCACAAAGCTCCTATGATAACAGAAGTACTGTAAAACAAATGACGGTTCCTAAGGTATAAGCCTCTGTCAGTGTCAGTACACAAGTTAAGTCTTAGCCTTGGCAACAGGCAAATTAGTGGCCACCTATGACGTACAGTATAAAAAATTCTGGGTAATGTCCTGGTCCTTAATGATCCTCCCCTAGTCCCAATATCCCTCAGATTTCATCACTAGAGCTTCATTTTTTTCAAGCATTGGAGGATTTTTAGCCTTCGAATGTCTTTTATTAAAATTAAAAGATCTGTGAGCAAATAACCCCTTAAAACTCTTTCATCTCATAACTTAGCAGAGTTTAGCTGAAAGAAAAAGAGCAAGGTCATACAGGAATAGAAATCGAGAGGGGCAAGGGGAAATGGAGGGCCTTGGAGAATAATGAGAGGGTCAAAGAAAAGACCAAGGTGACCAAAGGCAAACTCCATACTCACCCCAGTTTTGCTTTAGCCAGGCCTTGTTAATATGTGTTGTTTGCCTGACCTTCATTCTGTTTGCATCCTGCAGGTTGCAATTAGCTTTGATGGCTGATGAAGCCCATATTCAAGCAAAAGTGGGAAGAATGCGTGCTCTTTAAGTTTTAAATATATCTCTGAAGACACCTTGGCACTCACAGAGGCCAGTGGGGGCAGGGCTAGCAAGATGGGGCCCTGCTTTGTGGTTCATGTCCAAAACCAATGAGTGCTTCCCACCAGCAGTCCTAGTTTGGCAGCACGGCACTGGAGACGGGCCTGTTTGGAAATGTATCAGAGCCCTGTTTAACTGTGCCTACTCCTTCTTCACATGCTTCCTTTTCTATCTACAGTATTTAGAAAGATGAGAGACAACGCTGTGAAGAATACAAAGGCTTTTGCAAACCATCTCTGGCTTCCTTATGAAAGCTGTTGCTATCAGGATCGGATTTAGTAACTTGACATTTGCTTGGTAGGACCACCCCTATTGGCAGCCATCTGGAATCTTTTGGAGAATTTTTAAAGAGGCACTGCATAGAGAGCATTTTGTAGTGGAGAAAGCACTGGTGTTCAATTCAGGAAACCTGGGGTTGAGCCCACACAGTACCTAAGTGAACTTGGGCAACCTATTGTATTTCCTTGAATCTGTTTATTCATCAGTTAAGTAATTTGTCAATTCTTTGCAAGATTTAATTGTCTAAGACAGAGGTACCCAAATCATGGTCCCTGGACTAAGAGCATCAGTATCATATAGGAACTTAAAAATGCACATACTTAGCTTCCCACCTAGGCCTCCTAAATCAGAAATTCTGGGATTACGGTCCAGCAATCTGCGCTGAAGAAACCCTCCAGATAATTTTCACACGGTCAAAATCAAGAACCACTCCTTCTGCTGTTTTCGCTCTGGGGGTGCCTGGGCAACAATGATTTGCAGTTGGTCAAAGGTGTGCTGGAGGCCAAGGGAGGGACTTAGTAGCAAAAGTTAGCTGACCAGGTAACTGGAAAATCGAAATCAAGTATGAACAGAGATCCTGAGGGACAGCCCTGCATCACTTCCCCAGACCCTTTCACAGCCAAAGTTTCAGAAAACTTCAAAGCTGTCTACAAAAAAATACATCTTTGTGGCTACATTCTCGAAGCGCATTTTTACATCAAAAAAGCAAAAGCAAAAGTAGTTTTTGTTAATGATGCCAACCTCTCTTTTGACTATTTTTGTCTCTAATCCCCATAGATACATGTCATTTAGTGCTGGGAAAGGAAAATTACTTTCTTTATTTTAGCTTTTTGTTTTTTCTTCTACCTTTTCTGATAGCTCTTTGCTTCCTCTGAAGTTATCAGGGACAACCTGCAAGTTGTTCTGGGTTCCACAAGGGAACGTGGTTTCCTAGCAACAGCCAGAGCCTGCTGGGCCATTCTCTGAGTCACCAGCTCCAGGCAGCGCCTGATAAGCAGTGCTCTTTGCAGAGGAACCCTCTGTGGACCCCACACCGAACTCTGCCTGCATACGCCTTCTTCATGGGGTGACGGGATGTACAGAAAGTAGATCACTGATAGGGCCTAAAGAATGATATAAATAGGGCTTTCTTTATTCTAAGCTAAATGGATCTAACTTCTTGGTTATTCTATGAGGCATTGAAGAAGGAAAGAAAAGAGGGAGGGAAGGAAGGGAAAAAAGAAGTTTTTTTCAATAAACATTCCTGGAGCATCTGCAGCATATCCCTTTGCTACATACTGGAGATGCAAAATCAAGTTCCTACCCTAAGAAAGCTTATCGTCTAAGAAGGGAGACAATTCAGTGATCCCATTTGAATTCCATCATGATAGATGTCACACAGGAAAACACTGGTTCTATGACAGAGTATAACTGCAGGGTCTCATGAGTCATACATATTAAGACTTCTTTCGATTTTGTAATTTTATTTCCCTATAAAATCAACCTTATTGTTGAGATTTTCAAACATGTTAGAGTTAAGTCATGTAGAGTATGGCTCTTAAAATGTTTTTAATCTCTATATCTGTGATTATATTACGTTTCTTATTCTAAATGTTGTGTACCTTAGTCTTTTCTCACTTTTTTGTTAAGGTTTTCCAAGAGTTTGTCTCTTTTATTGACAGTTTTGAAACAGGCTCTTAGTCAATTTATCAATTCCACTTTTCTTTTATATGTATTGATTTCTGTTTTTGTTTTTATTGATTCCTTTCTCCTGCTTGTCTAAAGTTATATTTATTTTTATGTCCTCTCGAGTTGAAGTCATAATTGAATCCATTTATTTTCATTTTTCTTATGTATTAATAAAAGCACTAAAAGCTTTGAATATCTCCAATTTCAGGTTTGGCTGCTGCCATATGTCTTAATATGAACTTTTATTGAATGTCTTTATTTACTTTTGTCTACTTGATCTATCATAGGGATTAAAGTCCCCTCTATGATTATAGCTCCTGTGAATTTCTCCTTGTATTTCTAAGAAGTTTTAATATATATATTCGATGTCATACTATGTAGCACTTAAGTTTCAATGATTCCTCCATCTTTGTTATGAATTGCACCTGATAGCAATTTAAAAAGAAAAAGAAAAACTTTTCATTATCTCATTTAACGGCCTGAGCCTTCAATTCCACATCATCTGATATACATTTTAAAATATAAATTTTTTCATCTCTGATCTACTTTTACTGTCCATACCTTTCTTTATTTTAACATAGACTATGTCTTGTTATTTCAACCCAGCATGTTTGGTCCTGGACCTGTTTTCTCTCTGATTTATTCCTTGTCCTTAAGCTCTGCATCATAGTGGGGCCCCTGCGGACTGTCAGCTGGCTTCCCGCTGGGTTTGGCAAACAAAAAGAAAAACAGTGGGAGAAGGGGATCAGCCAAGGTATTCCACTCCCCCTGCCTCTCCTGTGTTGTTTTCTGCAATAGCTACAATTCTTCTCTGGCTCCAGCTCCTCCTAAATGAGCCTGTCCTTGTTCTAGCTTCTGCCAAATGACCCCAGGAATTCTGCCTTCTCTTTCTAACATTGAGTGGATAGTGGCTTCCCAAGGATGCTTATCTCCTCACCACCTTACTGTCCCCTGCTGTGACTGATTTCCTGCATTAAATTCCCTTTGTTGTAATATTCAGAGTAGTTTGTGTTTTCCTCAGTGAACCCTGATATATCCATTCTTTTTATTTGAGTATGAAAATTTAACCTATTCACTTTTACAGCAATACTGTGGGTTGACTGACTCAATTCCTACCGCAAAGGCCTTTTTCCTTGCCTTCCTGTAGTATAAGGCCTGCAAAGCCAAAAACTAAACTCTCTTGCAGCAGGGCCAAGTAGTACAATGAGACATAAATAAAAATCTGCTTGAGGATTTCTGGATAAGTCTTGCTTTGCAAATACAGTTATTTACCTTTCCTTCTCCAGCCCTTCTTTCTTCCCATTCGGATGCTGGATTTGATGGCTAGAGCTTCAGCAGCCATTATAAAACTATGAGGAAAAGACAAACAGAAACACAGTGAACTGAGCCCTGATACCTTTGAGCAACTGATCCTATACCAATAACCTCCAGACTTCCTGTTACATAAGGAAAAGAAAAGGATAATGTGTTTAAGCTACTAATCATAGAATTTTTTTGTTATCCGTAGCAGAATACAATTCCTAATTCAATATCTCCCAAAAGGATGTAATTGGCATTTGGGGCTAGTCAGTTCTTTTTGCGCAGGAACTGACTGACAAATTGAAAAATATTTAGCATCCCTCGACCCAGGTGCTAAATGCCAATAGCACAATTCAAGTATTGTGCAAATCTAAATCTTCCCCCACACATTTTTGAATGCTTTTGGAAAGAATAAAGTTGTACCCTCCCCCAAAACAAGCAAACAATACACAGCATACACATGAAATTTTGTTTCTTAAATATTATTTCAGAAATTACATGGACCCACTCCCTTCCCCCTAGAAACTCATCAATCTTCTAATGAAATTCATTGTTTTAAGGACATAAGGTTAGATATTTATAACACTTTTGGGGGAGTGTGAAAGGTTTTAAAAATAAAGAAAAGTACAAGAGTAATATAACAAACACCCATGTATCCACTATTCAGAATTAACAAATGTTAACATTCTGTCACTTTGCTTCAGAGTTTTTTGAATAAAAGAAGTAAAAAATTATAAAGTTGAAGCCCTTTATTCCAATCTACAACCTCCAAATTCTCCTGCTCTTCTTCCCCAGAGATGATCACTGTCATGAATTTGGCATGTTTCCATTTAGTTCTTACTGTCATTTGCTGTCTATTTAGGCATATGCAATTTGTAGTAACATGGGTATGGCTTTGAGTGCTTGTTAAATGTACATAAATGCTAGCATGCTATACGTACCATTCTGGAATTTGTTCTTCTTTTACTAACTTTATGTTTTTGATATTTAGTTAAAACACAAATGTAGTTCACTAATGTTAACCGATATTTATTATTCAATTGTATGAATTAATCACAGTTCATTTATGTCCCTTTTGATGGACATTTAGGTTGTTTCTAAT
Source organism: Rousettus aegyptiacus (assembly GCF_014176215.1). Lineage (NCBI taxonomy): Eukaryota > Metazoa > Chordata > Mammalia > Chiroptera > Pteropodidae > Rousettus > Rousettus aegyptiacus. Next base: position 146,960,772 of record NW_023416306.1, read on the forward strand.
TTTTCACCATACTTTGTGACCATCCTTGGAAGAATGGGGAGCACATTTGCAAGAGTTTTTTAGGGAATACACCTAGAAATGGAATTGCTGGTCATAGGGTATGCACATCTTCAACTCTGCTTTATATTGCCTAATTCTCTCAAATATTACTACTAAAGTCCCACCAGTAGATTAAGAAAGTTCCTATTTCCACATATAGTTACTAACATTTGGTATTATCAGACATACAGATCTTTGACAATCAGATGAATAGGAATTGGTATGTCTTTATTTTAATTTGCATTTTCCTGATTATTAGTTAGAGTGAGCATGTTTTCTCTCCTGCCTCCCCCATTTGGCTTTTATTTTCTTCCGATTGCCTAAAAATTGTGTTATCGTTTTATATTTCTATTAGTCCTTTTATTCTTGATTCATGGAGGTTGTAAATTCTAACTGATTGTAGAGATTTAGCAGACTTCATTCATTCATTAAGCAATTGTTATTTACCAGGCATTATTCTAAGCCTGGAATAAAATAGTAAACAAATTATACAAAATCCATATCCTTTCTTACTTCTTCCTCCACACTCTGAAGTTCTTATCTGAATAAGCTATCTTTTTAGATACAGGTAATTATCATTTAAATATTTTTTGTTAAATTCCATAATGATAAAATTCGTAATAGCAATTATTTGTACATACACTAAATTTTACTGGTTTCATTTCATGCACAAAGTTCTATGATGCTCTGGTTTCCTTCTATTTGAATTATTTATTTCGATTTCTTTCTTGAATTGCTATAGGACTTCAAGGAATCACTCTCAGGAAGAGGAATACTTTATGAGTTTTTAACCATTTGAGAATAGATTTTTCTATTGCCCTCACACATAAACTGAATAAGAAGTTCGTGGGTAACAATCTTTTCCCTCAAAATTCTCTATATATGATTCCCTGTCTTCTAGCAATTAGTATGGTGCAAAAATAGTATGCTGTTCTTATTTTTCCCCTTTTGTAGATAATCTGTTTCAGTTGTTTGTTGTTTTTGCCTGAGTGCAGGAAGGAACTTGCATTAGTTCTATCTCCATGCGAGGGGCCTGTACACTAATTTTACCTGGTTCTTGGTAGGTTCTTTCATTCTCTGGAGATGCAAATGTTTAAGTTCAGGAATTTTTTTTCTATTCCTTTACGATCGCTATTTCTCTAGCAGCTATCTCCTTTTGGTATTTTTATTTTACCTATATTGGATCCATTGGATTTATCCCCCATATGTCTTTCCTTTACATACATTATGGTTAAGTATGTGCATTGTCCTCTGTATTTTAGGAGAATTTCTCGACCTCATCATACACTTCTCTAATTCAATTTATTTCAGGATTCAATTTTCTCTATACTGCCTTTATTTAAAATTTTATTTTAAAGATTATATTTCTGATCTCACAGCAATGTTTTCTAGCCTCAGATTGTTGTGTTTTCATAAATACAATGTCTTCTCCGATCTTGTATTGAAATATTAAAAGGAAATGGTGATTCGCCTAAGTCTTTTCTTCTGATTTCCTAGAATAAGTCCATTCTAAAGGAATCACTTCCTCTGATTACTCTGACTGACCTTCCTTGTTTGGATAATTTAAATAATTATTGAATAATTTCTCAGGCCCTGTTGTTTTTTCCTACTTACTGATTTTCGCAACTGCTTGATTATCCCATGTTCTTTTTTGTCTTGCCTTCAGAACTTTGCATGTGATGAAAAAAACCTCTGAATGAAATTTTCACCCTAGCACAGTGCCTGGCATATAGTTGGTGCTCAACAAAAATTTGAGTTTCATAAATGAATGTCTACATATTTTCTGTTTAAAGATTTGAAAGGTAGCATATCAGAAACTATGGATCTCTGTTCAAACTATTTAATTTCAGACAAAGCAGGGAAATTTTCATATTTTTGTAGCTTTATTTTTACAAGATTGGCAGTCTAGTTTGTACCCAGAAGTTAGGAAAAAGCATATACAAGAAAGTTTGCTTGCTTAGACCACTGTGCTTAGTGGATGTTTTTCCATGTTTGCTGTGGTCCCCTAAGCCAGCCCTTCTCTGATTGGCACAGCTCTCCTCAGTACAAAGCTATTGCGATGATGTCTCCATTTTACTTAACATAGCAGGTCATGGCAAGTGTGGAGTCAAGACTTAACTTCCCAAGGTCATTTGGTAGGGTTCAGATGTGACCCACATTTACTTGAGCCTCTGTTGATCTGAGCTCGGAGATTATTTGGGCCTCTGCTAAGAAAATCTACTCACTTATTTTCCAGGTGAGTCTTTCCTTCGCATGAGTTGAACTGGATCTGGGTAAATACTTTCCTAAATCCACTTTTTACAAAAATTTTCAATCACACTTGTATTTCTTTTCTAGGGTTGTTATTAACAAATTGCCACAAACTGGGTAATTTAAAACAATAGAAATTTATTCTCTCACAGTTATGGAGGCTGGAAGTCCAAAATTAAAGTTTTGACAAGACCATGCTTCCTTTGAAGGCTCTGAGAAAGAGTCCTTCCTTGCCTCTCTTTAGCTTCTGGTGGTTGCCAGCAATCCTTGTGTTCCTTGGCTTGTAGCTGCACTACTCCAACTTCTGTCTCTTATGTTACATGACCGTCTTACCTGTATCTGCATCCAAATATCCCTCCCTTATAAGGGCACCAATCACAGTATTAGGGCTCACTCTAATCCACTATGGCCTTATTTTAGTTTGATTACGTCTACAAAAAAAACTTATTTTCAAAAATAGTCACATTCATTGGTGCTGGGGGTTAGAACTTGATATCATTTGGGGAGGATACAACTTAATCTACAACAAAATTTTTTTTAAAAATTCAGAAAATAAGAGTGTCTCATTACGACATAGTAAGACCCTAGATCTAGTTTTATGTGAATCACGTCTTATAAAAATTTCTTAAAGTTTCTGGCCTGATGGTGGCATTGTTTTCTGTTTTCTAACTCTGCTACAGATGTTTTCCAATATTTCTTTGGCCTTTTCAAATAGAATTTCAAATAAATGTGTGGATTTAAATCACCATCTTAAAGTGAAATAATGTTATTCACAGACTTTATCTATATTCGCTTACTGATAAATATTAAATGGGATTAATAATGGACACTAGGAGAAAATATCAGTGCATGGCTTTCAGCTATTAAGGAAATACAAATAAAATGACCACTGATGTCAAAAATCTCTGCCCTGAAATTTCACTGAGCAACAGCTCAAGGTACACTCCTCTCTGCTGAAGGGTAGTTTTCTCCCAGAGAATTTGGTTAGGTACCTAGTTTAGAAAATATCTAAGGGTGTTTCTCAAAATTCTTCTAATGTTAGTAAAAATGGAAAGATAATGTGCAGTGACATTTTCTCATTCTTCTAGCTGAAGAGAGATGGGAAGCCTTCAGGCACATTTTGGGCTCTAAGAGCACCATAGAGTGGGCAGCATGGATCTGGCAGATGGCCAGAGGTGGTGAGAGATGAGGTAACTTCTCTGTATCCACACCTTACCAGGCACTGTTCATGGATTAACTCACTGAATCTTCATGCAAGCCCACAAAGCACAGGGTAGTAATCTTGTTTTCTACAGATGAGGAACCAGGCTCAAAGAGATTAATTTTCCCAAGGTCATATAACAGTTAAGTGACAGAAGCAAGGGAGAAGGGGCAGGTTGCTAATGCAGAACAATGAGACAGGGATAACATATATTAGACACAGCTTTAAAATCAAACTTATTCCCATTTTGCTTCTGCAAAGTACCAACTGAATGAAGAACTTTGAGCAAGTCACTTATCTTGTCTGAGCCTCAGTCAACTCATCTCCGAAATGGAAATAATATCCACTTTGATAGAGTTAAATAAGACAAAAGTAGTTTTCTTTTCCCACTTTCCCCAACGGTGAAGGGAATATTTCCCCAGGGGAATTCTGGCTGCCTAACTTTTTCATGTTAATAGTTTTCTTTTCATTTGCAAAGTACTTTCACATGCATTATCCTTGTTAATTCTAGTTAGGAAAGTCTAACACCTACTCCACTGTTCTTCCGGATGAAAAAAACAGTTTCAGAAGCACAGAGAAATCTTTCCAAGGTCACAGAGTTGGAACTGGGCTCCAGATCACCTGATTTCTGGTTACAGCTACACCTAATGGAGCAGCTCCATGGCTATACATTTGCTGAATTACAAAGTGCGATAGTTGTACATCAAAGCCAAAAGCCATAACGAGCTGCTGTGACAGCAATTTCGGGTTGAATTTCTATTGACCTGTTAGCTGTCCACCCTGACTGAGGCATCAACTATCTCACCGTTCTGTGTGCAATGTGGAGTTTCAATAAAGAGTCAGATGGGGACCATCTATCAGTGTCACCTGCTCTGTCTGGAGGCCCTCTTTGAGACAAGAGTCAGGGAGCAGCAACACTGCCCACAATCCATGAGCTGGGAAACAGACTCACATGACATTTGAATTGCTACTTCACGAGGACTCAGCTACCTAACTCCACCTCTCAGAATGAGCCTTATCTAGGAAACAGAAAATGAAGAACCTTGTCCTCTAAATCCCACAAATAAAGCAAAGAATAATTGTAAATTATAAATAATGTGGAGTCAAAATTATCTGTAAGGCTTACTATCATTATTTACCTTCTAGCTTCAGAATTCTGCATCTACTACTTAATATCTCTCTGACACACACACACACACACACACACACACACACACACAGAATCTAACTCAAGTTTAGATTTGTTGGTGTACATTTATATTGACTTTCACACACATACACACACACACACACAAAAACAAGGCAAATGTTAAATCCTTCTTCTCATTTGGATTGAAACCAATAATTTTTTGAGTCTTAACACTCAGAGACAAGCTCCAGAGTAATACTCCGTTAAAATGCTGCACAACCGGCCTCATTTCCATCGCAATATCTTAAGCTCCTGATTGTTAAACCTTCTGTGGTGGGAATCTCTTGCTTACTATTCCCCTCATGTGCAGTCTGTACAATTAGCAGCTCAAACGTGATCCATGCTTTTACGCCAAGGTGATCTCAAGCTATTGCACACATTATGCAGACTTTGCATATAGGGTGAATAAATCTCAATGACCCTAAAATCTTTCCCTCATAATCAGTTTTCTTTCCTATAACTGCATCTCTCTGAGGATTGTCTGGGGCTTTAGTGCAACTAATAAGTTAATGTAGGAGAGGAAACAGATGGAATTTACTGCATTCTGAGATTTTATAAAGCAACTTATTTTGAAAACTGTAAGTAAGGATTTATCCACAAATTCCCCAAGGACATGAATAAAGAATGGGAATTTTGTTCCCAAAATAACAAAGGACAATAATTACAATTCTAACCCATAAGTGGCCTGAGAATCCAATCAGTAGCACTGAGGTTCCAAATGCTAATTCTAGGACGGTCACTAACTCACTTTATAATTTTGTACATGTCGGTTAACAGCTCCACATCAGGTTGGAGTTTTCATTTGTCTCACAGGTTTGATACAAGAAATATCTCTTCAAAGTGAACACGTTACAAGCCACTAATGTTTTGTATCTTAAAGAAATAGTCAAGCCTCGGTTCAATTAAAAAATAAATTGTCATCAATTGACCCATTGCATGACTTAGGACTACTCTAAAGGTGGTATGAGGGGGGCGAAATAGGGGTTAGAGCACCTCATTTCTGAAAACTGTCCCACAGTGAGCCTCTGTATTAGTGTACCACATGAGCATTTTACTCCCACGTTCCACTGACCACCGCCATCCTGAGCCATAGTGAGCAGAGCAGATATCTGACCCAAAAGGAACCCATCCTGAGATTGAGATGGGTAATCAGACACTGTCTCCCAGAAATTTGGAATTAAAAGGCAATGGGCCTCACCATACATTGCTGGTAGGAATGTAACATGATGCAGCCACTGCGGAAAACAATATGGCATTTCCTCAAAAAGTTAAACATAGAGTTATTGTATGACCCAGTAATTCTACTCCTAGGTATATATCCAAGAGAACTGAAAACATATGTTTCCACCAAAATTTATATACAAATGTTCATAGCAGCAGTATTGAGAACAACCAAAAAGTAGAAACAACCCAAACGTCCACCAGCTAGCTGATGGGTGAATAAACAAAATACGATACATCTATAAACTATATTATTTAGCCATAAAAGGTAATGAAGTACTGTTACATGCTACAACATGGATGAACCTTGAAAGGATTATGCTAAGTGAAAGAAGTCAGACACAAAAGACAATATATTATATGATCACATTTCTATGAAATGTCCATAATAGCCAAATCTGTAGAGACAGAAGGTAGATTAGTGGTTGCCAGGGCATGAGGCGATATTTAGGACTAGCAGCTAATACGTATAGGGTTTCTTTTTGAAGTGATGGAAGTGTTTTAGAATTAGATGGTGGTGATGATTGGATAACATAATGAATATACTAAAACAACTGAAACGTACACTATGAAATTGTGAATCTCACATTATGTGAAGTGTATCTCAATTAAATAAATATTGTATTTTAAAAAAGCAGTAGGATTAAGTCAGATATCTATGGGCTCTGAACTAAGAACATCTTAAACTCAAAAGACTGAGAATATTATTTAAGGGCGCCTGCGATGAGCCATGCAGAGAAAGTCAGTCTTCAGGGGAAACAGAATTTGCAGAAGCAAGACAGCAACACTCCAGGAGCAACAGAGACAAGGTTACTGGCACCCCCAGGATTGAGAAGCTCTCCAAGTCCTTGTGAGACCCAGCAGAACATCCTGCCCCTGGGAGAAATACCTGTACCTATTTAATAGGCCCCCCACTTTTGCTGAATCTTCTCAGAGAGGATTTCTGTTACTTGGAACCAAGCAGTCCCTGTCTAAGACCAACACCAAGCAAATAGCATTACAGTTAAAGCACTTATTCCCCTCCTGACCCTACCAGGTAGTTAAAAGCACTTTCCAGGTCTTTCAAGATATCTATACAAATATGGATACACCCTAAAGTACCAAATACCTGATTCTACTGAAAAAGAGAAATCTCACTTTTCACTGAAAAAGCAGAAACTTAGAGTAACATATCTCTAACCTAAGGAATGGTGGGCATGGAGAGCACAGCAAATGCCGGTCTCCTTGACTCTTCAATGAGAACAGCTGCAAACTACCCAGAGAATTTCTCTCAAGTCTTCTTCCTCCACTCTACATACCCTGAGGATATCCTTATTTTCTTCTTACAGTCTAGATGGTAAATGTTGGGGAGGACACTCAGTCAAACATAGTAAGGAGGGTTGGCCCACTCCAAAATCTGTCTCTTTTTTTAATCACCTACATAAAATCTTAGCTTTTCTCCCAAAGTATAAAGTAATATGATATATGGTAGGAGACAGGCTTGGTGAACACCCTCTCTAATAGCTTCCATGAAAATTAACTTTCATTGATTTGCTATTAAAATTCTACATCCATAACTACTTTGTATAATGATTTACTGGGTAAGGCTGATTTTGAGTCATGAGCTGGCAGGTGCATAGGTACATTTATAGCAGAGATCAGTCCTTTTAAGGATGCTGGGAGATGCCTAAACTCAGCATCACTATTCACCCCAAGGCTCCTGAAGATTGGAATCTCTACATCTTCCAGAGATGCAGTTTACAGAAACTAGTGCTTGCAAAATCAGGACGTTGCCTGTGAGGTCACTGAACCTTGGCCTAACTCTAATTTGAATAATTACATTTCGTTTCATCCTGAGTCAGTAGAGGCCCCTGATTAATAATCAGCATTTGCTACATGCCAGTGAAGTGTTTGCTGCTATAAATAGACAGAGTTAACAATCTAATTAACTATAGGAACTGGCAAGATGAATACTCCATTCAGGGAGAAAGATAGATGACAATATTTTTTTAAGGTCTTTGAGCACTGAGCTGTCCCTGACCCTAATCCATTAGCAGTTATTGTCAAAGGTCACTCTGCTAACCTTCACTTTTAAAAACACCTTCCAAAAGATGTTACCTTTTCTTCCTGGGGGCAGGCATTTCAGTAATAAATACTCTATAATGATATGATAGAAACTTGAAGCGCCTCAGGATAAACATGGCTGGAGAAGCATGAGTCACTGTTACTCTAACACATCTATCAATTCATAGTCCACTGCCCTCGGACTTGCTGTGCTCAGTGCCCAAGCCCTTACCTCTGGTGGCCAGGCATGGACAATTCTGACATCATCTTTTTCATCAGTGCTTGGCTCTTGTGGAATTTCTTTGACACTATCTTTTACCCAGTTATGATGAGATAAAAGCCAGTATAAGACACACCTTCTGGGCAACAAGTGTGTTCTATTAAGTGGTTTATAATCTGAAGTACATAATCTGATTTCCATCTGGGAATATCTGAATTGGGTCTACTATTAAATTAAAATGAACATTTTGCCAGTGGTAGGATTTCTTTTTTCTCTCATCTTTCACTTGCTATAATGTGTTGCCTTCCCTTGTCTTGATTCCCAACAGAGGGTGCTCAAATCCTAGAGTGCCAGGCCAACTAAGCTGTGACCTCACCATTATAACAATCTCTGGCATTTACAGAGGGACTTAAAGACAGTATCTTGGTTGTTCACACATTATCTAAATGTATATAGCATCTTAGTGGCTGTGAGTCCAGGGCCTGTGGTCCGTCTCCACATTTGATCTTCGACTATATATTTCTCTTCTTTCTTATAATTAAATCTCTCTACTGAGTGGCACATATCTGTTGCATTAGCCTCTGACTTTACCGAATGTCAAATGCCACCAATGCTGACCTAATGACAAAATCTCATTCCCATAGTTTTATAAAAGCATCTGCTAACACTGAACATTTTTTACATTCTATCATTTCATTCTATCTAATTCTTCCTTCCTTTGGTTCAACTAACATTCTTTTGGTTTCCTTTAACCTTGGCAATAGGATTGCCAGATTTGGCAAGTAAAACTATGGTACACAGTTAACTTTGACTTCAGATAAATACACATGGGACATATTTATACTAAAATGTTATTTGTTGTTTATCCGAAATTCGAATTTAACTGTGCGTCCTATCTTTTATCCGGCAATTCAACTTGGTGACAATATTTTTCTGCCACTTTCTATTCAAGCTTTATTCTTTGTTTCCATTATTTCCTTTATTTTCACTTGCCTGTCTCTGAATTCATTGTACTAGTCTCAACTAGTACAACCTTTTCCCTGAATTCCAGACTCACATGTCCATTTGTGCACAGCACATCTCTGCTTGGAAGTCTACAATGAACCGCATCTTAACATGTCCAAAATGAAACTGGTTTCCCCACTCTTATCCCAAACCTTCTCCCACAGAATTCACCATCTTAATAACTGTTCAATCGGTTCTTCCAGTCATTCCTATTAAAAACCTTAAAGTCGTCCTTGACACATCATTTTCTCCAACAACCCACATCCAATCAATCATAAAATCCTATTATTTCTACACTCAAAATGTATTCAGAATCTGACCATCCTCACTAACTCCATCTTTTGCCTGCATTATTGCAACCTTGGTTTACCTACTTCTACCTTGTTTGCCAACCATCTAGTCTCCATGCAGCAACTGTAATAATCCTTTTAAAACATCCTTTAAAACATATTCTTTTAAAATATAGTTACATCAGGCATTATGAGGAAGTATAATTAGGTCCTGTTGTAAAACTCTCCAATGGCTCTCTATCTCAGAGTAAAAGACAAAAGCTCTGGTCACTGGTCTATAAGGTCTTGTGATGAGGCCTCCCATAACTTTCTGACCTCCAATCCATTCATTTCCCACACTGGCTTCCTTATTATTTTTTGAAGATCCCAAGCAAACTACTTGGGATTACTTTTTATTTGCTATTTCATTGGCCCGAAATAATCTTTCCCTAGATACCCATTACTTCCTTCTCAGCTGTGCCCAAAGGTCAGCTTATCAGACAGGCCTTTCCTGATGACTTTATATAAAATAACATCCTTCTTTTACTCTCCCCTATCCCATAATCCCTATTCCCACCACTCTGCTTAATTTTCTACATAGAAATTTCATTTCAAGATAAAAGTTTGTTTACTATTTTTCTCACTAGAATGTCATCTCTACCTGAACAGGGACTTGGTCTGTTTTGTCACTGCTGTATGTCTACATATAGACCCATTCCTAAAACTTGGTAAATATCTAACACATTTTTTTGTGTACAAAAACAAATGAAAAGGATTGTATAAAGTATATTTCAATACATCAGCCTCTCAGCTGAAATGTTTTAAAAGATTCATATGTTTAAGTGTCAGAAAACAAAAGTTCATTAATTCTTTTACTCACTCAACCAAAGCATATTAACTATTTACTATGAACCAAGTGTTTTCCAAAGCACTATAGCATGGAGCATAATGCATACAGAACAGAAAAGTCCTGTCCCTAGTATTTATCAGCTGTGTTGCCTTTGACAAGTAAACGGCTTCCCTAAATTTTGCATTGATCAGCAACATTAGATCAAAAAAATGATCCACCTTGTAGGGTAACTGGAAAGAACAAATAAGATAATGTTTTTACCCAGATGTACTTTGTAAACATTGTAATGCTATGTAAATGGAAATCATTACTGATCCTCGTAACAACTTTATGAAGCAGACAGGGTAGTATTTTTATAATAGTCTCATTTTATAAATAAAAAGAAATTCATAAAGGTTAAGAGATTTGCCCCCAAATCAGTGCTAGTTAGTAGCAGAGCAAAAGCTATATCTCAGGTCTCCAGGCCTGTGCTCTAGCTCTATTTTCATGGTACTCTTCCTTCCAGATAGTTCAATTAGTATTGTATGGGTTAATGGAATTATGTTTATGAAAGCTTTCAAATGTCTTTGGCAGAAGATCTAGAGAAGTAGCTGTATTAGTTTTCTAGGGCCACCATAACTATTACAAACTCAATGGCTTAAAACAACAGAAATGTATTCTCTCATAGTTCTGGAAATCAAGGTGTCAGCAGGGCCATGCTCCCTCTGAAGGCTCAAGGGAAGAATCTTGCCTTAGCTCTTGCTAGCTTCTGGGGCTGCCAGCAATCCTTGGCTTTCCTTGACTTGTAGAAGCATTATTCCAATCTCTCTCTCCACTGTTATATGGCTTTCTTCCTATGTGTCTATGTGTTTTTGTATAAATTTCCTCTTTTTAAAAGAACACCAGTCATTGGATTAGGGTCTATCTGAACCCAGTATGGCTTCATCATAACTTAATTACATCTGCAAAGACCCTATTTCCAAATAAGGCCACTTAAATAAGTACCAGGAGTTAAGATTCGAACATCTTTTGGGGGAACACAGTTCAACCCACAACAGTATTTAAAAGGCCCAGAAACATCTTTCAAAGAGCATTTCAGGGAGAAAGTTAACATTGTTGGGAGGTATGCATGGCCAAAGACAGTCCAGCTGTGCATGGATCAGACACATGCCAGAGTTCCCTTGCAACTGACAAAAGCAAAGAGAATCGACCTAAAAAGAATGAAATTGTTATCCTGGGGAAAAGAGTTTGGCAAAGTGCCCTGGTTTCTCTGAGAGGCAGATTGATTCATAAAGTAATCTACCTTAATCAGCATTATATAATCCTGCAAAAAAGATGTGCAATGGAAGCAATGATGCAAGCAGGGCAGAGCTCAGGGAGAAATCTTGCCCTACATTGTTACGTAGCGCTACTGCGCAGCTGGCACACCTTTCAGCTTGCTCTGCCTCTAGCACTTCGCCCAGCAACTAACCCAATTTAGACAGACCTTCCAATGTTAAGGAAGGTTCTATATTTAGATCATGTTCCCTGCCTGAGGATGAACTTTACTGGCTGCAATGTCACACCTTAACAGAACTTTGTTCCTGCCCTTTGTGTTTTTGGGGGGAACCAGCAGCCTTCTCTGACATATGAACTTAAGGTATTTTTAGACCTAGAGAGACCCCAGCTCATCTAATTGGATTTTTTCTTTTTGTAGCATCCAAGTGCAGACTTTAGAGCTACCACCTGGGTTCAAATGAGAGTCCTAGCTGTGTGCCCTGAGACTAGTTCCTTAACCTCTCTGTGCCTCATTTTCTCATCTGTAAAATCCAGACAATACATAGTGGTAGCATTTACCTGAAAGGGTTATTAGAAGTCGTAGATCTACGTAAAGCACTTAAAGCAGTGTCTGATACACAGTAAATACAAAAGAAATTTTAACCATTATGATTTTCATTGTTTCAGGGAAGCACACTAAAGCTCAGAGACATGTGAGCTGCTCAAATCAACTAGCAAACTAGCAAAGTAGTGCACAGTCAGACCTGATTGGTCTGCTGGGGCAATACTCTCTTATTTGGTCTGGTTAGGAAACTTAAAGTAGTTCCTTTGAGATGAATAAAGAAGGTTGGAGCCACACCTCACCAGTTCTATATCTCTGGCTTTAATTTGTTTCCCAGATTACCTGATTGTCACTGTGAAAGTCAGGAGATGGGCCTAAGGGAATGAGATAATAACAGTAACAGCAAATTAGATTGAAGGGGTGTGAGATTAAAGGCAAGCTAATCACTTAGTGGCCATTACAGTAGACCAGCTAGTAAATAAATAGATAGGAAGGGAAGAAAAAAATGAGGAAATAAAGTTTATTTAAAAATCATAATAAACTAAGCTGGCTTATTACCAGCAAAAGTACAAGGCAAGCAAGAGAAAATATGTGTCCTTAAACAAGACTATGAGGGAGGACTCGGCATGTAACACGAGTTGGTAAAAGCATGTTGTCACTTCAGCTAGTTAGAAGTTAGGAGTAAAACAGAAATGCTGAGATGCCCAGGTAGAATGGTATCAGGTTTCAGCAACTATTTAAAATATATGAGGTACACTAGGAGGATTTACTCCTTCAATCCGTATCTACACAAATGAGGGTTGACAAACTCACTGGCACACCCTGATCTTCACAGCACAGGAGGAGAGCCTGTGTGGCACTGAAGAGCAAGTAGCTTGGAAAAAGGAACAAAGGAATTTTTCTCAGAAAAAGAAAGGAAACTAATTTTTTAAATATCTATGAGCTCCGGGCATGTTAATTCATCTTATTAATGAAATTCTTGGGCCCCTCATCGACCTTAAGTGTTAATGTTTAGTGAACGTTAGGGGATTAAGTGAAGGTGTTCTCATTTTATAGAGAAGAGAAAGTATTGATAGAATCTGGCAGATGATTGGATGTAGGGATAAAATGAATGAGGCTTTGAGCCCAAATGGAGGGAATTAACAAAGCACTTCCATATCTACTTCTCATTTCTCTAAAGTACCTTAAAAAGAGTAGTAAACACAATAGCAAATATTTGTTTTTCATACTTGCTTTCTTATTTAATACTCGAAATATTCCTACTAGGTAAATTTATTCTTTACAGATAAAGGAATCAAAATTCAAAGACGTCCTAGAACTCTAATGTCTTGATACCACATTATAAGACTTTCAAGTCTTGTGGAGGAGAACTGAGGAAACTGAGGAAGCCACACTCAGGCAGAACTTTTGGCTTCAAAATGTCATATTCAATTAGCAGGAGCAGGAAAACATTCTAGGTTCACTTTATTTGCAGTTTGTCTAGGTTTGACACCCTCAGAATGTAGGCCTTTGGAAAACCCTGAAACAAATTCATTCATTCATTCATTCATTCATTCATATATTCAGAGATATATTTCGAGTGTCTGCTATTGCAGAATTGTCCTATTCTAAAAGCTGGAGACACAGTCAAGGACAACATGAAGTCCCAGTGCTTTGGCACCTAGATTGTGAGATAATAAACAAGTAAGCAAATAAATATCTTCGTACAGTGCTACAAAGAAAGTAAATGTAAGGCAACTAGTGCAGGGGATCCGAGAGAGTATTCACGAGGTGGGTGGGTCAGAGAACACACCCTAGTCCACAAAGCACTGGAAAAGCTGAGTTCAGGAAGGGAGGCAGCCTTGCTGGGATCTGGACAAAGCCCCTTCTAAGCAAAGAGAAGAGCAGATGTGAGGGCCAAGGCTGAGGCAAGTCACAGCTAAGGGAGGACTATAAGAAATGATGCTGGAGAGGTAGGCAGGGGCCTGTCTATGTAGCTCTTGGCATTCTTGGAAGTTTAGATTTTATTCCAAGTTCAAAAGGAAACAAGTGGAGGGTTTCGGGTAAAAAAAGTGATGTTATTTATGATTTTAAAGGATCCCTGGACTTGGTTCCATAGTGTAGCGATTGGCATGTCTGCATTACACGCAGAAGGTCCTGGGTTCACACCTCAGCGGAGCCATGGTCCAAGGCCTATGGCCGTGCCACCCTGAATAAGCCCGATGTCTGATCTTGGAAGCTAAGCAGGGTCAGACCTGGTTAGTACTTGGATGGGAGACCACCAAGGAAAACCAAGTACTGTTGGCATTAAAAAAAAAAAAAAAAATTCCTCTAGCTGTCTTGTAGAAAATGAACTGTAGGGCGGCGTGAATGACAGACAGGAGACCAGTCAGGAGAGTACTCTATAGCCTAACATGAGAGATGATCTGGCTTGAATTAGGATGAAAGCAATAGAAACAAAGAGGGGTAATGGACTATGGCCAAAAAAAAAGACTCAAGCAAAGATAATTTACTAAGTCCTTGTTATCTATTCCAGTGAAAGAGAACATTTTTAAGCCTAGACAATGGATGTAGTAAATTGAGGCAATCAAACCAGTATAGAGAATTAGGAAAAACTCAAGCTTTGGCACCTAAATTAAAGTTCAGGTTCCATCAATAATAATTGTGTAACTTTGGACAAATTTTCCTACATCTCTGAGCATATATTTCCTCATCTGTAGAATGGTAATAATAGTGCCTGTCTCCAAAAATTGTTACTAGATAATTCATGGAAAACACTTAACACAGTAGTGGCATATAGTAAGTGCTCAATAAATGTTAGACTACCATTATTATTCTTTTTCATTTAAAACTATTTACAGGAAAACAGCTGTTTTTTGTTCTCTGTGCATAGCTCTGGGTCTCTTGTTTCTTATCACACACTTAATCATACCATCCTCATAAATCTGAAAGTAGCATCTCTCTGAGTTGGGTCCACTCAAAGGCACATTGACCAAACACTGTGGTGTTCACCTCATGCCAACAGGCACAGGCTTCCGAGTCTGCTCCAGGCAGGGATGTCTGGCAGGTAGGACATTTTCACAGGGCATCCCTGGCTAGCTCTGCTCAAGCCAACTAGGCTTTCCTTGACTATGCTTGGGATAATCAGAGTTAGTGCTACATAATACATAATAAAGCTTGGTTATTCATAAATAGACTCATATTGTGATATAACTGTATTAGTTATCTGCTAGACTAGTATCCTAAAAATTGGTTTTAACCATTACCTATAGTAAAAAATACCTCATAACCAAGTAAAGAGTGTATAATGGGATCAAACCATTGTGAAACAGCATTTATTCTTACTCTAAATATTTCTTGTTCCTGTTCCCGTTACCACTTTTTGTTTCAAATTCTGGTCACAACTCCTTAAATTGATTTCATGACCTATTAAGGGGTCATGACTCACAGTTTGAAAAGCAATGCTGGAGGGCCACAGCAGACTGTTTTATATAAAGTTTCTGTTTCTCTAACCTCACTCTGTGTGGTTTGTTGTGATGTGCATGTGTTTAAACTCTCTACATCTGTAAACGGCATTCATTGCTTATAATTTTTCAAAGGATATTCTAACTCAAGTGTTAGCTCATCTGTTAAGACCTATTTATTGCTTTTTAAAAGGAAAAAAATTAAAAGTAAATTAGGAATTCCAGGATTACACTACCTAGGATTTCTTTTTTCTTTTTGTAAAAGCCTTCCATCTGTCTGCCCTCCTTTGGACACAACTCAAATAGGAGCATGCATCTCATCAAATCAAATGTGGGAACTGTCAAAAAGCTGCCAAAATATCATGCCAGTTGCTTTATTTTTTAAGGAGAATTAAAATCAGATTTAACATAATGAGTTGTTTGTTTTGTTGTTTTTCTTTCCATCCATTATAGAAACATGGATCTCAATTTACTGCATGTAAGTTTATGCAATAGCCTTCCAGGGGGCAGTCCCAAAGTATATTAAGACAAATCTGGATAACACAATTCCACTGGGACAAGGATTAGTGGTGGATAGACAAATCACTGGGGGAGTTGGGATAGACCAAGAGCTCTAGTTCTGAACCCCATTAGACTAGGAATCCCAGGGTGAGGGCAATTATCCCATCCAATTTGTTTTTCTCTCTCCCACAGAGCCTAGACCAAAGGAGCTCAATACCCTCCAATTCTATTCCCCTGGCAAGTTATTTTACCTTTGGCTAATTCTCTCTCTTGACCTAACTTTGAGATTTAAAATAATAGCTGTCTATTTACTCCCCCAGAGACTATGTAAGAACGATTAGAAATTAAAGAATCATATGTAAGAGTCATAAGTAGATGGAAGAACCAGTTACTGCCTGGTTATCAGATGACAGAATCTGAAGTCTCTTGGAGAGCTCTCCCTTTCTCCACAGATGAGTGCTCTCAAGAGTGTAGCTTCAGGACTACAACCCTACCACCACCAAGGATGTCAAACCTGGAGCAGAGGCTCGTGCTTTGCAACGGTTAAGGGCAAAGACTCTGAAGTCAAGCAGCCTCTTATGTTCAAATTCTGCCTCTATCATTTAGAGCTGCATGACCCTGAATGAATCACAAAATCTCTCTAAACCTCAGTTTCCTTCTTGCTTTCTTGCTGGGGAATTAAATGAAAAAAAATCATATAGAGCACCTAGCACACAGTAGCAAAAAAGAAGCCCACAAATCACAGATGCTATTATTATTGTCATTGTCATTGTTAATGTTATGAAAAGATGAAAATTTTCTCAAGTATCTTAGGGCAATCAAAATGTAGAGAAGTCTGTAAAAAGGAGGAAGGAGACATGCTTAAGATGAATATGATAATAAAACCAAATGCTTAGATTTGAAAAGCAATAACACAAAGCAAAATAAGAGACTGATGAAGGTGAAGAATTAAAGCTGGAGAAGTATTTTAAATGGAATATTTACAAGAACTGCTTTCCTGAATCAGTTTAATGTCTCAGTGGTTGGGCCTTATTTAACCATGCTCATATCTCGTTATCTAATCATAGAAATAAAGGCTTATTTTCCAATTTCCTTTTGCATCATTTTCATCTCTTCTTGTCACTTTCTCATTCTGAAGAATCTTTTTCCACAAGAAAGCTAATTTTTATTTACTCAAAATATGCTTATTACAGGCTCTATCACATTTTCTCCACTAACCCTTTATTATTGTTCTCTTGATCAATGTTATCTCTTGAATACCACTTGGGTATTCCATGCATATCTGAAAAAGAAGTAATTAAAAAGGGAACAGAGGACCTTCAATTTTGAAGACCCTAATAGAGTAAAAATAATTGTGACAATATTTTGAGGTGGGTTTTAGCAGTATCCCTTTACTTGTTACCTATTTAGTTGGTCTATCCATTTCATAAATGAGAATCTTGTCTACACTTTTCAGTTCGATTTAGGGACTATAGTAATGACATATGACCGGAGTCTTTTAAATGCAGGATTTCTAAAATTTGTCTCCTAACTTCCTAGGCAAGAATACTTTTCCAGCCCAAATCTATCTACTTCTAGGATACATGTATTCATGGAAAATGGAACATATTTAGTTGTACTGTTCCATGATTCATTTTATTATTCCAGAAATTCTTTATTCTCATTTATGATTGATCGGCATTTAGCATCTATCAAGTAACTAATGAACAATAAACAATATGTGCCAAGGAAACTATAACTTAAAAGAAATTCTGCTCTTTAAGAAAATTTGTTTGCAAAGTATTACTTTATGACATAAATACATTTTTAATTTATCTAGGTTTATATTTAGATTTTTGTAGAGCACTTTTCTCAAAGTGAAACCTCAAGGCTGCACCATAAAGACAAACAAGTTCATATAAAAATCCTAGCATCTCTCTTCTGTGCAGTCTGACCAAGATAAGGAAACTGGACGGAACCTCAGTTTCCTTATCTGTTAATGACAGTGATACTCTCCACCTCGAGTGTTGTGAGGATTAAAAGTGATAATGTTTCTGGCAAATAGCAGGTACTTAATAAAAGCTAGCTATTATTAGAAATAGAGTTTCTCATAGAAAATAAGAGACTGATAAAGCTGAAGAATAAGTCCAGCTGGAAAATTATTTTAAATGGTGTATTCAGGAAGAACTACTTTTGTGAATCAATCAAATCTCTGTAGTGTTAAATCATTCAGACTAAGCAGCCAACCATTGTCTAGCCACTAGCTGTGGCCCTTTGCAGGAAACCCTGAAAGTTCAGACTTCTGTCTCATTAGAGAACTTTGCTGCCATGCTGATTTCCTCCTGTCATTTAGTAATAAACATTATTTGATTTACCCAAGTATTATCTGGATATAGTCCTTTATTGGAGTTTAGTACTGATATTTGTTAATGTGATGGTCAAGCAGGATTAAATCAGATAATGCAGAACTGGCATCATAAGTGTTCATTTAATATTATTTCCCAGCTGGTAAAATGGTTGGACAAGATGACCCCTGAATTCTCTTCAATTTTTAATATTTCATGATTTCAACCCAAAAGATACTAGCACGATTCACTGAAAACTATGCAAGGTCCTTAATCCACAATTACAAAACACAAAGCACTCCTAAAATTGATTTTTTTTTTTTTTAACTCATTTGCCCTCAAACTTGACCTGAATGGCTGGGAAGCTATTTATAGTCTTTACAAATTTCACTGCAGAAATATTCATGCATTTGATTACAGGGTACTTGCCACCAACCCTAACAGTTGTTATATAACATACACATATTGTATAATTCCCTTACAGTGGCCTGTAAATACTATAATCCAGGATCATTTCTGGAAATCCTGAGATTCACCCATCACCAGCTCTTTTCCTATAGAAAGCTCAGCACAGGACTTTGCCTAGGGCAACCTTCCTCATTCAGCTGATTAGATGCTGGTGAAGTATGTTCCTGCCTTGCAATTCTTCCCGTAACCCAGGAAGAATTAGTAAATCAGTAAAATTGCCTAATTCTCAGCTGCTCGTGAAAAAAGATGATGAGAAAAACTATCGATATTATTAATTAAAAAGCTCACTAGATTTAGGCATCACGTAGAGATGTCACACACACACACACACATCCTTCTAAGACAGTAATACCACTGTCGCCAGATAATTTGCTAAGTTCTTTCCAAAGAACTTCCACATATTACTTTCCCCAATGTACCTATGTAGTATTTATAAAAAAAAAAAAAAAAAAACCATTATACCCATTTTCACAAATGAGAAAACTGAGACCCAGCACAGTTTTCTAATTACCGTGGGCAACATTAATAACAACAAAACTGTCTCTGTGTAAAAGAGTACAGTAGTCCTCCCTTATCTGCTAGGGATACATTCCAAGACCCCCAGTGGATTCCTGAAACTGCAGATAGTACGTACCAAACCCTATATATACTGTTCTCCTTATATATACATACCTATGATGAAGTCTAATTTATAAATTAGGCACAGTAAAAGATTAACAACAATAACTAATAATGAAATAGAACAAATAGAACAAAATGTAATAAAAGTTATAAGAATGTGGTCTCGCTGTCTCTTAAAATATCTATTGTACCATACGCACCTTTTCCCTTAAAGGAAGCACTTTACAGCTTTTCTTTGGTGCATCCAAATTGCTGGCGTCACTATTCTTGCATTTTGAGGCCATTATTAAAATAAGGGTTATTTGAAAACAAGCACTGGGATACCTCCACCATTGATCTGATAACTGAAGAGGCTACTAAGATAATGGCAGGGACCGTGGGCAGCATGGAGACTCCGATGAAGGGATGATTCACGTCTGGGGCGGGACAGAGTGGGACTCGCGAGATTTCATCGGGCTACTCAGATAGCATTCAATTTAAAATTTATGAATTGTTTATTAAATGGAATTTTCCACTTAATATTTTCACACTGGGTTGACCACAGGTAACTAAGACCTTGGACAGCAAAACTGTGGTTAAGGAAGAACTACAACGTATGTTATTGGCAGACGCTGACGTAGGGTGACTTACTATCTCACTTTGCCTGGGAATGAGGGGTTACCTAGAATGAGGAACTTTCGGTACTAAAACAGGAACGTTCTTGGCAAATTGAAAGGAGTCATTCATCCTACTCAGATGCTATCTTAGTCATGATTTTCTTCTACTCTTTTCCTACTTAGAAAGATAATAATCTCACTTTTGAGCAAGAAGCTAAAGTGTAAACCATAAAGAGAAGGTGATCATAAAAACTACTTTCAGGTACCGCTTGTACTCAACTTCATATTAAACACTGTGCTGTGCCAGATAAGAAGCACAGAACGAGACTAGAAAAATTATTTACTACTAATGGGCAGATTTTGTTTCTTTCTTTAAACTTATCTCTATATTTTCATTCTTCTGTAATGGTCACACGTTATTTAGGCTTTTAAAAATTATACTATCACTATATGATCCAGCGATTCCACTCTTATATATATATATCCAAAAGAACAAATACTGCTGTTCTCTGGGTTCTCATTCTCTGTGCTGCAATCTAGAAACTATCATAATCTCTTATAATTGCAGGGCTCACCCATATGTTTTCTTTGTCTCAGGGATCACTATCTTGTGCATCCTGTTATGCAATGTCTGAAACCCATTAATGCACTTATTTCATCCAGTTTTACAGTTGTTTAAAAAAGGTGAGTGAATATGGTCCTTGTTACTCCATCATAGCCAGAAGTTCCTTGATGGGTTCCTTTTAAATGCAAGACATTTTAGAGATAAATGAAAGGATTAATTGAACATAATAGAACTGCTTTTTGAAGACAAGTGTTTTGTTTTGTTTTCTTGGTTAATAAACAGTTAGCTAAGACATAAGATAATGTTCGATCATGCATAGCAGTTTAGTGCATGGACTCTGGAATCAGGTCACCTTAATTTTGGTGCAGCCATTTACAAGCTGTATGAGACTGACCATGGTTTCATTCTCCTTTTGCCTCTGCTTCCTCATTTGTAAAATGAAAGTGATAATACTACCTAAGGGTTGTTGTTGAACATTAAGTGAGCCATATATGTGTAAGGCACTATATACACTAACTATCGCTGTATAACAAACTGTATACTCTAAAACTTAGTGGCTTAAAACAACCATTTACTTAGTTTAGAGTTTTGAAGGTCATAATTTTGATTGATTTTTTCTGGGCTGTTCTGCTGGTCTCAGTGTAGCGTACCCATGTATCTACAGTCAATTAGTTGACCTTATTTCTGGGTTTCAGCTTATTGTTGGCTCTGATGATGGGGTAAGTGAACTACATGTCCTTCACCTTCCCACGTGGTAGCCAAGCTTGTTCACATAATTGTTCAGCGTTCTAACTCAGCAACAGTGCAAGCTCCATTGCTCAAGTACTTTTAAAGTTTCTGCCTCAGTTACATTTTCTATTTTCCCATTTATCAATACAAGTCATATGGCATATCCCAGAGTCAGTGAAGAAAGTTACGATTGGGATGTAAATAAAGAAAAGAGGCAAATTTGTGGCCATTTTTTGAAATCTATCATACACTTAGCAAAACTGTAACTGTTTAATGCATGTCAATTATTTTTTATTTCATTGTAATATATGATAAATACAACAAGCACGTAGTAGTTATTATTTACAATCAATAGACGGTAATAAGAACCAGGTAGCTGAAGTGTTATTTGTTAACTCTGTCTCACCAGTATACTGTTAGAGTCAAAGTAAATGTGTTTGTCGTGGCTCAACTGATCTTTCTACTCTGCTTCTGTGCAATCATTACAACTTCAGGGGACATGTCTTGCCTCCAGTTCTACAGTCACATTCTGCTGCAAAATTCTTTCCCTTTGCACTCTTCAGTGGGAACAGTTGTATAAATCACCCAAAATGTTGGCAGGAAAAGAGCAACTTCTGGGCTGAGTGCTTTTTGAAAAAATCTTCCCAGCTACCCAGAAGTCATTTACATAGGTTAATTCCTATGGTTTAAAATTCACGGCACCTCTTTTGCTGTAGCAACTGTGGGAGAAACTGTCTTTTTGCAGCATTACAGAGGGGTTACTGCTTAAGCATTTTATGCACACATATGTGGGCACCCCAACAGCAAAATACTATTTATTATTCCTGCACATTTAGATTTGAATGGTTCCCTTACTGAATTTGTTACTCTCCTGACACCAAATGCTATAATTATTGTCCCAGTGAAGTATTGCCTAAAACTTTCTGGATCAAGCACTCATCTGCAAATTATTGCTCAATCATTCTCTGGTCCTACATTCACAAACTTGATTCAATCATAGATAGTGTGTGCATATCCCACAAGTCTTCACTAAACTTCAGTAACCTGCAAGTCACCTACTTTTCTGTGTCAGGATGATTCATTGAAATATTAATTTTACCTTGTTCTAGCTGTACTAGAAGAATATAAAGAATGAAAGGGAAATTTTGCTGACCTTACGTCCTCTCCAAGAAGAATAATCATGCCACTGTGATAAGCCTCTCTTGCTTGGTAGGAATTATTTTAGTAGCTTCTTTGTGTTTCAGGAGAGACCCTGAAAGCAACAACCCTCCCACTTCCAAAACTCACACCTAGCTCTTTGTTTGGGAAGAAGCTGATACTTAAAAAACAAGGATTAACACCTGAATTCCGGAGAAAGAGGACTCCTGTAGAGTGGGAGGTTTTTGGAGGGGGAGGGAAGTATTGTATGTATTACGCAGGGATAGACAGAAGATTTGGACCTCCCCTGCTGTGGCCCAAGAGTAGTCAGACCTCTGATGTGGCAACACATGGATACCAAGTACCATGACCTTTGGAACCATGACCAAGTTTGGTGCGAGGGAGTGTTTATATCCAAATAGACCAAGTGAGCTTGGACAATGCATATCTTATTTTAGCAGTAACTATGAATAAATAAAGACTGAGGCCCTTACTCTAAGTGTCCTACGTTGTGTGTGCATCCTAGTAGGGGAACATCCCTGTCCCCGCTCCCCTGCTCCATGTGCCTGCAATTAGATTTCCCGCTAGCCCTAGCATGACCAAGCCAGGAAGAAAAACACGTATAACCTTTCTCGCATCCTAGTCAAACTGCAGAAGTATACTGATATACTCATAAAAATAAAATCTTCATCAACAAGTTCCTAGGAGCTGATTTTCTAAGCTATTTTCCATTCTTGCACTTTTTGGTTTCAAGCTAGTCACCAGAATCCCAAGGATAATATGATACAGTAGTTGGTGGGAGTCTAATATGTCAGTGCTAAAATCTCCTCTGGATCTGGTACACAATAACTAGCTGACTGGCACCAGTAAGCCTGTTAGCAGGTGTGAGGGAAAGAGGATTCAACTCTTACCATGGCCCCAAAAGCAATTACACAGAAATGTTACTGTAGGACTTAACATTAAAAACTCTCCATCAGTTCTAGTTGGTTTTATCCACTAGTCCAAAGGCAATTTCCTCTCAAACTTTTAGCATTATAGATTCCCTCTTTCCCCTTGAACCTAAAAATCCAGCTGTGTTCTCTCGCCTCTGACATCAGCATTACTGGCTTTGATACAGCCAACCATCTGGTTGATGAGGCATGCGGCAAAATGGAATCCGACTCACTGTTCCCTGCTGTTTCCACATGAACACTACAGAACTCATTGGTGTCAACATGGATGGTGAGCTGTGTGACTCAAGACTCACAAGGAATTAACATATTAAATGATCTCGTATCATAATTTCTGATGACCATCACTGGCATTAAAGGTTGAGATTGGGGTTGCTCTTCTTGTGATATGGAACTTTGGGGGAATATTTTGAGTTAGGTAGTCTCCCCAAGAAGTTTACCAGACAGCGTGAAATCTTCAGTATAAGTGACAGCATATAGATCTAGAATATTGAAAAAGGAATTAGTTAACATTTTTAGCTATTTAATTGTTTCTGGTATGAAATATATCTGTTCATTTACTGTTTGAATTTATACTTCTTCTAAAGCTGCTCTTTATTTTTTCCTACTCCTTTTCAACACCTTATTCATAAGTTGAAAAGTTCTACCATCAGCCTTAACCACTTTCTTCACCTCCCACCCACAATACCTCACTCCTCCAGCATTCTTGTCATTTCTAACTAGGGGAATTATACAGGGGAAAGAGAAAACAGCCACAAAAAAGAAAGAGTGAAATTAAGAAGCAGCATGATGATGGAGACAGATTTTGTAATTAGGGAATCTAGATTTAGTCTTCACTCTGCTACTTACTAAATGATTGATCTTTGTGTAACACTGCTTGAACTCTCTGCATCTCAGATTCCTAATCCATAAATTGGGGGGGGAGGATAGTAAAGAGGTAAGGCATAGTCTATATAAACTAGCGAGACTTTACAGATATTATTTATTAAAGGAAAATTGAGAAAAGGATTTTGAACTTAATATTAGACCAAAAGTAGAGGCAATAAATGAAAGTTGCTAAAGAAAACTAGATTTTCCTTCTCATTTTCCCCAGGAGCACTGAAGTAGGGACTATACCTGTTGGGTTTAGTGCTTTCGTTATGGAGATGAATTTTCTGAATAAATTTTCCCTGGCAAAATGAGAATTTCTCTCTCTCTCTCTCTCTCTCTCTCTCTCTGCAGGGAATAGAAATTTAAGATTTAAAAAGCAACAGCAGACCCTCTATCCATTTATCTGCCTGTCTCCCTAGTCTTCCCAGTCACCCTTTTCTAGCTCTCCTTTGACCTGAAATATAAAAAGAAAAGGATCATCCACAGCCTTACTCAATGTGACCGTGCAAACCTATTCCATTTTTACTTTATATTCAAGACACACACGCTCCTCCTCCTGTAGTATTTGCTGATATACTTTGCACTCCAGCTGCTGCAATATTTAAATCAGTGATTCAGTACACAAACCACACGATGTGCCACTACACTCCAACAAGCAAGGTCTGTCTCTCCGTGGGGACAGAGGATCTAAGCATCTGTCATTCTCCTCCCTTCACTTATAATTAACCACACACCCCTTTACACACATAAATATTTATGTGCAAAAATAAAACTCCCTGGTG